>NC_142068.1:37458333-38149166 GCF_059756535.1 Pantherophis guttatus | reverse complement strand
TGGATTCATATCTGTTTCGTAAATGTAGTAAACGTAGAACAATTGTATGAGGGCTTCCAAACTTCAGAGTATTGCAGAAAAGAGAGGTTTTTTTATATCTCTTTGCAATAATTTAATAGCTGTATTTTGCTCTAATAAATCACATAAGAGGTAACCATACATCTACCAGTACAGATAACCCCATTATAATGGAAAAGTGTCTTGACATCCTACCTCAAGCCTTATTTTTGCATTAGTTCAATCATTCTGAACAATACAGAGACCATGATCCAAAGGTGGGGGGGGGAACACCCCTCCCAATGTTGCAAAATATATTTCCCAAACTGAAAGAAGCACAGAGGGAAAGAATTGAATTGGCTGAGGGTTGCAAGAGTTAATAAATATGCTGCTATGGAAGATGAAAAAACTTCCAAATAACAGCTTGGAGGAAGGGATCTTCTGTCCCTTTAAGACTCACTAGAAGAAAATGTTAAATAGAGGAGAGAGAGGTAAAATCCAGAATAAATACATGGCCAAAATCCAGAATAAATAAATGGTCACATCCGGATTTCCCCTCTGGAGACATCAATAAAGAGTTTTATGAGGTTGATATGAATTACCTTCGCTGGCCTGATGTTCTGGAACTCATTAACCAGAATCTACCCTTTCTTCAGCCCAGGGAAAGAGGTTTTGCATGGGGGAATTCTGGGGCACTATACATATGGCTATTTTATGCTTGCAGAGACAAATGCTTGTAACATTATTTTGCCATAACAGAAAAATAGCACATTCGTCACCCTCTTCAATTCTCCAGCTAGAAAAATCTACTAAGAACAATAAATAATTTCCAACAAATGTTTGGCCTGACCCTTTCTATCACTTCTGGAGGGACCTGGCAATAACATTTTTTAACCCTTTCTGGGGATACTCACAACAGCTAGAAATAGAATAATCATGGCTACAGAGGCAGTTCAGGATTTTTTAAATAAAAATCTTACACGTAGAGCAAAGGAAAAAATCACAAGAACTTCTAGTTCAAAATTTTAAAGAAAAAATTAAGCCCAAAAGCCTTAAATTAGCACATATGACAAAAGAAATTAATCAGTTTTTTTTTAAAAAAATTATGCAGATATGAAGCATAGTCATAAGGAATATCTATGACTTGCTCTGCATGGCACTCTAACTTTATTTTGGCTTAGCATGTGAAATTGGACCATTGGTTAAAAAGTAGTCAACCAGAATTTGCATTCATGTTCTTTAAAATTTATTCTTTGGACCCAGAGAATGTAAGAACAGCTGCAAAATGGGAGAGGGATTTCCTCCTTCTGAAAGGGACACGAAAGGGAGTCCTACATTTAAAAAAAAATAAGTCAAAATAGTAACAATCCCATCAAACAAGTACTGTCAACCTGGTCAGTCATTGAAGACGTAATTAGAGACAGGTGATCCCACAGATAACTTGGCTTTATGTTATGAAGGGTTTTATAGATGATGAGCAGTACTTTCAGTCACACTCGGAATTCAGCATGTGCAGTGTGCAGAATAGGGGTGTTACATGGTTTGATTTAGTATTGCAAACTGTCAGAGTCATTGTATGTGAGTTTGGCAGCTATTTGTTTAATGAAATAATAAAATAATAATGAAATGAAATAAAATAAAATACATCACTGCATTCCGGACCAGCTGCAACTTCCAAGTGGTGTTCAAAGGTAACCCTATGTAGAACAGATAACAGTCATTCACATTGTAGGCAACCAAAGTGCAGGATCTCTTGGTTCACTAATGGGCACAATTGGCACACAAGATGGAGGTATGGAAAGGCCCTTCTAACCATAGTACCACCTGCTTCTCAAGCAGGAATCAGGAGTCTAGAAAAATCTCAGACTGCACACCAGCTATACCTCCTAGAGAAAGGCTAATCCATTCTATGGCAAAAATAAGTCCCTGCCTGTGAATAGTCCCAAAATTTACAGCTACTCAAATGCCAGTGATGAAGCTGAGCCTGTTCCTCCCAATCCACACCCTATTCTTCAGGCACTAAAACACACCTTGATAATATTACTTGGTAGGCCTGAGGCAGAGATGTAGAATTAAATGTCATTAGCGTATAGTGCTACCTAACCCTTTACCTTCATATAATTTCATCTAGCAGTGTCAAGTAGATATTTTTAAAAAACTGGAAAGACAATAGAACCCTATGGAATTCCACAGATCTTACATGTTCAGGGCTGTTCTTCTCTATCACAACCAACAAGGAACCAATGCTGGAGGTAGGAGAAAAAACATTGCAACACTGTGCCTCCCATAGTCATCTCCCTAAACTAGTCCAGAAGGATAATACAGTTAATGGCATCAAAGGCTGTGATATGTAAAGAAGAGACAAAATGAACGCACCTGCCACTATTCTGATCCCTCAGTAAGTGCAGCTATTGCTGTCTCAGAATGATAACCAGGTCTGAACACTGCTTCCTTTAGTGTCCTCTCAGTCTAAAGTCTCAAAAGATATCTATAAGGTATAGGGTAAGAATGATAACAGCCACTACATAGAATGGAGAGGTAGAAGACTGAAAGGCCGTATAATGAACACCGTATAATGGTGGTTAGATGACAAGATGAAAGCTCCTTAATCTTGCAACACATGGTCAGGCTTAACCATAGTTTCAACTAGAAAACTATCAAACCAAACCAAATCCAAAAATGCTAAGGATTTCCTGGAAGCTTGGCATTCAGATAACTCAGCCATCAATACACATGTAAAATGAATGCTATTTACATATCATTTAAATTAAAAGACACAATCCAAAGCCTAAGAAGGAAATAAACAGCCTAGATTTTATTTATCACACTTTGTGATGAATAAGTGGGTTTTGGGTAGCAGTTTGGGCACTCGGTCTCTAAAAGGTTTGCCATCACTGGCCCAGAACATATCCTCAACAGCAGCCAACACTGCAGATAAGCATGAAGTACCAGATATAGGAAAGAAACATTACCATTAACAAGGAACTATAAAGGAGGAAGCTACATTCCAACCAAGAGTGGCAGGGCAAGCTAATATACCAGTGGTGGGTTGCCCCCTGTTCAGACCGGTTCGCAAGAACCGGTAGAAAAATCGATGGGAGGTTCTGCCCACTGACCCGGACATCATCATAGATGATCTGCGCATGCGCAGAAGAGCATGCGGGCGCAAGGCAAACCTGTAGTAAAGGTAAGTAGAACCACCCCTGTAATATACTATATATAAACAACCAGAAAGCCCCATTGCTCCCACACTGATGATGATAACCAGTTGAGTCTGTAAGAAAACAACCTAGCTCAGAGAGCATGAAGAAATCAACTGTGAAATAACGAGTTACATTCTTTTCTATTACAATAAAAACTACTAGTAGTTATGAACAGAGGATTAGAACAGGGCTGGCTCTAGAGTCTGATGTGAATAGACAATTGAATGAAAGTGGCATGCCTAACATTTTCCTTTTGCAGAGTCAAACAGTGTCTCTGGATTTGTTCCACTTGATTTTTTGTTTGTTTGTGCATTCGTTTCAGAGTGAGGTATCATCACCTCGAGATGGTATATTTGTGTAGCCATGTATGATGGTTTATATAAATGTATCAGGGTCTGCATTCATACAGCATGCTAGATGATAGGTTTGGTTTTATCTTAGTATGTTGTATAAATAATGCATTGCCTAGCATGATTTGTCACAAAGTCAAAAACAGAGCTACAATGAAGGAAATCATTCACATCACGATTTACATCAAGGACAGCCAACATGTGCCTCTGAACAGGTTGCTGACCATAATTCCACATCAATTCTAGTTCAGATGACCAGAAATATGAATAAGAGCTACATACTAATATCTGCTTCTCTATATAACTGAGAAAATTCACAGTGAAAATCTGATATCCAATTACACAAAATTCCTGACGTCTTACTGTACCTTGCAATTACTCCTGCAGACAGTTATATATTCAAACAATCCTTACCTAGTTAAAAAAAAATGAGGAAATGCTATTTGTTGCACAGATTTATTGGCATTAGAGTAGCAAATGGGACGAGAATGATGGTAGATATAACCTTTTTTTGAGAGCTATATGTGGAATATACAAAGGTCACTTAGAAGAAGCTCACATTAATTTCACTGGAAGGTTCTACCGGATGGTTTGGATTATGCATTTCCATTGCTAGTGCTAATTAGGCTAATCCAAGAGTGCCTCTGCTGATATCAAACATATGTGTGACAAACGAGTTTTGCGAATTTGAACCAGTGCCTTGATGCTGTATTTAAGTTACTTCTCCGGACAGATAAGGAAAGCAGATAACCTAAAGATGTACATATGTAAGGGAAATCTGAAACTTCACTTTAAGGAAGAATACTGTGTGCATTATTTGGATTACATTCAAAGAACATCAGAGCAGTAATCATCTATGTATAGCAAAATTATCTGAGAGGAATTGCAAAACAAAGATTGCAAATATTTTCATTTCCCAGGAAGAATAGAAATTCTATTCCTATAAGCAAAAAAAAAAATTCTTTTTAAAATCTTTCTGTTTAAAACAATATAAATGTTTCACATGTTATAATAACTTTATCTTTTTATTCCTGCAATTGATATGCTGTTCAGTTTCAAAAAAGACTCTGAGTGGCTTACAATGATGCCAAAGACAATTAGGTAGAATTTAGGTAGAAAAGAAAGAAAAGAAAAATAATCAAACCCCAAACCCCAATGACAATCAATATTGTTTGTCAATAGGGATATATATATTGTCAATAAGGGATGCAAATAGGAACATCATGTTTTTTAAATTACTTGCTGCTATCTTATAGTGCTTAAGAATAAAATGAATAATAGAGAACAAGTCAGTTTGTTCACTATGCCCTCAGCAGAAATGTAAGCCACATGCAGATGTCCGTCTTACTTCTAGCAGCCGTTTTCCTTTTGTTAGGACACTAAACATATAATCCTGTAGAAGTAATTATTACGTGCAATTTTCCTTTTCCTTTTGTATATTGTTTATTTTATGGTATATTTTATAATGGTAATAAAAAGCATTAGTTATTAATAATGCTGTAATGCAGTGACTGCATTTAAAAAGACCCTAATAACTGTTATGAAGAATTAGCAGGTTACATCTGTTTGCTTTACTATCTGAACAATTCAAAACAAGAAGCATATCCAGGACAAACCCTGACTTCAGAGAAAAGAAAATTGTGGAACTCTTTTGCCAACCCTCTCCCTCTAATAAAACTGGGTCTTGCTTCTCCAAGATGGGAAATACCACAATTCTTGACAAAAAATTGTGAAAGTTTTAAAGTTGCCTTTTCTGCCAAGAAACGTAGATAAGAACCTAAGAAAAAAAATATTTTTTCCGTGCAGGAGATGCTCTTTGAACTGGGAGAAGTTAACTATGAAGAGTAAAGAAAGGTATGATACAGTGAAATGTTAGATATATAATTCTAATATATATTAGAATTTGGGGAGTGCAGTTTCTTTCTTTCTTTTAAAAGTACTGCTAAGGTTTCCTCTGGCTGAATATTTCAACAGGGAAAATAAGAGCCCACAATAAATTTGGAAATACAAACATAATTCATAAAAGTGCACAGCTTTAAGGAAAAAGGTTCTGCCATTTTTCAACAACGACGGCACGTGCACTTTTCAAAGGGAGCCTTTCTGTGACACTTGGCTTACTATAATCCATATAATCTTCAATTAAGGATGGAGTCCCACTTGGCTTGAAGTTGATTCAAGATAACATGCAGCCATAAGATCGTTTTGTTAAATTAATCCTCCTCTCTCATCATCACTTACTTCGTGGAGATGGTGCTTCTGCTTCTCCAGATTTCTGTACTGTAGTTCCATGTCAGCCAGCCGATCTTGTAGCAAATGCACAGTATTAGTCAAGCTATGATTCTGCCTCTTGCTATCTGACAATGCCTGTCGCATGGAATCAAAGCGATCCTGGAAAATATTATTATTGTTATTCAACCAGAAATGAAATCTGCTGAAAGAATAATTCAAGGACATTTGGTTAAATACTACAATGCTTGTAGTAGTGACCATTTCTATGATTAAAAATAATCTGGCAAGCCAGCCTGCCCCTTCCATTGCTTCCATCCCAGCTCAGACCATTGGAAAGGAACAAACCGTCCTGCAATAAGTAATGAAAAGTATGTTTTTTTTTCTTTGAACTTATTCTTTCAGAAATGATTAGGAACACACAAAATCGCCTTTAATTAGTCAGATATTTAACCCATCAAGTTCATAACTGCTTATACTGATGACAGCTGTAAGTTTCAGGCAGGGGATTAGCTGTGTCAGAAGATGCTAAGAACTAAATTTGGGTCAATATGCATGCAAAGTACGTCCTCTACTACATACCTTCCTAGATATTTTAAAAGTTAGTAATCACAGTTTATGGTTTAAGACAAAGCACATTAGCAAGACATGAATTTGGGTTATTGGAGAAAAAAGAGCATAATATCAATGAAATTTTGAAGGGGTGTTACATGTAGGAGATGTTGCGGGGGCTTACCCAACTGAATTTGGATTCTGATATCAGCTGATTCATTTAAATACTTTGGAACATAGCTTTTTTTTTTCAAAGAAAGCAGGGGACTTGTAACAGATACCCAGTATTGGAATGGGACTGATTTGCACAACACAATTTTGCTGGAGTTTAGACAGTAAGATGTTTAATTGAGATGACCGATGGTTTGGAACAACTGGGTTTTCTTACCTGGAGTAGCCGACGGTCTTGCTCTGCAGCTGTCAGGGCCTTTTGGAGTTGTGAGATGTTCTCCTGCAGGGAGGACGTTCCAGCCGTAGCACTGGAGAGTGCTTGAGACAGAGTTTGTACCCTATCTTTAAAGTGACTTTCAGTGCCTTCAGTCCTGGCTAGTGAATGAGTCAGATGGTCAAGCTCTCGCTGCAATAGTGCAGTTTTGTTCTCCCTGTCTCCTAACTGGCATCGAACTTCCTGGATTTGCTCCAGCAGGGACTGGATCTCTTCATCCCTTGAAGTCAAGCTCATCTGTGCTCGTTGTAAGTCTCCTTCCACTGCTCTGTGGCTCAGCTCCAGTTTGGTGGCCCTGCTCTCTGCTGCTTCTAGAACTTCTTTTAGCTTCCATTTTTCTGTTTCCAGTTTGGCTTCCTTGGTTTTAAATGCTTTGACTTTCTCCTATAATGTAAAAACATCTTGAATACCACAAGCTTGGGAGAAGAGCAGCTAAGAGGAAGATAAACTTTGTGGACTAGCCACCAAAGCCAGGTGACATTAGAATCTTAACTACAAAAGTACCACAGTAGAATTCTAAAATGTAAAAATGAGAAGGCCCTATCCATGCCTCCCCTCTTGGGAAACATATCTAAAGAGACACATGACTACCTCAAATTAAATTATGGGAACATCTTATATTTAGGACTGCTATTACAGATGTCACCTAAAGCCTCATTTTGCTGACTACTAGCATAATTTTCACCATTCGATAGCTAATCAAAGAATGAAGACCAGGGGTGAAATCCAGCAGGTTCTGACAGGTTCTGGAGAACCGGTAGCGGAAATTTTGAGCAGTTCAGAGAACCGGCAAATACCACCTCTGGCTGGCCCCAGAGTGGGGTGGGAATGGAGATTTTGCAATATCCTTCCCTCAGGAGTGGGGAGGGAATGGGGATTTTGCAGTATCCTTCCCCTGGAGTGGGATGGGAATTGAGATTTTGCAGTATCCTTCCCCTGCCATGCAAACCAAGCCACACCCACCAAGCCACACCATGCCCACCAAGCCATGCCCACAGAACCAGTAGTAAAAAAATTTCACCACTGATGCAGACTAATGCAATGCCCATTCATCTGACAATGAGAACAGTAATTCAGAGAACCTGGTCTTTACGCACTCCAGATGGATATTATTCTTATTCTCTCTCAGCAGAGCCAGAAGTCTCTCCACTCAATCTTTTAATGCATTTGGGAGGCTCTTAGCAATTTTGGACTCTCTCCTTGCTGCAGATTTGTTGCCCTGCAGACCTGTCCACTCTGAGTTTTTTGGCCCCTAGTAGGTACCACTTAGGGCTTCTACTTTTAGAAAGTTGCTGGGACTAGTCATACTGAATCTGGATATGGCAATGGTTTACGTCGCTAAATACTTTTGCTTCTTAGTCTGCCTAATAAGGAAGTTCTCTTTGTGGATTCTTTACAAACCATAAAAACAATATAGCAAAAGTCATTCATTAGAAATTAAGATAGGACATAATTCCTAATGGTTAAGGTTATATGAGTTGCTGTTCTGTTTGGCTACACAGTACAAGGAAAAGCAAGTGTGTCACTGTCCCTAGATTTCACTAAAACTGTGTGCAGTGCATTACATAATCTCTTAATTTTAGATAAATGAAGAGGGAACAAAATATGGGCAGCAAAATTATAATGGTTTGTATATATCAGATCAAAACAAGAATGTAAGATGTAATAAAAAGAGAAATCTTACCAGGAAAAAGGGGAAAGGGTTTGGGGATGTTCTATGTTAATTAACAAAATGAGCAATAGATAAATCATAATTGAAATAAATTAACTGCAATATTTTTAAAAAAATATTTACATCAATATTATTGTTTTTTATAAATTAAGAATGTTACATAGATTAGAACATGATGAATAGTGAATAATATAGTAAAGAGGTGTTTCTCAACCTGGGGCCCTTTAAAATATGCAGACTTCAACTCCCAGAATTCCTCAGCCAGCAAAGCATCATAAAGGGCCCCAGGTTAAGAAACACTGTCGTAAACTCAAGGGCAGTGACTATTCAAGGTGGTCCCCTTTCAGGCAGCTTCTCATTGCACCTTTACATTTTTTCTCCAGATAAAAGCATCCTTGTTTACCATACAGCCAAGATCACTGTGGCAATAAAACAGTTTATATAAAAACTTACCACATAATAGCCTTATGATAGCATTAGAGTAATGAAAATAAAATAAAAAGTGTTAGAAAGGCAGATGATACTAGATAAAACTCCTTGCAAACTGTTATACTGAATGCCAATTTGAATAAAAAAAATGATATAATGGTAAAATCAGCAATTCTTCTATGAGATTCTTTTGCATTCATTTATACATCCTCTATTAGAAATGAGGATGTAATTGCTTTTCTACAATTTCCCCCCCTCAAAGAGATAATATTACTGTTCTTACAATGATAATTCTTCAAAATGTATCTCGTGGACTAGCTTTTACAAAATTCTTTAGTATCTGTTACTTCCAAAACTCAGTACTAGTCATTCCATTTCAGTCTCCTATTCACATTATGAAGTGGACTTACTCAGAAGTAAATTCTACTGTATTTCACAATATGTATTTTTTAGAAAAGCATCTTTGGCTACACAATGTATCCTGTGTGTGTTAACAACTTTTCATAATGCCTTTTGTCGTTAAACCTTTGGGGGTTTCTTTAAATCTTGTTCTTTTTGCAAGTTCTTTGTATATTTACTTACTTTTCAAGAGCTGGCTGGCCTGTTGAGTAACAAGCAGAATGTCATAGAAAAGGAAGTTGGGCTATGGTTTTTCCTAACTGAAAGAGCAAATATGCCCACCTGTAATTCTTTGTTCCTATCCTGACAAATACGTAAGTTGTGTTCCAGGTTGACCACCTGTTCTGCAGATGCTTGACGTTCCTTTTCTGTTTTGCGAATAGTTTCCTCTTGCAGCATCAGTGCTACTTGCGCACTGCTCAGACGGCCATCTGTTCCCCTTTTACCTAAATGTAGAAAGTTGCAAAATGCAAGCATTAAGCAGTAAAATCATTTATTCTACGTTAGTGTTTTTCAACCTCAGTATCTTTAAGATGTATGGATTCCAACTCCCAGAATTCTCAGAATGGTGATTGGGCTATTCTGGGATTGAAGTCTACACATTTTAAAGGTGTTGAGGTTGAGAAATACTGTTCTGCAGTATGAGTGGGGAAGCCTGTGGCCTTCAGATGTTTTGGGCTTCAGTCTCATTAAGCAACATTCTAATGATAAAGGATTCTGGGAGTTGTAATCCAAAACATCAAAAGAACACCAAATGGCCTACCCACTATACAGTGTTGTCTAGTAGTGGTACATGCCCGATAAATTAGAATATGAAATAATGCAATAAACTCCTGGACAATAAAGGCCACCCATATCATGTGAAATCATGTTATGACCATCGATGAATAAATATGGTGACATCTTTTGGTTGTTTTTAATGAAAAAAAGACACACTATAGAAACCATAGGCAGCTTTCTGTGATACCTGAACAATTATAATTAGTCATTTCTCATGAATGGCAGAATTTCCAAGTTAATACAGCATTCATTTATTCATGAGGCTATATGGTAAAAGCAGCAGTGCATGAAAAAGACCTCAGATGGCCCTACCTTTTCCTAAACCAGGGGTCTCTGGAGCCGCATGTGGCTCTTTCATCCCTCTGCTGAGGCTCCCCGTCGACTCCACAGTTGATAGGGCTTTCGGTTAGGACAGGTAGAGGAAAAAGGAGGAGACTCTATGGTGGGGGAACTGGACTTCAGGTTGGCTCCAGAATTGAACGGGGCTTCTGGTTAGGACCTTTGTGGTTCTTTGAATGTTTAAGGTTGCCTACCCGTCCTAAACCTTTCAGTGCCCATCTATACAGATATTCCTCCACTTACAACTACAATTGGGACCAGAATTTCCATTGCTAGCCACGTGTTTGTTAAGTGAGTTGTGCAGTTTTAGTTTTTACCATGGCTGTTAAGTGAATCACTGCAGTTCTTAAAGGAATCACATGAATGTGAATTTGGCTTCCTCCATTGACTTTGATTATCAAAAGCTATCTGGAAAAGTCGCAAATAGCTATTTGCGACTTTTCCAGATAGCTGGAACATTGCAACCATTATAAATACATGTCAGTTGCCAAGTGCTTGAATTTTGATCACATGGCATTGGGATGCTGCAATGGTTGTGAGGACTCGTTGTAAGTCACTTTTTTTTTAGTGCCGCACCAACTTTGAATAGTCGCTAAACAAATGGTTGTAACTACCTGCATTAGAAAATTAAGCTGGAGCTTCACATGTCTAACTGTGGTACAATTACGATTCCCATCTAATAACAATGGCTTCCAAAGCTGACAAAGAATTAGAATGCCTGACATTTGCTTACAGTCTTTTGGTATATTAAAAGCACAGGTCCTATGTGATATTTGATTTTGTTTTGTTTTTAAAGTTGTTAGGAAAGCCCACTTGGTTACAGTCATGAGGAGTAGATATGATTTACATATGTATATATGTAACTAATTCCCAGCATTTGCTTTTTAAATGACAAGCAGCCTTTCTGAGCTACCATTTTAAGAAGAAAAGCAATTAAAGCAGAGATAAACTTAATCCTCTTCCTGACCTCTCTCCATGTCCTGAATCTGCTGCTCAGTCCAGATACGAATGTCTAAATCCACAAAATCTTGATCCATATGTGGAAAAAAGCAGATTCAGAGCAGAGAAACATCTGGCGTGGAGATCAAACATCTGCCCTGATATCACTAGTCTTTCGCTTAAAGCAGCAGTCCCTAAGCAGCTTTTTAAGAAGTTTAGGGATTCGTTTCACTTGCTTTGTATACAATTTGTCCGATAACTGTCTTTATCCAGCTAAATAAGCAAGAACCAGAGGTGAGAAAACAGATAGGTGAAGAAATTCTTATGGATGAAGGGATAAAGTAAGGAGAAGAAGAAGAAGAAGAAGAAGGAGAAGGAGAAGGAGAAGGAGAAAGAGAAGGAGAAGGAGAAGGAGAAGGAGAAGGAGAAGAAGAAGAAGAAAAAGAACAGACCTTCCTCACAGTCTGCTAAATACTTCTGAAGTTGCAGGATACGGCTTTGTGTTTGGTCGCGGTCAGCCTCCATTTCATTCAGCTGATGACTCATATTCATCACCTGAATTCTTAGATCATCCTGGAAACAAGAGATAGGAGATATTCATGATATCCTTGGCTTGTCACCAGGAAAGATATAAAACTCATTCCGGATAAATGTATTTTTAAATTTTATTTTATACTGTCTATAATTTGCTTCACTAAGTCACAAGGATAAATTTTTAACATGGACAACTAGTTGAAAAACAACTACAAACAATACATATCCTAAAATCAACATTAGATAAAACAAATATTTAAAATTAGAGCAAAGTGACTGCATTTCCAACAAATGATAGATCACTGGTAATCAGACTATTATCGATAACATGACCCATAATATTGCCAATAATTTCCCAGAGAAATAATTCTCAACCAAACTAGTTCATACTTTTATTGCTCTTGATACATAAGCATTAAATATGTATTGTCATACTCTAAAGTTAACTCAAACAGTTTTCTTGTCTTACAAAAACCTGATTTCATGTTCCACACCCCTTAACTGAAGACATTTTACTGAACTGTATGGTATGAAAAAAATAGACCTTAATATTTTAGAAATGTTAGTGTCGCTCAAGTCTTAGACAGAAGTAGACTACCTGGTATGTACATCAGACTCTTAATTTGGCAGCAGATTCTTCCTTTCTGAAAGTATGGCCTTGCCTACCCCCAAAGAACTAAACAGTTTATCAACAATGTTTGCTTAGCCAAAATGCCTTGGATTTGGAAGTGATAAAAAGAGGGGGATCTGCAGAGGCATGGAGAAATATTAACTGTTTAATTGATTACATTTAATTACATTTAAATTAAATTCAGGTTTTATCCTATTTTCCTCAATGTGAAGGTTGGTATCTACCATCCTCCATCATTGCATAACCCTGCCCAAAAGGGTCTGTTTTCATGGGCACTGGAAAATGATAGTATATCTCAATTTCAATCTATGTATTATCAAAAAACTCTCACTATACAAATCAAATCCTGCTCTGAATCTTCTTCCTTGAAGACAAGGCCAGAGGCCTTGGAAACAATTATTACTAACATATTTTCAGTCAATCAAAATACCTTCAGTTTTGAGGCTACATAGCTTTCTTTACAACTAAATATGTAAATAAGCATCAGGACTGTACTGGTAAAATTAAGAACACTGAATTTCTTGTAGCTGATAAAGTGTTAACTGAAATATGTTGTTATTGTTTGTAGATACTTTTTCCTTTTTTTTTTTTCCTTTCTCGTTTACACAAGTTAACAATAAATTCCAGGATTTTGGTGGACAGGACAACAAAGGAAGGAATGTTTTAAATGTGATGTAGCCCAGAATTAACTGATTTCTTCATTTGTCAGAAAGGCTGTTGGATGATCTGATGCTATGATTATTGTGACAAGCCATGTTTTTTTAATTATTCTGGTACAGTATAAATATTTATTCATTTTTACAAAAGGCATGCTTTTGAGCAATAAATAGCACATGACAGAGACAGGGCTGAACTGCCCTTGAATGTTGCTAAACATATGTCTTGGGAGTCAACTTGGGGTCACAATAAGTTAAATTGGCTCATATGATCCCTGAAAAATGGAGTTAGAATAGCTAGATGATTTTCAGTTCTAGGTAAATGAACTGGAAGGAATTTTGTATATCCCTCTCTGGTTCACAAAACTGCAGATGCAATTTTTAAGAAACAATATGCCTTCATAAACTATTTGCTGAAAAAAAAACCCTAGCTATAGTGGAAAGATGCATACTACATACTAAACCAAAACAAACAAAATCTCTAATATCTCTAGTATCATGTGATATATCAACCCAACCGTAGCAGAGGTGGAATTGGAACAAAAGTCTTTTATTCCCAAAAGTAACATTTTGTACCTAGCAACAGTGCTCTTTTTACAGCTTGTTATTTACTTCTAGTTCATAACATGATCTTATGCTTATAAATTATTTTATGTCATTTATATAAATGGCGCTGTATTGCACTGGTTCCTCTACTTTCTTTATCAACAATTCCAGTTGGTGCTAGTGGGACAGGAGAGATCGTGCTTAATCCCTTGTGGAGTGCTACAAGGGTCAGTTCTTTCCCTCTGCTATTTAACATTTACCGGTACATGAAGGCACCAGGCAAGATCATCAAGAGTTTTTGGGGATTGGTGTCATCAAATGTCAGGTGCAAGCAACCAGAACACTCATAAATAACCTCAGGCTGGAAATGTATTGTTCATCGCTTGCATTGCAATACAGTGCCATAAGAATCTCCCCAGATTGCTTGCCTTCTCTGAAACTGACCAGATAAGGCTTTATGGATTTGGAGGGAGGTGATGTTTATGCTGTTTGTGGCTACACAACAACTCACAACTAGGCAATAAGTTAGGCCCTCACTTGATCCCTCCTGCCAGCCTAGCTGGCAGTTTTGCAATATCATTATGTTTATAATACCCAGCTCTACATTGCTACCCCAGGCTGGTGATATCACTGAAGCCTCAGTCCCTGAAAGATGGGTGGGGGAGAATAGACTTAAACTGAATTTTTAAAAAATGGAATTACTGTTTCTCCATGGGGTTTTCTGTCTGCTCCAGTGGTGTCACTTGATGGGAAGGTACTATTTCTGAAGGTACAGGTTCATGACCGGGGATTCTTCAGGAATAGCAAATTGAGAATGTGACTGCTGGGGGTGGGGGTGAGGTGGGAAGACTTTTCCTAGCTTTGGCTAGTAAGCCAGTTATAACCTTTCATGGAGTGGAGGGGGATCATGCTGCAGTGACTTAGATTCTTATCACCACCTGCTTAGTTTATAACAACGTGCTCTACATAGGGCTGTCTTGAAGATCACTCAGAAACTGTAGTTGGTGTAGTGGAAAGTGGCCTACAACTGGACATTGTTTGCTGATGGGAGCAACTCATTGCAAGCCCTGCACTGGTTCTACTAGGTGTCTGGATGCAATTTAAAGTCGTGGTATTAATCCATAATTTGGTGCCTAGTTATTTGCAGAACTGCATTCTCTCACTGGAATGGGCCTGGCCAGCTTGATTTACCAGAAAAAACTACTACAGTAGTTATGGAATTTAAGGAAGTGAAAGTGGCAAAACATGATTATGCTATTTTTTATGGTTGCACCAGCTGTTTGGAATGGTGTCTCAATGGAAATCTGGTTGGCTTCCACTCTGCTTACCTTCCAGAAGCTCCTCAGATTCGTTTCTTGGTTTATTTAGTTTAGTTTAATTCATTTAATATAATTACTAATTTTCCAGTAGTATTGTACTTTTTATTTATATTGTCTTTTTATTGCATGTTTGTTTGTTATTTCTTATATATCTTATCTGTACATCATCAAAAATCCTTAAGGATTTGATGCTCTATAAATGTTGATGATGACGATGACAACAATGATGGAAGTTATCACTGCTAAAACATAACATTATATAAAATAAAACCTTTTTTCTGTGAGTAAAAGAAATGGACTAATTTATTTGTAACATATTTTAAGCCATTATTGGCTTTGATCCAGAATGATTAGGTAGATTTATGTGCATAATGCTCTCCAGGCATTCAAATAATCACGCTGAAACTTTGATAATAATTTCTAGTAAACGCCCTTAAAGCTAACAGGATGCTGAAAAAAAGCATGGCATATTATTTCAAGTGGATGCCTAGAAACACATGCTTAAGGGATGCATTTGTACATACGCTGAAAAGCAGAACAGAGACTCTGGTGCATAATTCCAGACCTATTCTAGTTATGTCTTAAGCATACTTCCTAGTACTTAAATGTTACTATTTCAGTAAATCCATAAGCAAGTCTCAATTTTTGTATATTGAATTTCAACGTTAGAATATTCCACTTTGTCTGGATAAATCCAATGAATGAAGGAATTGAACCAAGATTTGAAATAATATGGATAATCTAATGGAAATCAATGGATGATGGAATCTAAAACCTATTTTTAGTAATCAACTAATTATAAGTTTTATTTTTAACTTGTCCTTCAATTGATATGAGGACTAATGTTTGCTATCTATATTAAATTCTTCGTATCGACAGTAAAATATGAACAGAAGCACAAAAAGAAAGGCGCTATTTTGCCACAACTCCTTAGCATTAGCTTTATTAAAATAAAGTTGTCCTGCACTCAGATTGTGATAAATTAGTGAATGTGCTCTTATAGTTTTATAAAATTCATAGCTATGAGTTTTTCAAAGTTCATGAATTTATGCCATCTAAATCTCAATATCATTCTGGATCTCTGGAGGTAACTGAAATATTTGAAAGAGAAGCCCTTGCTTACCCTCTCTCTTTGGGTGTCCCGCAGCTCCTGAAGGAAGTCCTTCAAAGCATCTCGAACTACTTCTGGATCAATTTCACTTGTGGTTTGTTCACTCCTGAGGGGAGAAGTTTGATGAAATGGTGAACGGGAGCGGCTCCTCTCAGGTGATCCAGTGCGAGATGCAGGTGTTTGGCGTCCACTAGTTCCTATAAAAAAACCAAATACTTGCTTGGTTTCAGCCAACAGACAGGGTTGAAATGGATTTCTAGAAGAAAAGACTTCACAGACTACATGTTTTAGGATTTATTCATTCATTTAGTTAATAAGGTTATCTAACATATCATATTTTTTTTATTGGTAGGGGCTTTCTCTTGCCTAAGGAGAGGATGTAACCATAATTAGCTATGTACCTACATCTTTTCAGATGGCTATATCACCACTGTCCACAAAGCTTTCAAACTGCCTCTTAGCTATGATGTTTCTTTTTGGTTAAGGTATATGAGATAAGTAGCTATTAAATACATAGTTTTGATTGGTATATTTTTCAAATTCTGCCTTTGTAGTTTGTAAATCATAATTTATGGATTAGTGCCATAAATCAACTATGGATTTATTCAGTAAATCGTATTTTAAAGCTATGATATTATACAATATAAAGACTGGCCCCTAGAATGTTTCATTCTCCAGAATCAAAATATAACAATTTTCCAGTTGTTTGCTTGTTTATTTCATTAAATTTATGAATCTATTATAGCTGCCCACTCCAACAGGTTTTGAGTGGCGAATCTAATTTAGCCCATAGCAGTGAGAAGAATTTTAAAAATAACCTTTGACTGGAGACGAGGATCGTTGGGGAGATGGACTCCTGCTGCCAAGTCCCAGTGTGCGACGGAGAGTGGAGTGGAGTGCCACTAACTTCAATTCAACCTCCCTCTTGGCTGCTTCAGTTTTGGCTAGTTCTGTTTCTAAGCCATGGATGCATCCCTCACAGGTGCTGAGGCGCAGCTGGAGACTCTCGTTTGCCCTGCTTGCTTCCTGAAGCTTCACTTCCAGGCTATGGAGTTCATCCTTCCACTTCTTCTCCTTGATGCAACTCTCTGCAAGGCTGTGCTTTAAATCCTGCTCTTGAAGTTGGGACTTTACCTCTGCAGAAGACAGCTTCTTCTGCAAGTTCAACACCTGGAAGGAAACAAAGACATGATGGCAATGTATACACAGAGGAGAGATTCCAGAAAATTGCAGAGCAGTAGTATAGATAGGGAAATGGGGGGAAAATTAGTGACAGATTATTTCTTGGCATATACTATTGCTAAGAAAATTGCATGGATGGGCCATAGGTCTTTTTCTGCCATCAGTTTTCTATGTTTCTGTTTTTCTATAAGTCACCAAGTCAATCTCAACTCAAAAGGACACTTCACCTTCACTACACATAAAAATACTATATTGCTATACATGTGTTGGTCTTCACAATTACATCCTAATCCCATTAAATATGCAGTTTATCCCACATCTTATCTCCATTGCATTCTTCCACAAAATGCTGCCTTCTTTCACTGTCACAACTTACTCTTCAATTCTTCTTCCATTAAATAACCACTCTTTGCTATTATCCCATTGTTACCTCCTTGTGAGCAGAATCATGGCCTATCTCCAGAGTAGATATCTTCTGTTTAAGATCCAGGACCTCTTTGCTGTTCTGCTGTTCCTGTTGTTCTTTTTGCAGCAACTGATGTTGTAATTCAGCAACTTCCTGAGTTTTCTTACTGTTCTTGCTCTCCAGGGACTTTACCTGTGCAGGAAGAATTTGAATGTAGCTATTCTTCAATACAGAATATGTGACCGAAATTCCCAACCTACATGTGGACTCTTCTGCATAAAAGAAGTATTGCCATAATTGGCAACTGCTTCTAACTGCCATGACTGACTGTATCACACTCCAATCATAGGAAGCCTAATAGAAAACTTAACAGATTCTTCAGCAAGAACATGCTGTCTATTTGTTGTATATGCATCATGATATCAAGAAGGCCTGAAAAAGAGGTTCTAGGGACAAAACTACATCATAATTGAAGAGAGAGTCATTACATGCAGAAGTGATATCAGGATACTTTCCATTTGATTTTCAATAATAGCAATTACATTTGGGATGGTTCTACTACATTTGCTATAGTTCAGTTTACTTAGGTATCAATCTCAGGAGTTAACAGTAATGTCAAATGATCTTGCATACATCCTTCCTAGCCTCCATTGATCATGTCAAGTGTTTCTCTCCATTAACCTGTTACATTCTTGGATCTGAATTGAACAACGAGAAAGTCTGTTTGTAAGCTACCTCTCTGCGCAGCTCCTGAAGCTCTCTTCTGGCTTCCATGTGTGCCTTCTCTACTTCCCGTAGATTTACTCGGAGCTCTCCCACCTCTACCTCAACTGCAGCTTTTGCTTCTTCCAGAATGGCAATCTTCTGTTCTCGTTCTTCCTTGATTCTCTGCAGTCTACAAGAGGTTAAGTGTTTATTATCAGTCATCTCTAAAAACACTATGTCTGTTCCATCAATGTGTATAAGCTTCTTCTCCCAGCCTGACACTGTGCCAAGTCTGCTGACCTGAGCTTCTCATTCTCTGTTTTTTTGACAGTGGCTCTGAGGTCAGCATTGGATTTCTGAAGTGCTTCCTTTTCTCTGCTCTCATCTGCTACAGCCCTGTGAAATTCCAGTAGCTCTTTTTGTCGCTGATCACAAGCCTCTTCTGACTCCTGCAGTCTCTGGTGAAGCTCAGTGAGTTCTTTGTGAACATCTGCATAGGTATCTTCTGCCAAGCGTAGCTGGACTTTGAGCTGTTCTGCCTTTAAGAAAAAGCTACATCAATTTTAGGGCACTTTGGAAAATAATCCTAATGACTTCAAGAGGATTTACTCCAGAGAAATTGATATTAGTGTATTTCCAGGGTGAGTTTGTAGGCAAAACACACAATTAAAGGCACCATGCACATGTTATTAGGCATCTACTATCCAGAAATAAGTCTTATCATTATATGGTCATGGGGTCCTTGGTGTTCTCTGAGCTTGGTTGCTTTCTTGTAGATGTTTCATTACTAAACAAGGTAACATCATCAGTGCTAGGATGGACTAGGAGTAGCACTGATGATGTTACCTAATTGGTAATGAAACATCTGCAAGAAAACAGTCAAGCTCAGAAAGTACTAAGGACTCAACTTTTCAACCCTGGACCACAAAAATTCTCTTCTATCTGTATCATATGGTCAGTATGCAGTGAATTGTAGTCTTGGTTGATTGATTAAAACATGGAGATGAAAATTTGATCACCAGAGGGAAAGGCACACATCTGCAATTAAGTACAATTTGCCCCTGCTGGATGCCCTCCAACTACCCTGTTTCCCCCAAAATAAGACATCCCCTGATAATAAGCCCAATAGGGCTTTTGAGTGCATGGCAATAAGGCCAAGCGCTTATTTCAGGGTTCAAAAAAATATAAGACAGGGTCTTATTTTTGGGAAAACAAGGTACATTGGGCTTTTTATTTTATCTATATTTGAACAAAGGAAGTATTTAAAATGTAAGTTTTGGGGAAATATAGTCTTAATCTAAAGCCTCACACAGAACTGGTAATGTATATTAACTAAAGGGGAAAGTAACAATAAAAAAATCTATCATCTACATATACTAGAACTATATATATGTCTACTAAGAAGAAAGGTGTTCAGTAGGACTTACTTTTGAATGTTAAGTTTATACTGTAGAATTTTACTGACTTCCTTTTTAAGTGAGAAATGAGTCATGATGATATATCACTGTCTGAAATATTAGACAAAAATTTTCTAATGAAAATTTTACCTACGTTTCATATTGTTACTAAGGTCGCTCGTGGCTAATATTTTTGTCAGGTAAATAATATTAATGGACAGTAATGTTGTCTTATGGGAGTTGATTGTTAAAAGATGGTTTTCTGATACAAATCTCCTTCTAAACTGACATACTTTCTTGCGCATCCCCCACACTAGCAAGGATAATATCAGTTAGAGCAGCTCATGAAAAGAACAAATGAAGCTGGTTTTGGAACACTAAAAAAAAAGAGAGAGAGAGAGGAAGAGAAGGCGAGAATGAGGCAAAATTTTGGTCATGAAGAAGAACAATAACCATGACGAGTAGGTTGGTTTAAGAAAGAGTGACTGGCTTTTCTGTTTCATATACTCTATACTGAGAAACTTTGTATGTCTATATTAAGAGAATTACACTGATTGTTTAAAACGCAGTCAGTTTTTGTTATTCGTGATAATTATGGTCTATAAAGTTGCTTTGAGCTCTGAATTAGCAAATACCGAATCACTGATCATAAGGGAAATACAAGACCCAGAAGGCAGCGTGTCACCTTGTTCGACCTCAGCTGGGAATATGCACATTGAGTGACTCAATTTTTTTTTGCCACTCTGCATATATCTGTGAATGACCATGAAGGTGCTCTGAGTATTGATTTTGGAGTTACAAATACAGTTAAACAAATAAATATATTTGAACATACAGAATCTGCAAATAGTAACGATGACTGTATCTGCTCTGTGGGAATTATATTGCAAAAATATAGCAATCTACTTCAACTTGATGTAGCCTACAGATCTGTCCTCAAAACTTTCCTTCCCCCTGATTTCTCTCCCACTCTTGAATGACATAAAAGATGACTAATTCCACCTTGTCTGCAGGAGAGGATGGGATCTACCAACAAAGGATGTAACAGCAAAAGATTGGGAGAAACGACAGCAGTAAAAACAGAAGATCAATTTTGAAGTATCTGAATAATTGCAAATGACAACATAGATGAAATTCCTATATTAAACCGGTAGCAGTGCACATGTACCATTTGAACTTCAGCTGGACAGACACAGAAGCAACTTAGCTTAACAGCTTTCCCATGAACTGCATTGTGAATTAAAATGGAGAAGAAAGAATGGTCTGGATTTTATTCAGCCTTCCTTGGAAAGCTGTGCTTGTTTGTGCCCTGTGTATTTTTGGGGAAGGGTAGGAGAATTGTATAAGAACCCCAATGTCCTATGTTTTTCTTTTGAGTTTTCTTTCTCTCTTTTTTTAAAATTCTTTTTACTCTGAAAAGCTCTAACATTATCCAGATCCTCCCTGTTGGCCGGGCTCATTCCAACCAGCTCTGTGTTATTGTTGTTCTGTTTTTGAGAAGGATTAGGGTGAGACCCTTTTTCTACCAGCCCCCACCCACATATGGGATCCACAAATGCACTCAGCATTTTTCTGCTGAGCTCAATAGAAATTCACGAAGAAAGGTCAGTGACCAAAGAGAAGGGCGATCCATCATAAAATAAACTGTTTTTATTCCCCAGGATAAGGAGAGGGGGTTTGCAGGGGATGGGACTGAAAAGAAAACATCACACAAAACTCTCCTCCCCCCACCCCCATACATTCATTCCTTCCTGGCTAATTCCTCTCTTGTGTTTTCTCCTTCACAAGAATATTGCAGCTAAGCTCATAATGAAATTATTATAATTATATATTGATTAACATTTATAAACAGCCTCTTCTGAAATCATGCCTGGGTTGCCAAACCTCCAGCTGAGGCTTAGAAGATACATGGAAGAAGGTATCTAGGGTGGGAGAAAAAGGCACGTGTTTGTGTGGTGGTGGTATGTGCATGGGTAGGAGTGAGCATGCATTGAAGTGTGACTCCACACACATACATAGTCTGTGAATTCAAATAATTGAGTTCACATAAAAAGAACAGATATGTACATGAGAATCTTGAACAACAATGTCTAGGTGAGCAACGTGCTACTGGCGGCTTGCCAAAATAGACTGCCGTGTTTAACTGTTGTTGTGTGGAGTGTGCATGCACAGAAGAGTCCGTGTCAGTGTTCTTGTACATATGGGAAGGCAGGTCTGTTCAACTCAAGGCTGACTTCCTCAAGTTAAAAGGCTGTGAAAATGTTATGGTTCCCATGGTGATAAGTAGGTCAATGCTGGCGCCTGTGAGGATTTTGCTCTGTGTTTCTTTGCCCTCGGCTTGTTATATTAGTCCCTCAACTTACTTCTCCCCCTCCTCTCTCCCTCTCCCTATTTCTTTCGCGTGCTGTTGTCTCTGTTCCCATCCAGTGTTAGTCTTTCTCTGCCCATCCTGCCTCCATCTCTGAGATCTTCCTCACCCCCTTCGCCCCATCCCCATTCCTTCTGCCCTCCCTGCCCTCTGAAACAACCCTCTTCTCTTGCTTGTGTGGTCCCTCCTGGGGCTGGACTTTGAAATCTGTTGAAAAGAGGCCATTTTTTGCCAAAATAAACAGCCTGTCATGTTAAATTACTCTCTCTTCCTCTTTTATGTCCTTTAATTTTCTATTTCCCCCTCACCCCGTCCCTTTCTTTCTCTTTCCTCCCTCAGGCTGGGGTCATTTTTGTTCTGCGTTCTCAGTTTGTAAAGAATTAGAACCCTGGAAACATCTGGCAGTGGGTGAGGGTTACCATCTGGGGAGGTTTTTCAGAGTTGCAGATATTTGGAAGAATGTAAAAAAAACCACCCTCTAGAGTTGGATATTAAAAAGAGGGGACATGACAGGGTGGACAGTGATTTCTGCTTCCAATTTAACCAGTGACAAGCTGGTGTTGGAACTGGAGTAAAGGCACTGACTAGCTGGATCAGTGCCAATTTCTCTAGCCAATACCCATCTTGGGAACACATTGGATACTCCGCATGCTCTGCAGGAGGCCACATCCATCCAGAATACAGGCAGATGACAGCTTTTCAACAAGTTCAACGTGCTATGATAAAAGCCGTTGGCTGGAGTCTAAGCTCATCCAGGGAACAACACGGCACCATTTGTATAATCATTTCCATTCCCCAAACCCTCAAAGACATTGTGAAATTGACCTATAATAATTTCAAGTTCTGCTGTCTTGGAAACCCAGAGAATATGCTAGAGAAAAGAGCTGGGTAAAAATTTCTGCAAAAGGGGAAACAGACTGCCAGCAGTTCTTCAGGAAAAGTTCCACTGCAGTTTCAAATACAGCCCAGAAAATTTAGGAATAGATTGATTCTGCTCTTGGACATAGCTGATGTGCTTTTAGAGAGGTTTGCAGTGTTCCAAAGCTTGCTAAATTTGCTAGTCTAGATGTGGCAGTGTTATGAATTTATATCATATTAGAACCTCCTCCTTAAACATATTACTCATTTGAAAAATGGTACATCTCCAACACCGATTTCCTAAAATATTTTGTCAGGTGTTTCTGCTAACATTTAGCACTCTTAACGTTTATGGGAGCAGAAGACTTTAGATTTCAAATCTATTTATGTTCCCAGCCTGAACTGATAGCTCTTGCTGACAAATGGATACTCAATCCACTTTTTGGTACCAGTATTCAACAAGGATAGAGAAGAAATGGCCAGAAGTGATAGCTAAAGAGGCATACATACCTCCCGCCCACTAAGTTCTTTCTCTCTTGCCAGCTCCTTTATATGTTCATTTAAGCGTTTGGCCTCTTTCTGGTGTGCAGCCATTGCATCTTCAAATTGTGCCTGGAAGGTCTGTAATTCTTTGTTGATGCTGGTAATTGTGTTCTGTAATGAAAATGACACAGGAAAAAGTATGGCATGAGCTAGATTTGCTTTATAGGTTCAACGCAAATTAAAATAGGGTTACATTTTCCTTTAGCAACTACTTGGATTGATCCGTCTCATAAGATCTCTAGAAGCACAGATTGTTAGAACCTGCAAGAGGTTCAAGTATCAAGTATCAGAGCAGGAAAATTGCATTACTAACTGAACTGTAAACTTTTCTTCCTTAGTGATTCACAAAATCTTCAGAATGGCCGGGGGAAACTAATTTTACCTTCTGTTCCCCTGATATTCACTTTTCCTTGAGCACAGACCATGATTTATGTAGCCTTATCTCACTGTTTTCTATATCACAGAACTCCAGCCAATAGTAAAACATAGAGGAGAGCCAAAAGAGCTGAGACAATGCATCATTATGCCAGCAACTTGTTCTATCACTACAGTATAGGCTGGATCCCTTTAGCTGTATTAGTGAGCAAAGATCCTACCCCATGCCTGTTTCAGTGACTTTGTGACAATTTTCTTAAGTGGTAAAATGTGCTTTGTGCATAGAAAGGGACATAACTATCAATCACTATGTACAATATTTGATATTTACATCCCTTAGAAATGTAGATGTCACACTTAGACAAACTGCAATTATTTAAATTAAACAAGAAATTGGAATGGTGAAATCTGGCTATCCTATCCATATCATGAAAGAAGCCTTATGGTCATAGAATGAAACAGTATCTGGTTTGCTAATCCTTTTAATAAAGGATACTACTCTCCATAAATATACTGTTACTAAAGCAATTAATTTTATTTTCCTCAGTGACAGCTTCTTTCTCTTCTTGGAAAGTGAATTCCAACATCTGAGATCTTATTATCTTAATAAATTTGTTCTTTGAGGAACTGGAATGCCTCGGAGTTCGATTTGTGATGGGTACATTAATTGGAACCTGACATTGAAACACTCAAGAGTGTTTCACTTGCATACTAGTAGAATAAAAGAAAGAAGTCCAATATCAGGCAAACACCGTATACCAAAGGATGCCAATGCTTTGCAAGTCAACATTTCATAAAATGTTCTAATTATGTTATAAAAAGATTCTAAGTTACAGCTTACAATCATTCTAAGTTACAGCTATATAACCAAAGCTTGGTTAAAGTAGTCATAATGCTATGTTTGCATAACATAACATTACTTTCAAATAACAATATCTCAATCATCCCAAACCGTGTTATGCTTAATGTGAGATATGAACCAACTAAAACAACCATAATTATTCCTATTCTCTGAATGATATTTGCAACATACTGAGTTGGGGGACACTTCAAGTTGCCTTAAGCAAAGAGTCCCATTCCTTTTCCAAACAGCCCACAAACCTCTATTGCAGATGCCATTAAGCTTCTCTTGATCCTGTAGGCTTCAACTTGGATATCCCCTCCCACCCCCAAGTGTGGATTTTCTCCCAGAATTCTCAGCAATGGCCACACTGACTGGGGAATCGTAGGATTTGAAATCCACATCTTTGGAAAGTTCCAAGGATTCAGAATGGGAAGGCTGCTCTAAACCTAAACATTTGCTAACAACTTTCACCAACAGAACTTTGTATGATATTAAAGTTGCCTTCCATAATTTTAACCTTGGTTGAAAGTTTTGTTTTATTTTTGCTTTCTGGCAATTAATGATTGTATGAAATTGTATTTCATAGTCATCATATGCCAAAACTGAAAGTGAGTGATTAGATCATATATGCTACCCTGGCTTAGCTCAGCAACACTCTGATGAAGTTATGGGCAACAGAAATCATTTGGATCTCACTAGAGTTATTGTATGATTTGAATATGTTTTGATCTCAAATAAGCTCAGCAGAAACATAAAGATTGATGAGTTGATCTTTTGCTGCTACTAAATATCCATAATCCTATACTCAACTTCAAACAAACTTTGTCCAAAAGTTTTGACAAACATTCAAAGTATCAATAGGCTGAATTAATGCCCCTTTCTGTGGGTCAGAAAAGGTGAAATAAAAATACCCATACATTTCCCTATTACAACTCATGGATTCGATGTTCTTCCTCTTCTATGGCATGGGATCGTGTAGGAGAATTGAGACAAGCAACTCAGTCATCTAGTAAAAACTACTAATTGGAACATTTGTATCTTTTATGGGAAATGAATCCCTTGGCAAAAGAGAAAAGGAAGATACTGGAAACTAAAGCCAAGATGCTGTATGGGAATTGGGAAATGTAAGCAGCAATGGGCTGCTTACAGTCTTACTTCTGCTATGTTACTATGAAATGATGCAAACTTAAGATATAGAATAAAGCAGCAACATGCAACTTATATTTCTTCAGTAACAAAGCAAGGACTATACTCTAGAACAAGACCAGGGCCAGGATAACCAAAAGAGCAGTATCCTACTAAAACTACATTATATTTACATTATCATTAATTTAAAAGTAACAAATTTTAGGTTAATTCCATTAATATGACTTACTTCTCATATATTTAATATTTCCTTTCACTTACAATTAAAAAATCAGTTTAACAACACATTTTAGTGGCTCATTTAATGGGGGTTGTTATCCAAAATTTGAGGTGGGATTGGCATGTGACTTGCAACTGGACTAGAGCATCATTGGCATAGAGGACAAATGGAAAACCAGATACCCTTTAATAACTGTTGAACAATTTTTGTACAGCAGTGTGATACAATTTAACACACATTAAACACACATTGTACATTATAACAGGGGTCCCCCACCCCCGGTCCGTGGACTGATACCAGACTGTGGCATGGCAGAAAGCGGTCCATGCAAACAAGTGAAGCCCTAATCATGGGATGCAGGCAGCATGCGAAACCATTCGCCCTCCAGTCCATGGAAAAACCTCTCTTCACAGAACCAGTCCCTGGTGCCCAAAAGGTTGGGGGCCACTGCATTATAGCATTGTAAAAGGTGAACTTCCTTCAAATTGAATTCAACTCCTGGTGACAGGAGTAATTAACAGTGATTTTATCTACAGCTAAATATATACAGACTTATACATGGTAAATACCTTATCATACAGCTACTGACACAACGAGAGAGAGAACATGAGGAGAAGGAAATGCCCTCTAATGGCTTCCCTTATATAGGCAGCTTCTTACCCAGCTTCTTAAAGTGGCAGTAACCCTGCTGCCTCATTCCCATTGCATCAGCTTTCAGTTGCTTCCGCTTACAACCTTCTATCAGTTTACAGCTATTAAATCTACATACCCTGACAGTTCAGGTATAGTTCAGGATTCATAGCTTGCATGGCAGATCATTTCCATGGGTATAGAAAGAAAATTTGGTGTGAAATGCTAAAGGAATAACAACTGGCTATGATAGAAAAGAAGTCTGTGTTAGGCACATAGAGACTTTTGTTTATTGAAACAGAAACCTTTTTGAAAAACCCTAATAAACCCAATAAACAACAATAGCAAATCTGAAGACATGAGTTAAATGTGCCCAGATTTGTCTAAAACACAGAAAAGGGAGATTGGGTATTAGAGAGTATTTATAATGTAGTGTTGAATATATTTGTATTATCTTGTTAATCGATTTGCTTTTTTGACAATATGTCATAAATAGTGGTGCCTTTCTGCATATTGAAATAGTATAGAAAAGAGAAGAGAGATAATTACTGAACCAAATTATAGATCATGGACTACAGGGTTACAAAGGGTTAAAAATCAAGCAGGTTGGTCTGATATCTGTGCATTGCTCTATGGCAAGATGATATTAAACATTCAGTTTCCATATGTATAAAAAAACATTTTTAAAACTATTATTCAAAATGCACAACAACATACTTTCATTTATACAGTTGTTAGCTGTCTAGTGGTATCAAACTGGGATAATTTACTATATATTTTATATCTTACTATCCAAATTTCCACTAATTTTAACTATGTTTATATTGCCTGTCTCTTCTACATCTATCCCTTTGAACCCTTACTTTTTAAATAAAATATTATTCAAAACATTAGATATTCCACTGTTTCAACCTGATCAATTCGGGACAATCAGTATATCTGTATTCTGATGAATTCTGGTCTATTACTCCTGTACATGCTTTGCGTATGCTATCTAAGACTTAGATTCTGCTGCCATGGACTTATATTTAATTCCCCCCCCCCCATTTTTAATCTTTATTCTTATAATAAAAGTCTCTTGCCTACATTGGGAATTGACTTGTGGATACTTAGTGCCACCTAGTGCTATCTAAGAAGCAGCAGTCTGAGATACGGCCCAATCCTGATGATAGGATATAGTCTATATAGGTGCATCACCCAAGATTCCTCAAGAACATCAATCTTTCCCAATCCTATACCTTCCAGATGTGTTGACAATTTATTATCCATAGCTAATATAGTTAGTCATCCTGACTATAGCTGTTGGAAGGTGTAATCCAATACATCTGGAGGGCAAAACCATTTCCAGAGTTAACCAAGTGGTATAGGCTAAAATAGTTAGAATACATAATAATTCACTTAACAATTACTTAATAATGAGTGTCAGAGGTATTGGCCCCAGGACATTATTGAACACATCTGGCTTCTTCAATCATCCCATTTATAATTGGAAACAACACCCACATCACAGGACTTCTTGGAGGAAACATCACTGATCATTCTGATCCTCTGATTTAGGATAGTTCAAACTTTTCAACCCTGTGACTTCCAGATGTGTGGAACTATAATTTCCAGAATTCCTGGGCTAAAGGAGAACTGTGATCTCTTGAGAAACTTATTTCAGAGGAAGTTATGTTACCTCAAGTGCCCGATAATGTGATTAGAGAGCAGGGACATGCTAACTAGCTTTGCCTGCTGACTTTTATGCCAGTTTCTATGCTCATTACTCTGCCTGTTGCAGAAATAATGTCTATAGATGGCTGCAACACTGGTACAGGAATGTTACATGTGAGGCAAGATTAGCCAGCATATTCCTTGTCATCACCTCATTGCATACATTGCTTCAAATTTTAACCGGGTAAATCTTGAAGCACTTCAAGGCTACTGCCAAACTTGTGATCTCTGGATGTGTTTGTAATGCAGCTGCCAGAATTCTTAGCCAGCATACATATGCATGTTTCTGTGTTTTGTTACTCTGAAGGGGAAATTTGTTGTTGTTGTTGTTGTTAGTTGCATAGTCATTTCTATTCACCTAGTGAATCTTTTCCAAGGACCTAGGATGATGATGATGATTTTTGTTAACAAAACAGTTGGCTTCTCTTTGAATAAATCGTATCGATCAGCCTTTTAAATGATAGGAAAGCAGTAGAAAAGGTAGAAGTAACATCATAGAATCCCTCCATTCTTCTGTGTGTGGGGGAGGGGGCAGGAAACCTCTGGCAGGCACTGCAGTTCCCAGAGTAGAGCAGGATGATTTCTGCTTCCCTTGTTGTGTTTGGGAGGCTGTGTTTTGCCATCTAGGCTGAAGGGAGCTCCTCCGGGGATTCAGAGAGGGGGAGCTCCAGGAAATGAGATGCTCTTGGGCAAGATCTTTTCTTCTGGAGCCAAGAACTTGCTCACTGCTTTGCAAGCCACTCATAAGCTTCTCCAAGAGGACGGAGTTTGGACCATGCGTGGAACACAGCCATGCGGCTTCCAGCTATGAATTGCAACATCCTTGCCCTGGGGAGGAGCATCTGGCTTGCATTTGTTACCTCGCCCTTCTCTGTTCCAGCCTCTGTTCCTATTCTGTTTCTGCATGTACTACCTTGCAGAAAATAGCTCACTGAATCAGGTCCAGTCTCAGGAGGATCACAGTCATCAATGGGTTTAAAGTTGTTCTATAAAGCAAGAAACTGAGGGCTAGAAATAAGATTTCCAGGAAATCACAGCAACAGGGCCCGTTTCTGTCATTCTGCGCCGCTCTAAGCAATTGGGGTGGAGTTACTGTTTACAGTCCTTCAGGGAATGTATTTGTTTTAAAGCTGGCTTTCTGCTAGTTCTCAGTCAATCTTTCCAGCTGAAATGCTTTTCAGATTTGTTCTGGTGGGGTTTCTCACCCTTGTTGTGCTGTTTGTTTGCTTTGTCTTAAGAGGCTATGCTTTGCAAGCTTGTGAATAGATTTCTCTGGAGATACAAGAGGGCTCTGGCTGATATTGCCAATGTGTTTTTATTTAAAAGCAGAATCAAACAATCCCACAAAAAGCTATTGAAAAAAGGGGAAAAAAACCCAGATATGCATTATGAGAAACAAAATGTGGAGCCAGGAGAATGGAGCCTAATCAAAGAATGTCTGTGTCAGCATGGTGTCCCTATTTTAGATGTCCTCATGACATCACCAGTATCTACTTATCTCTTTCCATGCTATTTACAAAAAAGCAAAGTTTTTCTGCACTAGTTCTTTCCTTCTGAAAACTTCCTAGAGCTGCTAGTATTTCATCCTCGGTGCTATGCCACATTAATTTCAAGTAATTGGAATTTCAATTAGTTAGATTCCAATGCTTTCTGAGTACAGATTTTCTTTTTAAAAAAGAACCTTGATGACATCAGAATCACAAAATCCATGAATCAATTTTCTTGCATTAAAAAAAAAGAAAATATTAAAAGCAACCATAAAAACTCTGATTCAAATTAGGGCTGCAATGGTTCAGGAAAGATGTTAAAAATTATTTGCCCATGCTTTTTAATTGCCATTGGCCAGCTTGAGAATCCAGTCCCCTCTTATACCCAGCACATTTTCTTCTATCATTTGCACACCTGGATATTTTTCCCTTGCAAACTTCAGCCTTGTAACTAGGAGTCCTTTGGTTGTTTATGTTCTGCCCTGAGAAACTGGTCCACTATATCAATCCCACATCTCTGTACTTCATCTATGGAGAAAGAATGGGTGGTCCTTTCCCCATGAATAGCTGTCTTCCCGCAGAGAAGCTCTTGGTACTTTATGACAGTGGGGAGGTCTATAGTTCTCCCACATTTTCTTTCTCCAAGGGAGTGAAAAGATATTGCATTGGGATTAGGGAATTGACCACCTTGACCATGGAGCTGAGTGCAGTCACTCTTTCTTAACCCCATTACCACAAAGTGTTATTTTTCTCGTGGTCACTGTTTTCATTTTCCAAAGAAAAAGAGGACCCTAAATGTAATAATTAAAGATCTAAAATGCACTTGAATATTAAATATTGTTAAAATAATATTTCATATAATTGTATAATACTAAATGTATTCAATAGTTCTCATAGGCTGCTGCATATACACATAGATGGCTTACAAACATGTTTTCTTTTCCTTGTTACCCTCATTTATATCAAGATCATGAGAAGGAGCTTCAAAAAAGCTGCCATTTTTAGTCCATCTGGCTGGGCAGAAGGGGGGGAAAAAGAGCTGACTTTATTTTCTGCAAGAACACTGCCCTCTTATGGTATTATAGATTTCCTAGAAATTGTTGGATATGAATTCTGTGAAATTTACTTAATCTGTGGTGTTTTTCTTAATCTCAGTTTATATATAACTGGAAATAAATATTTTATCACAGATGTCAACAATAAATAAATAAGTGCTGGCATCTGTATGATTTTCATGACTGAGAACTGGAGGTAACCCAGGGCAATATTAATTCATACATGAAATCTCCATTTGATGCTCTCCCTCCACTGCTAGTCTGTACTTTTATATTTTCTATGTTTTAATTTTCTTTATATGTTTTATTTCTAATTTCATGAAATATATGTTAATATTTTATACTGCCTAGAGATCCACTGCATGTCAGTAATATAAGAGGCTTTAAACAATGTAATTGTGGTTGAAAACAAAACTTTACAGCAATCTGTCTCAATTTAACACTTTTCTGAAATTTACATTTTCCACCAAAGCATAAGCAAAAGAAAATCTGTCAGACCCCATCCCTTTCTGTGGTTCCTGCTGAGCTGAATATACAGTGCTGTGAATCAAATAATTTCACAAAATAGATTTCAAAATTTTAGGTTTTAAGCCTGTATTGTTTTATTTCCATTAACCTTTTTACCTTTCATTCCAATAATGATACTGAAAAGTATTTAAGCTGCTCTATTTAGCTTTTAAAAAATGCTTAAGGAACCAACAACATTTTAAATTTACATTCTTTCTACTTATAAAAGAAGAAGTCAAGAATCATTGGCATTAGAATTCAATACAAAAGTAATGAAGTTATCAATGCCAACAGAATAAACCTAATAACACAGCAGTAATCCCAAATGTGCTTTTTCAGTTTTTTTCTTTTGAAGATGTTTTGCTTCTCATCCAAGAAGCTTCTTCAGCTCTGACAGAATAGTGGGGAATGGAAGGATTTATGTTCCTTGCAGACAGCTGGTAATTTGCATCCTTTTAGAGGGTCATTAAAGCACTTGGAGGTTTAGCTGTGTCCTTAGGGTCACCTGAGTAGTGCAAGAAAGTCTAGTTGCCTCCTGAAAAAGCACCTTTGGGACAACCATGACCTGGATAACTGAGAATTTCTACAGACTTTTAACAGCAGTAAGAATAAAAATCCACTTCTTCCATATAGCTGGCAGAACAAAAACATTTTCACCTTTTTTCTGGATGTCCCTTAAGGACCAAAGCAGGTTGGCTTTATTGTGAGAGTTCCATAAAAGATGACATACATATGGAGAGTCACAAGCAAATCCTTCTACCTACTAGACACGAAAGGATAAGAAGTTATCTTCTGATCTGTGTGTGTGGTCCTAGACATTCTTTGGCTTGAAAGACCTGCGAGGAATAAAATTCTGCCCTCAATGTCACAGAAAAAAAATCCATACGTACCTTATCCTGCTCTTGTCGCTTCAGACTGTCAAGCTTCACCTGTTCAATCTCAGACCTGGTGTACTTCAGCTCTCGTTGTAACTCACTGAGCTTTTCCACAAGGTGATTCTTTTCAGCTTCTTTCTGAGAGATTATCTGAAGATGATGAGAACAAACATCCTCATCAGCTTTATCACCTTTACACTGTCCTGACTATATTTTATGACCTTTATTTTTTAACAATGTTGATATTATTAACGTATTTTTAAAATAGTATTTCATCTCAGAAACCTATTAAGATTTGACCAGTTTACGATTTAGATGGAAAACCATCAAGAAGTATCAGAGCTATGAGCTAGACTGGGATAATGTAAAACATCATAGAAGGTGGACATGGGAAAAGCCCTTTTGTGTTGTTGCCAAGAATGATGCAGGGATGTGTCCATGGATTCATCAGGACACCATACTTTTTCAAGGTTATCTTAAAGCAAAATTCTCGGGGATGTTTGTCAGGAGGAACAAAATCACATATGATGGATGGACAGGAAACATGACTATTTCATTTACTTTTTCCTCTATAGAAGTACATCGCCTGTCAGTCCTGTAATTCTTCTTTGATACCTCTCTGTGTTTACCTCAATTGCCTTTCTATGTTGCACCCAACAACGGCTGCTAGCAATTTTCAATTTACACTTAACTCAAGCCATTACAATACGTGTTTTGTTTGGTTTGGGCTAAGATGTTACGGTGATTTGTAACTATGATTTATGGAGCAGCTTTTTATTTGTTCAACAAAATGTAACTAAAATAAAGCACTAATTGGATAGTATTATGTGTCCAGTTGTAGTACCAAACTGCAAAAGAGATCTGGCATAGAAGGTCAGCCAGCTGCAATAACTCCAAGGGTCAGGGGTGATTCCCTGGAATGGCAATGGGACCATCTGCTTCCCATTTTATACAAGTAATACTGTATAGTAAATATTAAATAAATAAATATTATATTCCCATTAAAACAAGGTTTGTAGCAAACGATACCAAAATAACTCAAGGATACTGAAAGCTATTAGATATTAAGAAGGCCTGGATCAGTCTCTTTCAGTTTCTTTCATGCTTACACATCAAAAAGTTCTAATTCTCTTCTATTTCAATCTGCATTTTTTTTACAAAAAAGTATGAAAATTAACATTTGAATATACTTTCCTACAAAACACAGATATTATGTATTTAATGCTAAAATAAGAACATTACTTCTTTTTTTAAAAAATGTATGAAAAAGAAAGGATAAAACATATCCCAATTTCCTTATTAGCCCTGAAAACATGAATCAGGTTTGTTGCCTTAAAAAGATGACCTGAACAAATTCTCAAGTTTTCAATTCAGATAACAGAACCAGATGCAATTCTACCACTTCCAGAAATTTTTTTTTTGATGAAAATGCCCTTCTCTTCCTTTCTGAATACTACCCATTACAAAGCATGTTGACAGTCCCTGTTCATTGAGCTCTGAGTAAATCCCAGTATGTAATATCCTCAGTGGATAATATCGCGGGAGAGATTGGGAACAGAGTTTTCTTCTGTCTTGTATAACTTTTCAACTCTCTCTCCTCACCTTTTGTTTTTCATTTTCTAGCATAAGGAGGCTTTCATCTCTGCGCTGCTGCAAAGTGAGGATCTCCTCCATGAGTTCCCTCTTCTCAGCTTCATACTTGGACACCAGTTCTTCCTTCTCTTGCTGAAGACAGTTGACAGTTTCATCTTTCTCCTCCATTAGTGCCAGACGCAGGATCTCCTGGTATCAGTAGTGTATTGTGTTTATCAACTAAAATATTATTGAATTTGGATTCAATATGATTAAAATCCTGTCTCCTGGGACTTTGTGGAGATTTTGATCTCAAGAGAGTTTCAGAGTATACAGAAAATGAACTTCAGTAAAGGCATCCCAAAGGTGCTTTTTCAAAAGGCAACTGGACTATGTTTTTCCTTGAAAACGTTTCGCTTATCATCCAAAAAGCTTCAGTCATATCTGAAGAAGCTTCTTGGATGAGAAGCAAAATATCTTCAAGAAAAAACAAAGTCCATTTGCCTTTTGAAAAAGCATCTTTGGGACAACCATGACCTGGATGACTGAGAATCTCCCTAGACATTTAATAAAGGTAATTTAATAATAAAGGTGATGTTACTGGAATGGGTTGATCAGAAAATTGGTGGGTTAGTTCTTGCTTAGTTTTGGGATGAGGAGGCATAAACCTAGATATGAGAATTGTTTACTTCCAAAAGGCCCCCTAGTCTTATTAGCATTCTTATATTTACATTTTACTTGGGTATTGTGCAGCTGGATTTTGCACATATTAGTCCATTTCACAAGATATCAAGGATGGGAATTAAAGATCTCCTTAATGTCCTCTATTTTCATACCAGTCACATTTCTGAAATTAAAGCACAAATATTTGCACTGATGAAATTTGTTATTTTGCACTCTCACAGTGTTTGCAAATGGAGTATTGGGCCATGGACTATTTTCATCCATGCACAATATGCTTGGAAATAAATTTGAATTGTGGATGATGATATTATTGGTGATGTTACTTAGTTGGATAATAAAATGTCTGCAAGCACACAAACAAATTCAGAGAACATCAAGACTTCACAGTTTAACCCTCAGCTACTTTTTGTCATTCTAAAAACCAGCAACTATACCTGAAGATCTATAACCTAATCTTCATAAGAAACATGAATCTGGCAGCCAAAGCTTGTTAATTATGATATCTCTCTACTATCTTGGATTTCTTACTAATCTTGGACTTTTTATGTTTAGAAATATAAAGTTCAACTCAAAATGCATCTCATCTCACAATCATCCTTTTCAAACACATTTGTTTGTGATATAAACTAGGTTGAAGCTAGGTTATATCGGCAGACAAAGGAAAATGTAATTATATAATTTTCTCTAACAAGTTACTTATATGAGGAACTCCTAAATAATGAGGGTAGAATATGCAAAGAGAATTTATCACATTTGCATCAAAACTAAATAGTACTCTTTGATTTTATTTTGTTCATTTAATGGGAATCCTAAATTGCTTATGTTAACTCCATGGCATACTGGAGTATCTGAGAGAGATACTACTCTCAGAAAGTTTGAGATGATCAGTATCCTTATAATGACTATGTATCAATCCTAGCAAGAGGCATGTTTTCATAGCAGGTATACATGTAAACTTAGCTGAAAAATCTCAAAATTCTTGTATTATTTAAATTATAGTACTGAGGCAAATGTATTCTTATAAATCCAACATTCGTTCTTGTAACTCCTTAAACAGTATTTTAATAAATTCATGTATTTATAAATATAATATATAATAAATATAAATTTTGCCACATGTTGGTTTTTTGCTTTTATTCCAAACACAGCTACCAACTGTGGAACTTGATATGATATATTAGAATTGATTTTAGTTTAGGGAGGCAGGGGCTATTTGATACCAATCACTACAAATTGATCTAGGACTATTCACTTCTTGGACCTGCATCACTGACCTTCTCTTTTCTAAGAGTCCCAAGGTCCTCTTCAAAAGCTTGCTTTTGATGTTTCATAGATAGCTGACACTCTTCTTCTGTTTGAGTCAACTGGTGCTTCAACATCTCTATCTCTTTTCTTAGGGTACTCTCTTGAAGCTCAAGTTCTTGCCGAACCTTTCCTAATTCCGCTGTGAAAGAAAACAAACTATTCAGAAGAGATTCTTAGGTATCCTCCAATACACACAGTGTTGAAAAAGATTTCAATCATACCAGACTTCACCATTGTCTTTTAATTCACTGGTATTATTCCTCCAAAAGATAATAATCCCATCCTCTAATTATTCTTTATTAATATCATATTTAAACATTGTTTGCTCTGATGTGTTTTGTGTATCTGCTTTTGAATTTGGTTGTAGCCACTGATAACCAACTTGCTAAAACTGCCAGAAAGCCAGAATAAAATAGAGAAAACAACAAATTAGCCCAGTTTTTCTAGATCAGGCTAATGGTCAATCCAATTCAGCATTATGTGTCATAGTGTGCTACCAAATACATTCAAGAACCCCAAAAACATGCATATAAGGGTCAAAGCCATTTTCTGCTTTCCAGAAGTTGATATTTCAAAAGAACTGCTATTCAGAACGCAGCATAAAGTCTCTCTGGGATTAAAATATACCTCATCAATTTTTTTAAAAAATTATAATGTTAATTTCAATAAACATTGAAAATAAAAACCAATAAAAGAACAAGAGTAACAGATACAAAGCACAAAAGAAAAAAAGACCATCTACTTCCCCATTTTAATATATATATATATAAAAATCTATTTATAATCTGGAGCAGATAGATAACATTGTAACATATGCAAGCCTTGCATATTTGAATATACAACACTGCTGTCCAAAAACTAATTTGTTGACAGGTGCAATCTGGAAATCAGATGTGACTAGAATAATCTTTCATTAAAAATTCTTCATTTCTTCAAGACACTTGAGTTGCTGTGTTTTTCAACCAATATTAGGTGATCCAAAAGAAAGATGTACTTTAGTTTTTCAATATCCTGCTACAGCAAAACTGATTTTCTAATGTTGCAGAATCTGATGTTCTGAGAAAAACGAACCATAAAAATCATATTAATTATTGAAGACTGTTAAGTATTTGTCCTATTTCTTGGAACACTGTCTTTGCTTTTGACCAAAATGAATAATGAAATTGGCACTGCACCTGGAAAATGCATTAAATGCAAGTTTGATTATAGATTTTCCAATACCATTTAGAAAAAAAGTTGTAGCTACTTTAAGAAATTGAGCCAGTATTTTTTCTGTTCAAATAATGTGACTGTTAATTAAAAAGCACCAGAACAACTAGTAATTAATTGCAGACTGAATATGAATTAGCAGTGTGATGTGGTAGCAAAAGAACTTCACCTGGAAAATCAACTTACTGGAATCTAGACATGGTAATATATCTGTGAAAAAATTACCAATTGAAAATGAATCTCTGGTATGATGTCGCTGCAACATTTTGATACATCATCTTGCAACTCATCTAACTCTTCACTCCAGTGGCGGGTTGCCCCCGGTTTGCACCGGTTCTATAGAACCGCTAGTAAAACCGGCAGAAGGCTCTGCCCACCGACCCCGATGTCATCAGAATTCTGTGCATGCGCAGAAGAGCGTGCGTGCACGCGAGCGAAGCAAGCACACACATGCGGCCCCGTTGTGAACCGGTAGTAAAAGTAAGTAGAACCCACCCCTGGTTCACTCCTAAATCCAACTGATAAACAGTGTAAAAGCTTTGGTATCAAAATAGCTTCTTGAAGATTTCATTTTGCATATAGTTCTAGCATGAAAATGTTTATTTACTTCTGCTCTCTATTTTTTGTGTTTTCACTAGTTTTTATGAGAATGCTAACAACCAACCCGTGTTAAGCATAATCTTAGCACAAAAGTTTTTAAAACTTGCCTGGCCCACAGTGAACTTAAAAGCTAAAATACCCAGAATTTGAAAAAAAAAATCCCTCTTATGAAATATTGTCACTCTGTGAAAATGGGTGCAATGCAGTCTTCTTGTAGTGCACCCCAGGCAATGTGACTTTGTTGTGACTAAATAGTCTACACATTCTGGCTGTGCTGGACCTCCCAAGGACCTCCCAGGAAGAAGCAGCAGCATGAGTATCAAAAATAAAAACAACAGCTAATGCTATATTCTGGCACACCATATAAAATAAATAAACTCAGTGAAAAACTCAGATTTACTGAATTTTTAAATCCAAATGAATTGTTGAATCAGATTGTGCATACTGTACCTTGAATTGCCTTCCTGGAAAGATCAATGCCTTGATTTTCTCCTTCTAATTGTTCCTTGCGGGCCTCAAGTTGAGCTGTCAGCTCTTGTACCTCAAAAAGGCTGGTTTCCAGGGATTCCTTCTCCGTTCTAAAAGCACATTAGGATATAATCAGTGCCAATCAATTAGGCTGTCTTCACCTTGAATCTGTAGACACCCACAAAGCAATGATTTTAAAAAGAGGCTATTGTTCAGCTAGTATTTACAAGTAGTCTACAATTTACAGCAATTTGTTTAGCAATTGTTTGAAGTTACAACAACACTGAAAAAAGCGACTTATGACCGTTTTTCACACTTCTGATCGTTGCAGCATCCCCATGGTTCTGTGATAAAAATCTGGGGGCTTGGCAACTGGCATGTATTTATGACAGTTTCATTGTCCCAGAATCATGTGATCATCATTTGTAACCTTCCCAGCCAGCTTGTGGTTATAAATTGAGGGCTATCTGTACATACAGTTTGTTGGTACTGATAATACAACCCAACACAGGGCTGATACCACTCACTCATGTGAAATCCAGAAGAAGATTTCTCCACTGTATTTGTGGGAAAAGATACTGTAACTGTGAGAACTATAAACATTAGTTTTTGTTTTTGTAGAAGATGCAGGATATCAATGCAAAGATAAAGTCACTTACAAATTGAACACAACTCCTATAATTACATGGGTGTATCATAGATACCATTATCTGCTAAAACAATTATAAACTAAAACATAAGTCATGTAATGAGGAAAATGTTGAAAACCATCATGTTTATTCAGATTTCTTTAGTTTTTCAATCACTACACACATATACAACTGTTTTTACTGTTAAGATTTTTTTTTCTAATGTTCATTCAGAATTTGCTTGCATGTAACTGCAGGCCACTGTGCTGTTTTGTGTACTGTTGTTTCATCAGAAATAATCATTACCTGAGAGTGTCTGTCTCCTCTGTTAACAACTTCTTCTGCCTCTGCATTGCAGTGAGCTCCACAGCCAGCTGTGCCTTCTCCTTAGCTATCTCTTCCTTCTCTTGTAGCACACGGATGAGTGAATCAGTCTGCATTTCGATCTCTCTGTGGCTCTGGGCCAGTTGCTCACCTAGAGCTTGTTTCTGGCTATTCAGCTGGAGGAATATAGACAAAAACATGCATCAGAGAGAGAGAGAGAGAGAGAGAGAGAGAGATACAAGTAGCAGGAGCTGAAGAACTCATAAAAAAGGCAAAAATTCTAAAGAAAAAAGGATATAAATGCAGTTACTAAAATGATCCATTACATTTTTCTAAAAAGAAACTTTTTTCACCCCTGTGTTCATTGTGCTACAACTTTGAATGCAAAGTTATAGAAAGTCTTCTACAAAACTTCTACAAAAGCTTCTGGATTCCCTCACAGAAACTATTATCAAAATGAATCCTTTATATCTTAAAATTTAGAACCTTTGCAGAAATCTATTCAGATCTATTTAGATCCTTATCACATAACAATCCATGTATCCCAATGCTATTCCATATACCTAACATGCCAGGGTATATATAGAGAGGATAAAAAGTGTCCTTGATGGTAAGGATGCAAAGTTATAGATTAATTTACTCTCCCCATAATGTTAGCAATCAAAAAAACCAAAACTACAATATTTTTGCGTGATTTGCATAAATTCATTTTCTTTTGGCTACAGAATGTAAGTGCGTCTACTTGTTTACCAAGCTCTGTTTGTCATCTTTCCAGAGTTATCCAGCTAAATGCAAAAGTCTGAATCAGAACAACCAAGTTGATCCAAGTCGATTCCTATGTACATACAGTACTTTGCTGTGATAAAAGGCCTCCTCATCTTTTCATACCTGCATCATCTGGTCCTGTAGCTGGACTCTTTCCCTTCTCAGTAAGGCTATTTCTCCTTCCAGCATCTCCCCTTTCTCTTCGGAGGCTTGGCAACTCTGCTCCAACTCTTGTTTCTCTGCCCTCATGTGCATCTGTTCCTTTTCAAAGTGTGCATGCTGTTCTCGCCAAACTACTTGCTCGTGCTCCAGCTCCTGTTTCCTCCCTACCAGCTTGCTCTTCTCATCTTCAAGCTGCACAATAAAGAGGAAACACAGGGATGTACAAGTTCTAGAAGGGAGGACAGAAGGTGGACAGGAACATAAATGGCAGGCTTAACTTGGAGTCATGTCACCATAAGGAATGTTGCGGAAATATTTGTTTGAGAAATCATAGGAGTACAATCTTGCAGTAACTTTATTTGTAAGTTCCAAACTGCCTTTGAGAATAAATGAGCAACTTTATAAGCATAGACCACTGGATCAGGAATCAGAAATTTTACAGAGATATACATCTATATAGATATATGCTGGTATACACACACATACACACCTTTTTCCCTTGCCTTCTCTTCCAAGTCAGGTTGTTTGTCTGATTACCTAGTTCTGTGTTTTGATGAATTTCTACCAAATGTGCAAGTGTCAAATGGAAAATAAACAATAGGACAGAAATATTGGTTATTTGATTGTGCATTCCTAGTCAATATAGATTTGGAATTTGGGTTGAAAAACATTTTAGGCAAAATTTGATTTAAATTTTACACAGAGACTTGCACATCTCCAGCCATCTGCAGTTGTCCAACCTGCAATCTTAAAAGCCAACTGACATGTATGTATGTAATTGACATCCACATTATTATTATTATTAATTTAGGGGCAGATACAGCAGTAGGATCACTACAGAGTGTTTTTAAACTACTCCTATTTGTCATTGCCTTAATGAAGTTACTTTCAATGGACATAGTGTAGATCCACTGCAGATGCAGGTGCGCCGTGCATGTGCATATAATTGAAGCCACATCATTAAAAAAATAAACTCTTTAATCTCATCTCCTGTTAGGAGCAATCCACAATTTATAATTTTAAAAACATCTGCAATAATTTACTTTGTTTGGTGTGATAGTTAACAAACCAAGCTAGAAACTGAAACTGTAAGTTGGACTTATGCCTTAGGCAGAAAGCCACATGAGTGACTCTGGGCTAGTTTCCCTCTCTCAGATCTAGGAATTATATATACTTTATTTATTTGTCAAATTTATATAGCTTCCTATCTCACAAAGCAAGTGACTATATGTAGAGGACCAAGACAAAATTAAAAACATTAGTATATAGCAATGACAAACAGCAACTATCACAAATGGCTCATTCTCTGCAAGTTTTGCAGCAGTTCAAATTTCAGATAAAATTTTGTAGAAATGACAATTAACAGATTCATACGGAGTGGAGAATAGAGTAAGATTATAATATTACAATATTGAAAAGAAAATTGTCTATTATGGATAATAATGTGGATAAAATATCCAAATAACAGAATATTAATTTTAGAAGGAGACAGTTTAGCGAAATGACTTCATAGGTATTAATGGTATAAAGAAAGAAAGATACAGTGCAGCAGCAGCAGCAGCAGCAGCAGCAGCAGCAGAAGAAGAAGAAGATATTGTGAGACAGTCTGCAAAAAAATTGGAACTTTCTAACGATAAGACTGGTGATTTCACCATTAGCATCACTTTCAAATATTTTTATTCCAACATAATTACTGTAATTTATGCATATATGTGTGTTTGTGTGTGTGTGTGTGTGTATTTGTACTATTTCCATGTATGTATCTGTGTGTATATATATGTGTGTGTACGTATGTATGTACTGTATGTATATACACATACACCCACACCCACACAGCAATGCACATTCTAGAATGTTCTATTTATGATTGCATTTCTTGCACTGATTATGGTATGATTTGTCCATCTTTGGAATCATTGACAGGGCTGACATGATATCTATAAAATATCATGTATGCAAGTGGTGAAATAAGGTGTTAAATCTACTTACATTCCCTACCGATTCCTAAGATGAGCAAATCAAAAATAATTAATGTGGGAAATGCAATAATAAATAGAGTACATATTGCATTGGTTTCATGTTTCTGTGTGTGTTTCTGTATGTGTGTGAAGCCAAAATGTTAGAAGGAAATAACACTAAAGCATTATGATTTTTTTTTAAAAGATAGAATTTTAACTAAAACTACACGTATTTTTATTAGGAATAATTCCAGAGAGCATAAACAAAAAGTATCATAATCTATAAGATGTGTACTGACAGTGACCAGAATTTGCTACAATATTAGAAAAGGAAAACCTTGCCAATAATACAAGAATGGGACGTTAAAGTCAGAGAATATGCAGCAATAGCAGAACTCATTCTGTATATTTATTTAACTAAATTCACAAGGAATTGATCCCTTACCTTTATTATATAATATACAAAAAGCCAGGTTTAGATATTTGGAACACTTTTTTTAAAAAAAGAGGTATGAAATCAATTATAAAAATATAAAACAAAATGGTTTAAACAAATATAAATAACAATCTGCAATATTTCAAGAAAGGTACAAATATTTATGTAGTGATTAGAAATTGGGGACTATTAAAGGAAAGGGAAAAAATGAGCTACTGAAAATTCCTCTTTATAATGTTTTTCTGTTTTGCTTTTTATTTTATTTTTAATTTTTCAATATTTCATTTTTCTGTATTCCTTACTATCACCTTGAAGAATATACTGTAACTGCCTTGTCTCTTGAACAAAGTGGAATTAATATGCTTACTTTTAATCTAAGAATCTGTTATTAGTTATCAGTCAGTATTTAAATCTTTAACACTTGAAAGTTGTTATTCTTTAAGCGCAAGCAAGCTGACATATACAGTTATTGCTCTTTGCTACAGTCTGTTCCTAGCTATAGAAGAAAAGGAGAGGCAGAGCCTGGGGTTGGGGGAGTCAAGAGAGGAATCAGTCATAAGACTGTGATGGCGAACGTATGGCACGTGTGCCGGAAGTGGCACACAGAGCCATCTCTCCGGGTATACCAGCTGTCAACCGATGCTCTTCCAGGTTCTGGCATGCACATGCGCACTGGGAAGCTGAACTTATGGTTTACAGCGCGCACATGTGCATCAACCAGCTGGTCTTTGTTCACGATGTGTGCCAGAAACCGGAAGACTAGGTGGCATGTTTCACACCAGAAACTGGAATCTCACCTTCCTGGTGCACACATGTGAGCCGGTGAACTGCTCTTCCGATTTCCAGCACTCTCGCGTGTGCGCACCAGGGAGCTGCTCTTCCAGTTTCTGGCGCTCTCCCCCCCCCAAGCACACGCTTCTGTTTCAGCACTTGGTGCCAAAAAGATTCGCCAACACTGTCATAAGAGGTCCAAGTCCCACCCTTCTTGAATTCCATTAACTCTTACCTAGTGCCAATTTAGTGCTGCTAGTTGACTAAAATTCTTGTGTATAGGCATGAGCAATAAATAATCTGAACTGCAACTTAATCCATGGTCCTGATTCTTCATGCCTGATAATAGCACAATTACTGTTGTATCTTGTTACCTGGAGGATGATGTGGTTTAGTTTGATTTTGTCATTCGCTAATCCTTCGTTTAGCGCACCCATCCTGGCTAGCGAGTCCCTTAGTTCAGCATCTTCTGATTTCATCTTGTGTATGGAGAGTTCAAGCTCAGTGTTGCTGGATTCAACCTGAGGTGAAAATTGTAGGCATATTCAGAATAGACTATGCTCACAAAGACATCCAACCTTATAATTTTTACTATATGGATAAACTGTAAGCACGGCAACTATTTTTTAATGACTTTGTTCTTTTCCAAGAAAAATTGGTAATACAAAACTTTCCATCTATCTGCAGGACATGGTAAAGAATTCTTTAATTTTGAATGCATGTTTACTTCAGTGTCTCTCCATGCCTGGATACAATGCATAGATACCTCAGAGAAAATGCATACTTTTTTGAGTGCTAGTTATTTGATCAGATGTTGGTTAAAATAAGGGTTATACAAAATTATTCACATAAAGATCAAGGACCTTATTAAATTTTAAAATTACATTTTAAAAATATAAATCTGACCAGACCATTCCCTATTTAATGCTACCCAAATTTAATTGTATCTAAAGGAAAACAGAGAAGGATCCGTATGTTGAAATGAAAGTGCTATTTCTCTTTAAGATCATTATGTAATCAGAAATATTCTTATTAGGAAAATGCCATTTCTCTTCCAGAAATGTTAAGCAAGCCAAAAGAGTGGGTGGCAAAAAAAAATTCTGCTACTCACTTAAGCTGAGCCAACGTGAGCAGCTGTGGTAGTTTTTACTGAAGTCTTTGACCAACACATTTACTCATGAAGGAACTGCCCAAAGACTTCATAATATTTCATAGTGGGTATAATATTTCCGAGAAAAGAGATCTAACTTCGCACTTAGATTGCTGTTTTGAAATGTTAAACTCTGAAAATATGACAGCCAGCAAGGCACTTTATCCATACTTCTGCTTTTTCCTCTCTAAAGCTGCGAAAAATAAACTTGTTTATTTTTCTGTTTTCTTCTACAGCATTAGCCTGTTTCAGATTTCCTATTTTTCCTCCCTCTGTTGTTGCTTTGCAATAAAGTAAAGGCTAATGGTTTTATTGTATTTTTTTTCAGATTGTTTAATTGCCATCATCAGGAAAGCAATTTATGATCTTTATGATTAGAGAATGAGATATTCTAGTATTTTAAACTAGCTTTCTCCAATATGGTGTCCTCCAGTTGGTAAATCTACAACCATCACCCAAACTTTCTAGGACAGCAAAAGAAGTTCATCACAGCTGATTAGAGCAAGTTTTGGTATACTATCAATCCTTTCCTTGTGCACAAACCCGTGTACATATTTTAAACACCATAATTATAAGAAACATGTTAAAAAACAAGCAAGCTGGGAACAGTATCCAAGTATGAGCAATCCAATTAATCTGCTGGAAACCGAAGGCTTTCAGAACAGAAAAAAATCTTTATGCAGTGGCAGAAAGCCATTAGGAAGAAGCCAAGGCCTGCAACTTACAAAACGCCTTTTCTATCCTCACAGTTGGGATACAATTTGCAGACATAAAGGAAGCCATTGCTGAAAAGCTTTATGTTCAGGTAGTCTTCTATTATAGAAAATTGTTTTTCAGATCGCCTGTTCCAAATAATTTATGGCTTTAAAGCTTATACCAGAACTCAGAAGAGCAGTTTCAGCAACAGAGTCAGATGTTCCAAGATCCAATTCAATCTCTCTGGAATTTTTTGAAACCCTGATGCTTCAAACACTTTTCTCTATAGTTGTAATACAGACCTGATGCAATTAAGGCGGCTTTCTTCATTCTATGCTTTCATAGTTTCCAATGTAGTACAGTTAGACCATGTATAATTGACAGACTGGATTTTATTATAGATTTTAGTTATTTATTATTTTATACTAGAATTTTTAATTGTATATTTACCTGAGCATTTTTATTTGTTCTGGTCTCTGGTCTAAGACTGTAATAATAAATTGATTGATTGATTGATTGATTGATGGTTTCCATTTGGAACTCCCACCCCAAATGGCCAATTATTTAGGCTTCTATGCTGATTCAAACAGTTCAACTCCAAGTGGCTTACAAAAATAGGAGTTAAGGTACAAATCACCCTAGTCAAATATACCTTTTCCAGGGACAAAGTTTATATATTAGTGTAGACTGGCTAAGGTGTCAGCATTCAGCTGGGCAGTAATGGTTCAAGGTCAGGTTCAAGTACAATACGAATCTACAGAATTAAGGTCAATATTTATTTTTGTTTACTTAGCTGGTGTCAACATCTTTTTATGTCTCTGCAAGCAAAAATTGGTAAAATAAAGAAGTACTTAACACTTCTTAAAGGTTTTACATAGAATAGATAACAGCAGATATTGTTGAAATGGCACTATGTAACCTAAAGCCATCTCTATCTACTAGCCCTGAGAATTATGTGCCTACTTTTTGAAAAAGCTTGCCACTGCCCTAGCTGACCTCTATGCACAATCTATGAGGTATCCTTCAGAACCAGCTCATTGCCCAACCGATGGTCATTAGCCACGATTATACCTATCTTTAAAAAGGGAGACCCTGGTCTAGTAGATAATTACAGACCAATTTCACTGTGTTGCATCACCTGTAAAGTTATGGAATCAATTATAAACCAATCCATCACTCTCCACTATCTAATAAGCAGTTTGGTTTTAGAAAAAAATTGTCCTGTAATCTGCAACTCCTACAACTGTAGAAACATTTGGATCACACATCTTTAACAGGGTAAAGCAATAGATGCAATTTACATAGACTTCTGTAAAGCCTTTGACTCAGTGGCGCATGACAAACTATTGTTGAAATTAAGTTCTTACGGCATCTCCGGATCCCTGCACAATTGGATAGCCATGTTCCTGTCCAACAGGCAACAAATAGTCAAAATAGGGAGGGCCCAATCAAATCCGGCACCTGTTAACAGCGGTGTCCCCCAAGACAGTGTTTTAGGACCCACACTGTTTCTACTTTACATCAATGACCTATGTGATCATATTAAAAGCAGCTGTGTCCTCTTCGCTGATGACATAAAATTATTTAACACCACTAACAATGCTGCTGCCCTACAAAGCGACATTGACTATGGTCAATGAATGGTCGCACATTTGGCAACTCCAAATCTCAACTAATAAATGCTCTGTCCTGCACATTGGCAAAAAAAAATCAGAACACCAAATACAAGTTGAGCAGAAACGATCTCGTAGATGATCCTCACTCTGTCAAGGACCTAGGAGTACTTATCTCAAACGATCTAAGCCCCAGAGCTCACTTTAACAGCATTGCTAAAAAGTATTAAGAATTGTTAACCTAATCTTGTGAAGCTTCTTCTCCGGTAACATTGTACTGTGAACTAGGACATACAAAACCTTTGCTAGACCAATTCTTCAATACAGCTCATCCGCCTGGAATCCACACTGTATATTGGACATTAACACGATTGAGCAGGTCCAGAAGTATTTCATGAGAAGAGTACTCCACTCCTCTACTCACAATAGAATCCCTTATGCTACCAGGCTTGAAATTCTGGGCTTGGACAATCTGGAACTGTGCTGCCTGCAATCCAATCTAAGCATAGTACACAAAATTGTCTGCTACAATGTCTTACCTGTCAATGACTTCTTCAGCTTCAACCACAATAATACACGGGCACACAATCAATACAAACTCAAGGTAAACCGCTCCAAACTCGATTGCAGAAAATACGACTTCAGCAACAGAGTGGTCAACGCCTGGAATGCTCTATCTGACTCCGCTGCTACAGCCTCAAACCCTCACAGCTTCAACCTCAAACTGTCTACCGTGGACCTCACCCCATTCCTAAGAGGTCCGTAAAGGGGGCGTGCATAAGCACACCAGCGTGCCTACTGTCCTTGTCCTACTGTCCCCATTTATCTGTACTTACTTCCTTTGTTTATGTTTATGTTTATACCTATATCTGCTATCTTATGTTTGACAAATAAATAAATAAATAAATAAGTAAATAAATAAGAAATCCTCCATAAAATATTTCTTAGAAAAGCAAGATAATGTGACAGTGTGAAATGTTGCAGGAGGACTACTTCTGAACTGAATGTGAAGACATCTCCACAGTCAGAGCAAGAGATGGGAAAAAGAGCCCAATGGCATGCAAAAACACATCAATAAGCAATCCTTACTTTGGAAAGTGCTTTGCTCAAGCCTTCCTTTGCACTGTCCAGTACATCTTTTTCCAGCATGGCCTGGTTTAAAGATTCCTTCACATTCACTAGCTCTTTCTTCAGGACTGACATTTTTTCCTCAAGTTGCTCCAGAGACCTTTGCCTATGGAAAGAGAAAAGTCTAATTAGACTTTACAGTTTAACTAACCATAGCAGATTATGCTGAACACATTGTTGATATTTCCTGAATGCGTGGAGGTACCATGTTTGAACTCTGAATCTGAGTTGGAGAATATGTATATTGACTTGCATGGTAGTCTCTGGATTAGAGATCCTAACTTGCATAAAACAGGATGAAAATGTCTGTGAGGAGAATGGATTTTGGCATATTGACCAAAAGATGCCAAAACTATTTGTACTATCCTTACATTTAGCAAGGAATACAGATGTAGTCACAAGATTCCAATAATGAGATCTGTTAGAACACCCCACTCCAGCATTCTATTTTAAATCTTAGGCAACCATGACTCTGGAAAGGATTCCAATCAGACATAAGGACAAATAGATATTCTTATTGTTTTTCTCCAGTAACAACTATTAAAGTTGTACCGTCTCTGATTGTGGAATAACAATTAATTGTAGTCATATCTAAGCTTATTGTTGACTGTGTTCTTCATAAATATCTACTTTTTTAAGAAATCTAAAATGATTGTCTTCATATATTGCAGCATCCAATTCCACAATTGTTGCATAAATAAGAAATTTTTCTTTGCCTACTGAATCTCCAATTTTTCTATCTTTAGTTATTTTTTAAAAATCTGAATTAACTAGCCCTAAAATGTAGCAATTTGATGGGACTTTCTTAAAGAGTCTGGGGCTTCCACTGAGTGAAAAGGACCTGTTCTTCACAGATTATTTTCCCACCCACATAATGGAATGTCTCAGCTGTCTTCTAGTAACTGCTGCCTACCAATATTCTCTTGGCTTATTCCTCTTTCATTACACAGTCCTAGAGACACAACTGTGGCATCTCACCCCCGCTCCAATTGCTTTCTTGTCCTCTCCCTTTCCTTAATCACATCTTCTTTTTGCTCTTCAAGGAGTTTTCGCTGTTTCTGTAGCTCTCCATTCATCGATTTCAGGCGCTCTACCTCCAAATGGGAGGCATCAAGTTGTTGAGTCTGGCTTTCGACTGCTATCTCCAAGGTCTCCTTCTCTCTGAGAAATGAGGAAAAAAATATGAACAATTTTGGGCCAGGATCATTCAGACATGGGCATGCTTGTCAGGGTGGAACTATCATTGCATACCTCTAAAGGCCAGTTGCTTCTTTGCAAAATAGGGCTTGGATGAATAATTTATTTTCTATCAGAAAATGTAGAAGGAACAGATTCACCACCACCCCTCATCAAAATTCTTCCTTTCCAACTACCTACCCCTATGCTTTTTGTCCAGTTATAAAAGTCATACATTTGAAATACTTGTTGGAAGAAATGTGTGGGACAAACTGGAAGGGGAAATCACTGGGTGATGAGAAGATTCTGCAATTTTTTACTGCCTTCACTAGAAATCAAGTTTTGTTGGGCCACTTTTCAAAGAAGCATGGCTTGGCTTTCATTACCTGCATTATTCCAGCAAGCCGGCCTGGCCTAATTTTTCTCCCCTTTCTTTTAAATTTTAAATTGAAATTTTAATTTGTTTTAAATTTATTGGGATTTTAATTGTCGTGGGCCAATATTCATGTTTGTTGGACCCGTGCCCCTCCTGGTTAGTGCTGGCTTCCCGGGAGGTGACGCGAGGCTGGCTCCAGGGGATTATAAATGCTTCATTGAGTGAGGGTGTCTTTCCCGCCGCCTTGAAAGAGGCGGTGGTGAGACCTCTCCTCAAGAAGCCTTCCCTGGACCCGGCAATATTGGCTAATTATCGTCCAGTCTCCAACCTTCGCTTTGTTGCGAAGGTTGTTGAGAGTGTGGTGGCACGACAGTTTCCCCGGTACCTGGATGAAACGACGTATCTAGATCCGTTCCAGTCGGGCTTCAGGCCTGGGTACAGCACGGAAACGGCATTGGTCGCGTTGGTGGATGATCTCTGGAGGGCTCCGGACAGAGGTTGTTCCTCTATCCTGGTCCTATTAGATCTCTCAGCGGCTTTTGATACCATCGACCATGGTATCATGCTGCACCGGTTGGAAGGGTTGAGGGTGGGAGGCACTGTATTACGGTGGTTCTCCTCCTTTCTCTCCGACCGGTTGCAGTCTGTGTTGACAGGGGGGCAGAGGTCGACCCCGAGGCCCCTTATATGTGGGGTGCCACAAGGATCGGTCCTCTCGCCCCTTTTGTTCAACATTTATGTGAAGCCGCTGGGCGAGATCATCCGTGGTTTCGGGGTGGAGTACCATCAGTACACTGATGACACCCAGCTGTACATCTCCACCCCAGACCACCCCAACGATGCCCTTGAAGTGATGTCCCGGTGCCTGGAGGCCGTACGGATCTGGATGGGGAGAAACAGGCTCAGACTCAACCCATCCAAGACCGAGTGGCTGTGGTTTCCGACATCCCGATATAGTCAGCTGGTGCCATCGCTGACTATTGGGGGCGAAGCATTGGCCCCCACGGAGAGGGCTCGCAACTTGGGTGTCCTCCTGGATTCACGGCTGTCTTTAGAAGAGCACTTGACGGCCGTGACCGGGAGGATTTTTCATCAGGTTCGCCTGATTCGCCAGTTGCGTCCCTTTCTGGATCGGGACTCGTTACGCACGGTCACTCATGCCCTCGTCACCTCCTGTCTGGACTATTGTAGCGCTCTCTACATGGGGCTCCCCTTGAGGAGCACTCGGAGGCTCCAACTGGCGCAGAGTGCGGCCGCGCGGGTGGTGATGGGAGCGACGTGGCGCTCCCATGTAACGCCTCTCCTGCGCGAGCTGCACTGGCTCCCGGTGGTCTTCCGAGTGCGCTTCAAGGTTTTGGTCATCACCTTTAGAGCACTCCATGGCTTAGGACCTGGTTATCTAGGGGACCGCCTGCTACCACCAACAGCCTCCCACCGACCAGTACGCTCCCATAGAGAGGGGCTCCTCCGGGTGCCGTCGGCCAAACAATGTCGACTGGCGGCCCCCAGGGGGAGAGCCTTCTCTGTGGGGGCACCTACTATCTGGAACGAGCTCCCCCCCGAGATACGGAGGATTCCGGATCTGCGTACCTTCCGTCGCACGCTGAAGACGTTCCTATTCCAGCAAGCCGGCCTGACCTAAACTTCTCCTCTTTTAAATGGGAATTTTAAATTTGGTTTTAAATTATTGGGGTTTTAAATATGGTTCAGCCAAATTTATCTAACTTGTTTTATTTCTATTTTAAATTTTGTATTTATATGTTTTATTTCATGGCTGTTCACCGCCCTGAGTCCTTCGGGAGTAGGGCGGTATACAAATTTAATAAAATAAATAAATAAATAAAATAAATATTATTTAATTTGGTTTTAAATTGTTTTTAACTTTTGTATTTCTGTATTTTATCTTGTGCCTGTTCACCGCCCTGAGTCCTTCAGGAGTAGGGCGGTATACAAATTTAATAAAACCTAAACCTAAACCATTAAAGAGATAGGCTGTGTTATCTCTGTTCAATTTCTAGTGTTTATAATGCTACATGAAATGGGGAGGCAGGATTTGAGATGAACTCATAGTAGACTAACTGGGTATACGGTATTCTGAGAGTCCAACATATATTTACAATACACTGACACAATCAAATAAATCAAGGTACATTTCATTTAACATAAGCCTCAAAAGAATTCCTTTAAACTTCTTCTTTTTAAAAAACCCATGGTCATGATGACAGCGGTAAACATTTTGCTTTTGCATTACAACCTGTGGGTCGCGACCCCTTTGGGGGTCGAACGACCCTTTCACAGGGGGCGCCTAAGACCATCGGAAAACACATATTTTCAATGGTCTTAGGAATAATTTTATGGTTGGGGGTCACCACAACATGAGGAACTGTATTAAAGGGTTGCGACATTAGGAAGGTTGAGAACCACTGCATTACAGTAAAGAATGGAGGTCAGGCAAGTCCTTATTCTGCACACTGCCTTCTCAGGTTTCTGGCTGGAAAGCTATTTATGATCTGGGTCAACCATGGATTAAACAGCACTGCTAACTGGCAATAATGGGAATTTGGGTCCAATAACAATTTCTTAGGTCCTTCTTGTTGTTTGGATAAATGTATGTAGTGATGCAAAAATGCCCTCTAGAGAAATCTGACTCTCTATTGATATCAGCTGGTCCTGAAAATAAGGCCAGGAACAATTTGATGGCAGTCCCCAGAGGCTGAGAGGACTTTTCTTTCCCAAGGGGGAATGGGGCAGAAATGGTATTTATTTTATTATTTATTTGTATCCCACCTTTATTATTTTTACAAATAACTCAGGGTGGCAACCAGGGCCGGATTTACATGAAAAGAGGCCCTAGGCTATTCCACTTATGAGGCCCTTTCACCTATAGTGAAAGTGTAATTTTAATTTTGCTAACAATTTGAATGTAGGCCCCTCTTGATCTTGAGGCCCTAGGCTGAAGCCTAGTTAGCCTATAGGAAAATCCGGCCCTGGTGGCAACATATTCAACACACCTTCCCTCTCCTATTTTCCCCACAATAACCACCCTCTAACATGAGTTGGGCTGTGGGTGAATGATTGGCCAAGGTCACCCAGCTGGCTTTGATGGCTAAGGTGGGACTAGAACTCACATTCTCCTACTTTTTAGTCTGGTGCCTTAACCAAAGCACTAGGAGTTAGAACTTTACAAGAGAATGCAGTGATTGTATGAATTAGATTTTATTGGCTGCCAGACAGTTCTGCATTGAGCAAAAGGGGCTCAGAGGCATCCCAGTTATAGATGAAACCAGCACAGCTGATTTTCACAATACTTCCTAACCAAGGGAAATGCTGAGGATCACTCTTCTATCATGACATTAGGAGAATTGAAATTTATTTTTCTGTATACACTCTTGTATATGCTTATTACTCAAAAGCTGTTCTATTTATCTCTTCTGTTTTTGAACTGCTGTTTCTAATAACTCTCTAGAACTTTTTTTGAAGTTCAAAGCATATCAAAAACAGGCAAGCTTTCAGATGAGAATTCAAACTATTTTTCACCATCATGTGACTGAAATGGAAAGAATTAAAGACCATTTATTTAAACTTCAATTAAAGGCAGAATTATGACATATTGCAATCTAAATTCAAATGGATTGTAACTGTACACCAAATGTTAAGGGAAGGTAGATCCCTTTAAAAAATCTGCTTTACTTGTCCATTTTGACTGGACAATTTTTGTAAGGATTGTTGTAAAACTGCAAACATAATAATTTCACTGGCTGGGAGTGAACAAGGATTACATTTACTTTTAAAACTATATCATCTGAGCCAGAGATCTCTTCTGGCTTTGCTATAAGGGTTTTTTTTAAAAAAAAACCTGATAGCATCATCAGGCTAATTGCAGATAGGGGTCTCTATGCTATCACTGCTAACTGGAACTATCATGTGATACCACCTTATCATATAGCGATTCCAGGAAGTGCTGGATAAGGGAAGACATTTTTCTGCAAAGCAGAACTCTAAGGCATCACTCTAAGGCAGGGGTGTCAAATGGCAGCCTGTGGGCCAGATGGGAAAATGTCATGAAACGTCACATGAGGGCAGCGTGATGAGTTTAACACCCATGCTCTACGGGCATTATGAATTTTGTAAGTTAATGATGTAAAATGGAAGAAATAAATTTTTTCACCATCTTGTGTATGTAAAATATTGCTCATGAGGAACAATTTAAGCCATTAATATTAACCTTTAAAAGTTCTAGGTGTGCTTTTATACCATTACAATACTATCTTAACAGTAGAGAGCTGCAGTAGAGGCCTTTTTGAAGATGTATCCTACTGATACTCACAAGAGGGTCTTTTGCATTGCTGTCCAGCTATAAAATGCATTTGTATGGAAGTTGCATTTGTCCATTATGCCTGCATTTAGAGGATCTGTAAATACCTTCTTTATCTGTTACTGGATACCTTTCCTTGCCAAATGACTTTCTCTGAACAAATTAATTGTATACATATGCTTTTATAAATGTCAAAGCTAAATAATACCAATATAATATTGCTGAGGTCGTGTGCAGAGATATTTGATAACCTTTGGCAACAACAAATGCTGATGTATGTTATTCCCAAAGCCAGCACTTAATCATCACTTTAATCATCACTGTTCACATCCTTGGCTGATGATCACAACAGAAAGTAGTGTTAAAGAGTGAAATCACATCATCAGAACAGAAGAACCTTCCATGTTAATATCATGGAAAAATTGATAGTACACTTTTCTTTATCCTCCCAAGAGTAAGTACCAAACTCAATCATTAAAATTATGCCCTGGACAGACATAAAGGGGTGCTTTATACTGGGTCAAAAAACAACTCTATCTAACTCAGAACCAGGCAGTATTTTTGTGACTAGGAGCTGCAGCATTTTAACAACCTACAGTATTTTTTCAGTGACAAAGGACTACAGGGACATAAAATTAATGTGAAGAAGTCATCAGAAGGGAATTACCAATATTTTTGACCTTTCCCCCCACAACTGGACTTTTTTTAATTTAAAAAAAAACACCATACCTTTTATTTTGCAAAAAAAAAAAGAAAGAAAGAAAGAAAGAAAGAAATACATCTACCAGCATGCAACCCATCAAAAAGGGCTGTTGCTTGGTAGCTTATCATGGAATTTTGGCAATGAAATCAGAGCTGAAAGGTTGCAAAAAAGCATTCTAGTGGAGGAGTATGTGCCTCATTCTGATTTAGTACAATACTGTTTATATTTAATGACTGGCAACAGCTCTCCAGCAGAGTTTTCCAGTCCTGTTTGGAAATGCGAATTTGGAATTTTCTGTGTGCAAAGAGATACTCTGTTACTGTGCCAAAGTCCTTCCCCAGAAGTTATGGGAATCTGCATAACGAGAAGAGTTTTTGTAAGTGACAAATCACTAAAAAAGTTCTATGAGGCCACAACTGGTGCAACTGCCAAAAGAACTGAGTCAAAGCCCCTTGGGATGATTACAGTAATAGGCCAAGCCTCTGTTTTTTTCCCACCTTCACCTTTCTAGAACTTCCACTGAGGATTTCCAATGCTGTGCTTTCTGCCTGTAGTCCTCCAAGGCCCTTGTCAGCTCTTCACATTCCTGCTTCTGTTCCTGCAGCTGTTGATCAGCTGCCTTCATTTCCTGCTGGCAGTCGGCAAGCTGCTTCTTGACAGATCCCAGGATATCTCTGCAGGATTCCAATTGCACATGCAATTCCTGTTCATAGAGATCAAACAGGAAGTTATTTCCGCATCAAATGCCACAAAGCATACACGAGGGGAGAGAAAACCTCTCCATATTAAACAGATAAACCAAGTGCTCCAATCAATATCTTCGTCCATCCTAATGAGCCAAATCTTTAAAGCAATAGATCTGGGTTTTTCTAAAAGAAACCTTGAAAACGAGTACTGAAACTTAAGCCTCAAAATCGGTCCCTTGGCCTTTCTGATGAGCTATATCTTCTCTCACTGACAATGTGCTAGATAATAATGGCTGTCAAAGGAGTTATGATGGCTATTTCTTTGCCATGTATTCTTGGGAGAGAAATAGCTTTCATCCTCTTTCTTTAGCATCAATTGTATGAGGGAGTAAAGTTCAGGAGTAAAAAGAAGAATATTACTTCCATTGGTGAAATCTAGACTTTGGAGATACACTTCCTCTCTTAGGAACTTTGCATTCCACTGAAACATAGCGAAGCAAGTGGGTAAGAATACATATTAATAAAGAGATGACAAGTTTTATAAAATAGCATTTATCTAGAATGGAATGGATAATCTTTTGGGAACTTATAATTTCAAAGGGGATACTGAGGATGCAACAATGATAGAAAATGGGCTGGGATCTTCCAGCTTGTTTATACTTTGTGTATGTTCCCTCCCATAAATTGTGGAAAACTATTATACGAACTACAGCCCACCCTCCTTCAGATTAAAATATTCTTTGTTCTTAATATTAAAAAGAGGCAGGATAGAATATTTCCCCAAAGGAGAAATATGTTCTTAAAGGCAGAAAGCAGCCCCAGTCTTTCTGCCATAGGAAAACAGCCTCAAGCAGAAGAGAGTGGTCTTTTGGAATGGAGATTTGGTATCCATTCAGAAAGACTGGGACTATATATTCAGAAACAAAACGCCTTCAGCCATAAACTCCCCCAGGCTAGAGCTGATGGGATTAAGAATTTATATTCCCCAACCCAAATTCTAAGGATAGGACATGATCTTCAGGATATAATAGGATTAACCCACCACCATTGAAATAGTAAAAGACACAAGGCTCACTACATTACACAACCCCCTGGAGTATCTCAATCACCAAACCTCAGAACCCTATAAAAATCCATCCACTCACTCAGCCATTTTGTCAGTCACCCAAGAAACGTATTGCGGTCACTGAAGTTTCTGGAAAACCAAATAAACAGAGACTTTCTTTCCTTGTAGCCAGTTTCCATTTATGTCCAACATTTTTTTCCCCTGGATTGGAACCGGACTGGATTTTTCTCCCTACACTATTCTTCTGATTTTTGGTAATGAGATTGTTGAAGTCTAGCTCCATAGTCAAAAGTGCCTCTATAGACCTTCCCCTCCCAAAAGTAGTTGGTGGCTGTATGCTGCCTTATTGGAGTCATAGATTGTTTCCTGATCTATAGCTTTCTCCCAGATATACAGAGCAATGAAAAGAAACAGACATTATTCAAGTATCTTTCAACATACATGAAACATAGAAGACAACAAAATGGATGTGAGAGGTTTTCCAGAGTGTCTATGTGAATGGGAATTGGGAATAAGTCTAAGGAGGAAAATTGAGAGTTTGCAAAAATGCCAAGGTAATTTATTATTCATAAATTTCCTTTCCCATCTAGTTGCTGATGGGTTCAATATGTAGCTTTATCCTTTTGGGTTTTCTTTTTTAATGTTTACCACAAATCTCTTCGGTAGGCTACATTATGCTTAGAGCAATACCCAGGCTAAATTACCCAGAAACTTTACAGCAAAATCTGAATTGTGATCTTCCAAATCTTAATCTAACACTCTTAACTTCTATATCACAATGGAAACTGTTTGAAATGGACATGACAGTTCAAACAGGAAGGAAGAGGCTTTGCGTGTAATTAAGCCAATCTGGATAGTTTAAAGGTAGGAAACTTCCTATGCGTGAGAAGTGGGAACAGATTTCACAGAGAGATGGTAAAGACTGCTGAATGTTTTCTCTATCCCTAAGGTGTTCTGCCTATTCCATTTGGACTTCTTTTCAGTTTCACCTGCCTGGAAGAAGAGCAGCTGGGGAGAACAGCTGTAAGTGCAGAAAGAGTTCAGTGCTGATCTCTGGTCACTGCTTTACTACCTGAAATTATCTCCTGCAGCTGTTTACTACAGTCCACTATAGTTGAAGATATAAATTAGCAGCTGTAGATCTAGTATATCTTTCCAGCATTCATAAAATCCATCTGGGATGGCCAGCATTCATGCGTGGATAGCAATAGCCACTAAAATCTAAATATTAATTGAAGTACAAGCATCATGCTCCTTACTTTTTGGACAGAAAATAAACCCAGCCAACTCAAAATATATTAAAATAGACCATTGCGCACTAATAGAATATTTCTAATATCTGTTTAATTTACAAATAAGCTAAGGCAAACTAACTCTCCCCCTAGTTCCCTAGAGAAAATAGGAAAGAATAAGGTAAAGGTAAAGGTTCCCTTCGCACATATGTGCTAGTCGTTCCCGACTCTATGGGGCGGTGCTCATCTTTTCAAAGCCGAAGAGCCAGTGCTGTCCGAAGACATCTCCGTGGTCATGTGGCCAGCATGACTAGACGTCTAAGGCGCACGGAACGCTGTTTTCTGTGCTTTCAAACTGCTAGGTTGGCAGAAGCTGGGACAAGTAATGGGAGCTCACCCCGTTACGCAGCACTAGGGATTCGAACCCCTGAACTGCTGACCTTTCGATCGACAAGAAAAAATAGAATATTGACAACTTTTTTGTTGTGAGGGTCTGTGTGATACTTATACTTTGTTCAATATATTTTGTTTTTAATTTTACTATAAAAAGGAAATAGGTTTCTGCTCTAAGTTATAATGTCTGATTCCAAAGGATATTTTAGCTTTATTAATAAAGGGTCAGCCACTTGGCTATGTATAACAAAGCCACCATTTAGAATGGTGGCCTAGTGGTTTTTATAGGAAAAAAAAAGAAATATGGACCACAGAATTACAAACATCTTCCCTTAAACTTTTGTTACAACTTCCAAATATCATCTCCAACTTCTCAATTTTATAAAAACAAAACTAAATCCTGGGACAAATATTTTAGTCCAAATACTAAATACTAAATACTATAAATCAATGTATATTGGAATTAATAAGTGTTTCTGAATTCCCCAAGTGAAACTCTTTCTACTCCAGTACACTTACATCTTTCTCTATATCCAGCACTGCAGATTGATTCCAAATTGTCTAAACTGCCTTTGCAGCCAAATGTTACAAGGACTTGCATTTCAAAGTTGGGGAAAATTATAACTGATCCATTCTCCATAAAGTAACAACTCCTAAATAAATATATTTAATATTATTTGAAATATATATTAATTAATATTAAACTTGATCATATCTGGACCTATATCCCAAGGGGCTGTAACTCATAGGATACAAGGGCTGGACCGTCTGTCTCCCTTATCTGGAATAACACTGCCTCAGAGGTCAGATGGGCCCCCCTTTTCCTGGCTTTTTGAAATGAATGAAAACTTGACTTTATGAACATTTGAGAATTGATATGGAGGAAGAATGTTGGTTGTATTGTATTATTTTGTTATTTTAATCTTATTATTGCATTTAGGTATGTTAGTTGTTCAGACCTAGATGACATGAAGTAGATAAAAGCTTAATAAATAAAATAAAAGTACTAGTGTATCCAACCTGCTCGCGCTGTTGTGACTTTTGGATAAGGGCTTGCACTGCTTGCACTGCTGCATTCTGGCAGGATGGAGAATGTATCCGGGACTGAGTTGTCCATTGGTGCTGAAGTGAGCTAAAGCCCAAGGGATAAGTGTGCCATAGAGTGTCTTCTTCTGGTACAGTTTTGGCATTATCTTTGGAGATAAGTCCTATGTTCTTTGATTCAGCAAGAGCCAACTAAAAGGAAAGTTGAGAAGAAGTAAATCCTAATCAAATGAATGTTATTGAAAAGATTCTGATGCATGGGTACTGCCTAGAATGTCAGAGTTGGGTGCTAGTGACTCATTCAGTCAAATTCAGTTAAATTCAACCCAGTTAAATTCAGATGGCATTGTGAAGAACAACAAACATATTTAAAAGGCAGGCCCTAATTTATAATTTTATTTAACAACCAGAAATAAGGGTAGCACATCTTAGGTCACAGTGTATTAGGATGACAATTCCATTACTTTTCCAGTATTTTTGAACTATTGTTCTCTATGGTATAGCTTTATACAACTGTAAAATTATAACATATAATACAAAAACCTTCCCATGAAACTATATTGAGGTAGGTGGCTATTTGTTTTCAAATATTTGCCTCTTGACTGACATTTATTCAACATGTTGGGATCTCAGATCAGTACTTCAGAGCCCCCTGCTTTGCATTCAAGAGGACAGATGTTTGGATCCTTAATTTAGCTCAGCCCCAGAGTATTTTATTATAGCTAGCAAAGGAATATTGCTCAAGGTGGAGGCCCATCTGCAAATAAAGAGCAATGTGAGTTTGGGTCTCTGATTGGATATTTAATAATGTTTCAAGAGCATCCTCTAAAGGAAGCAATAGTCTCTGTTCATTCAATATCAACTTGTGTGAGACAAAGGAGATATGTGGCCTGTGCAATCTGAGGCCATGGAAATTTGGGATTTAAAAATACTATCGTTACTAAACATACATGGTTGTCTACTTGATATCAAATGGGAATTTAACCCATCATTTCTTTAAGCTTGTTTAAAGTCAGTCAAATAACATCCATACCCCCTATATAGTGGTGAAAAAAAGTTGGGATGAAATTCATTCTTACAATTTAAGGGGAATGGTTTTAGGTATATAGTAGGACCTTCTATATGAAAAGAAATGTTCAGGTAGAAAGTTCACATCTATCTTTTTTTTCTCATAGAATAATTGCTGTCAATTTTCTTGGTTTAAGATTTAGGAATCAGAAAGCAAGCTTGTGCCAAAAAACCAGATGGCTTTTAGGAACCAACCCAAATAACTCAATTCTATTACACAAGGGCACAATCTGTGAAAATGTTATACCAGCCACCAAATGCTTATTCTCCACAGCAGAATACTATACTCTTTCATAGCTCTCATTCATTTCAGTGAGGCCTGTGCTACAGAATTTTCTAATGAATGGTATCTTATTTACATTTTTAAAAATGTAGATAAAATATGTACCATGCATCAAGGTAGATGGTAACCTTTTTTTATCTACAAAATACATTATGATTTAATATTTCACACACCTTTGTGATGCTTTTTAAAGTATGTTGCAAAGATTCGGTTTCCTCTTTCAGATCCTTCATTTCTTCTAAGTCTCCAGTTTTACTGGCTTCCTAGTGTTCAAAGACAAGCAGTTGCTCAGAAATGGACATGGGGAAAAAACAGAAATATGAACAGGCAAATCAATCTACTATTGTGGCTCAATGTGATCATTATGCCTTTTTTGAGAATGCTCGTGGTGGTAAAAATATGGGGTTTTGTTTGACAGAATGACAGAAAGTAGGGTAGGGGGAGATTCGTACCAATTTCTGAATGTCCATTTTTAAGGCAGAGATTGTCTTGTCTTTCTTTGTGTTCTGTTCCTTAAGCTTATCACCCAAAGTGGTCAATTCAGTAATCCTGTAAAACAAGAAACCAGACAGAGAAGATGTATTAGTCAGGAAGATTAATCAGTAACTCATAAAGGATACATTATTTATAGCTTTGAGATCATTATAAAGAAACAAAAGTTCCAATTCACACATCATCTTAAAAAGAGCTGAAAGCGATTAGATCACAATATCTTACGTAATCCAAGACCACAGAACGATAAGAAAAAAACAAATCCAGCAAGAAACTTTGTATTGTTGACACAAATGCTCAAGAGGACCAAGGTCTGGAACCAGAGATTGGAGGCAATGAAAATAGCCTATAGCTTCCATAGGCCTGGTTGCCTCTTCTGCCCTCTTTCTTAACGAGTGCAAACTTAAGAAGTCAGTCCTTCAACAAGCACTCCAACATTTACTTTTTACTTTCTGCCTGATATATTGCATGTATTAACAAGGAGCATAGGAGATTGAAAGGCTCTTGTTGATAATGCTGTTCTCTGAGGACATTCCATGTTTTAGTGCATGTGTGTATGTGCGTGTGTCTGGTTTCCTGTGTCCCCAAGGTCAGGGTACATAAGTATGCTCATTTATACCACTGGCTCTTCTGACCTCATTGGGCCTTCTGTCTCAACTAGATGCCTAGAGATAGACATTTATTATCATATAAACTTTCATACATCTAACTATACTAAATCAGATGTATGTAATTTAATCCTGAAAAGGGAGTTTTGCAGTCACAGACATCTGTACTTTGATATAGAAATAAGATGCATACGATGGTTATGATCAAAAAATGTATTCAATAATATATCTGTTATTCTTTAAGATGTCATTACAATCTTTGCTGTTTTCGTTAACAAAGTCAAGAAATCAGAATGTGACTTTCAAAGTGCCAGCCTCTAATATATTTATTTGCAGTTGCCTTGAGTCCCATAAAAATTCAACAGGGATGAGAAAGAGAATCCTGGAGGGCTAATTTATTGTCTGGGAAGTAGATGTTTTATGACTATACTCACTAAGACAGTCATTTTATAGGGTAATGTGTTCTCAAAATTCCAGCTGCTTCCCCAGACCCAAAAGGTTGCCTATCCCAGAACAGCCCTTTTAAATCTTCTTGTCCTTTAATAATCTGTAGAAATCTAGAAATCAAAGAGACAGTAGTATTCTTCTCACTTGGAGTTTAGAACTGCCTTTTCTCCATCCCAAGAAGTCTGTAGCTGAATCATCTCTCGGACTTTCTCCCGAAGCTGCTTCTCTAGCAAACAGGTAGAGCTATTCTCAGAAAGGCGCAAATTGGAATCCAAATTGAGACAGGCAGTTTGGAGGCGGCGGGAAGCTCTTGCCATATCAGTTCCTGCTTCAGCAAGTCCCCTGGGAATGAGAGAATAATATCTTTGTTCACTCAGAATTCTATATACACCATTACCTAACATTTCCAGGTGGTACAGGAATGGCATGTCAGTGAATGGCAATAATTTGAATTGCTGATTTATTGTTTTATTTTGTGTAATGTACCGAGAAACCTGGTCCTTCTCTTTTTAAATTAGAAATATATATCATAATATTTTCCAGATATATCAGTTATATTACTCAAAAGAGGGATGCTGAAACATTCAGAGCTATGTGTTGTCAACTTTCTTGACTTGACTATTATTAAAGATAATCTGATTTAAGGATAACCGTTTCCTAATTTGAGGACAACCATCAGGTCGCAAAGTATTATTTGAAATATATTATTATTTGAAAGTTTGAAATAACTTTTCTAACTTTTACACACTAACATTTAAAACACAAAATGGTGTTTTAAAACAGACACCATTTTAAAAAAAAAGGACTCTACCACAAGGGCATAAGCACAGTGGTATCTGATGTTTCAGAGCATTCCTCTGTCTGGTAATTTTCAACAGAACAATGAGAAACATTCTTATAGCAATGGTAAATTTAAGCAACACTCACCTCTCCAGTGTTGTGCGAAGCTCTGCAAAGTTCCCACGGAGTGTGGCTGCTTGACGCCATAGCAGGAGAATCCCACTGTGTTCATTGCTGAGATAGGAATCATAGGTCTGAAAGAATAATGGAAAAAACATGACTGGCACAGAGTAGATTCCATCACTTTTAACATTTTATTGATGGAGAATAGCTAAAGGGGTCACCCATACTATTAATAATTACTATTTTAAAACAATCTTCTACAATACTACAGAATTCTGTGTGAGACCTATGAACTATGGGAAATATAGTACAGGCAAATAATAGGATTACTGATTATTTACCTACATTTTCCTGAAATTCCTGGAAAGGGGAACATGGCAAAGTATAGGTGGTCTCAACTTATGATCACAATTGAGCCCAACATTTATGTTGCTAAGTGAGAAATTTGTTAAGTGAGTTTTGCCCCATTTTTACAACTTTTGTTGCCATATTTGTTAAGTGAATTACTGCAGTTGTTACGTTAGTAACACAGTTGTTAAGTGAAACAACTTAATAAGTGAGCCTGGATAGCTCAACAGACAGAGCTCTGTAATTTAACACCAGCTGTCTGCAATTAAAGTAAGATCGAATCTCACCAGGCTCAAGGTTGGCTCAGCCTTCCATCCTTTCTAAGGTAGGTAAATTGAGGACCCAGTTTGTGGGGGCAATAAGCTGACTTTGTATAAATATACAAAAGTATGAAGGCTATTGCTTAACACACTGTAAGCCGCCCTGAGTCTCTGGAGAAGGGCGGCATATAAGTCAAATTAAAAAAAAAAAAAACTGGTTTCCCCATTGACTTTGCTTGTCAGAAGATTGCAAAATGTGATCACATGACCTCAGGACACTGCGACTGTCATAAATATGAACCAATTGTTAAGTATCTGAATGTAAATCATGTGACCATGGAGATGCTGCAACGGTCATAAGCAGTGGTGGGATTCAAGTAATTTAACAACTGGTTCTCTGCCCTAATGATTTCCTCCAACAACCAGTTTGCCAGACTGCTCAGAAAGTTAACAACCGGTTCTCCTGAAGTGGTGTGAACTGGCTGAATCCCACCACTGGTCATAAGTGTGAAAACAGCCATAAGTCACTATTTTCAGTGCCATTGTAAATTTGAATGATCACTAAATGAACATTATAAGTCATGGACTACCTATATTATGAACTTTGGAAAACAGCAGGATCAAAAATGCATTACTTGGTTTCTTGTCATTAATTATATTTAATATCTTGAAAGAGTATACGTGAAAAAGATATAAATAATGAATAAAAATATAAGAAAAAAATACATTACTTCTAAGTGATAAATAACATTTTGTTTCTAATAAATTACAGGTAGTCCTCAACTTACAACCTCAATTGAGTCCAAAATTTAACTGTTGTTAAATGAGACATTTGTTAAGTGAGCTTTGCCCCATTTATGACCTATCTTGTCATAGTTGTTAAGTGAATCACCACAGCTGTTAAGCAACTGGCTTAAATTATTCCAAATAATGTCAGAAATTAACACGGAATCAAAATCACCAAGATTATTGTCCAGAAAGGTAAAACTCAGATTTGGGTAGAATATACTAAAACTCCCAAATCTATCATCAACCTAGTTAGTGCAGGAAAAGGAAAGAGGAATCTTATTCTCCAAAAATGTACACATAGAAAAATTATATTGTGATATGATACTTCTAAAATCTATGAACCAATGCCAAATAATCAGAGAGACAAAAATATAACTCTAATAATACAACTCTTATATAAACAATAATAGACATGTTGTTCCAACAAAAAAGTGGTAATAAAGCTGAGTATTTTATTACAGAGTTTCTTTACAGTAGACAAAGCAGTGGTAAGATCTAAAATTTGTTACTACCGGTTCTGTGGGCGTGGCTTGGTGGGGGGTGTCATGTGACTGGGTGGGCATGGTCAATTTTGTTTTTTTTTTACTTTTAAAACCATTTTTTCTACAACCTCTTCGGTTGTAAAAAATGCTTTCAAAAGGCTCTGACGATCCCAGCTGAGTTGCCTGATTGTCAGAGGCTTTTTTTTTCTTTTAAATGCCTCTGACGATCAGGCAACTCAGCTTGGATCGTCAGAGGCATTTAAAAGAAAAAAAGCCTCTGCCGATCAGGCAACTCAGCTGGGATCATCAGAGGCATTTAAAAGAAAAAAACCCTTTTTTTCTTTTAAATGCCTCTGACGATCCAAGATGAGTTGCCTGATCGTCAGAGGCATTTAAAAGAAAAAAAGTCTCTGCCAATCAGGCAACTCAGCTCGGATTGTCAGAGGCATTTAAAAGAAAAAAAGGGTTTTTTTTCTTTTAAAAGCCTTTAACAATCCCAGCTGAGCCATGCAATCATCAGAGGCTTTTCTTTTTTTAACTTTTAAAAGCATTTTTTCGGCCGAAGAGGTTGTAGAAAAAATGTTTTTAAAAGTAAAAAAAAAAGCCTCTGATGATTGTGCAGCTCAGCTGGGTATGGGGGGGGGGGGCAGGGATTTTTGCTACCGGTTCTCCGAACCACCTGCCTCCATCGCTACCGGATCGGGTGATCCGGTCCGAACCGGGAGCATTTCACCCCCGAGACAAAGAACTTGTAGGCAACATACTGCAAAAAGTAGGAAAGCATTTTTCATTGAAGAAATAACAACTGTCCACATCTTTTCTCTGCTTATGGCCTAATTTGTCAAACATAAATAATAGTAGTTTCTTTTAAATCAGTGGAAGTAGTTGTCTTCTCCCTTTATATGCATTCTCTATCTTTGCCTTCTTATTTTTCAGAAATATATGCTTTTGTTGCATAAATCTATAAAAACTATGAGTGCAACATTGCACTAAACAGTTGAACAAAACTGTATACATATAAAAACAAATCCATAGTAAAATTACTGATTTGGAATAACCTATTGAAATTCATGAACTTGTTGAATTCACCAAATTCACATATTATACAATATTTCCAATAAATTTGTGAATTCATTTGACCGTTCTGAGAGATGAGTCAGTTATTTGTTGGACTAAAGCCTATTCCACATTTTTCTAAACAAAAGGTCTATATTGAGTGAACTTAACTAAATATAAAATGGATTTGCGTTACATGCTAAATGGAAACTATAATCATTCCAAAATTTCACTGAAAAAAGAGAGAGACACATGAAAAGGGAAAAGTCAATCCTTCCTACAAAATAATAGTGAGGACAAAATCAGGTATGATTATAATTATGCTACTAATAGTCATGCAATTCATGTTAAAGCTGAAACAAAGTGGAATTCCTAATCCAGATTGGAATTAGATTGGGAAAAAACATGCTTGTAATCCTCTGTTTAAGCCCTTCCAAATCACTCCCACCTCCAAAGCTTACTTTGCACATAGTGCAGAAGGCTTCAATTAGCACTGTGAGATTACTAGAGAAGAGTGTATACAGGCTGCAGCATTTCCCAAAGCAATGGAACTGGATAAATATTATAGTTAATATTCTTCTATAATTGAAAACTGTATCCTGGGTGTAGTGGTATCAGAAAGGCTGAGTTTAATTAACTCCATATGCCTCTTGCCTAGGTTTTTTTTTTTTTCAACAGCAACAGTAAGATAAGTAAAGTGGAGAGTGAATCCTGGGACTAAATGAATTTATAAACAGTTGGCCCAGCTTGAATATTAAACTGATTAAAATCACCAAATAAATAAATGCACAAAGAAAAATATAAACATATTACCCCTGTGCATTATAATAATGTAATATGGAACTAATTAATCTCTAATCCTAGTGTAGTAAGACATTCAAAAAAAAAATCAAGTAATACTTCCTGCCTTGTACCAAAGAGATACCTTCTGTTCTAGTCCACTTCTCAGCCTGTGCATATCAGTAGCATTCCTCTCTAGCTCCCCAGCTAGTCTCTGTTTTGAGCATTTCACCTCTTCCAGCTGTTCCTGAAGTAGAGTGTTCATCTGGGAAAGGGTAGCACTTCTACAGGAAAACAAAACAAAGGGCACAATAGTACTATAGGTAATCCTCAAAGTACAACCACAATTGAGCCCAGAATTTGGTCACGCAGCAGACTAAAGCACTGGTAAGAAACACCAGCTGCCTGCAATTACTGCAAATTCAAATCTCACCGGGCTCAAGGTTGACTCAACCTTCCATCCTTTCGAGGTCGGTAAAATGAGGACCCGGTTTGTGGGGGCAATAAGCTGACTTTGTATAAAAAAGAACACCGCCTGGGGGGGGGGGGGGTGAAAGCAGCAGGTATATACAAAAGTATGAAGGCTATTGCTTAACCCATTGTAAGCCGCCCTGAGTCTCCAGAGAAGGGCGGCATATAAATCGAACCAATAAATAAATAAATAAACAAATAAATAAATAAATTTATGTTGCTAAGTAAGATATTTGTTAAATGAATTTTGTCCCATTTTACGTCCTTTCTTGATGCAGTTGTTAACTGAATCACTGCAGTTGTTAAGTTAGTAACATGGTTGTTAAGTGAATCTGGCTTCCTCATTGACTTTGCTTATCAGAAGAGCACAAAAGATGCTCACATGACCCCAGGACACTGCAATTGTCATAAATGTGAACTAGTTGCCAAGCATCCAAATTTTGATCATATTACCATGGGGATGCTGCAATGGCCATAAGTGTGAAAAATGATCATAAGTCACTTTTTTCAGTGCATTGAACTATTGTAAGTCGATCAAACAACTCAAAGTTGGATCAAACTCATTTTTGCTAGTCCATATGAAGAAATCCTAAATCCTCTGTTTCTTCTGAAGGCTTTGTAGATTTTTCTGTTCCAAATGTCTCATAGTAGTTGCTCAATTCCAACAGTATAGCATGTATGTCTCTTGCTTCTGACTGAAACCCTGGACTTGCTTCTTTGCTAGACTGCCTTCTATAAAGAATATTATTTTCCTTTTCAGGCCTGCTGTAGATCCACCATTGTTTGTGCTGATAATTTTTTACTTCTCTCAGGAGAAATAAAACTGAATTCTTAAAGTAGGATATTGTACAATTTTCCTTGACTCATTTCTATGCATCATCTTTCATGTTGAACATCATTATATTCACTAACACATGTAATGACCTCCACTAAGTTAAATGTAGTGTGGCTATTTACTGCTCTATTCCTTTGACAATTTCCTCAAACCCACTAGAAGCTTGCACACATTGCAAGTAGGAATACAAACATCCCAGAATTGCTGTGAGTCATAAACTGTTATTCAGCTGCTTAAGCAAGAACAGCTCTTAGGATACAATCCTTGCAACCAGCAACAACTCAGATATTGACATGTTCATCTTTCACAGCTGATCACACAATTCCTCATAATTACTGCAGGCTTGTAAACATTGGAGATATATAAATATCATAAATAAATGCTGAAAATGCATAAATATAGAATTACAGAGTTGGAAGGGACCTTGGAGGTCTTCTCGTCCAAACCTCTGCTTAGGCAGGAAACCCTACACCACTTCAGACAAATGGTTAACCAATATCTTCTTAAAAACTTCTTCTTAAAAACAGTGTTGGAGCATTCACAACTTCTGGAGGCAAGTTGTTCCACCGATTAATTGTTCTAACTGTCAGGAAATTTCTCCTTAGTTCTAAGTTGCTTCTCTCCTTGATTAGTTTCCACCCATTGCTTCTTGTCCCACCCTCAGGTGCTTTGGAGAATAGCTTGACTCCCTCATCTTTGTGGCAGCCCCTGAGATATCAGAACACTGCTCTCATGTCTCCCCTAGTCCTTCTTTTCATTAAACTAGACATACCCAGTTCCTGCAACTGTTCTTCATATGTTTTAACCTCCAGGCCCCTAATCATCTTTGTTGCTCTTCTCTGCACTCTTTGTAGAGTCTCCACATCTTTTTTACATTGTGGTGACCAAAACTGAATGCAGCATTCCAAGTGTGGTCTTACCAAGGCATTATAAAGTGGTATTAACACTTCACGTGATCTTCACGTGATTATCTAAAAAAATAATTACATCCAATACTTTTCTGGTTATTAATTTTGCTTCAAATAGAGATTGATGGTAAACAAATGAAATAAATAAATAAATGCCTTTGTCCTCTCTTCTTGTTCAGCTCCCTTGGCAACTTTCTCCTGTAGACTTTCCTATTTCTTCACACAATAATGTGTGTGAACACAATGTGTTTAAGGCTAATTGAGGCAATCCTATATCAGCTTCAGTACTTTTTTCATTCCTACCTAGAAGACCTATCTGTCTGCACAGTTACTTCTATACCAATGCTTTATATTTAGCGAGTATTACCAGATGATCACTTGTATGATTATTTGTATTTTAACAATTTTATCTATGTTCCATTGATGAAATAACTTCTGAACTTCATGAGATTTTTAAAAAAATTTCCTGGGCACTTAACAATTCAATTATATAGCAAATAGCAAGATTCTCACTCTGAGGTAATTTTAGTGTCTCTAATGTTTTCTTCTAAAACAGACAAATCCCTCTATCATGTTCATATAATCCCATATATTCTCATTAGTTGCCTAGATTGATACTACTGACAACCACTTCATTTATTTTACATGAGTTTCTGTTAATTCTTTCCCTTTTGCAGTAATATCAATGCTCTTTGGGTCTCATTTCTGCTTATATATTATTCTGTGTACTCTTCCATATTTGGTAACTCCCTAGAGTGTAAGTTTATGTTTGATTTTTCAGGTTATATTTGATTGAAAAATATGAAGAGGAGTATTCTAAGGCCAAATGGGATCTCAATTTTAGAAGCTGCTTTTTCCCCCTGCAAGTATCAAAGCCCTTGAATTATAAACCATCATTCTAAGCATGGTAATCTGCTGCTGGTAGAAAACTGCCCCCACTTTTTGGATGGATCATTACCAGGGGTCCTCCAAATGCTTTCTGAACCTGTACCGCAGCCCCCACCCCCTTATTTTCATAGCCCCAGCTAGCTTGTTGCAAAAACCAGTTAATGGGCATGTTTTTTGTAGAACCTATTCTCCTGGTGGTGATAGAAAATCCACAGAAACCCAACATAACATCTTGAATCCTAAAATTCCTGGAATGGGATTTCTGATCAAGGTATGACCTGCATTGATTTGAAGAGGAAGAGGTAAAGTTCTTAACTTGAGACAGAATCTTCCTAATTATGATGTGTAGTTCCATTCAGGAGAGCTATGGAAAGCTGAGGATTACATGTGATCAGCAGTAAGAAAGCTTAAAGTACAAGAAATGGAACCTAGATCTCTCAAATTTAAATCAGAGGTTAAAGCCTTGCTTGTAGTTGTAATAATATGTCACAGAAAGGATATTGCTAACTTTCCATAAAATTTCAGTGGCCAATAGTTATACATTTCAGTTTAATGCAACTAATTATCCTTCCCTGAATTGGATCTTCCAAATAAAATAAGCTATTCATCCCTGAAAAATACCAATGTTACCTCTGCTGCTCTTTTTCTAGGTGGATGAGAGTGTTCTCCAACTCTGTATTATGGTCATGTTCAACGCGTCGTAAACGTAATTCTGTTGAGTCTAATCTTGTCTGTAGCTAGGAAGAAGAAAAGATGTCAGACTGAACTATAATAGTAATTAAGGTACAGAAAGATTATTAGCAGATTTAGGATATGTATGCAATTGCGTGTATCATATACACCATACAATTTGCTTACTTAAAATCATGAGACTTTTCTTTACAGATTTGAGCTTCAAGAATTGAGAGGAAAGGTATGTTATAAAATGCCATCAACTGGCAATTTCTAGAAATGAAATGTGTTCTTAGTTGAATTTGCAGAAGTCAAGGAAAAGCCTTCAATTTGCATAACTCTGTATGTCACCTCACTGATACAATTCTCCAATGGCTACCTTAGTTAGAAGTTCCACAAAGAGACAGATTTCTGAACAAACTTTCTCACTTCCATAACATTTGCTTTTACTTCTCTTTTGTTTTCCTCTTTCAGTATGTTTTGATCTTGTTTTTGTCTTTTTTTTTTTTTTCAGTTTTAAGATTTTTCCTTTAATCTGCTCAACTCCCCATTGATGTTTGGGCAATTTTATAACTATGACTATAATAATATACTCAAAAAAAGGCCTCAATCAGGTATACATTTTTCCAGAGCACCAAAGAAGCCTTAACAGGGGTAAAAACATCCTTGCTTATTAATTCCATATGCTTCTTTGTTCAGGTTCTGTAAAGTTTTGCAGTGTTTCAGAAACACTATAACTTGTTTAACTGAATTTTTTTTAAAAACTGTCTCCAACCTGGATGACTTCCAGATACATGGAGAATATATCATGGCAAATGCTAAAATTTCTAGAACTTGAAATCCAAGATAGATAGAACACCCAGGTTGGGAAGCTATTATACACCACCTGAGATAGCGCCTCTAGGATGAACAATAAGGACTTGGAGTACTAAGATTAATTTGGCTGTTATTTTCAGGTGCCTGCTATATATCATATAGATTTGCTAGGATAACTGTCTGCAGAGTACTACAAATACAGGTTTGGACTTCACAAGGTTTTTATTTATTAATTAATTGCTGCATTAACATCCAAGCCTATAAATGTAGAAAACTGAATACTTGAGAGTTCTGTGAAATCTCTGCCTGTCTGCTGGCTGCTGCAATGCCTTTTTCTACAGATATTAATGTTTTTTGGCAAATGTCAGCTGCTTAGAAACCTTCACAAGTATTCCAATGTCTAACAACACAGGGTCACAGTGCAACCTTCCATACACTTTGTCTTTTAAAAGAATATGATTTTTAGCCTATAATTTGTGCTGAACTTTTAAAAAGTTTTAGCAGTTTATTTTATATACCTCGTATTGTAACTGTAATGAGAGCCACCCAGAGAACTTCTGTGGGGTACCACCTACATGCATAGAAAATTTATTTTTTCTTGCTTAACTGGTTTAGCCTTAAATTATCATTGCTGCTGGCTGAGTAAAAGATTTGCCTCATAATAAAGAATTCAGCTAGCTTTTTTTAACAAAACTATACACTAACTGGAAGAAATGACTGGACATTGATGAAACCTGTGGGAATCTTGAAATGATATGAATTATACAACAAATATGTATACCATATATGATTTTTGGCTGGCTAGGCCAATTTCCAACATTCACTCCATTGAATTGACCATGGCATTGTAGAACAGGGTTATGCACAAAGTTAAGAGTCTAAGTGCCCTATGCCAGTGGTCCCTAACCAGAGATGGTATTCAGCAGGTTCTGACCAGTTTTGGAGAACTGGTAGCAGAAATTTTGAGTAGTTTGGAGAACCGGTAAATACCACTTCTCACTGGCCCCGCCCCCATCTATTCTTTGCCTCCTGAGTCCCAGCTGATCAGGAGGAAATGGGGATTTTGCAGTAACCTTCCCCTGGAGTGGGGAGGGAATGGAGATTTTACAGTATCTTTCCCTTGCCACGCCCACCAAGCCATGCCACACCCACCAAGTCACACCCACAGAACAGGTAGTAAAAAAATTTGAATCCCACCACTGTCCCTAACCTTTGTGGCTCTGTGAATCAGCAGCAGCGGTGGTAGGGGAGGAGAGGGAATGGTTTCATATATGTGCCTGCTGCTTGTGCAAATGGAGCTTTGCCTGCCTGCCCATTGCTTGCATAGCCCGGTTCCCAATGGACCGCGAACCAGGATTAGGGACCCTTGCCATATGCTTTATCATTAATGGGGGGAAAAACCCTCACATAAAATACAGACCATCTGTTTCTGATGCTCAGACTCAGAGGTTTTCTCCAGTAACTCCTGTTCCAGTTCTCCACATCTTTTCTTATATTGCAGTACCTATACCATGATGGAGAAAGAGATTTAGGTAATCGGAATATTCAAGAGAAAAAGAAAGAACAGAGTTCAGGGAAGATGATTTAACTAAAATAAAAGAAGTAGAAGTTTGATCCAGGAGATCAGGGTTGTGCATCTTGGGATTCCAAGTCAAGCCAGACCTTTTCAAAAATTATAATTTTAAAGCATATTATGAAATACATAGGGAATGAATCAGGGGTTAAATCCAGCAGGTTCTTACAGGTTCTGGAGAACCGGTAGTGGAAATTTTGAGTAGTTCGGAGAACCGGCAAATATCACCTCTGGCTGGCCCCAGAGTAGGGTGGGAATGGAGATTTTGCAATATCCTTCCTCCAGGAGTGGGGAGGGAATGGGGATTTTGCAGAATCCTTCCCCTGCCATGCCCACCAAGCCACACCTACCAGGCCACGCCCACCAAGCCACGCCCACAGAACCACTAGTAAAAAAATTTGGATTTCACCACTGGAATAAATATATTTTAATTGCAATTTGCAATTAATTTTACATTTTAAATGCAATCAAATCCAGTGTATATTTTTTTCATTCTGGCTCCACCATTCTTGGCCAGCAGCAAGACTTGAAATCAGATCTGTTAGCCCAGCCCTAATTTCTCAGGCAGTTTAAGAGACAATATATTCATCTTTATATGAAAACTTCCCTGGATTGCTACTAAATCATTTATTTGAGACATTGTAGGTTTTTGTGGGGAGTGGAGAAGATGGAGAAGACCAATATATAAAATGTAGATTGTGATAAGAACCGGGTCAAATTAAAAGTAAGAAGAAAAGCAGAAATCTGACAAAACTAAAGTGGGAGAAGACAAGGAATATGTTATGAGAGGGAAGCCTTTAAAAATGTCAAAAAGAAAAACACTTTTTGGCTGTGTAGCACAGATTTTAAAAAGTAAAGATTTAGGAGGGAGAAAAATCCACAAGTGTGGATATTAAACAGAAGATGCAATAGGGAAGAACTTTCACTTTCAGCAATATGACCCTCTAAATATTAGAAACTAGTCCTTTTCAAAGATCTTTCCTCACTCTATATCCTATGGGGTACAGATTTTGGACAAATGTCTTGTGCATATGGGAATTGATTGAACACAACTGAAGAACATTAGCTTAGGAAGGCTGTTTCTTTGTTCCTCCAGAAAATTTTTCAAAGATGAAAGGAAGGCTTTCATAAGATCCAAACATCTAGTTAGCATTCAGACTGACTAAATACTCTGCTAAGTCATGATGCGGGGTGGGGTTTTTGGTTTTTATTTTTGATTTATTTTAGCACGTTGTGTGAACCCTGTAAATTCCTATGGAAACTGCTTCCAAATAAAGCCCAAACTGATTTTTTTGTTTAATGGGCTGGCCTGGTACTATAACTGGCCAATGCTGGTACCTTGTTTCTTTAATTCTTCTCTGAAAGCCTACAAAGAGCTTTTTAGATAGAAAATATGTTTTTCCACTCATAGTAGCTATTGTATACATCTTAAAAATCACCCATATTGAAAGCTACTATTTGCACATCTATCTAGATTGCATGATTCATTTGGCAAATTATTTATTTAAATCATCCTTCCCCAATTTGGTGTCCATAAAACATACTGCATTTCCATTATCATAATATCTGAAATAGCAAGTTCAGGGGTTTTCAATCTTTTCTTCACCACGGACCCCCTTTAAATACCTTTTGTGGCCATGGACCACGGCCATGGACTCCCCAAGACTTAACTAAAGATTTAAATCATAACATTTCTTCAAGTCTTTGCGGAACCCGTGATGACATTGCGCCCCCCCCCCCAGTGGTCCTCGGACCACAGGTTGAGAACCACTGGCATAGTTTATAGGTTAAAGAGTACTTCAAATTCTGAAGGGGACTGTCAGGCGCAAGGAATCAGGACAATGTGTTAAGTTTCAGTTAAGCTTATTTATTGTTTACTGTATGTCTATACACAAGAATCTAGTCAACTAAAGGTCAGCACTAAATTGGTGCTAGATAAGAGTTAACTGAATTCAAGAGAGGCTGGACTTAGACCACTTGTAGGAACTTAATGACTCCAGACAAATTCCTCTCTTGACTCTGTCCCCAAGCTCTGCCTTTCCTTCTCCTACACCAACATGAGGAAGGCTGATTAAAACAATTCATAATGAGAACTAATTTTTATCATCGCTATTAAAATATTTTTTATTTTTATTAAAATTAAAATTAAATTAAATTAAATTTAGTTTAAGCACTGAATTTAAGCTTCTAAAAAGTAATAAAGCAGTAAATATTTTGTGTTTTTTCTGTAATCAGGGAGTGGAACCAATGATAGGGCAGTTCAAAAACTTAAGTCTGGAAAGTACAGGAGCTCTATCAGGCATTTCCAGCAACCTGGCAGGATTTTTAACAGAATCCTCTAATTTCAGAGAAGGGACAGGTTTAAGAGGCAGAAGATGTACTTGCAAAACAATGAACCCATTCTCCAGAAATAAATATAATAAATGTAAATATAACAGGGCACATCAGCTTAATAAGTTAATTATTATTAGCTCATTCGTTAATAACTAATAAGAAACACTATATTATTATTTATTAACTATTATTATATTTCATGAGAAAATTCCTAACTTGTTACGACTTGTTCCTTAGATATTAAATTATAACATCTATTCCATTGCAATTCTATGGCTTCATGTTATGGTGATTTTATGATACACACACACATACACACACAGAGTATATTTGCTGATACTTTATTTACATTAAATTTGTATATCAGTGATTGCATGACCTCTGATGCCATATGCTGAATAAATAAATAAATAAAACCTGAACATTCATAAGCAAAGATCAGGAAGCACCTCCAATTCTGATCTTGTAGAACAGGGGTGTCAAACTCGCGTCATCACGTAATGTATCATGACGTTTTTCCCCTTTGCTAAACTGGGTGTGGGCATGGCCAGCGCATGATGCATCCGGCCCGCAGAGCGCTGTTTGAAACTCTTGTTGTAGAAGGAAAACCTTATGCAAATTAGACTAAGTTCTCCTTTAGATTAACTTTCAATACATTTGCCTTTATTGAATCCATCACTCATCCTAGATTCAGATTCATCTCTCTTGTATTAAGGTTTCTGATGGCTTGCAAAATTGAATATAGTTTCATGAAGAGTAATCCAGATGACTTGCCTGTCCTACTCAATGATAAACTGAGCTAGAGAGAAAAATAGCAGCAGGTCAAATGTTGCTCCTATGCTAGCAGGCACTGCAACGGAAGGAAGCCAGACCTGCTAAGAGTCTGTATTCTGAATGTTCAACAGAGAATTTTCCAAATTAATGAAGAACTACAGCACAAAGCCCCAATAAATTCAATCCTTATAAGCTCCATCAAAAGGAACCTGTCACAGGCACAACTGGCAGAAGTAGTATCACTCACCTTGTTTTGCATCTTCTGTACTAGCTGAGCCTGATGCTGTTGCCCATCCTGGAAAGCTTGCATCTTACGCTTATGTGCTTTTTCATCCGATTTAAACTGCTGTCTCATCTGCAGGAATGCTGTGCTTCCTTCATCCTCTGCTCGTTGTGCTTGCTGCAGCTACAGAGATAAATACCTGCCGTAATCCAATTGGCAAAACAAGGTTCTGGGTGCAGAATAGCAAAAAAAGGGGCTGATTTCTTAAAAGTTATGTAAATACAATATGTCAGGATCCAGTTTCATGAGTGAAAAAAAATGGTTTACCACTTTTCTTGACAATAAATTACAGGTCTGTTTCCAGGAGGACTTTCAAAGAATTTTCAAAGATTTTGCTAAAATAAATTTTCTTTGAAAAGTATCATGTTCAATCACTCCATATACCATGCCCAGGTGCAGTTGCATAGTTAGAAGCAGCAGCATATAAAAATGGAACTAACATCTCATCTACCTTTGCATACCTAGGGGGCTGTCAATGGGATATATTTGCACAGTATTGACTCTCTACATTTACACTGCAGAATGTGAGTCTCAGTTGTTCCCGTCAAAGGGTTACCATTACAGTAGAATGCTACACGGCTGGTTGGATGTAAAGAAGGCTACTTTGCCATTCTAGTATGCGGATGATACAACAGTGATGGGGCTCATTTGGGATGACAACCATGGTGCTTACACAGAGGAGGCAGAGGGTTTGGTGAAAAAACAGCTCGGTTCTAAACGGTGGAAAATCAAAAAAGATCATTGTCGATTTCAGGAAAGGCAGGTGAAGACATATACCTCTGTGTATTAATGATTCAACTATGGAGGTGGTTAGTAGTATAAGTTTCTGAGAGTCCAGCTAATGAGTAAGTTAGCTTGGTTACTCAATAGTGAAACCCTGGTGAAGTAGGCACAGCAGCAACTGTATTTTCTGCATAACATGAAAAGAGCACATCTTCTTTCCCCTAGCCTTACTACTTTCTATAGAGGGATGATTGAAAGTATCCTGTTGAATCTCTTTGGTTCAGAAGTATTACTGCTTCGGTCAGGAATGCTGTGCAGAGGGTGGTAAGGACAGCAGAAAAAAATATTGGAAGTTCACTTCCTTTTATCCAGGACATAGCATATAAGCGCTGCTTGACCAGAGTCTGTAGTATTGTCAGGGACTTTACACATCTTCTCCATGACTGATTTTCATAGTTGCCTTCTGGGCGGAGACTTTGTGGTATCTGAAGCAACTAGATTCTGCAATAGCTTTGTTCCATATAGTGTCAACTTGTTAACTCTCAAGACTCCTTTTCTCGCTATGTATTCAAAATGGACTGTGATTAATATAATGTCATTTTGTATATCTCGGCATTTTTTGTGCTGCTGCCATTATTATATTATTCTGGTTATCCTTGGGATGGTGGCATTGTTCGGTGGAAGAGGAGGCATTGGAATTTCATGTTAATGTGTGCCGTCGTGTATACAGGTAAATGACAATAAAGGCTATCTCTCTCTATTTTAGGGGCTACTAGTACATGAAACACTTTTGAAAGAAAATAAATTGTTCATTTCTGCAATCATGCCACAATTATTTATGTTATGCCCACTTAAGGACAGATGTACTTTTTTCTTGAAAATAATTTGCTTGGCTTATCCAGTATGGGAAATTCACTCAAACAGAATTTTTCATATGCCATCTCAAAAGATCAAAACAAATTTTTTTAAAAAGTTAGCTTCTCTTAAAGACACTGTATCTCATAAGCACACATTTATTCATGGAAATGGAGAAGCTCTGCCAAAGATATTATTCAAATGAAAACATGGTTTTAGAATTGTATAAATATATGCCACATCCATTATATCAATTAATGCAAATGCTTAAAAATTCAGAGTTAATCTGTTAGCAAAAACAAAGAATAAATGCAAATGTAAAAAGTATTCTCAGGACTTTATGCTGCTATGCTAGTTTATTAGCAGTTTATTTTTTTCTCTAAATTAATTTAAAGAAAGATGTTCTTTAATATTCTTGTGTTTACTATAATTCATCTGGTTGTTAAAACAAAACTTGAATTAAATTCTTGTCCTGCACCATTTTATATGTTCTGAATATGGCAAACCTACTTTATATACTGTAACCTCCTCTTTCAAACTATCTAAATTAGTTATTAAATGGACACTATCATCACAGACTATAATTTGGAGCAATCTGATTTCTTAAAAACTAAAATACTATTTAAATTACTAACCACATTTAATACTATAGCTCCCCCACCCATGAGACTTTCATTTAGCAGTCATATCAATCCACCAGGCATGGCAGAGTTTATATTACTGTCTCCTTTAAATAAATGTTGAAATGCAGAAATTTCTACTGACACATACATACACAATATATATATACACAATATATATTTTGTACCTACTTCTTCATTTGTATCTTTCCCTCCCTCTCTTGTGTTATACATGAAATATGTTCACAACCAGTAAACACTTATGATTAGTCGAATGTAGGTTCCCACTTCTATCAATAGACCTTTATTCAAAAATTAGTTTATTAAGTTACATATCTAATTCTTACTCTTTCACTAATAGCTTGATATTTGCTAGCCAGTTCATCCTTCTCTGCACGAGTGTGTGCCAACAGGTCTTCGAGACGAGAAAGTTCCTTCTGCAATAAGCGGTTTTCTTCTTGCATATTGGCTGGAAGGTCTGTTTTTGATAAATCTGGAAACATTAATCAATAGATTATGGCAAGTCAATCAACTAGTGGCTTGAAATCAATGCAATTATTTTAGCTGGAGGTGTAGCTTTAGGCAAATACACAAACACCACATACTCTTGTTTTTAGGAAGCAGGAACATGGATAATTCTCTTAGCAACATAATGCCAATAGTATATAGATTTGAACACCAGTACTTAACATCAAAAAGAATATGATGGCATTTTGGATTAAGCAAATATTTGACATAAATAGAAATGGATGATAAATCGGTTGCATCAGAACTTGATTAGACAGACTAAATCAAAGCAACCTCAATTTATAGAACAATTTGAATATAGAATAGTTTGAAAATGAATATAGTAGAAAAGATGTTCACAAGAATGCATACCTACAGAGAAATGCACATGAAATGATGTTAAATGTCCATAGACATTTTCACATAGTTTCTGAAATTTGCAAAATTGAGGACCTAAGAAAAACTAAGCCTGGAAAAAAAAATTAACCCAGCCTCCAGGTCTATGGTATATGAAGACTTGCTTTTGAATACACATTCTTCTTGAAAGAGCCCCTGAAAGAGTTTGCTGTTTCCAGTTTCATAGAACCTCTTATCACAACTCCTTTAGCTTTCCTGTAAAAAAAATAAATGAGAAGTAGTTGTGCACTAAAACTATTTTGCTAATGACTATAAAATATGTGATGGATACTGAGCATCAACATGTGTTTTGTCCTTTCCACAATAGGACTGAGATGTAATGTTGGCCAATTTCTACACTTCCTTGTTGGTCCTTGGTGGCACAGCAGATTAAAGTGCTGTTAACTAGCACCAGCTGCCTGCAATTACTGCAAGTTCAAATCTCACCAGGCTCAAGGTTGACTCAGCCTTCCATCCTTTCGAGGTAGGTAAAATGAAGACCCGGATTGTGGGGGCAATAAGCTGACTTTGCATAAAAAAAGAACAACGCTTGGGGGGGCCAAAAGCCCTACTAAGCAGGTATATACAAAAGTATAAAGGCTATTGCTTAATGCATTGTAAGCCGCCCTGAGTCTCCGGAGAAGGGCGGCATATAAAATCGAACCAATAAAATAAATTGGAGAGACTGCTACTCATCTCTTGGTGCAATCAGAATTATTGTGGGCTATTATAGAAATGGCTTATGCTCATTTAGGGAGTGATTGGGAATGACAGCACAGAAATGGATCCAATCACTTTTCCAAGTCAACAGCCACCTAATTCGAGGTGGGCAAATGTGGCTCTTTTATAACCTGTGGACTTCAACTCCCAGAATTCCTGAGACAGCCAAGCTGGCTCAGGAATTCTGGGAGTTGAAGTCCACAGGTTGTAAAAGAGCCACATTTGCCCACCCCTGACCTAATTGATACTCTGCCAGGGAACCAGAGGAAATTAAATATTTTATTGGAAAGAATAGATGACTAGCTCTCTTTTCATATTCACATTGTGAAGGAAATTCTGGGAGATACTGGAACATCACATCCAGAAAACATCCGGTTAGGAAGTCAATCCACTCCTAGTATCAATTTATGAATTTCAGTCTCCCCGCCATTTCCTTGCACTTGAATCCACACACATTATCTGCTAAAGGGATGCCCAATTTAAGGCAATACCTGAGGATGATGGATCAGATAAGCTTTCTGTGATAATCTGTCGAATTCTGGCTGGGATCGTTACAGGTGCAGACTTTTCTCCTTCCCCTCGCACAGTCAATGCTTTGTCATCTCTGCTTGCTCTGGGATGCAGCACTGTATCTTCTAGGGTCTGAAACACACTCAAACATCAAAGCCAGGCTAAAAAACATGTTGGATTTTAGTCAGCCATTGATGGAAGATGGATTACTTGGAAACATTCCTCCATAACTATGAGTGAAGATATATACAGGCATGAAGGTCTCTCTCTATATATAGGTATCTATGGTTGCTGGAGTGCTACACAATCTGACCTCCAAGATTCATGGCAATTTAGTTGCATAGTCCTACTCTCCCCAGTCAGCAACCTTTAATATATGGCTAGCAAAAGGTGAGGCTGGGGAACTTTGCAAGCCTGGGAGTAGACCCAACATCATAGCTCAGCTTTACCCTCTGTTTAGTATGCATTCAGCTTGTCTAAAATCATTGAAAAGAATGAGTTTAGACATTGTATAAGATCTGGGCATTCGGATCCCAGCCCTTTATCATCATGTTGATGAAGCACCCTAATCTTAACCACAGTAAAAATATTACTTTGAACTTGGAATGTGTAAAGACTTTGCTACAGCAATGGATGAGAGAAAGGGAAGCCTCATGAATATGTCATATACAAAAGGTTAGTAGGGCATGCTCATGCCATAGTTAGGGGTGTTTTGTGGAGTCAGGACTAGTAAGTAATTAGATGAGATACCTGACAAAAGTCAGATTATTATTTTTTAAAAAAACGAGAAAGCACAAAGGGCAAATGACTTCCTTACAGTTATCTCCTAGTGTTGTGTATGCCATATAGTACCTATTTAATAGTAACTATTAAACTTTTAATGATCAGTACAAAAGAACCTTTTGGTAGTGCCAAACTACCAGAGAAATATTTAGAGAAATATTTCTCTAAGTTCCTTTTAGAGAAATATTTCTAGACAAAATATTACAGATTTGTACTTTGCCTCTAAAACATTTTTGAAGGAAAAAAGACTGTTTACTAAAAAAAAAAAAAAAAAAAAAGCAAATGGATTTTACCACAGAATAATCTAAGGGACCAGATGAAGACATTAGAATCTACCTCTGATTTTAAAGTCGCCTTTTCCTTTAAATATTTTGTCCCTTCAGTCCACAATTTTTTGTAGTATAAATCATAAGAGTTGTTTTCAACTCATTTAGCTTTACACACTATGCCAGTTGACCAATTTATAAATTTTTACAAAGTAAAATAATTACTGTACTTTGTTTTGGCTTTATAGGAATCTTTTATTTTTTAACTTTTTATCTATGCCAAAACACATGTAATATACTGAAGAATGTTCATGTTCCTTGTTGATATTCACTTGGTATTTATTATAGCAACATTCTTATCTGTGGTAATTAAGCTAAATAAATACATATAAGCACACTGTTTTTAAAGAAATATATTCATTTATATTAAAACATGAGGCCATCTTATTTTACACATAAACTGAATCAGTTAGGGTATATATTGTCTAGTATATTATTGTACGCATATTGTAAGTGTTTTATATACTAATGTTTTCTTTTGTGCTTTTTTTTGTTTTATTTTTGAAAAGGAATTTATTTCTATAACATGTTGGACTCTAATGAAATAATGTTCCTGGCATTTGGGATTCTTCTCTCTGTTGTATTCCGTCAGGAAATTATATCAACATATCACTACTGAAAATGATGCTCTAGACTTTATTTTTATCTGTAAAATTTCAGAGAGTGTATTTTCTGGTCAAATAGCAATATTGTTGCTATTTGAAATATATTATTCCCTGGTGCGTTATGCCTTTAAAGTTCTGGACAAGTATAGAAGAAGAGTTTAATTTATCCCAAGAGATGCTAGCAATTTATGACTCTCTTGTGAAGTAAGATGAGATTTGGTATTTAAGAAGATTACAGTGAATAGAAACATTTCTCACTTTGTTGACAAAGGTATCCAGGTGTCTGTCTATGAAATGATGCTGTACCAATGATACTTCATTGATGCAGCTCTACTGTGTTTATAGCAGTGGTGGATTGCCCCCGGTTCGCACCGGTTCTATAGAACCAGTAGTAAAACTGAGGGGAGGCTCTGCCCACCGACCCCGACGTCATCAAAACGCTTCTGCACTTGTGCAGAAGAGCGTGCATGCACGGCCCCGCTACAAACCGGTAGTAAAGGTAAGTAGAACCCACCCCTGGTTTATAGGGCAAGAATATTTTGGGCACTATTGTAATTTCTGCTGCCTTTGAAGTTTAAAAATACATAAATAAATAAAACACAGACCTACTGAACCACTTCTGTATTTAAAAGTCTCTTCTGGAAATTAAAAAAAAAAGTCAAGAGGCTGTTGGCAATGAGCTTTATGTGCTTATGTAATTCTGAATTTTGTCTCTAATGATCTCTCCGTTTCTTGGATTTCTAATACCTCCCTTAAAGTGATAAAGGTAACAAATCAAGCTGGGTCTTTATTATCATAGGCCAGCCTAAGGGATTGGAGTACAGTTATTAGGAAGTAAAATAAAGTAAAAAGCTCAAAACGTGTAAAGTGTAAAAGGGTACACACTGAGATGTAGATAGTATAAAAGATTTTTAAAAAGGGAGAATCTAAAAATCAGAAGAGAAATGTTAGGGAAGCCTTTCTGTATGTAGTGTGAAAGAAATAATATAGCAAACCAGATGTTCACTGAATGTAGTTTAATACATTGAATCCCAAGCACAAGTTAGAAATCATCATCTGACAAAGGTAAGAAATGCATCTCCTTCTGCTAACTAGCATACAAACATAGCCATTATTCTACTCTTACAATTACTGAATGCCTGGGGTAATTTATTAACAAATTGGAACAGGGGGGAAAAATGGTTGTGTTTTGTGTTTAGAGGCTAAAGAGAAGGATTTGATATATGCAAAATCAACAGTTCATTGATTTCTTACTCAGACATCCCTAGATCCTAGAATTCTCTGTCAATATTGTTTATTTTGCTGTAATTGCAAATTTGGACTCAAACTAGGTGTAGTTTGTTATCCAGGTCTGATCTCTGCTATATTTTGGAGATTTCATTTGTCTCAATAGGTCGACATAATACTATCCCTGAGAAACTTAGAAGCCTGTTGTATTAGGAATGTACTCATTGTGTTTGCATGCATATGTGTTGTCATAGATGTATTATCTACTTATTGTCCTATCATGAAAAAGAACTGTAATTATTTACCCATCTGTAAAATCAATGTATATTTTCTAGGTGTCATTCTTGGTATGGGATGGGGACAGATTGAACATCTTATTTGATCTCTTAATATGAGTAAATATAAGTATTTCAAATATGAGTAAAAGAAACATAATTGTAAAGAAACAACCCAAAGGTTATGATCTAATTAAATACTACAATACACCAGCATTTTTCAGTCTCAGCAACTTTAAGATGTGTGGACCTGGGGAATTCTGGGAGTCGAAATCCATACATGTTAAAGTTGCTGAGATTGAGAAACATTGCACTAACAACATAATACACATGATAGCTAAAGTTGTAAAACTTGCAGGAAAAAGAACCCTGAGGAATACATAGTTTTGTAAGGGAATCATCTCCCTTTAGCAAATTGTACCGTTTATTCTAAATCATTTTAGCCTTTCTGCCTTTTAACATAACAGATGCTGTGCTTGAATATAAAAAATGTGAGAGTTGCAAAAATGCCAGTTGTATGACTGTAACAGTCAAGCTGCCTATCAGCAAAGGCACGGATTAAAAAAAAATTAGCTTGGTAATGAGTTACAGCTGTACCACAGAGCCTCTGAAAAGGGACCATGGAGAGAACTGCTCTCTTTGCAGTGGGAGAGGCTGGCACAAATGGGGCAGCTATGGAAAAAAATCAATCGGGTTGAAGTAACAGCCAACACTGTCCATTCACAAAAAGTGAAAGAAAGTGTATCCACCAATAAGTATCACACAAATATAAACCTTGTGTAACTTTGAGGTGATGTTCCCATGACATACTTACCAATTGTTCACTTAGTCATAGTTTATATAATTAGCCTATTCTGTTAGTTACACTGAACAATAAGTGAACTATTTCTTACTTAGGTTCATACAACATGCTAAATAGCTAGAATGCTATTTGGTAGTTTGTAGATTAGCACACTGGAAAGCTGACATTTTATTTTCTACGATCAATATAGATTAATAATAACTGTGATCACATCATTAATATCAAATGTATTACATTTCAGATAGGAAAAACCAGTTACAGCACAAAAGGTTTTATACTCTACTCTTGAAAGTACCTTTTTGGATAGAAATAATAAACTGGCTGTTATGTTAAAGAGTTGTACAGGTTGTCCTCAACTTACAACCACAATTGAGCCCCAAATTTATGTTGCTAAGTGAGAAATTTGTTAAGTGAGTTTTGCCCATTTTATGACTTTTCTTGCCCCATTTGTTAAGTCAATCTGATTTCCCAGACTTTGCTTGCCAGAAGGTTGCAAAAGGGGATCAGTGACCCGGGACACTACAACTGTCATAAATGTAAGTCAGTTGTCAAGCATCTGAATGTAAATCACGGAGATGCAGCAATGGTCATTAAGTGTGAAAAATTGTCATAAATCACATTTTCAATGCCGTTGTAACTTTGAACAGTCACTAAGTGAACTGTTGTAAGTCGAGGACTACCTGTACTACATGTACAGCAGAATGCTCAATTACATTTCAAAGATTTCTTGTCCCCTTTTTCTAAGAGCAATCTAATTTAAGTACTGTATTTATGAATGGGTTCCTTTGGAGTCCTTCACAATTAGCTAAAGCTGTGATGGCGAACCTATGGCATGCATGCCAGAAGTGGCACACAGCGCCCTCTCTGTGGGCATGCGAGCAGTCGTCCCAGTTCAGCTCCGCCGCGCATGCACGTTCACCTCCCACCGGCCAGCTGGTGTTTGGGTCTCTGCCACGCATGTGTGGGGGGGCGGGGAGTGTGCAGGGGGCGTGTGCGCATGTGTGGGGGCAGGTGTGTACAGGGGGCATATGTGCATGCATGGGGGCGTGTGGGGGGTGCATGCACATGCGCAGGACAGGGACATGCACGGGGGTCGTGCACACATTGCATTTTGGGATTCGGGGGCATGTGCATTCGCACGTGAATGTGCGCTTTGGGAACTCGGTCTGGAAAAGGTTGGCCATCACTGAGCTAAAGGTTGCTTATGTTATTTCTATTGAAAATGCTGGCTTTATTAGCAGTTCCTGAGTTTATACAATATAATGGTGGAGTCTGAATAATGTTTAAGCAGATCTAGCCTATATATGTTTATTCTGAACAATATATATAGAGAGAGGCTTGCAACTTATTTGCACTTATTTAAAGTGGAATATGTGGGAAGAATCCAAAACTGCCTTTCTAAACAATTTTTAAATACTGCTAAAATTAGAAGGTAACTTCCAGGGTTATTATTTGTTTTGAAAATTATTCTAGGAGAGGATTTAGTTTCTTCTGTGGTTATCTAGTTTTATATTCCCAATGGAACTGTACCCAGTGAATGAGAAGTTTGAATTGTATGCATCTGAATTCTATGGATGTTCACTGAGAAGTCTAGTTAAGTTCAGTAAAAACCATTGCAAAGTTTAAAGCACTATGAAATTGCACTCCAGAGCTGCAATAGTTTCTATACATATTTGGGATTGAGTCCCATTAAGCACAATGTGCTTCCTGAGTAAACTTGCATAAAAGAATGCTATTAATTGTTTGGTTACTTGGAAAGCAATTTTCTTGCACTCCCTACTCTTTTGTTCTTAATCTCAATTCTTAAATCTTACTGCCCTCTAGCGTATTTAAAATGTTGACAACTCCATAAGATCCAAGGCAACTTTACTCCACGTAAGAAAAAAGAAATACTAATTGTTACTGGTGTTATTGATTATATTTTAAAATATCAGGGCATGCAACTTTTGGCAAAACTTATGACTTTGCAATAAATGTCAGTGCTCTTTATATTACAAAGAGTCTGAAGAGAAATAACATTGTATTAAATGGCTGCTCTGGATAATAATAGTAGGCATAACAATGTGTTCACCTAAAACATTAACCTATGGTTAATTTACTTAATCATGCTTTATTGAATAAATAAAATTGCACGGGTTTATAAAGCCTACTAATCTAAAACCTTTGCCCTGTTTCCATAAATCGAGTGAGAAACTACAATAACTTTGTTTACAATATACTACAAATAACTAAACCACTCTCTATTTACTGACCTGCAGAATCTTTACTAAGTATGGCCTCATGGTTTCTATAAACTATCTATTGTAATACTTGACACAACTTTCCTGCATTCCAATTTAATTTGGCCACGACATCAAACTTTTCTTATAAATGTTCCATGTAGAAAAAGCATGAGAAATTAATCTTGTTCATAGAGCTTCTCCATTTAATTTGAAACTATTTAAGAAACCACAATCTATTTCTCTTTTCTAAGCCCTAGATCTTAGTATGTACAGTATATGGTTCTTCACTTAAATTCTCTCCCAACCCCTTTTGGGGTAAAAGATATTGTAGCTCATTACACTCCAATAAACTGTGAGCCATGAGAGAGTAGAATTTGGAATTATTGACTCCTAGGTCAATATTCTAATTATTACACTGGCATTTGCATCCAGGGACCACTTAAATTGAAAACCCATAGAATAAAATCAGTTAAAGTTATTAGTCTTTTTTTAAAAAGCAAAATCAGTATTCCATCAGCTGTATTTTGTACAGAAAAAAAAAAATCTGCAAGGGAGCACACTAACGCTCCCACCCTCCTTATTTCACTACCCAAGATGAACATCTGAATTATGCCTTCAGGATTCAATATATCCCTCTCCTTCGCCCCCCCCCCCTCAGGTGTTCCTTTAGGAATGGAATATTGAGAAGTAGGAGTGGGTGAGCTTAGTCCTGTTTTACTTTGAAATTAGTCAGTTAGAATACTTTATTTGGCCAAGCATGATTAGACACACAAGGAATTTGTCTCCTATGCAGGGATTCGAGGGGAGGTATTAAAAAGCTGCTCTTTCACTAACCTGGATTGCGGCTTCCAACCTTAAACTTGGCTTCTCCACATTTCCCTCGCTCATCGCTCAAAACCGGGCCGAGCCCGAAGAGGGAAACCAACGCTAGCCTAGCAAGACTTCTCGCTACATGCAGAACAAGAGAAGTGCATGCATATTTGTGTCCCAACTAATCCGGTGTCAGTGACTGTTGATCCTTCTTCGCTACCTTTTAGAACGGAGGAGGTGTGTTGAGAGACCTGGCTCAAGTTGCTAAGGCAGTGAGAACGCCGAGTCCCTCATGTTGTCATAGAAATAGAATGCACCCCGGGGTTGCCACGGTGACAAGAGACGCGGCAAACCGAACTGTTTTCCTAGGTCAGGCTGCAGAGAAAATGGGAGATATTCTGTTCACAGGACAATTGGACGCTCTCTAGAATACAATCGGAACCAAGAATCACATCCACAAAACATTCCACCTTTTACTGTTCTACACGACAGTATATTTCGGCGGAAAACTTTAGCGATTGAATCTTTTTTTTTTTTTACATTTTTTTGGGTGCAACATTAATCTCATTTCCTTATTAATGCGTCATAGTTATGCAGGATATTCTAGGAAATATGTTTGATTAATCATACTACATTTTATTTCCATATTTATGATAGGGATAATTAAATATGTAGACAATTCGTAAAGAATTTATTAGCAGTATTTGTGAAGTGGCTTTCAATATAAATATTAAATCAGCGTACCTCCAGCAATGCATTCATTTAAATTTTTTTTAAAAAAGGCAGCATGTGTGGGTCCATATGTTTCCTATTGAGCCATAATTTCCATAAGTCTTATTAGCATAAGCAATAGCTGTTGGGAGCTGAAGTCCAAATTACCTGAAAGATAGCAGATTGGAAAAGGCTGCTCCAAGGAATCAGTTATAGACAGTATTTCCTTTTTCTTGATATTTCGTTTTTTAAAAAATACAGTAAATACATCAAAGTGTGGCACTTGAGTAATTTTTTCATAGAATCAACAATGTTATGAGGCTGTATTCTTCAAAACTTTTCCTGAATTAAATGTAAAACAACACATAAAAAGATAAACATTTTAAGTACATTATACAAAATCACTTTGTAACATTATTGAAGACAATGTGATATAATGCAATCTTAGAGTTGTTTTCTCAGAACTAAAAGACCTTGTTTCTCTTATGATCTTTTTACATAACTTTTTAAAAAGAAATTTAGTAGATTTAATTTTGTTCTGTATCTGAGTTTCTTTTACATTGATATATGTTGTAAGTACCTATTGATTGATTATGTGCTATTAAGTTGTTGACTTCTAGCAAGCACATAAATTTTGTCTAGGATGGCCTGTCCCTATCTTGGTCTTTCTGATCTTCAGAAGTGTACTCTTTGTTACTGTAACTGAGACCATCCACCTTGCTGTTAATCATCCTCTTCTCCTTTCTCCTTTCATCTTTCCCAACATTAGGACCTTCACCAGAGAATTCGGTCTTTACACAATATGTATAACACAGTATAAATTAGGCCTGGTTATTTGTCGTTCCAATGAGACTTCTGAGTTGATTTGTTCAATGATTCATTTTATTCATTTATTTATTCAATGGTTTTATAGGGTGCCCAACTCAAACAATGAGACTGGGCGACATGCAACAAAAACCGAACAGTAAAAAGAAAAAAAACCCCATAGTTACTCAACATTTTTAAAAAATCAACCCAACATATAAAATATAAAATGGCAATTGAACACAATAACTAAAACAACCAAAAGGGGATTCCACTCAAATGAACTCCAATCCCTGAGGGGGCCGGACTAGGTTTTGATGGTTTATACAACAGCAAGCAGATTTGGGATGACTACTGTGTATCAGGGCAGGGGAGGGAGACCATTAAAGAGCAAAGGGACAGCCATCAAAAAGGTCCAATAAGATGGCAAATTTTAACAGAGATAACATAGAATGTGCAATCCCTATGGAAGTGTGTGAGGTGGACAGATGGTCTTGGGAGAAGGTGTCCCACAAGTAATCCAGCCCCATGTCATGTAGGACTTTAAAGGTGAAAACTTGCACCCAGAAGCCTACTGGGAGCCAGTGCAGTTTGCTGAGTAATTGTGTCATACGGGTGTAACAAGCTGTGTCCATAACTACCTGCTTTACTGCCTTCTGGATCAACTGAAACTTCAAGGACAGCCCATATTACCCAGGAGTTAAGCTGATATATACGATTTTCTTTCACCACAAAGTCTGTTGAGATGGTGACTACTGTTGTGGTGAACTTTGTGACCAAGTGGGAATTGAACGTTGGGTCAACACAGCTGGATTAGTCCCATTTTAATCTGTATGGATTTATTCCAGTAAACCCAGTTTTTCAGGCTAGCTGGGTAGGACATGTCTGATGTACCAGAAAATAATATTGAGACAACCGGATGCCTCAGCTGTATCACCTAAACATACCAGTTTGACTGTTTTAAAACAACTTGGCACTTTATCAACTATGAAACAGGGAAACAGGAGAGTATTTTTAATGCATGAGTGGAATTTTACTGCGTATGCTGCTCCTCCCTGCTCTAGTCCTCCTGGCCACACCTTTCCCTCCCACCCCTATGCATATCTTGGTTTTTTCAGGGCTGTACCAATGTTTTTGTCTGCTTCCAGAGCTACCTTGGGCAACAAGAGGATTTACAGGAGGAATTACATCTCTGCCAACCTTCCATCATGGCAGAAAAGGTTCCTAACTGGCACAGCTATCTTAAGGTGATTCAGTCCCGTGAATATCAGAGAGTGCAGCATTTTCAAAAGGCAGAAAACATTTTGTTTATTGTACTGGAAAGAGTCAAGACAATGGATCCTAGAGTTATAGTGGATTATTCAAGAAACTTAGAAGCCTTGGAATTTTCCCTCTCTGCTGCAGAAGATGAAGTTACCATGGAGGTTCCCTTATGTGTCAATGCTGAGGTTCTCCTGATGCAACCATGTACAGATGAACAAAGTAATTCTGAGAATGTTACTCATAGGAATTGCCAGGTGCCAGGACCATGCTGTTTAGGGATATCCAAGCAAGAAACCAACCTAGAAAACTGGACCAAAGAAGATGTGTTCAGTGCTGTGGATGACGCCGATTCCAGGGGACATATTGTGCCAGGCAAAGTTCTTCATCTCCTGAAAGAACTGATAGTTGCTGCCATTGTTCACTGCAAGCACCAGAACCTTATTAAGCCAGGTACTGTCTCAGAGGTAAAGAGAGAACGATAGCAAGCTATTTAAAATATTTTTTAAAAAATCTTTATTCAGGATTAGCATTGGAAAAGAGTGAGAGGATTGGAATAATACAAGAGGCTAGATGTAAATTATTAATCAAACCAGCATGTTATTCTTGTGAGGGTATAGGTCAAAAAAATTATAATGTATATGTTGTATTATTCTGTACGACCAAGCGTGTATGATAAAACACACTGGAGGACCAGGAAGAACAATATAAGCGGGTATGGTATACAGTTATCCAATTAAAGTATGCACTCACAAAAGGTTAGCATTTGCAACAGCACACTACCTTGTTTTAATATATTGTATATCGTAATTGAGACAAGGTGATTATCTATATTGCTGATAAAAACAAAATAATAATACAATATTAACCACAGGCATCTATGTAACTTGTAATTTCACTGTAGTACAGATGAGTTCACAGTGGCCAGTTTAATAAGCTAAACATTAAAAAGAATTAGCTTGCTATTGCTACAGAAAAGGAGGTAGGATGAAAGAAAGAAAGAAGCCTTTATGGTATTCTCTGCTTTTAAAAAAGAAGTATTCGTTCTCTCATTACATATTACAGACTTTCAACAGGGCTGCTAATTAAAGGATCTAGCAAATGTGCAAGCATTAGTGAAAGAACTGTGTCTGCCATACTAATTATCTCTGACAATGCACTTTTATTACATGACACACAAAGCAATGAATCCACAATGTGGTTGATTTTGTTTTCCCAGATACTAAATGCTTGCTTTGAGTACTCACTAAATGTTGACTCTCCATCATAGGGACCTAGACTTGAAGGGAATTTGAAGATTATTATGTATTTATTGATTTATTTAATTGTGTTCATGTCTACACAATCTAGCAACTTAGATTCTGGATAGTTTATGAACATCATAAATTAATTCAATGAAAATCCCAGCATGAATTAGCACAGTATTCAAAATTATCGTAATGTAGCAACCACCTGGTGCCCAATTGCCACAAATAGCAGATTGTCTATATAAACCATACACACATACAAAAGTGCTCAAACAAAATCACCTTGGCAACTTTATGCAAAATCAAAAGCAAACTCCTATGGATAGTTATTCCATTATGTTGGGGCCATTACTGAGTAGAACTGACTACCTAGGACATTCTCTGTCTGATCCTTCTGAGGGATAGAGCCCTAAGCATCCTTGTCCTGGAAAACTACATGGGACAAGCAGTATCACTTTGGAGGAAATCTATCACCAAGGTACATTGGAACCAAGTAATAAAGAGGTCAAAACCAGAACTTTGAACTCAACTTGGAAATTTATTGGTAACCAACACAATGGAATAGGTGTTATATTATTGTAGTAACTCTTAGCCCAATATCTTGGACACTGTTGGGTCATTTTCAAAGGCAACCCCATGTAACATGCAATGCAGGAATGTTTCTTAAAGTGTCGTCCTAGGATCCCTGAGTTTCCCCAAAATCTTCTCAGGAGTTTGCAAAATCAAAATTATTTGTTAGCCTAAGTCGAAAATTTATTTATTAAATTTACATGTTGAAAATAATGCAATATTAATATCCTATCAAACAATAATGAGAAGTGGTAGCGGCAGTGAATGGGTGAATAGCTTGAATTAATGCATAGGTAAATTGCTATTGGTTCCACTAATTTGAAAAAAAAAACATAGGCTACCCTATCAATAATAAAGTATATCTGTTATTTTCAGCATTGTAATGCAGGAAAAAAAGGAACTTCCATGTTGTCTTCTATAATATGGGACATCTTGAATTTTGGAACTAAATGCTTTTGTCTGAAATGCAATTAATTTGGAGGTTCACTTTTCTTTTTTATCTTGCATTTCTTTCATATTCCCTTAGGCTTTATCCTTGGTGATTCTTTCTTCCGGCATAAGGCTGGGTGTGATGTTTTTGGATATCTAGTTAAATGTAGATCTTTAATGCTTGCTTAGATTAAAACACATTCCAATACTGAGATTCTGGTTTGATCTTGCAATTGTACAACTATTATGTAGTAATAAATTTCTTTAGGAAATATATTAGACAATACATCAAACTATGACAACAGTTACGTCCAGGAATGCTGAACATGTTATGGCAGATACTAGAACTTGAGACTTTGGCATTATATATGCGGCAGCTTATCAACAAACTGTAACCACTGAAAAATCCACTCAGGGAGCATAAATAGAAGAGGACAATCCTCTATGTAAGGAGGGATGCAATTTTGACAATATGCTATTTTAAAATGTTATAAATACTATTAGAAGTTCAATAAGCCCAAATACTATGGTAAACTCTCTGGATCTGAAAATAGATGACTGCATGTTAATATCTTAGAAAGAATAACTATAATTTAAATGGAAATATGTGGCTGTAATTTGAATAGAAAAGTACTACGACCAGAACAAATGGCATTCCAGGACAGGACAGGTCAATATCAAAAACTGCAGAAGAAATTGCTACAAATTACTGTAACAATATTAGGATAGATAAACTTCATTTTTAAATTTAAAATGTTTATTAAATTAGATATTATTTATATTATATTTTAATATATATCTGTTTTGGAAAATATATATATTTCAAACATATTGTTATGAACATCTATTTATATTCTGCTTAGTATAATGCAGTTTAGTTAATAGAATAACTGATCTTTAAAAATGCTAAAATAAAAAGGATGACATTAATAGGCACACAAGATTATTATATAATCTGAAAACTGATAATGGTTGCTCATCTAGCACAAAATAACAAATATTTTCCAAATATTCAGAATAATTGCTTAAGATATAGCTGATACAGCTTATAATCAAATCAATAAAAACGGCTCTCTAGAAATACTGTAGAACTGAGGTGTCAAACTGGATTTCTTCGAGGGTTAGATCAGCATTGTAGTTCTTTTTCACGGGCCGGCAGGTAAGGGGCAGAGTCTGGACAGATGCCTCCTGCAGCATCCTGCTGGCCAAAACAGGGTGTGGGGGGACCGCATGTGCCCCTGCACCTCATTTTTGGCTTGGATGGCCTCCTGTAGCACTTTGCTGGCCAATGTCAGGCAATGTCGGCTGGCGACCCCCCGGGGAAGAGCCTTCTCTGTGGGGGCACCCGCCTTCTGGAATGAGCTATCCCCAGGGATACGACTGATCCCGGACCTCCGGACCTTCCGCCGGGCCCTGAAGACTTTTTTATTTCAGCAAGCCGGGCTGGGTTAAAAATCTTTTAATTGGGGAATTTTATGGGTAAGGGGTTTTAAATTGGGGAAGCCAAAGATAAATTTAATTTCATTTTAAAGTATTTTAATATTTGTATTGTGTGTTTTTAATTTTGGCTGTTCACCGCCCCGAGTCCTTCGGGAGAGGGGGTGGTATAAAAATTTTAAAAATAAATAAATAAATAAATAAATAAATAAATAAATAAATAAATAAATAAAATGGCAGCCTCCCTCATGGCCCATTTTTGGCTGCAGAATGCTGCAAGAGGCCGTGGAGACGGAAAATGGAACCTGGGCAGGCTGTGCACGGTGCTACTGAGCTCCGTTTTCAGCCAGCAGAGTGCTGCAGGAGACCATTAAGGCCAAAAACAGACCATGCGGGGGCCTAGCGCGACCCCCTCTGTGGCCCATTTTGGCTGGCAGAGGCACCGCGGGCTGGTGGTTTTTTTTTTTTTTTGCTTTAATTTATATGCTGCCCTTCTCCAGAGACTCAGGGTGGCTTACAATGCATTAAGTAATAGCCTTCAGACTTTTTATTTATTTATTTATTTATTTATTTCAATTTATATACCGCCCTTCTCCAATAGGACTCAGGGCAGTGAACAGCCGAAATAAAAACAGAACATACAAAATTTAAAAACAGTTTAAAATGATTAAATATTTTTGGCCGCGATTTAAAACAAACCCAATTTAAAATCAATTAAAATTTAACCCAAAACTGTGGGATCAAGCCAGCCTGGCTAGTTGAAATAAATAAGTTTTCAGGGCCCGACGAAAAATCCAGAGGTCTGATATTGTACGTATCTCTGGGGGGAGGTTGTTCCAGAGGGTGGGCGCCGCCACAGAGAAGGCTCTCCCCCTGGGGGTTGCCAGCCGACACTGTCTGGCGGACAGCACCCTGAGGAGGCCCACTCTGTGCGAGCGTACTGACCGGTGGGAGGCTATTGGTGGCAGAAGGCGGTCTTGTAAATACCCCGTATATTTATACAAAGTCATCTTATTGCCCCCACAATCTGGGTCCTCAGATTGTGCTTTGATATTTCCAGCTGGCCCTGCGGGCTGGATCCAGCCCACAAGCCTTGACACCCCTGCTGTAGAATGAACTGAGTAGACCTCTCCAAATTGTAAAAGCAGCCATGTCACTGAACTGCTATGTTCAGTTGCTTTAAATGTTTCCCCAAACTGTTTGTTCATTTCATTGTATGGACAAGAGTTTTACAGACACCACCAGTTAAATAATGTTAACCAGTTAATAAAGTTAAATAATAAATAAATAAATAAAGTTAAATAATATAGTTATGGTCTCTCTCTCTCTCACACACACACACAATAAGTTAATAGGATAATAAAATAATAAAATTTTATTTTAATAAAATTACTATTATTGTGGTATCTCTTTGCTGACCTTACCAACATCAGAGAGCTGACAGATTGCTGGATCTGAATGGTAAGAATCTAGATCAAAAGATGGCAGCAAAGGAATAAAGAACATGTTAATTTTTTGCTGACATCTAGTGTGCTTTCAGATTTTTGCAGCGCAGATCTGGTAGCCCTATTTGTATGATATTCCAAAAATGAATACTGGCTTTCTCTTTAAGTACTAAAGAATGCTTTAAAAGAATGCTTTAGAATTTTAGAAGAAATGTTTTACACCTCATGAGAGTGAACATGTCATCTCTGCTAATCGTGGAAGCACCCACATTTTTTCAGGCTTATATAGAAATTTAGAAACGGGCCCAGCTACTTTAAGAATAGCAAAGTAGTGATGTTTGCACAAGTCCCAAAGAGTTTCCTTTGAGTCATTTCTGGAGAAGGCAAAGCCCTACACGTTGAACATTAATCAGAAGTACTTCATACCTCACATTGGCATGGCACCTTTCTGTTATTCATTAAAGGAATGTATCTTGAAAAAAGTACCACTGCCTGACTTTAATGAGTAGATTCCTTAAAATGGTGATAGCTTTCTTTTTTTTCAAGCTCTCACTGAAGCCTGAAAAGGTACAGGTGCTCTTAGTCAAATAAACTTGGATGGCTCTGTACTACTTATTTCTTATGGTGCATTATCTAAGGAGAGTTCACTGGGTTGGAAATGAGCATATATATTTGCCCTAGCTGGCTTACTTTAAAATTCAGCAGATGTTTTTACAGCTCTCATTTACACTTATAACACTCACTCTGTGTTGTTATCCAGTCTCAAATTGTTCTGCTCAAAAACAAATGCTTAGTTATTGTGATGCTATACTTTATTTGGGATAAGTTTTTTCTTGCTCAAGGGACTTGGTTCCTGCCTGTTTTTAAGGGAATGCATTTTTCTCCTCATGTGACTGCTGCTTTCCAATCTGCTTGATGCTGTTACACCCTACAGCAATGTTTTCTCATGTACCTGTATCAAGCCAGGAAGAATTACAGGAAATGATTTAAAACTGAAGCAGAGCAACTTACAGTAAAAAAAATAAATACATAAAAGCAGAGTAATAATAATAACACAGCAAGAACCAAACATAAAAAGTAACAGTTACACCAAACAATTAAAATCTTTTATAAAACTCCAGCAGAATTGAAAAGGTGTTTGCTATTTAAAGAATATTTACATATCTATATACTATACACATCTTCCAGCCAGGGCAGGATTTTAATTCATTTCTGAAACAGAGGAAGTAAATTACTAAAAAGACAACAAAACAGAATGCAGATTTCTATATTCTGAATATATCATTTTATGTGTGCATCATTAGACTATACAAAATAGAAAACAATTAAAAAATCTGCACAAATTGTGAAATAATTACAATAAGTGTATCTCAGCAGACACTGACCAGCTGACTTATTTTTCTTATTTAATCCAGATTCTTATTATTAGTGGGCAGCCTCATGGTTGTGTTCCTCCTTAATACAATTCTTTAGCTTAAACTGAATATGGACAGACATGAAAGATATTCAGAACAAAAGGGCCAGCACAGGGCTGGGACACATGTACTTGGTCTCTATTCACTTCAGATCAGATTACAGAGTCATGGAATTGAAATAAACTATTTACATCCAGCAGTTCTATGCCTCTATTCATTGATTCAGTTTTAAGTACAGGTAGTCTTTGTTTAGGACTTTGTTTAGTGACGGTTAGAAGTTACAATGGTACTGAAAAAATTGACTTGTGACCATTGCAGCATCCCCATAGTCATGTGATCAAAATTCAGACACTTGGCAACTGACTCATATTTATGACAGTTGCAGTATCCTGGGGTCATGTGATCACCTTTTGTCATCTTCTGACAAGTAAAGACAATAGAGAAGCCAGATTCACTTAATAACCGTGTTACTAACTTAATTACTGCAGCAATTCACTTAATAACAGTGGCAAAAAAGGTCATAAAATAAGGAAAAACTGATTTAACAACTGTCTCACTGAGAAAAAGAAATGTTGGGCTTAGTTGTGATCTTAAGTTGAGGACTCTTTGTATTATTCACACACATTATATGAAAGCAGATTACCACCTCTTGTTACTTGATACCACTGACGAGTTTTACTATTGGGATTCTCTGTACCTCCACCATCTTTCACTTGGAATCCTATACCTTAAATCCATCATTCGACGTCTTGCACTCTGGTCTGATGGAGCATAGGTCTTGATTTTCTTTTGTGTGTGATCACTTTTAAAGTATTTAAAGAGGGCCATATGTTTTTTTTAGCTCTCTTCCCAAGGCCAAACAAACTAGGCTCCTTCAAACTCTTTAGAATACTTAGTTTCTAGGACATTCTAACAGCTCTTCTCTGAACTTATTTCAAGTTTCTAAAGTATGTTGTGGATAACTGGATACAGTACTATACTCAATGGAGTGTCTGATCAAAACAAACAAACAAACAAAGAAGTGGAACTGTTACTCTTGTAATTTAGAAACTATATTTCTGTGATGTAGATAAAAAAATGTTCATAAGTTATAAACTTCACTCATTTTATATTCAACTTATAATTTATATTATAAAACATTCCAGGTAACACATATTATGGGTAGTCTGGTGATAACAAGATAGGAGAAATGGGTCCAATTGAATATTGCCTGGTATCTCAGTAGCCTTCACTATTTATCATGGTATCTATTGGGATAGTCTCTGAGGGTTGGGAGTGATGATCACCATTTGGTGGTGGTTCTCTTCCTTCTTAAAGGGGAGGTTCCAGTTGATAATGGTGGGGAAAGATTGAGACTGATGCTCCTTTGCTGTGGAGAGTGGCTGGGCTGAATGTTCTCATAATAATTTATGAATGTTGGAAAGGTACATGCTGTTCAGAATTATCAACATATGATAGGTAAGTAAATAAAGTAGTCCAGGCACATTTTTTTCTTCAAGTTTTACTACACTATAAAAAGCGAATAAAACATTATAAATACAGATATCCTCTGGATACAGTGGCATTCATGCAATATAAACTAGAAATTGTTAACACTATAATGGTTTAGATAAGTTAAACTTTCAAAGATAAGAAGAAAAGTTTATATTAATCTTAAATATAATTTCTAAAATCTTACTAAAAATACAGTTGCTTGAATTGTACAATCAAAATTAAATGTGGCATTGATAACAATGGCAAAAATAGGTTTATACAGAAAAGGCAGTTATAAGATTATGAGGATTGTAGATTCAGAGATAGGTCAGAAAAAGGCAATAAAAATTTGATTTCTGCCCCACTCTTCTAATGGTATGCTGTTCTTGGAAGACAAATGGAATAAACATTAAATACTGAAAAACAGATGATGTGGGGAAAAAAACTAACATGTTTGCATTATGCGAATATGCATAACAGGTCAGGGTCTGAACAAGTCCCAAGCTCTTTCTCTTTGTTGTTTCCCCACAACTAGCAGTTATTCAAATAAGAACTTGAACAACACATATGGACTGTCACACCCACTGCTAACTCTATTATGAATATTTATGTTGATTTCAAAACACTATTTAATTTTTTTTCTGCTAATTTTCTACAACTTGGTACTCTCTAGATAAGGGGTGTCAAATTCATGTCGTCACAGTGGCGTGACATATCTTGACATTCCCCACTTTTGCTAAACCGGGCGTGGTCGTGGTCAGTGTGTGATGCATCCAGTCCACGGGCCACGAATTTGACAGCCCTGCTCTAGATGAATGGACTGTAATTCCTATCACTATCAGGTAGAGCAGAGTTATCTGTGATGATGGGAATTGTGTTCCTGTATCAGGAGGATGCTTGCTTGGAGCAAAAACAACGGAAAGGTAGTTTTTTTAAAATTTCAAAACTTGGGCAGGAATGAAAGAATTAGCTCCAGAGACCCAAAGTTGTAAATCCATCAGTCCATTTCTAGAATTCTGATACGCAGAAAGCCATCATAAGCTATTTTATTCCTGTTAAAATAAACTACTTCTGGCCTGGCTATTGGGTAAGATGAGAGAAACCACTGGCATACTTTCATTTAACTGTTATTACAGAATTAACTGCTACGGTATTACTTGCAAGGGTGGGTTCTAACAATTTTCTCCTTAGAACAGCTTTTATGTATTGGCCTTACTGTTGTCACAATAATGTCAAAGTTTTATATCAAAAAAGTTTATTCTCCCTACTTTAATTTTCTTTGTTTAGGTGTGAGAATACTTTGAAGTATGGATAGTGACAGATAGGCAAGAGGAGGGTGTCACCTGTCTTCCTTGTTATGGAGGTCTTTTCCTTTATTATCTCTTTGTTCTGTTGCCACCACTAAATCTATTTCTGCTTTAGAAATTATTTAAGTCTCTAATAAAATGTAACTGGGTGGAACATGGGAAAGATATACATAGCAGAGACACTTACCTAGAAATAAAGGAGCAAAAGGAACTTTTGTTAAATAACTAAACATTGTTTTAGTACAGATTCAATTATTTCCACAAAGTATCAATATCTCATTAATACCTGCCTATCCTGGCCCACAAATTATTCCTAATATGTGCCTCACACAGAGAGTTATTTTCAGGGGACATGTAGCCCCGGCCCCCAGATCCATCCTTCTTCCTACCCGTCAAATTTATTTGCTCTATTTTTTTCTTTCTCTTAGAATATATCCTGGGAGATGACCTGACTTAACATCTTTTAATTGGAAATTCCACATTGCAATCCTCCCAGGGGCTGGTGGGGTAAATTATTTTACCAAGTTGTATAGAAAAATTGAGGGAAGACAAGCTAGGATTCACAATGGCTAAAATATGCAATCAGTTTTAAGATACGGTGTCTGATTCAGACAAATCAGTACAAATTCTTTTTAAAGAATGGGAGACTCCCAACGATTCTTGACATAGGACCACAGTTGAGCCCAACATTTCTGTTGCTGGGTGAGACATTTGTTAAGTGAGTTTTGCCCCATTTTATAACCTTTCTTGCCAGTTGTTAAGAGAATCACTGCAATTAAGTTAGTAATACTGTTGTTAAGTGAATCTGGCTTCCCCATTGACTTTGCTTGTCAGTAGGTCACAAAAGGTGATCACATGACCCCAGGACACTACAACTGTCATGAATATGTGTCAGTTGCCAAGTGTCTGAATTCTGATAATGTGACCATGGGGATGCTGCACTTGCGTGAAAAATGGTCATAAGTCACTTTTTTCAGTGCTGTTGTAACTTTGAATAGTCACTAAACAAACTGTTGTAAATTGAGAACTACCTGTACTTCATTTAGTTAGATAATATGAAGAATCACTTTACTGGCAGGGGTTTACTATTAAGTCAGTGGCCACCAACCTTTTGGGCCCCAGGGACCGGTTCGGTCGAGAGAGGTTTTTCCACAGACGGGGATTGTTTCGCATGCTGCCTGCCTCCCACAGATGGGGCTTTGCTTATTTGCGTGGCACAGTTTCTGGCATGCCACAGCCTGGTTCTGGTCCATGGGCCAGGGGTTAGGAACCCTTGTATTAAGTTACCTTGCAAACATAAAAAAAACTAATTCATATTGATTTTGATTTATTGTACACAAGTTATACTTAACTCTTCATAAGTGGAATTTTCCAGTATTATCCTCTTTGTAATGTAAGCTGCATATCATGCCATTTTTCATTGATATTAGGGGTTTGCATTGCTTCCTGTTTGTGCTTTTGGACACTAGCATTATTTGTCAAAGATGCTAAGACCCTGGAGCTAAAGAGGCTGAAGTTGACAATTAGTTTGCTATTGTCTTTTGACTTTCACTGTGTTTTTTCCCCCTTAAATCAGGTGAACTTAGTGCTGAGAGGTTAAATGAGGATGGGATGCAGCTGCCTTTGTTGGTGTCCAGTGACTGGAAAACGATCTGCTTCAACATTATCCCAGTAATGAGGAGAAAGCAGGATGCTCTGAACAACTGGCAAGAAAGAGGTTTCCCAAAAGGCAGTCTGAGCAAAGTCACTCAAGAAGCTGTTTTCATTCCTGCCAGTTACCATCACTGGAGGTAAAACTGATGCTGTTGTGAAAGCTGCCTTATGGGAAAAGGCCCGTCTTTTAACATAAAAGCCTCATCCCAGATGCACTTCTAAGATTTCTATGGTTTAGTATAAAGGAAGGAAAAAGATAAATGATATGTATGGCTTCTGGTTTCCAATTCATACCTACCAATATATTATCATATTTTTATACCAAGTTCATGAAGTGTTTCTTTTTAAACGCAAGTATGAATGCACTATCCTGTCTTCTTTTTGTGAACCTGAAGATTTCTGAGAAAAATATACAGGCTAGGTAGCCTTCCCTTGCAGACAGAATTCCCAGCAGCATAGACTTACATATCAAAAATTTACATGGGAAAATTAGCTTTATAAAATACAAGGCTTCTTTACCCATAAGGAAATGTCTGTTCCTTCTGGGTACATATTATAAAGGACTGTAAGTATCCCCTAATGAAGAGATAAAATATTAGTTACATACAGTATATCAGAGTTGCTTAGATGTAGAGTAAATTATCTTAGAATAGAGTTTGGAATAGAACATTCTGTCCAAAATTCTATGATACTGTCCTAGAGTAATGAGGTTTCAAGGTTACATGTCTCTCCAGACCTGTGCTTTCTAGCCCCTTGGAGCCCTCTGATAATAAAATTGTCAAAAATCAAAGGAAGGGAAATCTATCATTTTGAGATGGGAAACGCATCCTATAACATCTATAAATTTAAAATAAATTATTTAAAAACTTTCAAAATTCAGAGGAAAAGTTAACATCTTGTCCCATTTATATCTCTGAGGTGCTCCTTCATACCCACCAAGAATATTAGGTATCGTTGCTGGCCACCAAACTTTCTCACCTGTGCACTTTTCACAGTTGATATAAGGAACAAACAATACAATGTCAGAGAGTTGTTGGGCTATCCAAAACTTTGTTTGATGTTTATAGTTTAAAGCTGTCAGACATAATATTGCTGTGGTTTTCTTAAGCAACTTGCTTAGGCATGATACTGTATATATTATTATATCTACTCATAAAATCTCTATAGGTAGAAATTAGAGGTTGGCATCCGCAATAGATTACATATAATCTGGTGCTGTCAGTAATTGCTGTGTTCTTCACAAAGGCATGCATGGATTATAAGATTCTGATGGTTCTGTGGGACTCATTCTTATTGCCATCTGAGCTCCAAATTCCCTGGTAATTTGATCAGTCCCAAAATGGAAGCTTAAATCACACAGTTTCTCCACTTTGTGTGTCTTGCTTGCTTCATGACCTTCCATACCTATGAATTTAAAAATAAATAAATGCCTTGGCAATCAGATCTATGTATTTATTCCAAGGACAGAGCATTTCAAAATAGTTTTAGGTACACACATGGGCTTCTGAATACTAAAAACAGACCAAAATTTTTATTTATTCCCACATGCCTGAACAGGTAGCCCTTGCTTAATGTCCACTCACTGAGCAACCATTTAAACGTATGGTGGTATTATGAATGAGTGGTACTAATAACCAGACATTGTACTTATGAAGGTTGCAGTCTCTCCATGATCACATGATTATCATTTGTGTCTCTTTTTTGCTGACTTCTGATAAACAAAATCAATGGGTAGGCTAGCAGGAGGTCACAAATAGCGACCGCATGAAGTTGCGCTTAACAATATTGTGGGATCTGCTTAACAACAGCAACAGGAAATGCTAGAATTTCCATCACCAAGCATCACAATCATGTGATGTCGTAAAACTGTGTTGTTTAGTGACAAAAATACTGGTCCCACTTATCATCATTAGGAGAGGACTACCTGTAATACCCTAATTCGTGATCTTAGGCATTTACACAATAAATAGAAAACATCAAATATATATAACAAAATTTCAAATGCAGCACAGATCCATTGTTTCCTCTAAAAGCTCACTGGATTGAGATTTTTATTAATGTGAAGCTGCTACATCCAGAAAGACAGGCATTTGGATTCCAACTTACTGAAAGAGTGGGACATAAAGCAGTACTTCCCAATATGAACACAGAGAGCAAACTCATTTTGGCCAAAATACAATTCTGCAAATTCATAGGTTCAAAGCCATATATGGCTTTAAATATCAATACTAACATGTTGGTCCCTGTGTGTTTTACTAACCAGTGCAGTTAACTCAACATAGGTACAGCAATATAACTCTAATATCTTGCCATCAGCAGTTGGACTATAGTTAATACGAATCAACTGCAGCTTCCAAGTTGTCTACAAAGGAACCACCTTGTAAAGTGTGTTATAGTAGTCTAAATATGAAGTGATGGGAAACTGAGTTGCTGTTGCAACAGCATCCCAGTCTGAGAAAGCCACCAACTGACATACCAGGTGAAGCTGGGAAAAGGTCCTCCTGGATAGGAAGATAAGATACTGATGCATCAGTAACAAACTGCACTGCTTTTTCTACAGGGACTTACTTATTTTCTATATAGCAATTGGCTTTGGTATATGAATGGAATGGAATGGAATGGAATGGAATGGAATGGAATGGAATAGAATAGAATAGAATAGAATAGAATAGAATAGAATAGAATAGAATAGAATAGGTTGGAAGGGACCTTGGAGGTCTTCTAGTCCAACCTCTGCTTAAGCAGGAAACCCTATACCATTTCAGACAAATGGTTATCCAATCTCTTCTTAAAACTTCCAGTGTTGGAGCATTTACAACTTCTGGAGGCAAGTTGTTCCACTGGTTAATTGTTCTAACTGTTAGGAAATTTCTCCTTAGTTCTAAGTTGCTTCTCTCCTTGATTAGTTTCCATCCATTGCTTCTTGTCCTGCCCTCAGGTGCTCTGGAGAATAGCTTGATTCTCTCTTCTTTGTGGCAGTCCTTGATACTGCTATCATGTTACCCCTAGTCCTTCTTTTCATCAAACTAGACCTACTCATTTCTAGCAACCATTCTTTATATGTTTAGTCCATAATCATCTTTATTACTCTTTGCACTCTATAGAATCTCAACATCTTTTTTATAGTGTGGCAACCAAAACTGGATGCAGTATTCCAAGTGTGGACTTATGATTGGCAATTGTTTAGATTTTAGGGGTAATCTAATATACTATTCTATCAGAGAATTGCCATTCTGGTCCATATTCTAACCATAATAAAAATGAATTTAACATTTGACTACTTTTATATTGGGATTATTTATGACCAATGGTAGCTCTTTGCAAATAGGTCAAGGTCATTAGCGTAAGGCAGCTACATTTAATATTGGTATGAATTATTTTTTTCTCTCAACCTTTCTATGACATATAGTAATCAATATGTTTTATTTTACAAAATAATTATCCCTCTTTGGTATATAAACAAGGAATCCTCAGAAGCAAAGCAGAACACCTATTTGATCTGGCCAGAACTGATGTGTAGTGCACAATAGGTGGGGAAGTCTTGCTTGCACACAATTATCAAGAGCATAATAACAAAACGAGGAAGGCTAGAGATATGCTAATATTACCTATGGGCTGATTTTACTTGTAACGTATCTGCAAATGAGTGAGTGACTGAAATAGCTACATACTTGCAATAAAAATACCATATAATAGCACATAATATGATAGCACTGGTATGTGACAGGGAAATGTTACTGAACCTGACTACCCACCCTTGACATGCCTATATGTTTCATAGTACGTGGAATTCTATTCATCTGTTAGTGCAAATAGTTACCATCAAATCTGAGAGCATAAACCAATGCATTATGAAACAGAAACATTTTGGACTCTAGATCAGAGGTAGGTTTCAGCAGGTTCTGACCAGTTCTAGAGAACCGATAGCGGAAATTTTGAGTAGTTTGGAGAACCGGTAGTAAAAATTCTGACCGGCCCCACCCTCATCTATTCTCTGCCTCCCAAGTTCCAGCTGATTGGGAGGAAATGGGAATTTTGCAGTAACCTTCCCCTGGATTGTGGTGGGAATGGAGATTTTACAGTATCCTTCCCCAGCTATGCCCATCAAGCCACACCCACCAAGCCATGCCACACCCACCAAGCCAAGCCCACAGAACTGGTAGTAAAAAACATTGAAACCCATCACTGCTCTAGATACATATACACATATACATATACACTTTCTTCCCTAGAAGGAAACATATAATTATATATATTTTGATTGCCAAAAATATACAAGAATATTTTAATGTTGTTTGCAGAGAAATCTGTATAGTTTAGAATGTGGGAACTGTGGAAGGAACTGATTTTTGTGAACTGATCTTTGCCATTTATTTCAGAAACAATGTATCCTCCTTTAGAATCACAAAAGCTGTCAATTGTCTCCACAGTCCCTAGGTCTCTTAAAACAGAACTAGGAATTCCTTAACTCTCTGGATATTCAATAATAATAATAATAATAATAATAATAATAATAATAATAATAATAATAATAATGTAATTCTTAGTATTTCATTACCTTTGCTAGTTGAAGTGTTAGGAAGTGGAGAGTCACCTTGTTTTAGGTAGCCATATTCTCAAGAAATTAGTTTGAAATACTAATATGCATGTTGACTTCTCTAGTAATTCTCAGCATGGATACTAATATGAATTGGGGATAAATGAATCCTACAGTGAAGCAGACTAAAATCTGAAATAAAGTGTTAACTTTTAGCTGCATATTTTTCTTGTTAGGTACTCCACCAATCGTCCCATCTCGAAACTTGTTCAAATTGTAAGCACCCTAAAAGGATATCGCCTGGACAGTCTCTGCCTTCTTGACCAAATCAACCATGAATATTGGAGAGAGAAAGGGGAAGAAAAGGGGCTCACATTTCAACATTTGAAGGTTGGTGGGATTTTTTTCCAGGAGTGCAAAACTTAATTTTGGTTCAGATGTATAGCTATTAATAGTCTAACACAGAAAAGATAATAACTGAGAATGATCAAATGCCTCCCCCCCTTCCCCCATTCCTGAAGGCTCCTGATAGATTGGGCTTTAATTTTCTGAATTAAGGGAAACCTTTAGGTAGCATCTTTAGGAGGAGGAGGTAAGGAAAGTAGTTTAGTATAGGCAGAAAATAGGAACGCTTCTCTTTGTAGGTATCTTCTCTAATGTTTGATTGGCAAAGGGTCCACTATGGAACATCATAGAGTACTGGAGATCAGGACTAGTGAATCTCACTTATCTCCCTGTGCTTCATATAGCAATTGAACAAAGATTAAATATGGCTTACACAAATTGCTGAATATTGTTAAATTAAACATGATTGCAAATCTGTTAAATGGGAGCAACTCTGAAATGTTCTGAACATTTTCTTTCAATGTAGGCCTAGAGTTTTTACAAACTTAGCAGAATATCAAATGCTAAATTAGAATTTCATGTTTTGGATGTGATCCATTCCTTACCACTGCAGAAAAGATGGAGTAGTAGAACGTGTTTTACAAAAATCTGGGTGTGTGCCATACAGCTCACAAGCAATGTAGCTTAACTATTACACCTTTTGATTTTAGCTAGCTATATGTTCATTCGAGAAATGAGGCCAATTTTAGAATGAACTGAAGTAAGATTTATGGTTTGTTCTTGTTCAGCTTTGTTTATGAATTCTGTTATTAATTGAACAATAGTTTATTAAGCTTATCATGCCTTAACTTTGTGAATGGCTTTTTAAAGCTTCCAGTACCTGCATTTTCTTTTCAATTGCAACTTTAAAAGCTTAGGAAACGTCGAAGAAACAACATACTTCAATGCACTGTGCCCTACACCATTAACCCAGGGAACTCTACTACACCCCCAAAACAACATCTAGTAGCTCAAACAAAATCTTTGCTGCATGGCACATGTATTTTATTGGGAAATGTAGATTAAGCAGGCTCAAAAAGTCAGTGCCTTCATAAGTGTACCAACACGCTATGAATCTGATGCCGATGCCCATTTTGCTCTCTGAATTTGCTCTCCAGTGTAATTTTACCATGTATTATACCAGGAAACAGATAAGATGGGCTCAAAATATCAGCACCCTCCTAAGCATATTGATGTACTACAAATCTGTTGGCGATGTCCACTTTACTCTGAATTCATGGAGACCTAATTCTAATCCTAAGTGAATTTGTCTCCAAAGGTATTTTCTCATGTATTTTACCAGGAAATGTAGATAAGGAAGCTCGAAAAGTCAGCACCCTCCTATGCATACGACATGCTACAAACCCATTGGCAATGTCTATTTTGTTGTCTGAATTCATTAATCCTAAGTGAAACTGCCCCACAATACGATTTTCCCATGTATTTTAACCAGGAAATATAGGTAAGGTGGGATCAAAAAGTCAGCATCTTTCTAAATGTACTGATCCACTACAAATCTGTTGGCAATGTCCATTTTGCTCTCTGAATTAATGGAGATCTAACCCTACGTCAATATGCCCTCTCATGGAACTTCCCATGTATCTCACCAAGAAAAGTAGATATGACAGGCTCAAAAAGTCGGTGATCCATCTATTGTTATCAAAATGTATTAAGCTCAAAAGATCTATTCAGCTATATTTTAAATGATTTAATAAGGACCAAAGGTTTCAAGACTACAGGTAGTCCTCAACTTACAACAGTTTGTTTAGTGACTGTTCAAAGTTACAATGGTACAATGGAAAAAAGTGATTTATGACCATTTTTCATAGTTACGACCTTTGTAGCATCTCCATGGACACGTGATCAAAATTTAGATGCTTGGCAACTGAGTCATATTTATGATGGTTCCAGTGTTCCAGGGTCATGTGATCACCTTTTGCAACCTTTTAACAAGCAAAGTCAATGGGGAAAGACAGATTCACTTAAAAACTGGGTTACCAACTTATCAAGTGTAGTAATTCACTTAACAACTGAGGCAAGAAAGGTCTTAAAATTAAGTTAAGTGGGCAAAACTCACTTAACAAATGTTTCACTTAACATCAGAAATGTTGGGCTCAATTGTGGTTGTTAAGTCAAGGACTACCTGTAGAAGGAAGCTACCTTTGGTGTCCCCAAAGTTGGGGAAAAGTTTATTTTTTCCAACTTTTAACAATAATAATATGTTTGGTTTTACGTATATTTGAAAGGCTTTTTTGCACTGCCTTTAGTAATTATTCTTACTTCCTCCTAGATGATATTGCTGTGGGCTACTCATTTTTTTCCTTCCTCTGAAGACTGGCTGAGTCTGGAAGGATCAGTTTATCGTCTCCTGGTGATCTTACTCTGCTGCTTGGTGACCAAAGATCTTCCCCATTTTTTATATCCAGAGCAAAATCTGTTCAAGAATGATAGTCCGGACCTAACTGCTTTGTATCCCAAAGTGGAAAGCTTTGCCATAAGTCCTAAGTATTTCCTAAAGTTTCATTTTGCCCAAAGAGAAGGCAAGAAATTCTGTCAGAAGGATAATGGTCTCAAAGCTTTACTTCAGCTCCCTGCTGAAAACAGAGACTACTGGGATACTGCCTTTTTTGATATGCTGCTCAGCAAGGTAATTAGTTATAAATATAAGGTTTAAAATTTATAATTTGATCTTTTTCCAGGCCTGTCTGTAAGATCTTGCGACTTTCCCATGGATTCCCTAGTATAATCATTCAAATATTTATTAATGTACTTTTACATGTAACCATTTAATTACCTTTACCTATATGAATGTTCTGCTTACATTTCTTCAAGATGTTTAGATATAAGTGAAATTTAAATAGAAGAGAAGCCTTTCCAGCTTCATATATGTAATTTTTACTACAAATACAATGCATGTTTGTTAGCATTCACTGATGGCTGAGCTAAGTCCTTACTTTGCATCCTATAAATATATGGACATTTTTCTTTTTAATGGGGCATTCTACAGCTTAATTACTCCGTATTATTTCAGCACTCGCCTCGATTATACTCTCCAATAAGGGCCTCTGCTGAGTTTAAATCTCCTGTGATAAAACTTTAATCAAAAGCAACAATACACTTGTGTTTACAAGTGAGAGTTAGAGATAATTTCCGAAGAGACATTCATGTTTATTTATTTATCAATTTAGACACCGCCTGTCTCACTATCTAAATGACTTTGGGTAGTTTATAGATTCAACCTGTTTGGGAGGGAGGAATTAGCCTCTTTCAGAGGGAGATGGGAAACAGCCTTTTTTGAAAGGTAGAAAGAAATTAATTCAACCTGTTTTGGATGGAAGCACTCCTTTGTGCGCAAGAGATCTGGAACAGGTCGGCTACCAGTGTAAGACTGCCTGCCTGCCTTCCTGCCACTAGTCACGGGGGAAAGGCATAATCTCACTGCCTCAATTTAACCTTGACAGTAAAGTCGCTTGTTGCTGCTGCAGCGTAGACTGAGAGAGAATACCTGTCACATGATGGTCCTGCTCATTCTGTACTATAGCAGCACCAAGCAATCCTTGCTGCTGCAGTTAAATGGAGACGGCAAACTTGTATGGCGGTCCTTGCAAGTCACAAACCCGGAGTGTTGTAATTAAATTTGTGATTATTTCATTTTAAAATATAATGTTATTTATTTTATTGTGTTTTTATTTTATTTTGTTAAATATTTCCCAGTTGCGTTTTAATTTGGTTTAATTCCTTTGTTCTGGACCTATTGTTCTTAAGGGTGCTGCCTGTTTTTCATTGGGCTTGTATCTAGCCCTAAGGGTTTTTTCCCCCTGTTCTTTGGCATAAATATGCCAAGTTAATAAAAAAAATACTACTTTTCTTTCCTTGGATTATTACTACATTGTTTTTAAGTCAACTGCTGTACTGTTTTAGCCTTTTAACTATGACCTGGTAAATTTACTAAAGAAAAAGAAACAAACCTTGCAGCAGAAAAGTAGATTGTTTAAAGAAAGAAAAACAGCATTTCCCACAGAGAAATCAGCAATATTTTATATATCAAGCATTATTATATAGATTAGGGTATAGATTATATGCTATTGGACATTGCTACTAAAAGGTTATTAAAGATCTACAGGCAGCCACCACTGACTCAGTTGAGGGCACATTTCTCTCTGTTAAATAAATAGTCAAAGCCCAAGGTCTGCTCAAAAGAAAATAAAACAGTTCAGGCAAAACATACAGCAGTGTTTGATATGACAATACAGTAGTGCCTAATAAGACTGAGGACAAATATAAACCAACGTGGGTGTGGGAACAGAAACATTAGGGAGCATCATCCCAATAGAAGTTAGAATCTAGAATACCAATCTCAGGGAGAGGTGTGTAATATGCAGTATTCTGTCACAGTGGTAAGCTGTGCAACTCCAGTAAGGTTCTTATGTATGTATGTAAGAAACAGTGAGGTAGTTGAGAAAGAGGAGCTACAAAACCATTAATTATGGATGCATTTAGCAGGGTTTTTTTTTTTTTTTTTGGTAAATCTTGTCCATAATACCAACATGCCTGCCAACCATTGTGGGAAACAATTACTGACAAATTAACCATTCCAATGAATAAGTGTGGAAATGGAAATGGAACCCATCCTAGATATTCCTATAGAATATCTGACGCAGCAGTGTTCAGGGGATTTTGCTCTTCTTGTGAGAATGAGAATAGAATGAGAATAGTAGTGTCATGGTGTTATATTTCATATTAACATTTGCCCTTTTAGGATGTGCCTGTGACACATGGCAATACTGCTTTCCTTAACCTGTCAGTCTCCTTACCATGGCAGCTATTGGATCTGAACATTTCCTTAAAAGCCAGTTCTACAATAATGGATGTGTTATTTGATATAGTTTGATACTTTTTTTTTCCAGTTTCAGGCGTATCAGATTAAAGACACACAACGGATCTCTGCTATGTCAAGCACCTTATCAAAGATTAAGAAAATGGTCCATAACGAGAGTTGAAAATTCTTGTCTTTCCTGCCTGGATGAATTTTTGAACATGCTTTATATTTAGCTTATTTCTTGTGATCAAGCTTCAATTCTGATATTTTTGGAGTTTCTTGCTCAATAAAATAAAGCACATATAGCATGTCACTCTTCAGTATATAAAAGTAGCACTTGTTGAATTCAATTTCATTACTAAGAATGATGGTCCAATTTGTAACTACTGTCTTTTATACAGTAAGTAAAATATAAACAGTGGTCTTGATATACTGTTTAACAGAGGTTCACAATCTGGTGCCTTTCAAAGTTTAGAAAGAATCACCAGAGTTCTTCCAAAAGTTGCTACCAAATAGTAATTGTGAATGTGACAGTAATAATAATTACATACATGCAGAGTAATCATATTAATCTAATTACTGTAACTTAAAATTAATATCATTTTTGTACAGGGCTCCCACAGTCTTCATTCTGTTCTCCATTCACCATGACAGAATAAGATAGTATACTCTTTAAATAGTATGCTACTATATTAGAAGAAAATATTAAGATATTCTGAATCTCTTTAGGAAATTCCAATATTCAGAATTAATACAGGAAAAAAACAATCTAAAAAAGAAGCTAAGTATTTTTAATAGCTTTTTCAGAGCTGAAGAATATGTGGACAGCGCAGTATGTTATTGTTGTAGATTTCTAAAGGCTGAAAGCCTGATGAAAAACATAGCATAAGAACTTCTTGTCATCTATTGCTTTAGTAGGAATTTCAGCAGTTCTTTGCTCACTGCCCCCCCCTACTGATAATGATTGGTAGTACATCTATGAATTAAAAACTGCACACAATATCTAAGGGGCTGCCACAAAGAAGAGGGAGTCAATCTATTCTCCAAAGCACCAGAAGGCAGGACAAGAAGCAATGGATGGAAACTAATCAAGGGGAGAAGCAACCTAGAACTAAGGAGAAATTCCCTGACAATTAGAAGTTCATCAGTGGAACAACGTGCCTCCAGAAGTTGTGCATGCTGCAACACTGGACGTTTTAAAGAAGAGATTGGACAACCATTTGGCTGAAATGGTATAGGATTTCCTGCCTGAGCGGGGGGTTGGACTAGAAGACCTCCCAGGTCCCATCCAACTATTCTGTTCTGTTCTGTTCTTACACTTGCATACATCTGTGAAAACCTGGATGTTAATCTAGAGCTAACCCCTTTTTCCCATGCAGCCCTTGGAGCCAAAACAGCTGCCATCTGCATTGTAGAATGTGATCTTTTGTGAAGAACATACACTTACAAAGCAATGTTAGATCCTATATAATGTTAATTACAGTCATATAATGTATCTGTATTCTTTCTGCATAGGAAGAATTTATGAAGTAATAAAATCATAGCATATCTTTTTGTATGATTGTACCTAAAGTTATATATGTTTATGGCGCTGCCATTTAGTCATTGTTATTTTTAATTCTATTATGTGTGTGTTAATTCATATATTATGATTATGGGCGCAGCTCGTTACGCCCATGTAACACCTCTCCTACGCGAGCTGCACTGGCTCCCGGTGGTCTTCCGGGTGCAATTCAAGGTGTTAGTTATCACCTTTAAAGCGCTCCATGGCTTAGGACCTGGGTACCTACGAGACCGTCTTTTGCCACCAATAGCCTCCCACCGACCGGTTCGTTCTCACAGGGGGGGACTACTCAGGGTACCGTCAGTCAAATTATGTCGACTGGCGACTCCCAGGGGGAGGGCTTTCTCTGTGGGGGCTCCAACCCTTTGGAATGAACTGCCCCCGGATATACGGAATATCCCTGATCTCCGTGCTTTCCGCCATGCATCAGACCCTGATGTTCCAACAGGCGGGGCTAAACATACGAACATGTGAATGATTTTTTAAATGTTATCTAATTCTGGGTTTTATTTAATTGACCAAACTAAGTAATAATTTTAATTAGCAATTTTATGATGTTTGTGTGTCTATATTTTTCTTGACTGTACACTGCCTTGAGTCCTACGGGAGAAAGGCGATATAGAAATATAATAAATAAATAAATAAATAAATAAATAAATAAATAAATAAATAAATAAATATATGTGAGAAAACTAATAATGTAATACAATTCTATATGAAAACTTGTTATCTGATTTTGGTATTGTACAGTAATTAATTTTTCCCAGTTTATGGCTCAGTTTTATTCTTTACATACACTGCTCAAACAACTAAAGGGACACAAAACTACTGTATGTAACGAACAAAGTATTTAATAAGGCTATTTCATTCATTCTGATCTCGGATGTCTTCTGCTTGTGTTCCTTTATTTGTTTGAGCAGTGTATATAAATGTATCAAGAATTATCCACAAATGCTGTTTAAAGTTCTCAGAATCTCAGAATCCACTTAAAATCTCATTTTCCCACAGCCTTCATACATTTCCTAGCCCAACTGACTATAGAAGAATACATGGGGGCTAGTGGTTAAGCAGTTGGAGTCCAACACACTGCGAGGATTAAGACTTCTCTGAGACCATAGCAACAAACTGTTGAAACAAAACATCAAAAATTCCAGATCCATTATTGAAGTCATAGGCTCTGTAGAATTTTATGTTTTCTCTTTCTCTCAAACATATATACACAGAAAAGCAAGATGCACTGACACTTCTAGCCTACACTCAACAGGTGGGTTCATAGTTGCTCAAAGTCATTATACAATTTTTATTTATGTCTTCCATCGTCATACTGATATAATAAAAGGTAGTGATTGGAAAATACCTTGAAAATCATCTAGTTAAACTTGTTGCCCAGTGCAGGATCCCCCATGAAAACATCCCCTAATAGCAATAATAATATTCTACTGCATCAATTCTGATCCATCTTCTACATGAGAACTCTTCAGATACTCAAGACAATCTGTCCACAGTCTTCTGATTTTCAGCCTAATATATCCCTTTTCTGTATATATGTTCTCTTTGGAGCCCCTTTTTATTCACCAGATTTCTTCTGAACATGCTCCAGTTTGTGAACATCTTTTCTAAAAATTTGAAGACAGAAATGTATGTAGTATTTTAGCCATGGACAGACCAAAGCAGAATAGAAAGGAATGGTGACCTTGATTTATTTATCAAAGTGTATTTATCAAATTCCAAAGCCATTCTGTGGAACTTACAATTTAAAAAGAACAATACTATAAATGGCACAACTAAACAGAGGAGCAGCACATAAACAATAAACCTAGAGTGACACCAAAACAAAACAAAACAAAACAAAAAATGAGTCTCGTTTATTGTGTTCCCATGGACCTGGAAGATCTTCAATGATTTCCTAACACAAAACTCTGCTGTGGAAGGAGATCATTCCAGAGAATAGGAGCTTTAAGGGTAGGCATGCTTCCTGTTCCCACATTACATTAATTGACAGGACCCAGAGTACACCCACCCTGCTGGACATTACCAGATGGATAGAAACAACGGGAGACAAGCAGTCCATCAGAGACCCTAAAGAAGAACCAGCACCTTAAATTGTACCATGTAGCCAACTGCCAACTAGTCCAGCTCTTGGTGTAGTGGGGTCATGTGTGCATAATGGGGTAATCCCATCATTAGTGTGCTCTTGCATTCTGGACCTGCTGCATCTTTCAAAGGCAAACCCCAATATAGTGTATTGCAGTAATCCAACTGTGAGATAACTGGGGTTTAAGGAACTATCTGAAAGAGCTCCTTGTTCTGATTTACCTCTGGGAGTTTCCAATGAATAATTCTGGAAACTTGGTCATTAATTTCAGTTTGTGAAATTTTGTTTCAGTCATTAATAAATGATCAACTGTTTCGTCTGTTTCACTATAAAGACAACATTTTCTGTTTGTTACATGTTGAATTTTTGCCTTCCTGCAATTAGTTGGTAGTTTCATCTTGAGCCATTAAAATAAACCCTTCAGTTTCTTTAACGCTCCTGAACTTAACCAACTTCATTTGCGTTTTTTATCAGCTTTTCCTTCCTTCAAATACTAACCATGCATTGACTTGTACTTCCAATTAACAAATTGTTTTTTTAACACCCCCCTCCCAATATTCAGCCTTTATTGTTTTCAAGAGTTTTCCTTAATCAACTTCCTTCAGCAAGGCTTCTTGGCTTTTCTTAAAGTATCATTCAAGTCATGCTTTTCTTTCTCCAGTTTGTTTTCCAGCCAACCAGATGTTTAGAAGGGCACTTTTATCCAGTCTTCCCAGGAAGCTGATAGGCAGATGTTATTGTTTGATGGTGTTAAAGTTTGTGTTTCTGCTAAAGCTGCTAATGGCATTCAAGTGGTGTTCCAGTTTCCAGATTGCACCGGAAATGTCTACTACTATTGGTACTACCTTTGCTTTCGTTTGCCAGTCTTTCTATTTTTATTTGCCAGTCTTTGCATTTGTGATTTTCTCCAGTTCTTTTTTTTCTATTCTGCTGCCTCCACATCCACTATCTAGACTTTTTTTTGGCTTTTCTTATTGACAATTGTTTGAATTTTAAAGTTCTAGAGCATTTTAGCTTCTTTATTTTTTATTACTTTGTCTATTTTGTGGCCCTACAAGTTCTTGCTTGCAGGTAAATGGTATTTCTTGTAGATACTCCAATGCACATTTTTTGCTACTTTTTCATGTGTTGTTTGCAATTAATCTGCAATTTTCTTGCAGCATTAGCTAGATAGCTCACTATTTCTTTAGCTAATTTGGAAGGTGGCATTTGCTGTCTGTTGCCGTCTCTTCTCCTCCTCCTCCTCCTCCTCCTCCTCCTCACAAAAGTCTGAAATCACAGCTTCTAGTTCTTAACTGGTTTTGGTAGGCATCAAGTTCTTCCCATGATGGGATGTTGTACTATCTATCTGGATCCAAGCAGTATGGCAGATGGAAATACTGTGCAAGTCACCCATGATCGATTTATGCCATAATCTCAATTTTGATTTTCACAAATTAATACTTTGAGAACTTCTTCAATTCTTTATCTTCTATTCTATTATCTCCTACTATGGCCACCTCAATTATCCACATTATTATCTTTTCCATCACAATTAAATCTTGTGTGTTATGAGCCAAGACTTTATCAAGTTTGCATTTAGAATTCCCACAATATTTTAACCTCCTATATTTCTAGACAAATTTGAACTGCCTTCTGTGACAGTTCTGTAGGGACAGCTGCATTAGACAAGATGAGATGGTACTAAGTCCCGTATGAGAACCTTTTCTTCTACACTGGGGCATAACTGGTGAATTAGTTAAACAACAAAACACGAACTCATCCTTACTTTGAACAACAAGGAAGTGCTAAGATTTAAAAATATTCCCGGAATATAATCTATTCTAGATCAATATACCCGCCGAATTTTATGTGATCACTGAGAAAACCAATTGTAAGGCTGTTTACAACGGAGCATTTTTCCCCAACGAGAACCGCCAGTTTTTTTTTAAAAAGAAATCACTTCGAGGTGGAGCCATTTCGCGCTCCACGAAACCCCGCCTTGATCTCTATGGAAACTCAGATGCAGTGCAAGCCAGGGAGGAGAGGGGTATCCAGAGCTGCCTGGATTGAGACCTGGCCGTCTTTTCTCCGCTACCTGCGCCGGTTTCCTACTGAAGGGACGACAGGAGCAGCGCTTTGAGCACGTCCTCCTCACTGACTGTTACGTCTCTGGTCTCCTCTCCGGCCCTTATGAGGCGGCCTCTGCACGTCCGGCGGAGCCTTCCCCGACCTTGAGATCGAATGGAGGCTGTTCAGGCTGCCGCTCCGGCTCTTCGGTGGGTGCCGCTCTCCGAGAGGCTCTGTTGGGTCTTCCCAGTCCGTGCGAACCAGATTCCTAGTCTCAACGGACCTCTGGCGGAAGCGTGCACAGCCACGTGAATCGGGAAAGGGGCCTGGCCAGAGGCTGCGAAGGCGGAATAGGCGGACCACGGAGCCGCGTGGCGTTCACGTGTGAAATGGAAGGAAATGCGGTGTCTTCGTATCAGTAGACGAAAGTTTACTACCACCTTCGCGCTCATTTTTTTTTTTTTTGCACGTACAAAAGGTTTTGTACGGCTAGCAGGTTCTGTAAAAATAAATATGTTGCTTAGGATATCAACGGTGTATGGAGATTTGCAGTCAACCCATGGTTGTCCCAAAGATGCTTTTTCAAGAGGCGACTCGACTTTCTGGTTTTTCTTTGAAGAAGTTTCACTTCTCATCCCAGAAGCTTCTTCAGCTCTGACTGGATGGTGGAGAATGATTGCAAAGAATGTAAATTCTTCCATTCCCTTTCATCCAGACAGAACTGAATAAGCTTCTTGAATGAGAAGTGAAATGTATTCAAAGAAAAACCGGAAAGTCCAGTTGCCTCTTGAAAAAGCAAATTTGGATATCAACGTTATTTGCTATGGATGCGACTGTAAAGTGCAAACAAGTGCCCTTATGAGTTCATGTTATTATTGTGTTTATGATCTGCTTTTAATACAGAACAATGGGACTAGATATAAGAAGTATATAGGGGTATTAAAAGCCTCTGTCTGGGTGTGAGTACAAAATACTCACATCCAGAGATTTTTAAAGTGTCATTAATCAAAAGGCATTACAATTCTATATTTTTCTTCTTGGTAATTTTTCCTCTCCAGTAAGGGTAAGAGATGACCTTTGAGAAAATACAAAATAATTTCTGACACTAGTTGGAACCCCTTTGCAACCGCTTGAATGAGGAAGAGTGATTCTATGCAAATCCTTAGAAGGACAAACCCACCCTTGGTCAGGAAGGATGTCATAACTTGCTTGCCCAGTTTTTTTCACCCTGGTGCAATTCATTTGTCTTGGATTAATGTACAGTTCCTATCAGCCACCTTGACCGTCTGATATAACAGAATAATAGTCCTGTTGGAAGTCTTTGTGTTGGGGAAAGCAACACAAGTGTACTAAAGATGTACTTTATACAGACCTGAGATTATATGTTGCATTGCTCATTTATACTTTAAGCCAGAACCTAGAGTATGAAATTTGACAATTCCATTCAATTTCTGACTTGCAGAGTTCATCTTTTCAGAGTTAGGATTCTCAAGGAACTAATTGTATTGTGGGAAGGAGAAATGGTATATTGTGCACTAAATTACTGAGACTTCAATATAACAGCTAAGTGAAGTAGTATTTAGGATTTGTTTGCTGGTTTAGCTCAATGAATATATGTAAACAAATATATTTTAAGCACGGGAAAAAACATGTATCTCATCAGTATTTCTGTGGGAGAATTATGTGGATATATATGACACCAAACGTACAAAATTCTGAGGATGGTGACAATTTTGAATGGTTGCATGATTATAAAAATATCAATCCAGAGCTAACAATATTTTTAAAAATACTAGGTTGAATATTTCTTGAAAAATTTAGCAAGTATTTCTAAACTTACTCCCATAATTTGTTTTAAAATGTTATTATACGTCAGTCTCAACCCATTTTAGAAATGCTGTGTTTTATTTAAAGTGTACAAAGCTTTTAGGTCACTATTTTTTGCTCTTTCACTTCATGTGTTATTTTGATTTATCTTCAAAGTTAAATTCTTTTTGGTAAGAGCAAGTTAATATTTAGAATAATTATGATATCTGCATCCAGTCCAATATTATTTGGTTATCATAAGATGCTAGTGTCTTTTGCCATATTCTTAATTGTGCAAAATATAGAGGCAACCAAATTGCTTCTTTTTGCAAATTTGTATTTGATTATGTTTAGTAGCAGAATTGGTACAGTTCCAATATCTTTGGCATATCTCCTCAAAAATAAACTTTGCTGATTTAAATTAAGCCCATTTCCTGATAGATGAACATAGGATACTAAGCTACATACATTTACTTGCAAATCATTTCGAAACATCCTATTATATGTGGAAGAGCTGTGGTATTGGATGAATTTAGTTGAAAAAGAATAGTAACTGTTCCTGATTATGATTTCAGAGGAAAGAAACATAAACCAGGAGATGGCTTCTCAGCAAATAATTTATTCCCAGGAGAAGAAAGTGAAATTGAGACTGAGCAGATATCTGCTGTTGATTATGGGTATGGTGAAGAAGAAGAGAGAGAAGATTATGTGGAAGAAAGTAATGAACAGCAAGATATATTAGTTGAAGATGATCTGAACAATAATAGGCTTGAGTATAAATCTGGAGTGCAAGAATGGCCAGATGGTTCTTTCTATAGAGGCGAATTTTCATTTGATTTAAAACTTGGATATGGAGAATTTGCCTGGGACAATGGTGAGGTAAACTGGTTTAATATTTAAAATGTGCTTATTTTGGTACTGTATGCAAAGTATTATTACTATTACAACTTCAAGGTTAGTGTTCATGCCCAAACATGCATGCTTCGAGGTAAATATACTGTATCTGTCACAATATCCCTCAAAATACATAAGACAAAAAAAGTTCCGACTTTTTCTAATAGATGACAACTTTCAGAATATTCTAAAAGCTTTTAGAATATTATATGTACTAATTATAATAAATTCTTCTACAATATAATTATTTTTAATTTTACTTTTATTTTATTCTTGGAAATTGGATTTTGGTTATAGTATTAGGCAGATTATGATTCTTCACATAATTTGTAAAGTTTTCCAAAACCCTGTGAAATGAGTTGGGCTGAGAGTGAGTGATTGGCCCAAGGTCACCAAGCTGGGTTTCATGGCTAAGCAGGACTAGAACACCCAATCTTCTGCTTTCTAGCCTGGTACCTTAACTACTAGGCCAAACAGACTGTTCAAATACTTTCCTTGTCCCTTATTAGCTTGTGTTATATGCAGATTTTTGAATTATTAGCTTGCAATGGCTAATAGATTGGATTTCATACCCCCTGAAAAAAGTACTGTAAACTATTAGTAGATTTTTAAGGAATTATTTATAAGAGTATTTTCTTATGGGGGATCAGATTGAGAAGACAATGATGCATAAATGTCTGAATGCCATTATATATTTAAACTGAGGGAGATTGCTTGAGTTTGATAGAAAATTATTTGTTAATGATAGCCTCAAATGTATAGCTATAGTTCCTATTTGCTCATTTCAGATACAATTTGTATGTTATTAATTTGTATGCTGATTATTAGAACAGAATCCAATATCCTATCTCTCCGACCGGTCGCAGTCCGTGTTGGCTGGGGGGCAGAGGTCGACCTCGAGGCACCTTGTTTGTGGGGTGCCACCAGGGTCGGTCCTCTCACCTCTCCTGTTCAACATTTATGTGAAGCCGCTGGATGAGATCATCCGTGGATTTGGGGTGCGATGCCATCTGTACGCTGATGACACTCAGCTGTACATCTCCACCCCAGACCACCTCAATGATGCCCTTGAAGTGATGTCTCGGTGCCTGGAGGCCATGCGGGTCTGGATGGGGAGGAACAGGCTCCGACTCAACCCCTCCAATACAGAGTGGCTGTGGCTGCCGGCGTCCCGATATAGCCAGCTGGTGCCATCGCTGGCTATTGGGGGTGAGTCATTGGCCCCCACGGAGAGGGCTCGTAACTTGGGCATCCTCCTGGATGCATGGCTGTCTTTAGAAGAGCATATGACGGCCGTGGCCAGAGGGGCTTTTTATCAGGTTCGCCTGATACGCCAGTTGCGTCCTTTTCTGGATTGGGACTCCTTATGCACGGTCACTCACGCCCTCGTCACCTCTCGCCTGGACTACTGCAATACTCTCTACATGGGGCTCTCCTTGAGGAGCACCCGGAGGCTCCAGCTGGTTCAGAATGCAGCCACGTGGGTAATTATGGTGGCGACATGGTGCTCCCATGTAACACCTCTCCTGCGCGAGCTGCACTGGCTCCCGGTGGTCTTCCGGGTGCGCTTCAAGGTATTGGTTCTCATCTTTAAAGCACTCCATGGCTTAGGGCCCGGGTATTTACGAGACCACCTTCTGCCACCGATAACCTCCCACCAGCCAATGCGCTCCCTCAGGGTGCCATCGGTCAAGCAATGTCGACTGACGACTCCCAGGGGGAGAGCCTTCTCTGTGGGGGCACCCGCCCTCTGGAACGAGCTACCCCCAGGAATACGACTGATCCCCGACCTCCGTACTTTCCGCCGAGCTTTGAAGACCTTCTTATTTCAGCAAACTGGGCTGGCTTAAAATTTTAATGGGTTATTTTATGGGTAAAGGGTTTTAAAATTTGAGGAAGCCAAACTGATCTAATTCTGTTTTAATTTATTTTAATTTTTATATTGTATGTATTTTAATCTTGGCTGTTCACCGCCCTGAGTCCTTTGGGAGAAGGGCGGTATACAAATCTAATCTAATCTAATCTAATCTAATCTAATCTAATCTAATCTAATCTAATCTAATCTAATCTATCATTCTGAAAGTAGATATTCAGTTCTCTTTTTTTTCCTGTGATAATTCATGCAGTAAGTGCAATATTAATGAAATTTACCAAGAATAAAATTTGTGGATTGGTTAGGGTTTATAGTTTTGCTTGAATTTTATCTTCCATGGATTTCTCTTTTATTAAATTCTCAGTATGTATATCTGCAGTTATTTTCTATGGATGAAGCCAAGTGGAAAAAATTTCCTAGGGTTGCAGATGATGCTTCGAATTCTTTGAAAATATCAGTTAAAATTTCTGTTTTTGTTCCCTTGTGAGCTGTGATATATACTGGCAGTCGGTTGTAAATTACTACTGTCCTTCAATGATTTCTTATCAACGTTCTCTGAGAACTTTAAGAAAACTTGCAGATTTCTCTCTTAATAATTATATCAATGTGTGGAATATAGGTTGGGATTCAGTGCATATATTAGGCACTGTACATATTGATTGCTTTCCTATGTGTCCTATAGATGAATCCCAGGAGAACCTTTTTAGAAAGGCAGAATGCACAACACTCCAATGAGTGTTTGTAGCATCTTTATTTATAAGAACAATTGGGCATAGAATCTTTAGGTGGTCTTTGTAACATATTTTGAAATAATTATTCATCATACATATATATGGATACCTCTTAAACAAAAGATTCTTTTATTGATTGGTCTATTTCAGATACTAAACCTGAATGATGGTTTAGCTATTAGGGTTCTTTTTCTATGTGTTTAAATTTCAGTATTTTCAGTAATTATAATTTACTGTAATATTTTAGTAGGGTAAAATAAGCAGGCCTAAAATGCATGCCCCATCCATCTTATACATGTTCACCTTATGCATGTTCAGTTGAACCTCTCAACAGAATTTAGATCACATAATTTATCACATTTATATCCTGGGTTTTCTCTGAAAGTTCAATGCTCTTCCACTTCTTATACATACTAAATATCTTTTGTAGTGTTTGCATTTAGGTTAGGGTTTTCATTGGAATATACTTTTACTGTTTAGAAAACATAACTATTAGTTTATGTTTATTTAAAGATGTCTCTGATGCTTGATCTTCTTACCTGCTTCTCTTTCAATTTTTTAAAAACACAATATTAATATCAGAAAACAATATCAGGAATAAAATAGACAAATGCATATGGCTCAGAGTAGTTTTGTGCACAAGTCTCAATTTGTGCTCAAGCTTCTTTTGTACATAAGGTACTACTGTGACATAATTTAATATAAACGTAAGTGCTACCTAGTGGGTAAAGTGCAAGGATTTTAACATGCACCATCTGAATTGAGAATAAACCAGGCAATAAAGTACTGGCATATGAATTGCTTATTCATCTCAACCTCTTTTGTATGCTTGATAAATGTGTCCACACTTTAAAAAAATGGTAAAACTTTGACTCTCGTCCAAACATTTAAAAAGAGTAGATGTTAAAGCCACCCAGAAATTTTAAAAAATAGAGTAGAAATTAAGAATTACACATTTAGGCATTTATTCACAACAAAACTGAAAAGCTGGCATGTGGGAATGAAAGGTGAAAAATGGAAGGTGGTATTAAATTAACTATTCTATTCTCAGAATAGCTTAATTTTCACCTTTAAGAATTGCTGCTGGAAAATTGGAATCCTCTGGAAAGAGGTTAAAGAACTATAAAGTCAAAATCATCTGTGGTTCAAACTAGAATTTTTCATCCTGAAACTTTCTTCCAAAGTGCTTTGTAATTTTGATATATGGGATCATTTAGTCATGAAAATATATTTCTGTATTTTGAAATATTGTGATTGCAGAAAAATGCATTCAGATGCTACATAATATGAGTTAGATGAACTATATCCATGGATGCTGCACTATTGCTTATCTTAATATTTAGATATTATCTAGATGTACTGGAATATATTCATTTAAAGTAGAATACATTTAATTTTTATTTCTTCTTTATTACAGAGATACATAGGGCAATTTTATAAAGATCACCGTCACGGCAAAGGAGTTTACTTTTGGCCTAATGGCTCCAGATTTACAGGTTCATTTTATCTTAATCGTAAAGAAGGCTATGGGACCATGAAATTTATGGATGGAAAACAATTTCAGGTAACCATAAACTTTTAATAATATTAAATAATTAATTCTGATAGTAACACTATACTATCATGTTTATGAAATGAATAAGTTCAATAAATATTTGAGAAACATGTTTCTTTTCAAGGCTGTGAATGTTTTTAGGAGTAGCGCAAAGTTTGTTCATTTATTTACAGGGTTTATAAACTGCTAATTTCTTTCATAGTGTTGCTAATCCTTTTAATATTTAGTATTCCTTGAATAAATGAGCAAGCAAATTAAAAATGCATTCTTTTCTGTATTTTGTCTATATTATTCTGTCATCTTCTTTTGTTTTTGAACATTTTTTTTCTCTCTAAAGGGGCTTTACAAGGCTGATGAGCGTTTTGGACCAGGAATTGAAACTTATCCAGATAATAGGCAAGATGTTGGCCTGTGGCATCGAAACCATATTATTAAACTATGTACAGAAGTTCCTGAGCATTTTACTCTTTTTGATTTCCCAGAACTCAATATCTATTTTGATGTTGTTTCTAAAGAACAGTATATTTCAGAGGAAAGCATTTCTATATGGGACTTGAATGAAGAAAAGGATCCATTTTTCTACAGATTCAAACACCTTATCCTAAATGATGACAACTATACGTTGCCTGCTAATATGTATATATATTCAGTTGATGCAGATAATCTTCCTCTTACTCAATCTTTCTTGAAAGAGTTTGATTTTCAATATTTTAAGAAAAGAAAACATCACTCTTCTGAAAAACCATGGTGTATAACCAACATAACCCCTATTCTGGTTAAGATGCAGAAAAATATATATAAGTATAGGTAAGAACTGATAATTGCTGACATGAAAATGTAGTTGAAATTTTACCATATGCTTCATTCTATCCTTTCAACTGCTGATGAAATATACCTTCTTCCTTTCTTATCCTCTTAATTCTTCCCTAAAAGCCTGCACAAGTGATTATTTTGCTCATTCCTTTTCTTCGTGTCTATTGGAGGTACTATTTATCAGGTATTCAAAAATATTATTTAAAACATTTTAAATAATTTGATTTGAAATCTTGATTGATTGATTCTACCAGTTCTCTAACTACATCCAAATTCCAGTTATCACAATTACTTTTATTTATCATTTTTTTAAAAAATTTGATTTATATGCCGCCCTTCTCCAGAGACTCAGGGCGGCTTACAGTGCGTTAAGCAATAGTCTTCATACTTTTGTATATTTATACAAAGTCAGCTTATTGCCCCCACAAACTGGGTCCTCAATTTACCTACCTTAGAAAGGATGGAAGGCTGAGTCAACCTTGAGTCTGGCAAGATTTGATCTTACTTTAATTGCAGGCAGCTGGTGTTAAATTACAGTGCTTCTGACTGTTGAGCTAAACCAGGCTCCTTAATCATTAACTTAATATTTAATTATTTCTTATAAGTTTAATGATTAGGAAGGTTAGAGAGAGAGAGAGAAACTTAAGAAATAAGAAGAGTGGTAGAAAGACAGAGATCCAATCTAGCCCAGCATTATGTGACACATAGTAGCAATTTAAGAGGATTTGAGAAATTCAAAACAAGGCGGGGAGGGCTACAGCCACTTTCACTTGATGCTGTCTGTGCTTCAGGAACTATGAAGATTAATAACTAAAGATAACTAATATTTTATATGAGTCTGTTGATCCTCTTAAAATCATTTAAATTTAAAGTTGAAATAGGTAGCCCTCACTTGATCTTATGGCAGTGAAGTTTCCTAGCTGTACTGTTTTTAAAAAGTACTTTCTTATTGGCCCTCAATTTATTTGCATTTAGTTTGATTAATTGTTTAGTTTTAGTACTATAAAATGTCATTTGGAGAAAATAATCAGAAATCCTGTGTAAATATTTGTGTGTGTATGCACGTACATAGGATTTATTCTTATGTGCTCCTGCATCCATTTTCTTACCTTTTTTTTTCAAAAAGTGGAACAGTGAAAAACTTTCTTTACTTGGATGATTAATGTTTGTTTATCTATATACCCTTTTAGATTGAAAATGATCATTGACATGATTGATTGTTCTTCATATTAAATAAATTAACTTAAGAGAGAGCAAGATTAAAGCCTTTTCCCCTCTTAGCTAATTTCCTGTGGAGAGGGAATATTTTTTTTTTGTGCCGATAGAATATTGACTGAAGGGGGATACTCGGTCCTGTGATTTCTCATACATATCTTCAGTCTGTAGTAAAACCCAGAATTACCATTTCACTAAGCATTAAATCAAAGATAGATAAGGAAAAGTAGCGGGAAAAAAACCCCACCATGTCTTATCTGTCTATCTAACTAGCATGTCACAACAAAACTGTATTTCTATTGTATTTCTAGCTTTTTCTGGCTTTGCTTACTTTCAGGCATTGCCAGAGTGACATAGACTGGGATATTAATGCCATTATCAAAGGCAATCGGTATGGTTTTGGAGCTAAAGGTCCCAAAGAGCTTATTGCTGAAGAACTGATTGAGAAATCAGCAGAAGGAGACTATAAAAGGGTTCATGAAATTCTGAAGGACAATCTGGCCCATCCTGATATAGCAGATATGAGTGGATATACTGCTCTTTCTGCTGCTGCTGTAAGTTCTTACTATATGTTATGCTTTCTGTCATGGTGAACCTTGAAGGGTGGGTAGAAGTGCAGCTAAATTCAGGGTTTTTTTTTGTATTGTGACAATATTGTACCATTTAAATAAATTTGTTTGTTTGTTTATTAATCTATAGTATTTGTACATTGGTTCTTAATCCTAAAATGATTTGCAGTGGCTATAGATATGGGATTAAAACAGGTTATAAACAAAACCTATTATCTGGTGTTAAGGATAAGGACTAACATAAACACAACAGTCTTTGAAAGATGCTTCAAATAGATCAGCTCTGGGGCCTTGCATTAGTCCATAGAGCAGGTGTCATTGAAGAGATAGGCCATCTTTGTAACCACCATCTGAAAATGTGAGAACAGGGTGTCCTGATGACTTTAAAATATCTAGAAGACTGAATTAACTGAAGATGCTGTGTTGGTAATGTACATATAATCAGGCTAGAACCTAGTCTAAACTGAATCAAAATAATAACTTTCAAGAACCTTTGTAGTTAGATCTCCTCCAGCTTAACTACTTTCAGCATGTTTGGCGTTATTTGCAAAAAGTCAGAAGTTATTACAGTTCTGGGTTGCTTGAGTGATTTGAAATAATTTATGCTATTTGTCAACAGCAGTTGAAAATATGAAAGAATAGACTGTCACTGGACAGTCACTGTAGACCAATTTTTCTCCGATTGATACCTTACAGAACTGGTTAGATTATTACAACTAGTATTTCCACCCAACATGTAATATACACATTATTGGAACTGTAATCCAAATATATTTGGAGCACCAGATGGGGAGTGATAAACTCATTATACATATTCATTGGAGAAATCAAATTCATAATCTTGAAATGTGCACAGACTGGAGTGTAAAAAAAACTTCGTGAAAATAACTGAAATTGTTTGTGCAGTTGAATTATCAAGAAGACATCATCAACCTTCTTCTAGATTGTGGAGCTGATGTGAATAAATGCAATGATGAAGGATTATCAACTTTATCCATGTGTGTTATTCACTATTTCCCTGCAGAAGGATTTCAGCCCAATATTGCTGAAAGAAATATCTTTTTAAAAGAGGTTAGTATTTCATAATATATAAATCTGAAAAAAAATTCAGCAAGATCTTTTCGATTTCAATAAAGAGAGCATACACTTGACTGAATTGTCCTGATTGTATGGAATGAAGAGGTATATGCAAGAGACGTAAACATATCCCAATGATTTGTATTAACCAACCACACTTGTTACTATTGTGCTAAATTCAGTGGAAAGTGCTGGATTTTCCTTTTGAAGTTGCCTGGGGTCTTTGTGTTTGTGAAACTGCATTTCTCAAATGAAAGTTAAATTTGCTAATAATCGTTTAATTTGGTTGCTAAGCTACATCCAATAGGAATGGAGTTATCTACAATTCCAAATATTCTTTGCTTAAAATGTTTATTTCAGTATATTGTGATATTTGCTCCATTGCTTTGTCTTACATCCCTAAATAGTTTGAGTTAGAGCTCCTCTATAGGGATTGGTCCATAAATGTCCTTTCTCTCACTTTTAGTTTTATAATATAATGTACAGCCAGTGCTCATTGAAACTTTTTTTAAAAGTGTTTCTGATTTTTAGAAGTTTTGTTTTCAAAAACTAAATAGCAGTTATTGTTAAAAGATAGTAATGTTTTCATCCTTGCTGTCTGTAATCTAGTGAGTGGTATAATTTATAGGCATAGTCTGAAATCATATGAAGCTGCAAATTGGCCAGATTCACCTCTGATCAGTATTTGTGGACAGGAGATTATTTGAATTCCATAATGGATGGATGGATGGATGGATGGATGGATGGATGGATGGATGGATGGAAACAAGGAAGGAAGGAAAGGAGGAAGCAAGGAGGAAAAGGTGATATAATGAAATCATCTTTGCAAAATTTTGGTAGAATGTTACCTAACTTTACTATTTTGCATAACAACATGCAATGTATGTATCTGAACATTAAAAACATACCCTAATAATATATTGTCTTCCTGTCAAGATATAGTTGTTAGTTTTACAAATGATTATCTTTCTCCTCCCTACGTTATATAGTTAGAAGACGTCCTTGAAGAAATGTCTAAATCATCTCTACCATTATCACGGTCAGAGATCTCTCAATTATCTGAAGCGAGTTCAATTGCTTCCTCCCCAGTATCAGTTGAAGAGTTGTCATTGTCAGTTGAAAAAACAGAATTTGTCCCAGATGTTGGAATTAAGTCATCGGAGGAAACAGACAATGGAGAAAAAAGCTCTGGGACAATTTGTGGTGTTTACAACTACAAAATGAAGATTTCTCCAGAAACTATGCATCAGGGTGCAGTTGTTCTTAGCCAACATATGTTAGAAACTCACTCTTACCCAGACACTGGGGACTCTGTTCATCAGGAAGGCACCTTAATAAGAATGGCAGCATCATTAACAGAGTAAGTGACTTTAGGAAAACATAGATGAATCATTACCATGGTCAAGTAATCCCTGTGTTAGATCTTTTTCTGAAGATAGTTAGAAGTTAATTAATTTTTTTAGGTGTTTCTATGAATTAAAGTTGAGGGAACTCTTATAATATGAAAATCAAGCAATATACTGTGTTACAAAAACTTGCTAGCAATACTGCAAAACTTTTTGATTACTTGGTAATGGTATTATAATTTGCTCTTACTGCAAACTCTGAATATGGTGTGAAATATTGAACAGATTATGTTAATGGTTCTAATTTAGTGTCAGTTTGTTTAGCTTTCTTCGCTCACTTCAAAAACAGTTTTTTGTTTCCATAAAAATCACTTTGTATTTTATGTCTTTTTAAATCTTAACATTGCTTGATCTCACTTTATTCTTTGCAATTACCTTTTTTCTCAATATAAACATTAAGCAGTATCTTTTTTATTATTTTTATCTTTTGCAGCAACCTTTCTCTTTTAAGCATTGTTCCATAGTCTCTTTCATTATTTTTCATTTTTATTTTTTTCATAATTCTACACACCTCAATGTCACTGTGTTAGTTAGTTCTTTTGCTCTGTTCTAAACCATGCTCTCTTTTCTTCCTTCCACCCATCCATTTAATATTCTTATGGAATGATTTTCTCCCTGGAATATATTCATTCAGCATATTGCCCATTGCCGCGCTCCAAAATTCATTCTGATTCTTTCATTTTCACCGTTCAGTGTTAACCTAGTACAGGGGTGTCAAACTCGATTTCATGGAGGACCGCATCAGGGTTGTGTTTGAACTCAGGGGGCTAGGGTAGGTGTGGCTAGGATGGGCATGGCCAGGTTGACATCACTCACGTCGGGGACGCCTGTGGTGGCCCGAGCACTCTGCCAGCGAAAATGGGTTCCCGAGCTACATTTTCACTGGCAGAAGCACCGCGGGCTGGTCCTTTGCTGTTTCCAGGGCGGCCCCGCAGGCCAGATCTAAGTACCCTGCGGGCCATATCCGGCCTTGAGTTTGACCCCCCTGACTTATTATTAACCTGTGTGTTTCTACCTTTTGGAGGGTCTATAGTATAGTATAGCCTTTATTGTAATTGTATATCATGTATACAATGAAATTGGTTTTAGCCTCACTGGTGCAGTCCATGACAAAAAATACAAATAATCCCTATGCGAGTAATTAGGGGTAGAAAAAGAAAAAGAAAGAAAAAGAAAAACTAGTCATGTTTCCGTGTGTGCGTGGAGTGATTGTGGTTGTGTTTAAGAGTCTGACAGCCCAAGGATAGAAATTATTTTTAAACCTATTTGTTCTGCTGGCTATGCTTTGATGTCTTCTGCCCGATGGTAGAAGTGCGAAGAGACACTGACCAGGGTGTGAATCATGTCTGCTGTAACTTTGAATGGTCACTGAGTGATTGGTTGTAAGTTGAGGACTTTGTGTATGGATTTTGTCAATTGAAGCTGTCACATAATATCTTTATCAAAAAAATCTATAATATTTCTTACTAATGATTAGCACACTATTCCAGTTATGCGATTTTGACCAGTATGTCACAAGCATGAACAAAGCACAGTTTTATCTTAAACATGCTAATAATATTCTGTGCAGGCCGGGCTCTCTTATTTAGAGACAACCATGTAAACTATCATTTTGTTGCCTGCATCCCATTAATTATCCCAAAATTACATTGATACCTGTGCAATTAGCACAGGGGCCGCCCAAGGAGGTGGGCTCTCTCCAGTTCTCTTTATACACCAATGACTGCATCTCTTAACTATCCATCTGTTAAACTACTGAAGTTCGCAGATGACACAACAGTGATCGGTCTCATTCGAGACAATGATGAATCCACATACAGATGGGAGGTTGAACAATTAGCCTCGTGGAGCGACCAGAACAATCTGGAACTGAACACACTCAAAACCATAGAAATGGTGATAGTCTTTAGGAGAAACCCTCCCATACTCCCACCTCTTACAATACTAGACAACACAATATCAACTGTAGAGACCTTCAGATTTCTAGGTTCTATTATATCTCAAGACCTAAAATGGACACCTAACATCAAAAACATGATCAAAAAACCACAACAAAGAATGTTCTTTTTGCGCCAACTCAGAAAGCTCAAACTGCCCAAGGAGCTGCTGATACAGTTCTATAGAGGAATTATTGAGTCTGTCATCTGCACCTCTATAACTGTCTGGTTTGGTTCTGCAACCCAACAAGACAGACGCAGACTTCAGAGGATAATTAGAACTGCAGAAAAAAACAATTACTACCAACCTACCTTCCATTAAGGACCTGTATAGTGCATGAGTCAAAAAGAGGGCTGTGAAAATATTTACAGACCCCTCGCATCCTGAACATAAATTGTTTCAACTCTTACATTCAAAACAACTCTATAGAGCACTGCACACCAAGACAACTAGATACAAGAACAGTTTTTTCCTGAATTCCATCACTCTGCTAAACAAATAATTCTCTCAACATTGTCAAACTATTCACATTAGGCTGCTTTACTATTGCCATTGATCTTCTCATCGTTCCTGCCGCCCATCTCCTCCCTCTTGTGATTGCATGACTGTAACTTTGTTGCTTGTAAGATTGCAATTTATATTGCTATTGATTGTTTCCTAGTATGATTTGTTTGCTTATTGTACTGTATGACTGTGACTGGGTGTTGTGCCTTGTGATTCTTGATAAGTGTATCTTGTCTTTTTATGTACACTGAGAGCATATGCACCAAAGACAAATTCCTTGGGTGTCCAATCACACTTGGCCAATAAAGAATTCAATTCAATTCAATTCAATTCAATTCAATTCAATTCAATTCATTTCAGTTCAGTTCAGTTCAGTTCAGTTCAGTTCAGTTCAGTTCCATTCTGTCCTGTTCTGTTCTGTCCTGTCCTATCCTATCCTATCCTATCCTATCCTATCCTCTCCCATCCCATCCCATCCCATCCCATCCCACCCCATTCCATTCCTTCCCATTCCCATTTCCATTCCCATTCCATTCTATTTTGAGAGCCTGCAAAAGATATTTGTTTGTTTGTTTTCATATTCCAAGTATTTGGCATCAGAGGATGAATATCCGGTTATAGAACTTCTTATCTGCTTGCGTAGCATAATGTATGCTAATGTTTTAAGTTTTTAGGTATTGACATAGATCTTTTTTCTGCTGGATTTTAGACAAAAAAGGAGAATGTCTATAATTAAATTGCTTGTAAGGAGAGGTGCTGATCCAAATATTTCCAACATTCCTATGCATGTACTGTTCTTTGCTGTTAAATCCGCTGATGCAGAAGGTGTGCGAATACTTCTAGAAGCTGGAGCAAGGACTGACATTCGACTTCCAACCAAAGTAGGATATTTTGTTTTTATTAAAATTAAAAACTACAGTTTTTAATTATGAATCGAACATTCATAATTGTTTAAAGAAGTAGACAAATATTTCACTTATTTCAATGATTTATGTTTTAAGCATATCAACTTCAAGCTGCACATAAATTGTTTATGGTGCCTTGTATTAATTTAAAAAAGCATGTTTGCTCTATTATGTTTTCTGTACCTGTTTCATTCCTACTGATTAATCATTTTTGTAGCTTGGTTCAGAAACTCTTAGTGTATTAAGTTGTCATATAACAAAGAAGGGTGATCGTATTTGATGAAAATGTTTAGTTTCTCATAATAATGACTTGGACAATTAAGGTTTCATTCTCTTCAGTTCTTAAAACTTAGTTAATATGGATCAGATGCTCATTTGGAAGCTGGAATACCTTTTTGTCATAATGACCATTTAATGGACTGAGTGCATACAGTGAAATGTTATAGTAACTTATTATTAATGTATTATTTATTAATGAGATTTATATGCCGCCCTATCTCCAGCCGGACTCAGGGCAGCTCACAACAGTTAAGAAACATCTAATAAAAAGTTAAAAAATTAAATCCAAATCTCATAATTTAACAGTTAAAAGTACAATTAAGATTAACAAGTTAAAATTAAATTAGAATTAAAACTCCATCAGTCCAGGCCGGCCAAACGAAACAGCCACGTTTTCAGGTCGCGGCGGAAGGAGCAGAGGTCAGGGCCACCTGGAGCTCCAGGTTCTTTGCTTGTTCTTTGCTTTGGGAATAAATGCAGCATTTGTTTTCCCAGCTTGCAGGTGTGGCTCCTCTTCATATTGCCGCTGCCCTTCCTGGTGTAGAAGGGATTTTAATCACAGAATTACTACTTCATGCTGCTGCAGATCCTGATGTCAGGGCAGAAGATGAGAATGATATATTTCGGCTAGATAAGATTGCAACAAAGGTATTTATTTATTTACTGAATAAATCAGAACAAAGAGAAAAACACATACAAAATAATAGTGAAATAAAAAATAAACAAAAAGCAATACAAAAACAGAGAGTGAGTGAGAGAGTGAGAGGGGGGGAGAAGAAGAGAGGCTTCATACACCTATAAATTTGACCTATACAATTATCTTTCCAACTTGAAATAGTATTCTTTTATCATATTTGCTGTCCAAGTATCAGTTTCTATACAATAGGTTCCATAAAAGAAGGTGCTATATTGTAAACCATATAGAAGAAGTGAGAAAAAAACCCCCAAAATAACTTGTATATGACAAAGTGATAAATAAAATTCATAGTGCAATTATTTTATGGCATGCTGTATGATGAAAAAGGATCGTGGTGGCTCAGTAGCTAAGACGCTGAGCTAGTCGATCGAAAGGTCGGCAATTCACTGATTTGACTCCCTAGTGCCGCGTAATGGGGTGAGCTCCCATTACTTGTCCCAGCATCTGCCAACCTAGCAGTTCGAAAGTACGTAAAAAATGCAAGTAGAAAAATAGGGACCACCTTTGGTGGGAAGGTAAAGAGTTCCGTGTGCCTTTGGCATTTAGTCATGCCGGCCACATGATCATGGAGACATCGTCAGACAGCACTGGCTCTTCAGCTTCGAAGCGGAGATGAGCAGCGCCCCTAGAGTCGCGAACAATTAGCACATATGTGCGAGAGGAACCTTTACATTTACTTTTTATGATGAAATAGTGTTTTTACAAACAAATTCTAATGTGGGTTTACAATGATACATATTTAAATAGTGTTGCCATTTCAGATATATATTCTTACTTTATTTATCAACTTGTGTGGTACTTCAGTCACAAAGAAATTGTAGGCAGCTTACACAATAAGATTAAAGTATTAAATAAGAATAATAACTAAAAGTTTTAAAGCGAAAATAACAAAAATATAGATATATAGTTTTTATAGGAAATTTCACTGACTACTTTCTGCATTGCTTGGATCCTATAAAGCGACAGTTAATAGAGTTGACTGAATATCTATGATTAAGAGGTTTCTAGAGAGGATATCAGGGTAACATCTTAAACTGTTACTGTGGGAGACCACTACTAAGTAGTTGCTGCATTGAGATTAATATGATTTAGTATAAAGCAACCATGTATGCATAAATACAGCTCATGGGGCATATGGAAAATGTAATAAACACATGCTTATTAAATCTTAGGAACAGTTAATCACTGTGTCTTAGAGAGGCCAAATGAGTGTGGATTTGGTCCATAGACTTGAGATCATTTGTGGAGATAGGCTGAACACCAGGGACAACAGGCTTAAAGGAAGAATGCCCTACTCCCCAACCATTAATTTATCTTCGTAGGAAGTGACAGGGAACAACATTTATGGCTCCTCAACTGTGTTGTCTAATTCCCTTTTCTAGTATGATATTGGTGAATCAGTATCTTCCATGAAAATGAATAATGAAACGGGACCACCCAAAGGTTACTACAGAGAATGTACTATTGTCCCAGAGGAAGGTGGGAGGACACCTCTTCATATTGCCTGTGAGAGGGAAGACAATTTTATGGTAAGTGATAGCTATTGGGATTCTCCCTTACAAATTCTATTGTCCCTTCTTAGTTTTCGAATAGCACATTTTGCATTGGTAATAACTTTGTTTTGTAGAAGGAAAAAGTCGTCTGTAGTCAACTAGTTCCAGTTTACCAGTATCGACATTTAATATTTAAGCCTGAGCTCAAATTGTTTGAAGAATTTCAATGATATGGAATAAATGGACATCGTGGACGTATTAAATCTAATGCATATCTCTGGTGTAATCAGTTTTAACCTACCATCTTTCTAAATCCTTCGCCCAAGTGTTAAATGTGTATAGAATATTAATGCAGAAAGAATGGAATAGTAGCAAAAAGACAATCTGAATTTAATGCCATTGTCAGAAATAAAATTATTGGGCATCTTGTTCTGGAAAAACTCTTGAATGAACAGATGAGCAGCTTTGAGGTAGTAGGGAGGCCACATGAGAGAATAAGCCTATCTCCAGAATGGCATTCAGACTATTCATTTATAAGGACCAAGGAAACTGTATCCCAGCTATTGTACAGAGAGAGAATGGATTGCAGCAGTCTATATAGTATGCAGGTCAGATATTTGGCATTGCATCAAGGGTGATAAGAAGAAACATAAGCCTTCATATCTATTTTAAGGCCATCTAAAGATTTGGAGAAGGAAATGGGTAATTTAAAGTTAAAACGACCAGTGGCTGGCTTTTATGGTAGAACTGCAACATCACTTTCCTTTAAGGAAGATGGGATGTATTACAGACCACAGTGCTGCATTCTCTCCATTTCTACTATTCTTATATAGAGTGGATTTCCTATCTATTTCTTAAAATAGCATAGGATTCCTTCAATAAGATAGAAGAGGAAGCCCTTCCTCACTGTATTCCCAGTTTAAATCAACACATCGGAGACACATCAGGGATGGAAATATACTGTAGTCCATCTGCCATTAGCCATAATTAATATATCCAGTGAGAGTTGCATTTCAAGGACATCGGGGATGTTCAGAGATTTTTGGAAGGCCAGAAGAGTTGTGGCCTGGAATGACAGGATTGTCACACTCCAGTTTTATATTACTACCATCAGTTTTATAAATACAAAATTAAATAATCTAACTCTAACATCTCTGTATCATTAAATAAATATAACGGTATCAGGCCTCTTTCTATCAAACTTTACTTTGCAAATGTACAGGTAGAAACGGGTTGTAATTAATTCAGTGATACTTACTCCCTGGTAAAGGAATATAGGATTTCAGCCTAGACGTTTTACTTTTACTAGTTTTTACTAGTTTCTTTTACTAGTTGTAGCTGTTCAGTTTTCAGCTCATAATGGAAAGCGTAATCTGGAACAATATCAATTTGCAAAATACAATTTATCTTTAGTAGAAGTTCAGGTTTTTGATTTTTACTTCTGCAGTTGGATTACTTTCTGCCACTTCAATTTTTTCATTAATTCCCTTTTTGCCTCCCTATTCTCAATACATAGACAAATATAAATATAGGTTTGCTTCTTCACCATCTGTTATTTACTGACATAGATTCCTATGAGACACCTGAGAATCCTACATTTTATAATTAACCAGATACAAAATCATCAATTCATCTAATGATAATTTGCATAAAAATATTAAGTATTGGTTAAGATCCAGAGCGCTCCATTAATTGTACCTTCTTTGACAGCCTATTACAGATGCTACTTTTTAGAAGGATTCTGTTTTAAAAATAATGAACTGAGCCACGGAGAGCAACTTTTCAGCCCTGTCTGAGGCCCAACACATTATCTTTATTTCCTTAATGAAGTTTCCCTATCATTAATTAAACTAACTGATGCATTGAATATTTGTTTATTATGTTAATTAGATTACCAGCTACAAAATTTAGTTGGGAAAGATAAATATGCCAAAAGCCTTCCAAGTAGTCCTTGATTTATGACCACAGTTGAGATCAGAATTTCCATAGCTAAGTGATGTGCTCATTAAGTGAGTTGCATTTGATTTTACAACCTTTTTGCCACCGTTGTTAAGCAAATCTGGCTTTCCGTTTGATCTTGTTTATTGGAAAGGTTGCAGTGGTGATTTTATGATCCCAAGTGGCTGCAACCATAATGAATACATACTGGTTGCCAAGTGTCCAAGTTTTGATCAAGTGACTGCATGAATAAGTAAGTGTGAGGACTGTTCATAAAGTACTTTTTTCAATACCTTTGTAACTTTGAGTGGTTGTTAAACAAATAATTATAAGTCAAGGAATACTTGAATTCCTTTTTGTCTTGATATCCATAAAATATCAAAAACTAAAAGGGTATATATTGTAATTGTATTGAAATGAACTTTTCAGAAAAGAGAACATAAACTTTTTTTTATTTCTGAGCAATATTATTTAATGTCCTTAAATCTTTCAAAGTTTTGTTTTATTGCATTTTGAAATCAGCAAGAGCTGATTTTTCTGTCTCGGTTCTATTACCTTCACTGTTGGCCTATTTTACTGGTGGCCATTGCTGTTTTTTTTTGTTGTTGTTGTTTCATTATCTTCTTTAGTGAATTTTTTTCTGTTGTTATTTATAGTAAATTATTCATTTGGACAAACCTTTCTGCTGCTTTTTACATTCTGCCCTTCTTGTTGTCCACAGGGATCCTGAGATGCCTATAAGTGAAGGTTAAGACATAATAAAGATACATACCACAGGGATTGCTTAAGTTATTGGGGAGATAATTATATGGCTTGTTCTCTCTCCTCTGCTTATATCCTACTGCTGTTGCAGTAATTATCTTGTTGAAAATTCTCTGTCCCAGATTGGTTTTGTTGAGTAGGAAGGAGCAGCTCTTTTCATTCCTGGAAAGGGGAACTACTTTCTCCAAGAGCTGAGCACTCCAGTTTATGAGTTTAGCTTTTTCAGGAGATAATGTTGACTTTAAAATATAACAAAAATATCTCTTCCTCATGCTTTAAGTGCAACTGTTGTAATCACTTGCATAACTTTTATTGAATTATTTAAAGGAAAGGAAAAACTACTCTGGAACGTATAAGCGAAAGAAAGCAAAGGGCAGAGATGAGGAAAAGTGTGATGTACAATTGTAGCAGGTTACAAATTTGGCTATAATAGATTAAGGAATAAAATTAGGAGATTATACAGGTATGCACACAGATAAGGGTAAAAGGAGAAAAGGTGAAAGGTTTTGTAGTTTTGTTCAAAATATCAGCAAAACAAGTCCTGTCTGTTCAAAAGTATTGGATTGCAACCTATTGTTCACACATGTAAAAATAATCCAACTCTATATTTAAAACAACCTCTCTGTCCAAAACAAGAAAAGGTCACAGTTATATTGTAAGGAACTGTAAAATAAAGCTCTCATTTTAAAGGTGAACTATTTTGGAGGAAAACCACTACAGTTTCTTTCAAGCAGCATTTTCTGTGTCAATCTGATTTTGATCACATAAGTGTTCTTGGAATGACGTACTCATTATAATAGGGAGAAAAAAATCTGTGCATGCAAAGGTTGTTTCTTCTATTGATGTGCATGAGCCATAGCAGGATAGGTTCTGCATTGGAAGGCCAACAGAAGACAAAGTGATTTGAAGCCGCTGACGACACAAGCGTGAGCTGACAAGAACTCAGAGAAGCAAGCAATACTGACAAAGTGAGGTCCATCAGGGCACAAAGAATTGAGGGTGACTGCATGACCAAATGACGACAGCATTCATAAATTCCCATATCTGCCAAGCAGTCTAAAATATATATTATTTACTGTTGTGACTTTGTATTCATAGCACCAGATCCATAATTTGTGATATGTTGTTCTGATCTGAATATGTTTATATGCACAAAGGTAAGTAAATGTCCAATTTGGAACCAGCTTCAGTTTTTTCCTTCAGGATAAAATAGGTGTAATATTTTTGCTTTAAATTTAAAAATGTGGCCTAACTTAAATATCTTATTTAAATGTGTCCTTACTCTTTATTTTAATTAAAAAACAGTATCTGTACTGATCTATTTTTTGTTTTTTAATTCTCCCCATCAGAATACTGGCAAAGTTATTCATCTTCTGTTAGATCACAATGCAAATCCAAATGTCCTGTGGAGTGGCCATTCCCCTCTTTCACTTGCAGTTGCTGGTGGAAATGAACAGGTGTGCAAGATTCTTGTGTTTTCAAGCATTTTTAACAATAGTTGTAAGCATTATTTCAAAATTATTTTAATTGTGGCAAACTCAGAGCAGGGATTCCAATCTTTATGTCAACATTTGTAGGTAATATATACAATGATACTAGCACATAAAATGGACAATAAAGATTCCTTGAAACATATGGAAAGTTAAAAAATATATACATATATTTTGAGACATGTTGATACTGATTCAGTAATCAGCTATATGGTTCAAGTAATTTATAGTCAACACTATTGTAGTAAGAGTTACAAATCTATTGATTTGGATTTTAAAATTAGTATTAAAGTTCCATTAAGAGTTGATGGAGAGAACAACAGAAAATGACAGCAATTTACAGTCATGCTATCTATACATGGTAATGTTCACATTGTTAGGAATTTTGTTTGTTAGTTTGGCTGTTTTTGTCTTTAGAAAATTGATAATGTTAGAGGATCCATTTTCAATCAGTTCTCTCCATGGGGAGGAGGAAGTTGAATTCTTCTTCCTGCAGTCCCATTTGACAATTGACAGTGCCACACAAATGTAACATTATTTTTAACTATTATTTTTTGTATTTTAATTGTAAATTGGATTATAGATTTTTTAATTTCAAAATACTTATTTTATGTTCTGTTATATTCAGTAACAATACAAACGCTTTAGGCCAGAGAAAAACCTGCATAAAATATATACACATAACATTATTGAAAATATTGAAAATATAGACCTGGCTTTTCTCTCAGGAATTGGATGATGCTACCCTGAATCATATGTGAAGTAGACAATATTAATTGAATGGATAAATAGAAATAAATGAATGAATAAATATCATTTATTTTATATTCCTTAACAAATAGATGATGCAGAGGAATGATTCAGATCAGAAATAACTCTTCATCATGCAATGCCACAATACCCTTCCAAAAATATGGTTATGTGTTAGTGTATTTATTTTCTAATGCAACCCATGGAGGCTGATAATAGTAATAGTCAAAAAGTGTATCTCATGATCAAAGACTTGTGCTTGCTCCTAAAATGGACTATGTGATGGCTTGACATTGCCATCGTTTCCTCAGCAAGTTCTAACCTAGGTTTGCTATTTTCATAAAAGTATTATATATACAAAAAATCAGGTTTACATAGCAGTTTCGATACAAAGTAGTTTTTTTCTTTGGCCTTTGGCTGCAAACAAGCAAGATTAGACATTTTTTATCATATTCTTGCCTTAGCTCATCCTATGATCCCTTCTGCTACACCAGAGTAGGACATTACTGCTGGAAGACCTGTCCTGTTTAATTAGTGCCTTACTGTTGTGTGAGCCTCATATTTAGCTGCGGACAAGAACAAAGGGAGAAGCAGGAAAAATAGTTTTGTGTCTTTAACTGAAACCATGTAGAACTCCCTGTTTTGGTGATTTTTAATGGATGAAATCACTGCTTTAGGAATGTGGAAGCCAATTTGTGGACACCAGTTTCTCTCTTTAAATCCCTAACAAAAATATTATTTTGGCTATTTTTAGCCCTGCCCAAAATTTGCTCAGGCAAGGCATTTTACCCAGATCTGAAACAATAATATTCAGGAGAATGTTAAAAAATATTTCCTTTTCTTTCTCCTACATTTAGGCAGTAGCTGAACTTCTGGCTGGTGGAGCTGAACCAAATCTACCTTTAAGCCAAAGTATTGCAAGTGCGTTGTGTGCTGTTGTTAATCCTGCATATGAACAGAGTGGGACAATAGCAGCTAAGATGGCGCAGGTAAGAAAAGTGTTGCATGTTTGGTCTTCTGCCACCAGTAGCCTCCCACCGGCCAGTCCGCTCCCACAGAGAGGGTCTCCCCAGGGTGCCATTGGCCAAATTATGTCGGCTGACGACACCCAGGGGGAGGGCCTTCTCTGTGGGAGCCCCTGCCCTTTGGAATGAACTGCCCCCAGAAATGCGTAAGATCTCCGATCTCCGTGTATTTCGCTGTGCCCTCAAAACCTTGTTGTTCCACCAGGCCGGGCTATCAATGTAAAGATTTTAATTGGTTTTAAATGTGGGGTTTTAAATTTGGGGGTTTTATAATTGAGCCAATTATTTAATAATTTTTATTATTTTTAAATTTTGTCTGTCTTTGTGCCTTTAATCAGGCTGTACACCGCCCTGAGTCCTTCGGGAGAAGGGCGGTATAGAAATAAAATTAATAATAATAATAATAATAATAATAATACTCTTTTCCAAATAAAGATTGTAAATTTTTCTAACCCCCTGCCAAAACAAAAGTAAAATAAAATAAAAGTCATTATAATGGTGAAGCAGGATGGAAAAGCTATGAATTGACGAAAAAAGCGAGAAAAGAGGCTGTAAAAGGCTCAAGGATTAAAGAATCAAAAATAGAGCTGATATAGATTTGTAGTATTACAGGGAGAGGTCAGCATATTGCATGGCTGAGAGACCAGGGGATTGCGTGAACAGTAGACGGCATTGACAAACTGATGGCTCCAATTTGTCTGTCCGCCTTCCTAGTATACTTACATAAGCAAGTAATCATTTAGATATAAAACGTCATTATCTATACCGCACAAAGCGAAAAATCTATATCCCCATATTAAGTTTGGTTGTGGTTCAGTTTTAACACAAATTAAATTCTACATCTGATTATCCAGAACTTCAGTTTCCGATTGTAACATAATGGCTTAAGAAGAAGATACCGAAACATTAAGAAATTTGCTTTTACATGATTAATGTAATTAAGTAACTATTAGGTTTATAGACATGTGTGTGAATACTTGTAAACATTAACTGAATTGTGTGCATCTTCCTAAAGACAAGTTGGTTCATGTGTATAGTTATGCCTTATTTCTATATAAATGCTAGTAATAAATCAATGACCTTCAGGTTTAACTATATTGATTTGCCTATGTGTAACATTGGTGGAAATGGCTGCATATAACTCTTGATGTTCTACATTTATTTTATTTTCTACTTAGATTGATTCTCTCCTAGCAGCAGGTGCAGATATGTTGTTGCCAATTACTCTTATTGATGAGGGTAGAACTGCAGTGGGGACAGTTGTGGACTATGCATATTTCAAATATTATCAGGTATCTTTTTCCATATTTGAAAATTCAAAATATGATATATCTACAGTCCTGTGTTTTGCGGAATGCACATTTTTGCTACTGTTTAATTTGTTACATGGAAGTAAGAGTCATGTATGTCAGGAAAACCTAAGGGTAAGTTGAATAAGGTATTTAAATGTTATGGTAAGACAAGAGATAGAGTGAAGAATGAATGGGTGCTGAATTAATTAATGGATCAAATATAAAAATAACTACTACAAAAGAACTATGTTGAGGTGACGTAATTATATGGAGAAAATGAATGAACATTCAATATCTTAAGGTATGGTTGAGAAGAGAATGATTGAGAAAGTCATGGTTAGATGGAACTGATCGTTGAGAAAGGTAAGGAGCTCATAAAAAAGTATTGTGGCAATAGATATATAAATGTGATGGAAACAAGGATGATTTGTAAATGGAAAAGTCTGGTGAATGGTGTTGATATAAATGAGATTTATTTAGATTTCCTTTCCCTTTCTCTTTTTCTTGAATGTCATTTATTTAATACTTCTTATTCTTTGCATTTTACACATAGCTTATTTTGAAACTTTTGCAATTTTTGAAAACTTTTCTCATTTTCTTTGATCAATGTACTTTGATCAACATTTGGTGGTACTGTCTGGGATTAAGTAAACCTGTGTTTCACTAGCATATAGATGACTTAGAATGTAATTAAAAGGCTTCATCAGTGCTTCTGCCCAGAATTCTACATGTGCCAAAACATCTGTGCTACATTATCATGGATAAAGACAATGGATAGAAAGGTGTTTGTTTGTAGTTGCTTTCATCAAAATACACTGGGTTTTGATGTTATTTATGTTTTACACTTCTGTTTATAAATTACTTGCAAATAATATATTATTACATTATAGGAAACAATATTATCAATCTCTGTTAAAGGCATATTTTTATTTATGCAAGCATGGAAATAGAATCACTGGTGAATTTATTTCCCTTGCATGTATGAAGGCGCAGAAAAGAATGTTCTGGTGACTGACTTTCTAAATGTCTGCTAGGAAAACTAGAAATTAAGTAAAAAACATAGGTGGCATTGTTTTTATCAGAAACAAATTATAAATTTTGCTTATGGGAAACTGGCAAGGAGCATCAGAAATCACAATCACATGACTGCAACTTGCTACAATGCCATAATCACATGTGGATGCCTAGTGCCCAGACCACAATTATGTGACTGTATGGATACTGCAATAGTTGGGACTATACATTTGCTCGGCTTCATCTTAGCTTTGAAAATTGCTAGAGGAATGGTTGTAACTCAAGGACTATCTGACTACTTGACCATATGAGTTGTGGTGGCACAGGGGTTAAAATGCAGTATTGCAGGCTAATTCTGCCAACAGGCAGCAGTTCGATTCTCACCAGCTCAAGGTTGACTCAACCTTCCATCCTTCTGAGATCAGTAAAAATGAGGATCCAGATTGTTGGGGACAATATGCTGATTCTGTAAACTTAGAGAGGGCTGTAAAGCACTATGAAGTGGTATATAAGTCTAGGTACTATTGCTATCTATAATTTTTATGCACATTTCCTAGTTACATACTAAAAATAATGCTTATGTATTGTAGGATAAAAGAGTGTTGCATACTCCCCTCCATTCTCTGTCACCAATAGAGAGGGATACATATGCATTTCGACGAAAGATGCTGGATTTTCTCAGTGACCGGCTTCGTGAGTGTGTCAGTGAAAAGGAAAAACAATGGGATGAAGAAGAATTTAGGAAAATCAAAATTGGTGAGTCCAAGTTAGAATTTAAAATTAAAAAAAAACAATATAAACCAGTTCTAGACTTCGATTAGAATACTTAGGGCAGAGGTGTTTTCTTGCAGTTGGAGATTATTTAAAAATATGAACCTAAAAAGTTAAACTTGGGATTCATTGTCAACTTTCCTCCTATCACCTGGGAAATGTGGTAGTATGATATTATCTTGTTATCATTTTGTATTCACAAGATATACTGTGCTGAGACAAAAAGGAGGCTAAAGATATTGATACTTATATGCAATTCTTATAATGTTTAATTTCATTCTCAGACGTTGAAATTTATTTGTTTTTATTAAAAAATTGGCTAATACTGCTAACAATTCTGAAAAAATAAGATTGACTCTGGCATTTAGAAAAGCAACAATAGCTCTCATGAGATCAGTTTTAATAATAGATGGACGAAAATGCCAAATTCAGCATGAATATCTGGTTGACTGTGCAGCCAGTTATAATGGGGGAAAATAGTGAAAACAATAAATCAAGACACCGTATAGAAATAACATCAAGAAACTGGATGAGGATGATCACTACACTTGGAGATCCTTTAGGATGCCAACATCATGCACACATTTAGCCTGTAGTACAGTGGACTAAAGCACTGTTATTAACATCTGCTGCTTGCAATTACTGCAAGTTCAAATCTCACCAGGCTCAAGGTTGACTCAGCCTTCCATCCTTTCAAAGGTAGGTAAAATGAGTACCCAGATTGTGGGGGCAATAAGCTGACTTTGTATAAATATACAAAAGTATGAAGGCTATTGCTTAACGCATTGTAAGCCACCCTGAGTTTCCGGAGAAGGGCGGCATATAAATTAAAGCAAATATATATATATATATATATAATCAGGAAGGAGGTTAGAAATGAATACAGTTATGAGAGTAATGAAGATCTTAAAGTCCAAACTCAGCTGAGGAAATATCAAGACAATTAACTCACCTGGGTGATTCCAGTCATTAGATGTACAACTGAAACAGTAGACTGGAGTCAAGCAGAACTAAAAGCCCTGAATAGAAAGACCAAAAAAATAATGGCAATGAATTATGCCTTTCATACATACATCAATATTGATAGATTGTACTTACCAAGGGAAATAGGTGAATAATGTTGCAAGCATACCAGACAGTTGAAGAAGAAAAAAGGCCATTGGAAGAATATCTGAAGGATAGTGAAGATGATATATTAAAGCTAGCATACTCAGTAATGCAGGCTTACTGAGTTGTGGAGAGACCAAACTGGCCTTCAAGAAAGACCCAATGAAGAATAGGAAAGAGACAGCAAGGCAAAATTTTATATGACTAGTACATTTTTTCTAAAAAAAGCAGGAAAAATAAATAACAAGAAGACTTGGCAATGGCTAAGAGCAGGAAAATTGAAGAAAGAGACAGAGTGGCTAATACTGGCTGCATAAGACCAAGCCTTAAGAACAAATGAATACAAAGCAAGAATCGGAGAGGACAGCAACAGACAGCAAAAGCCACCTCTGCAAAAAAGCTGAAGAAACATTGGACCTTTAATTAGCTGCTGCAAAAAGATTGCACAGACTGACTATAAAAGATGGCATGACAAAATAGCAACAATGGTGTGTTCGAATATTTGCAAGAAATCCCATTTGTCTGCAAGGAAGAACTGGTGGGACCTTAAAATAGTGAAAGTAAAAGAAAACGAAGAAGTAACATATCCTGGGAATTTAGCACTCAAACAGACAAGCACCTGCCACATAACATCCCAGACTTAACAATTGTCTATAAGAAGGACAAAAAAGTCTAGATAGTGGATGTGGCAGTACCTGGAGACAGCAGAATAGAAGAGAAAGAGCTGGAGAAGATCACAAATACAATGACCTGCAAATAGAAATAGAATGATTGGGGCAAAAGAAAGCAAAGATAGTACCAATAGTTATAGGTGCCTTGGTGCAATCTCAAAACATCTGGAGCATCACTTGAGCACCATCAGCATTGACAAAATCACCATCAGTCAATTGCAAAAGGAATCAGTTGGAACAACTTACACACTGTAATGATACGTTTAACATTAGCAAATAATAACATCTCCCTAACCCAAGCCTTGGGAAGGACTCGAAAGGTGGATAAAAATGGCAAATACAAACATCTGGTTGACTGGAATGAATCATACATCATCAAACAAAAACATCTGCCTATCCTAGGTCCTTGGAAAGGATAGGTAGATAAAAATGCCAAATCCAATCTAAACATGTGACTATGTGACAAACCAATTATAATAATATTTGCATTTCAGCTTCTGCAGGAGTAAGAAGGAAATCGATAAATACCTCTTTAGGACCATTACCAGAAATAGATTCATCAAAGTAAGTTCTATGAATCAAAATTTAATTTGCTTGTTGTACTTATAGATGGTTGTGATAGTTGGTTTTAGTATTGTTGTCATCACTAATGGAACCAGACATATAGATTGAGTATTCTGCTGCAGAGCTCAAAATGATGTTCCCTTTAAGCTATTTCATCTTCATATGGCTTCTAAAATAGATGTCCTAAATCCAGATATGAACCCCTTTTTAAATTTTAAATTTAGTATCTATAATATTGTTGCTGTGTGTTGTTTATATATAGTATATGTATATATAGATATATTCATCCATATATACCTATACCCAGACATACATACATACACATTGGACATAAAGTGCATAAATTTATTGTGCATTCCTCCAATCTCCAACAAACTTTAAAGTCAGTATTCAGATTTCTTATGAGTGTGATATAAAAATTAGCTGAAAAAATATTAAGAAAATGAGCACTGGTAAAAGTTGCTTATTGACTGTATATATTGACAAGCCCATAAAACATTAATTTGGGGGAGTTTAATTAGAAGATTAAGAGACAGCATGGCTATATGATAGGAAATTATTGAAATAACTTTCAATAGTCACATAATAGAATCACAACATAAGGAAACAAGTGTTGAAGTTCAAAACTCTTGATGTACAGAATCATATATATTCCAACTTTGTAATATTTGAGCAAATTTCTTTATTATGTATGTGTTCCAAAAAGTTTACATGTTACATCCCTAATCTTTCTTGTAACCACATTTTTTTTAACAGATCGCTGTTCTTTAAATACTGCTACCAGTGTGGACGATCTGTTGGTGTGACCCTTTCACCTTGTCAACATTGTTTTGAGATCTTCACTTGTAGCAAGTCTTGCAAAGTCAAGGCTTGGAATGAACGGCATAAGCGAGAGTGTTTACAAACAGGTAGGTGGGGCTGATGGCATGCAGAGCAAAGTGAGACTGAGATAAGATGTAAAAACGTTGCAATTATTTTTTCTAGAAAGAAACAAAGTGTCCTTAAAAATGTAAGTAATCTTGTTTTATTTAATCTAATTAGTATCTGTAAACGTCAACAGTTACCTATCATTATGAAAACTTACTTTTATGAAAACAATTCAGCTAAACCAAACTTAAATTGAAACAGTAACTTGAACAATACACATATAAAATCTGCAGTAAAATTTATTTATTTACTTAATTTATTTAAAACATTTATATAGTCACCTATCTTAAACCAGACTTTGGGCAGCTCACAATAAAAGTGAAAGAAACAGTGAAAGAAAAGCATTAAAACAAACAAACAAACAAACAAACAAACAAACAAACAAACAAACATCTGGCACTACAGCTAAACTTTCCCATGCAGCTCTCAACAGGTTTGCCAATTTCAACCTCATCTCAACACTAGGGAAAACCACCAGGCCTTAAGTGCAATTTAGAAGATCAAAAGGGTAGGGGCCTGCTTGATCTTTGGAGGAAGGGTGTTCCATAGAACAGGAGAAGACTCATTTCCTAGGTCCCATAAGATGGCAGCATTTAAGGGAAGGGACTAGGAGTGTGCCTATCATATCAGATATGGTGGAGAAGAGAGGTGTCCTCAGGGAAAGATGGTCCCACAAATTACCTGGTCCTGTGCCATGTAGGCTTAAAGGTAATAACTACTACCATGAATTGGCACCTGAAGGAAACAAGGAACCAATGCAACTTGCACAACAGAGGTATAACATGGATGAATCTAGATGTGCCCAACTCTGCACAGGCCACTGCATTCTGGACCAATGTGATGCACTTTTGATTTATTTCATCACTACTGACTACTATAGTTCTACTTTTCTTCCTATAGTATTCTAGTTCAGGTCTGAGTGCTTAGCTTGCTGATTCGAAGTTTGTGTCATGTTGCATCTTCTTATTTGCAGTACTGTATAGAAGATTTCTTTTAAAAATGAGACTATGGCTAGTTAAATCCTTAATTTTGGAAGCATTTATTCTTCCCTGAGCTTCATTTCAGATGGATAACTGTCCTTAATAGGAAGCTGGTAACCTAGGCAAAATTTGGAACGGAGTTAGATTATGTAAGACAAATGGATAATAACTTCACAGTGTACATCATTTGAACCTAATTCCTGAACATTATACATCTTTTTAGGTACTTAGTTGCCCCAATCTTCTTTCCCATGCTTATTTTACCTAACATTTATTGGGCTAACATTCAATGTCTTTTGGATTTCACTTAGCATACACAGATCTTTTTACTCCCCCCCCCCTTTTTTTTTTTTTAGAAATTCAGATGTGTGTACCAGCAATATCCAATGAAGTGTAGCTTTTTAAGCTATGGGTGGTCCATTTTACTGCCCTACTGGGAAACATCTGTAGAACTACATACTATATTAAAAATAATAATTATATTACTTAGATCTAATTCAGGCATTAAAGTTCCCACATGAGTGCTATTATAGGGAAGATATAAACAATCCTGAAGTAATGGTTTGAGATGCTATCATAAATATCTTTATACCACATTTATGCCTCTTAAGTAGCACTTGGGACTGCCTTTCTACTTCTTTGATAGATAATTCTTATTCCCAGATAATTTCTTTATAAATATTATGTTTTGATAATATTAAGAAGCATTTAATACTGATCTAATTCCCTGTGCATCATATATACATGTTTAGATTTCCTGTGATTATTTATCTTACATCTTACATTGTATAATGTAAATTAATTTTTTAATCTGTTTACATTAAGTACTGATTTAAATCTGTTTCAGTTCTTGGCAATCAGCTAATTTTTGTAGTGTCAAAAAAACCGCTACATTGAACACAAGGACACTGCTGCTTATAATATGAAGCAAATTATTTGAAAAATATTTGATGTGGTTACTTTAATTGGGCAAAATATGCTTTCTCTCATCTTTAGAACAAGTTAAGGAGAACAAGAAAAATAATGTGCAAATTGTTACTTTCCTGACCACTTTAATGTACAAACATATAAGATTAAAGTTGCAGGAGAAATGGAACTCTTGAAATATAAAGCAGGATTCCTTGAAAACCTGGATTGGAAAGATGGCAAAAGATTATTAGGAGAATGACTTTAAACGGCAAGAGAAAGCTTCATTCAAGCGAAGAAGCAAGGAGAGATGTAAAAAGAATTTTATTAATATATGGACTGTGAATAAGCTAGGTGTCAAGTGTGCCTAGACTGTATGTGAATATTTTTTTTATTTTGACAATTGTGTGTTTTCTTGAAGGGGTTTTTAGATTAAAATTTAGAATTTGATCTAGAAACCTACTGTACATGGTGTATTTCTCAAAATGATATGGTCAAGGAAGATTAAAAAAAAAAGATTCCATTAAGAATACGGTATCAAAATCTCATTTGGATGGATAAATTAAAGCAAAGCATTTTCCAAGCTTCCAGAAACTGAAATAAGGAAATTTCATATCTGCATATAAAATGGATATTGGAAAGCAAAAGATTAATTCCACAGTGATCAATCAGGTATGACTGGGAAGCATATGAGCAGGACATGAATATAATACTGTTGTCTTCCTCCAAGTTTTTCACCCTCTGGATTTCATTTTCTTCATACTCTGAAAGAGGCATAAAGCCAGCAAAATATGTGTAGTCCCTTTCTGGAGCCAGCCAAATGACTAGCTTTCACAACATCATGTAATGAATTGTGCTATGTGAGGACTTTCCTTTTTGCTTCTTCAAATTAACAAAATTCAGCTTCAAGCTTCATTGGTTGTCCCAATGCAGCAGCTAACTCTGAACTTCAAATTTGGTTTCAACACATAGCCTGTTTCAAAAATTCGTACCTGTTTTGTTCTGCTTTGTTCCATCAAGCCCACATTTTATGTTCCTTGTGGCCGGAAGATACCAACATTTTAGATTGGAGTTTAGAAGAAACCTTTACCAAAGCAGTATTGCTTCATTTATTCAAAATCTATGTTAACGTTTGTACCAGTATTGTACTAATTTATCTTTGAAATGTAGTTTGCTCATTGCTACACAGTGTAGCTCACTGACTTCTCTTCAGCCTATAGAGCAACCTATTAGTAATGTACTATTAGTTGACCACAACTATGGCCAACATTTTCTATCAGTTTTAGATCGTTTGTTCTATTAAGCCAAGCTTGTGTTAAAGGGATTTAAATTGAGTAAATACCAAAAAATATGTTGTGGCATTCACTCATATTTATATCAGTTTTGTACTTGTTTTCTGCCATTTTGTCAGATCAAGCCCAAATTTTGTATCACCCCACAATGTGGGAAACTGATGTGTCCCCTAAAAGGGAGTTACAGAGCATCCCTCTGTATGAGGGTTTTTTCTACTAGAACTTTGTTCCCCTATTTCCCCCTCCCAGTTGCTAAGAAGTGGCCAATGAACATAAAAGTGTGCTATTTACAATATTAATTAAGTTTCCACACTCTATGGAAGGAAATTGTTTAATACTGAGGTTAATGTTAAATTTTCCAGATTGTGATAAAATCTATTTGCTCACAAAGATATTGGATCAAGATTGCATCAAACAGTCTGAAAATCAAATATGAGTTTGGTTATCATCCTAGTTCTTATCAGAAGAAAGTAAGATGAAAGCAATTAATACAAAGCAAAAGATTGAGAAGATTGAGATTATGCAGTTCTTTCCTCAGAAGCATTTACTTCAATTAAGTTTGTCTTTCAGTATTACACCTCCTTCAGTGCTGATAAGTTTACTATCCAGAATTGTGGAACTAAGAACTTGATCAGTCAATATTTTCACGCTAAGGCATGTATTTGAACTCAGTTTTTTATAGTGGTTCATCTTTTTCACCATGTTTGGTACAGTGAGATCTCCATCGTTCAGATCAGCTAAACCTTGGAAGCTGTATTATCCGGTGCTTCTTCAGAATGGCGATAAGGACATAAATCTCATCATACGAATGCCTGAACGATTTTAGTGAAATACGGTTAAAATGATTTAAATTACTAGAAAATGTATTTTTTTAAGACTGTTGATATTAATGTATATAATTTCCAGTAATCTGTGATGTGGTAACCTGAGAACATCGACACATGAACGCTGTTAGCAGCACATCATATCTATATTGTCTTCATGTTTTATGTACAAAAATAGATTTCCCACAGGAGGGCAATATTTAAAAAAACATGAGGTGACCTCCTAGAGAGCATTGAAAAATCAAGATGGCAGTTATAGTAGCATGAATAAAGCTCTACTATGCTGCGACAGTTGTATTTGTTTCTTTTGTTTTTTTGACACTCACCTGAGGATGCTGCTGGCTTAAGGAGTCAGCTACTGGTTCATGTAAATATTTATTTCTAAGGAATAGTCTATATCTCTTTAAGACTATTTTATTTTAACTTTTCCTTTTGAAGAATAAATTGGAATTAAAGGGTTTTAAGACATTAACTTGTTCATGTGCACATGGATTAAGGTAACTGCAGAAAATATTTTAATGTATAAAAAAATCTAATGTCTAAGATTATATTTACTGTGTTATGTATGTTGAAAATATTGCCCTGTATTTTAGGAATGTATTTAAGAGAACCATAATTTTTTGTAACTTTTAATTTAATAAAAAACAAATCACATTATTGGATTTTGACATACACAGACATACAGGTTCTTTGAGACATACATTACCTTATTTCATACTATTGTGCATTCTGAAATGTCTTTCCAACTTATTTTATTGCTGCAAAAGAGAGTACATCTTCGTCTGAAGAAGTCCCACCTGTTAGGGAGGGTAAGTAAATTCCCATTACTAACCTCTTTCATTAATCACATTTGGTTTTGGTTTTGGTTTACATAGTAATGTTGTTTCATACAGAGCCTTAGAAAATAGAGTTGAAAGGAATCTTGGTAATCATCTAATTCAGCCCCGTTATCAAAAGCCATTACTGCAACATATTCAAAAGATGGCCATACATCTATTGTTTAAATATTTCCAGTGAAGTAGTTCCCCATCTTGCAAAGTAATGTATTCCATTGACTGTTATCATTAGATCTTTCCTGTTGTCCAGCTAAAATCTATTTTTAGTAATGTAAACACATTGGTTCTTAAGCTGTCTTCTGGAAGAACTCAGAAATGTCTATATATCTATCATCTATCTATCTATCTATCTATCTATCTATCTATCTATCTATCTATCTATCTATCTATCTATCTATCTATCTATCTATCTCTACCCATAAAAACTCTGGCCAGTGTACAGCACAAAACAATAATAAGAGCAATAAATAAGGAAAGAATAATGTACATCCCTAAGAGAAATTATTCAGATTAGCACAGGGGTGAAATCTAAAATTTGTTACTACCAGTTCTGTGGGCATGGCTTGGTGTGTGTGTGGGATAATGTGACGATGGGCGTGGCCAATTTTTTTTTTTACTTTTAAAACCATTTTTTACATGTAAAACCATGTAAAAAAATGCTTTCAAAAGGCTGTGACGATCCCAGCTGAGTTGCCTGATTGGCAGGCAACTCAGCTGGGATCGTCAGTGCTTGGATCACCAGAGCCATTTAAAAGAAAACAAGTTTTTTTTTGTTTTTAGCAGGCAACTCAGCTGGGATCTTCAGAGCTTGGATTGTCAGAGCCATTTAAAAGAAAAAAAAGGCTCTGATGATCGCGTGGCTCAGTATGGGGGGGTGGGGGCAGGGATTTTTGCTACCGGTTCTCCGAACTGCCCGCCGCCATCGCTACCTACTCGCCCGAGCCAGTCCGAACCAGGAGCATTTCACCCCTGGATTAGCATATACAATCCTATAAGAAAAGACTTGCCATCAAGACCAAATCAAGGCCTAGGAAAAAAGCCAGGCTTTCAGAGACATTTAGATAACCTAAGGATAGCTATCACATCTTCCTGCATTTATTTTTTCTCTAAACAAAACTTACCCGGTGCTTCATAAACTTTTTCTTCCAGAATATATTATCATATCAAGCATGTGATTTTTCTGCACAGTATCCAGTTTATTATTGCCCTTCCTAAAATACTTTGTTGGATACAGTTTCTAGCTATAATACGATAAATGCATGAATAGACAGGAACAAGTATTTTCTTGTCATATTTCTGTTAATGAGATCTAGCATTTGGTTTTTTGTAGCTGCATCACCATTTTAGTTCATATTTGCCTAATGATTCACCAAGACACCCTAATTATTTTTGCATATACGGCTGCTCAGGATTGTAGTCTCCATCATATACAAAAGGCTTGGATTTTTCTCAGCCAGATTCAGGACTATAGGTTCAACTTGTCAAGACCTTCCTGAATCTTGATCTTGATGCTGTCTTTTAAGGAGTTTATAATTCCTTCTCCTCCACCTGTGTCATCTGCAAATTTGATAATCATACAACATGATCACTCATCCAAGTCAGCTAAAATTACTGTACTACATGTTGAGCAAGAAAAGGCCTAGAGCTGGAAAGGTCCAGTAGTGTTACACCCAAACTTCTAGTTCTGACACAGAATCATACATACTTGGGGGCGGGGTATAGTTCAAGCATCTCCATACTGCCATGGTCTTCATTAGAGACTTCATCAAATATTTGAAATCAATGTTCACTATTCTGTAATTTAACTGACCACTATCCTGTGGTCAATTAAACTTTTCCCTTTATTAGAAAAAGTAAATGTCAGGTAGGTTTGTGGTGATTTATTTTTAATAAACCTGTGATACCTTATCCTAGCCAATGTATTCTTTTAAAATATTCACCAACTGCTTAATCAACAGTTCCAAGTTTTGCTGACTGATCAGTAATTATCTATCTCTTACTCTCTTTTTGAAGATAAGAGCATTTGTCCTTCTCTGGTCCTATATTATGTTCTTGGTTTCTCGAAGATCAGAGATGACATCTGTTGGCTCCTTTGAAACTCAGATGTAGCTTTTATTTTTACAGATATTTTCTATTTTCTCCATAATGATTATACCCATCTTCCATTTCCTGTATATGTATTTTTAATTCAAAAGCTCCCTGTGCATCTACAACTTTTACCTAAGATACCCCTTCACTTTTGTCTCTAATTGGAATAATATGAAATCCTAGTATATTATTTCTGGAAAGATCCCATCCCTTCTTTGATCCCTTTATAAACTTTGCATTTAAACTGTGAATACATAGGATGTTTGCACTAGTACTCTAACACTGCTTCTTATTACTGTTGGTTTCAAAGCTATGTCAGATTTTGATATTCCATATTCCAAATTGAAATGTTTACGAATGCTTCATAGTGTATGTTGTAAGATGACATGAAAATTATGAACCTAAGTATTTATAGATGGAGTAAAGTCTGCTAAGTGGTAGATTGTATCAAAGGGATGGTGAAGATTTAGCTTGTATATTCCAAAACTAGCCAGCTGTTCAGATTCATTATCCTGCCCATGATACGAGTTTTAGCAGCAGTCATAAAAGAAAGAAGTTAACTTTTGTCAGTGTGTCGTGCTGACTGCTCTGCTTGCACACATTATCTGCAGTGTGCCTTTTTTTTTTTTTTTGCATTGTGTTTCTTTCCTACCTTTTCTTCCCTAGCCTTACTGTTCTCCAATAAAACAGCAACTATGAAAAGGCTTGTTTTGTATTGAGGGCTGTCCTACTGGACCGGGTTTTGAAATATTTTTGATAACTTTTTGTTTTCCACTTATCTTTTTTTTTGTGGACTTCTCAGAGAGGAGGTGTTTATGATTAAGGGGTGAGCTTAAATTTACAGGACACAATTAGGTATAAATGCAACGTATATATATGTATGTATGCTTGGGTAAGAGAAGGTTGAATGGGGTTGGTGGAGGGTGGTGAGTATAATATGGAAAGAAATGCTGTTGAAGACAGATGGGCACGGTAAAGAGACAGCTGAAGATTAATTCACCAGCTAGAATTGGACAAGTATATCAACCTGTCTTCCACTGTTGTGAGATCAAATCCGCTCATAATAAAATGACAGCCCGTGTCTGTTATAGTGACCACCAGGAGGCGCTTTGATTGCTTATCATAAATTGAGGTTATTGAAACTTGGATGAGTTTATAACTCAGCTGTATAATCTACAGTGGGATGACAGGAAGGCAGGATTTATTTTTTCTTAGTTGTGCACTGAGTAAGTTTTTCTAATTCCGTGCATATGTGCATAGAAATATAATTAAATAACTATTATAATCTGCTTTGAAAAATGCTAATTGTCTATCTGTTCTTTCTGGCAGTGAGACAACGTAAAGCCAGCATTAAAACAAAAGTGTCTGTTCAATACCTAAAAACAAAGGACACGAAAGCAAAGAAGCAGGCAGCAGCCAGGCATAAAAAGGAAGAGATGGAAAAGTGGAAACATGATAGAAGACGACGAACCCTTGTGCAGGCTAGCAGTCGAGCAGATCTCCCTTACACTGGAAACTATAGTTTCATTTAGATGTTATTTTTCATGATGCAGGTCTGATAAATTTGATGTTCAAAATGCTGCATAAGGATGAAAAGACACTTGTGTACTCTTGTGTTATTTTGGGGGAACCAGTTTAAACAAATGCCTGGTATTTTCATTTATGGATGTAATAATGAAATGCCCATACTCTTCCAAAGTCTGTTCTTTTCAATAAATAGGAATTTTTTTAAAAAAGAATCTAATAAGGTTTACCACACTTTAACTTGAGAAGATAGAATGACTCTTCTGGTGATACAGACATTTCAAATTCCTTAGCTGATGGGTAACATTAACCCTCATAATTGTTTAACTCGATGTGCTTTTTGCCAAGCAGTTGATGGTTCTAGTACTAGCATAAATGTGTGTATCCTTCTGTTATTGTGCTTCCAGGAATTTCAGAAACCAGGGAGAATTAGTTTTTATTGATTTTAAATGCGTATGAGTTAGAGAACTGAAAAAATTGTTTCATCTGTTCAGTTGACAAAAACAAAGAAAGCTGTTCCACAAGCTCTCAGTCATCTGTGAGGGGTGACTTTTAAAATTGAATCCTTGAAATCTGATTTGCAGTATTAAACTGGTAGAATTCATGATTAAAAGTTTCTGTTCAAGGTAATAACACAGCACAGATCTTCTTTTAGTTGAAGCTCAGTTGGAAAACTTAAAGCATTATTGAATGAGGCAATTGTTTTTATATGCAATCCCCTGTAGGCTTGGTACTGAAACATCGCATTATTAGTGATCTTTTCAATTACAGATCCTTTTGCAGTCAGCAAAAATTGGGGTAGAATTTAGCAGTGTCTGTACTTGTAATTACGATGAAAAAAGGCTAGCAGTTGTCTTGCTTAAAGCTACTGATGGTGTTAACAATATTGAAGTATCCTATTGTTATGCCTCTGCTGTAATATATTTCAGATATTACATAATTGAACTATTTCTAAAACATGTTTTCTTATTTTAGTTATGAATATAAATAAAATAGTTTATGTTTATATAACATGGCACTTATGTGTATAATTACTTAGAAGTGAGTTTAAGTTAATGATATCTATTCCTTTAATAAAGTGGGGGGGGGGGCTAGGAATGTATCCAGAAAGAGTAGCAAATGTCTGTAAACCTGGAACTTAAGAAGCCAAAACTCTCCCCACCTGGTCCTTCCCTCCCTCTATCAGTTATCCCCCAATATATGCAGGTAGTCCTTGAATTACCCGCCTGCACATCACAGTCCTAACTCGTGATTGTCATAAATTGGGTCACCCACGACCAACCGAATGTTATGACCTTTTTTTGCAGCTGTCGTTAAGTGTACACTGTAATCCATAGTTTGCTACGGGCCAGTTTTGCTGAAAATTGTAAGTAAATGTTATTTTTTTTGCAAAAACCTCATAAAATGCAGTCATGTCATCATAGGACACTGCAAGTGGTAGAGAATGCAACTGTCTTGCCAAATGTCAAAAGTGTGGTCATGTGACTGGGAGGAATCATCAGAACTTTGAATCCAGGTTGTAAATTCCCCGAGAGGGTCTTTGTAACTTTGAATGGTCAGTAAGTGACTGGTTGTAAGTTGTGTTTACAAATCTGTATATATAAGTATATGGCTACCTACCTAAATAAATGCTTTGGATGTTTAACCATGCTTTGATAGTTTTTACTCAGTTCTGGGACTTGTCATAACATAAGAAAACTGTAGGTGTTTGCAAACATATTGTTTGCTTACATGCTCCCTCAATAACTGTCTATTATTATTATTGCTGCTTGTATTGATATTTGGGTGAGCTTGGACAGAGTACAAGCTCTACAGAAGACAACCTGCTTGATTATTTTTGGAAGTAAAGAATTCGAAAACCTCTATCTGGAGCTATCCTCCCCAGTTCAATTTTTAAAAATTATATGCTAAAGGTTCGCATTATTCTGTGAAATCAATCATTCTTATCCCAGTGAATTCCGATCTGGTCTGCTTTACCTCAACAGCATTTAAACTAAACCAATGAACGTACAGTTTGAGTTACTTATTCTATAGTTGGCATAGAGGTACTTGCTACTGAATATGTAAACAGGTTATCCTTGATGATACCACCACCCATGAGCTCCTTGGGTACTCAAGTCAACATTCAAAAATATGTAGTACAATTTGGCATTCTTGAGATGAGACTATACATAGAAACTATATATCTAACAATCTAGATATAAAGGTCTTGGAATTATGAGTGCAGTAAAATACTTTCTTTTCTTGACACATCAGGAAACTTCTTGTAGGAACAATTTTCTAACTTGTTCCAGGGTGAATCATATTAGCAGAACTTACCCTACTGGGAAAATGTATGCTGTCATTACATCCCTCATAGCTGTGATGGGGACACAAGGAATATAAATTCATGTATCACAAGATGGATATAAATTCTTTTCTCCCAAGAAAATATTTTCTGGCTAAGCTAAGACACTTCATTTGTATGTAAGAGCCACTCCTCTTTTTCATCTGGGTTTCTACCATCATAGCTTGGACAATTCAACTCAAGCCACACAGTTCCAATTGTGAAGTTAAAATTACGAATTTAGCACCCATTAATCTGTCCACCCCTCTTCATTGGCTAATTTAATACTATATACTGTTTTGGAATTGTAATGGAGAACTGTCTGAAATATGACAGCTGCACTCCAGATGTGTGTTATAACGATGGCTGTCAGTCATAGAGCTCTGATTGGTGGAGAATAACTCAGGGTTTTTAATTATGCAGTCTTAAGAATGTGCAATATTTAATGGGTAAAGAACTGCATAACAACTGCATAACAACAGTCACACCCACAACAGACTACTATGCATATATTGACTATCTACTAGTAAAAATGTCAAAGAAAACTGGATGGAGGTGGAGGAAATACAAAGGTGGTAATTGGGTAGAGGAATAAAAAAAGGGAGAACAAAATTGGAAGGAGATGAGACAAGAGGTCACTGAAGAGGAAAGAAAGCCTATTCAGGCTGAATTCCCAAGCAAACAGTCCCTCCCTCCCAAAAAATGGTGATTTTCATTTCCACAGATTGGTTCAACAATGGCTACTTTTCAGTTATTGATATATAATGAGTGTTCCATGGCTCAGATTGTTCCGGCAGGTGCATTATTCAGTAATGCTTGGTATCCATTCAAGATAAAACCACAGTTCAATCCCACGTATCTGGCAAAGTATGTGATTCATTGCAATAAAAGTTTGTTTTCTACAGAGCAAGCCATACCATTTGCAGAAACTACGGTAGGAGCTTCACATACAATAGACCCATAGAACAAATGATCCGTTCTTGTGTCCGAATGTTTACATTGTCCCTGCAGTTCTCCATTACAATTCCAAAACCGTATGCAGTATTAGATTCTAAATTTTACTTGGCCTTATTTCTGAATGAACTTCATGCCATTTCTTTGCGATATGATAGACATCTATGGAATAGTTATGTTGATTGGCTGGGGATGTATTTTGGAATTTCATAACACTTTTCAGTGCTATTATTATAAGTGATCTAATGCACATTCTGATTTTCATGAAGCCAGTTGGCGACCTGCAGTATTACTATTGAATTTATATAAAGCAAAAGAATACATCATCCTGTTCCAAATGGTATTCATACTTATTTAAGTCTCCAGCCTTTTTTTTATTTATTTATACAAGGATTCAAAGAACATAATTCAACAGTGCAAGATAGTTACAAGTAACTTGGTAACCAAAAGAAATATATATAAATGATCAAGTTTGTCGATAACGTGAAATAAATCTTATGTTTTGCAGACAGAACTGCACTTGTTTTGCTTTTTTTTAAAAAAAGCCAAGATGTAGTCTTGATATATTTGTATCTTAACTCCTTAACAAGCCCACCAGAAACAACAGGTTTTTGTCATTGAAAGGATAAATAGCAATGCTCTGTTAAAGCTTCTGTTGACCCCTTTCTCCTTCTGAAACAGACATTATGGCACATGAAAAAAAAAATGTTATACATCCATGACTCATTTCTGTTTCAAGGGATTTGAAACAGATCACACCTTGTAGCATAATGCTTTTAATACCAAAATGTAGTACTGCCATAACAAAAATAAACCTCAAAAAATTGTTATTCTATGACAGAAGACTGGGGCTCAAAGGCTGAGCAATGGTGGAAGACTCATTTAAATCAGGCTCTCCAATTTTATATCAAGCAGAGAATTGATGCTAGATTGAAGAGCATAAAGTATATGCAAGGCAGGATACTCCTTTTTGTTGCTGGCTGTAATTTCATTTCATTTGGTCTTTCAGCTAGTGAAGAAGGATGTACCTGACTCTGCTCTTTTCTAGGGCTGGTTGTGCTCTAGCAATGATTTTAAAAAGGTGCTTCAGAATGTGTGGGAATATATGCACCACTTCTTCAAAGCGACAGTGCCTTTTTTTCATGCTTCTTGCTGTTTTAATGAATTATCCTGTTAAAGTAATGCTGACGTGTATCTCTAATGTAACTAATTAAAAGAGTTGTGCTTTATCAAGTTAATAGGAAATCCCCAAAAATGATGCAGCTACCTTAAAGAGGTGTTGTGTTCATATTCCCACATATCACAGAGACCTCTTCTAAATCATTTTTAAAGCATGAACAATCTTTCAACTTTGCACCTCATTTTTTTTTATATTCCTTTTTTTTTTTAAAAAGAAATGATTCAGGGAGGCTTCAGGTTTCTAAAAAACAATACATTGTCAACATCACACATAGTTTGAGTCTTAGAAAAGGCTCCAAATTGTTTTGAGTTTACAGCTCTCCAGCAAGTTGGCAGATTTTCATTCAGAGAAGGAAATGGCAAATATTTTTTCCCCTGCATGATGTATAGCAGTTTATTTCTTTGTGTATTTACAGACATACATTTACAAGACTAATTCAATGTGGCACTTTCCACTTCTCTTGCATTCAAGCATGTTCAAAGAAGGCAGGATATTTGATTTCCATGCCTCATATGTATTCTCTTTACGAACACATTGAGTTTAAGAATAATGTAACTGAAAATAAAAAACGTTTTAAATGGACTAAATCAGTAATGAAAGTGGAAAGGAGTACTGTTTTACTCATAGGGATTTAAACAATGTGTACAAAACTAGATGTATTTTGCTACAAAGAATTCCTTCTGGCATTGCTGTTTGTTAATCAAGTTTTCAAATCTTAGAGATCCTCCAATACTGAATGGGGTGATTAGGGAACTAATTTTTCCCAATAATTAACAAAGCAGAACCAGAATCCTTCAACTGAATTCATTTGCCTCTACTCTTGTCTCATCCCATTGAATGCTAAGATGCTAGAAATGGTTTCCTTATTTGTAACTAGGAATGTTTCAGAATTGTAGAATAGTTTCTACCTCTGACTGCTGTTACAAGAAGCACAACATTCGGGTTGTTATTGTTTTTGCTTTAAGACAAAGAATAGAAACATTTCAGCATTTATGAAAAGCCTATATATTTTAAATAAAAGTTATGCTTTCACATCACTTGCTTCTCAAAGAGAAACTATGATATGTATTAAAGTTAATTAACATCAATGTTAATTCATTTCAAGGTCTTCCTAGTATTCAGTCAGAATGGTAGGGTTGGTTTGATATAATTTGGAAAAAAGAAAAAAAGACGCTTAGAAGTAAAGCTCAGGACCCAAGGCAGAGAATTGTGTACACACACACACACACACATACACACACACACACGTGTAAATCTGTGATGGGACATCTCTCTCTGATAGGCATCAAATTAATTAAACCAACATATGGATAGTTTTGGTCTGCTTACTCTTTCCACCAACATAATTCTGAGCAGGTTTCCTTTAAAATTTCAGGTAGTAGAGATTTCGATAAACAAATTTCTAGATATATATTAGACAGTATCTAACTTGACCCTAAGTTCACCAATTCATGCAAATTCTAGTTTTGATTACAGGATAAGTAATAATACACACACGAAAAATCACTTCTTTTTTTTTGCATTATTCCTTTGGTAAATATTGATTCTTATCATCTTATTAAATAGGAACTTTTTCTTCTTCTAGCTCAAAGTAGGCTTTCTGGAACGACATCCTCCCATGTCTTTCTTTACCACAATGTTGTGTATACTGTTCCGTATTATTATTATTATTATTTTTATTTGAAAGCTATTTTCAAAGGATCCTGCAATACACAAATCTTTTACTGCTATTGCTATGGATGTGGGAATAATATTATTGGTATTATTAGCAGAATTTTTTTTTTATAAAATTAAGGACCTTCATTCCAAACTCTGGGATAAAGAATTCATTTGTTAATTGAGATGTTAATTGAGATTGTACAAAATAATACTCTTACATCTTATGCAAGGGAAAGACTCCTTTCCCTTTGGTGAATGGAAAATTATGAGCTGAAACCCTTTTAGAGCAGTCTGAAAATGTATAAATTAAAAAGACGTATTGTTCTGAACCAAATATAATGCCACAGTTAAATAAAAATATGAGATATTGCATATCTTTTATTCCAGTCAATGAAAATGGTGTTGCCTTGGGGGGGGGGTATTTCTTCTGTCATTGAACCTACCTGTCAGATCTGTCATAGCCCCTAGGTTTCTCCTTTTGGCAAATTAAAGGCTTTTTTAAATGGAGGACAGAAGAAAAGGCCCAATATTTGAAAGAAAGAAAGGAAGGAAGAAAAGGAAAAATAACCAACTCTAGCACTGCCAGATTATCACAAACCATCAAGAACTTTTGTCTCTCTCATTTTGCCAAGTTGAATCAAGTTGAATTAAATATGTCCACCATTTTGGCAAAGTTAAGACTTAGCCACTACAGTTTCTTTTGCAGTTGCTCAAACAAGTTACCGCCACAGGTACTGGGCTGCTATAGCAACCAAAGAAAGTAATAAAAGGAAGTATGAAGGCAAAAGTACATTGCTGTTATTTCCACCAATGCCTTGTCCTGACTGTTTAGGCATAGGATGTATTTCTGGTGGCCGGGTGCTAGAATTCTTGGACAGTCTTTTGCCACAGATTTCATCCAGGCAGGCATCCCCACTTCCAGAACCACTGTTGTCATCACCTGGCCAAGACAAAATTCAAATTAGTATGGTACTTCTTCAAAAGACTGAATTGTAGCCAATATCTTTTTTGTAGAGGTTAATCTGCAACTGCTTGTCATGAATAATGGAAGAAGGCAGAGTTAGATTCAAATCCAGCATAATCTTTCTTTTTCAAAATGTTAGTTGGTCCTAGATTGAATCCCTGGCTAGTCGTGGAATTTAACAATAGTGGGTGGCTATAATGGTAAAAGCTGCATCCCAGGATATATCCTTGGAACTATGCTAATCTCCTCAGAACCAAATGGAGAACTGAAATGACTGAGAACATCATGGAGAACACAGGAAAGGGTGGGGAGCAACCTAATTATTTTGCCAGAGAAATGAGTATTTCATGACTGACTATGCCTATCATGACAACTTCTTGGTAAGCCTCCACTCTGCAATAGTAATTTTGAAATACAGCCTTAAGATATATTCTTCAAGTTTCAGATCTATCTACCAGTCCAAAATGCCTGGGGATCTTGAATTAAAGTAAATAATTAGATTCAGACAAATTTCAGATTAGGCTTGCAATAGGAGTATTAATTTTAAGAAAGATTCTTAAATTAATTATAAGAATTAATGTAGAGAAGGAATGACAGAACCTGGGAGTGAAATGAAAAGGGGGACCAGCATAGAATCATTACATAGCCTCAGGCTAATTAAGTCCAATTCCCCTTCCCCTTGAGTGCCACTGGCCCCTATCTAACTCTAGGTGTTGACCTAGAGGTCAATTCAGAAGGTTCTTGGGCATAGGCTTCAGCCATAAATCAGTTTAATTGAATCTTCATGTGTGGACCTGATCTTTTATGCCTCACAATTCTGGAGTCCTTGATGACTCCAAGTTTGGTTGTTTGCTTGCAGATGTTTTATAACCTGACTGATATTACATAGTTGGGTAATGAAATACAGTATCTGCAAGCAAACAAACAAGCAAGCTTGGAGAACATTGAGGACTCCAAGTCCATCCTGAGTTATCTAAATTCTCTTCTTCTGAAATTATAAGAATTCTTGGGCTATAGGGGCTCCATTTGGGGCAGAATTTATTTCACATATTAATCTGGGTGATTCACTCTACTTTCATTATCCATTATACAATGCCTTAACTGTCCCTCACTCACTCTCACACTAGATTAACTTTGATTAGTGTATGAGAGTTGTGGATACATGCATTTTTGGAGATACCTGACAAGAAGAAAGGCATTTTGATCATCAGGAAACATTAATGCTTTTGATACTTGAGCAATGTCTTCTTCCAGATTAAAAATCCAGTCCTTGAAAATGAACAGAGGGATAATTTTCCACTCTTCCACTGTGTATCACAACTGTGTATGAACCTCTCGTTTGCTTACTAAACATGAAATGTTATGACTAGTCCCACTTTCTCAGCTTGTACCTACTTGTATCCTGGAAATCCACATCATTTCCATTGTATGCATTGCGCAATCGATTTGTCATAATCTTCAACTGCATGATTTGCTGACGGATAGTCATGTCCGGTTTGGTGATGTCGACCTCAACCTCTGGGTTATTGATCTGATTGGCTAGACCATCTCCCATCACATCTGGAAGGTATCTGTAAAGAGTATGTATATGTTCATGCTGAAAGCTAATTCTGAAGAACTGGACTTCATGGAGATCCAACCAGACTTGCTGGGTGGGTGGGAACCTAACCCACTCTTTTTTTAAATTGATTTCCCATTTTCTTTTCTTATTGTTATCTACTAGCTAGTTACCATGGGAAAGTGGCAAAAAAAAAAAAAGAGAAAATGAAAAGTTATTGTTTTAATTCATCTTTGTATTTCATGAATCTAATCAGTGAACCTTTGGACATGAATTATGAATTTCTGCTTGATGCTTTTTTGCATCGGTCCAGGAATGTAGTGGAACTATTGGCACCTGTGGAAAACTTGTCCCTGGAGGAAGAGGGTCTTGAAGTAAGTCTGAGTTCTGATGGTGAATCAGTTTTTCAGGGTATACTAAATTTGAGAGAGGTTACAAGTCTCTCCACTGTTCTGGCAAGCTGATAGCTGTGGTACTGGGCTTCCTCTTCTGATAAATGCCAAATTTATTTTAGTATTTAGACAGAAGACAGCTAGAAGACTCTCAAGGGCAGTTGCAATTACCTAGGTTACTGGTTCTCAATCTGTGGTCTGCAGACCTGTGGGAAGCCATGATGTCATCACAGGGAATCCACAAAGGCATGAAGAAATGTTATGATCTAAATCTTAAGTCTTAGTGGTATTTAAAGGGGTCCATGGTGAAGAAAAGGTCAAGAACCACTTAGGGAAATGGAACTATAATACTAGTGAATGTTGTGTATAGCTGCCTAAACCTTTTTAGATCAGTCTTCTCTTTTGAGCTTCACCTGCTTGCAGGGATCTTTTTTAAATAAAGATGGGGCAATTAATTATTGTCTCATCTCATTTGATTCCTTTCCTATCCACCCCTGTAATAGCATTTCACTTTTCCAAGCTCTAAAACATCATAAAAATGGTAGATGACACTCTGAGACTCCCAATGTGGCTTGGCTTGGTATCATTGCATCTGATAATCCCCAAAACACTGAATAATGTTATTTGAGGAGTTCCTTCTTTATATCAATTTATGTAAGTCATTTCTGATGCCCCTCTTATTTGTCCCAACAATCTCCAAGGTCTGTTTGTTTGGAACTAAAGAAAAGTCAATACTTTCTGGTGACTATTTCATACCCTATAATTTATGTGTTAAGTTGACACACCTCATTTTTTTTCATTAACAATATTTTCAAGAAATGCTTCTATTTAGAAATTTATGCACTGTTTTAATGTGTTTTTTATCTTTAAAAAGATGAATTTTTTAAAAAAAAGTTTAAAGAAAAACAGTACAATACAAAAGGAAATGTCAAATATTTGCTATGCATAGCCTAAATGTTTTGAAGCATAGATGGGATAGTGAATGGTTCTCATTATTTCACAGCTGATTAGCCTTACCTGCCTTTGGTCATTCCGTTCCAGCATCTATCCTCATTTACAGAACCAGATGATATTTTTTCATTGCAAAGTGTTGTTGGGAGGAGAGCCCAGAAGTCTCTTACATCCCTCAGCTTCCCTTTGGCATCTGAAACCTGTCATTAAGAAGAGTGATTAAGGTTGCAGAAAATACTTTTAACAGCTTTAAATGTAATGTACATAAAATTCTATGTACATTATGTATTTATATTAGAACACATTCCAAGAGCATTCAAATAGTAGACAATTGTACTGTGACTAAAAACAAAATAAACTAAAAACAAAATTCGTTCCATACTCCATTCCATTCCATTCCATTCCATTCCATTCCCTTCCATTTTCTGCTGTAACCATCCCTGAATTGATACGTTATTTTGTATGTTACATTGGCTTGTAAGGAAATCTCCAGCTTAGAAATGCTAACTTGTATAAAATAGTATGGCTGTGCTTGAGATAAAATTAATTTTGAGTTATATTTATCACATACTGTCCTAACTGATCAATATTATTCTTATCATTATCTGGTGATAATACACATGGCATTAAAACTACGAAGGCTAGTAAACCAATCTATATCTCATCTATTTTATTAAAAAGTGTTATGTGAAAGTCTTGATTTTTAAAAGCCATAATGGGTGTCAGAGGTCTATATCTGTGGGGCAATCATATGATAACAATGGCATATAGTTTGTGACATGAAGGAGGAGTAAATGGTAAAGAGCATACATTAACAAATGAAATGAAAATAATAACTATATATTATAACTGTGAAACTATGAAAGGGCAAGGATGAAGGAGATGAGGATATCAGATTGATGGCCATGAAATGGCCGTGAAAATACAAGAAAGAAATCAAAGAAACAACTGTTGAAGTAGGATGACTGCATGCGTCCTACAGTAAAAAGTATTAGAAGACAGATGAAATGAGTGAAATTAAAAATAAAAGTGATAAGATGTTTTGAGAGGAAACCGAACTGAAGGATGACTGGAGGGAGTATTTTTGAATTTTATATGGGAATGAAAGGGAGGTTTTGAAAAATGGATGCTATTGTATATTTGTTTGTATGAAGGAAAATGGATGAAATGGAAACTTGAAATGCTTTAAGAAAATGGGAAAATGATAAGTTTGTATGTATAAATTGGAAAAGCAGATGTAGTTTGCATAGGGCTGTGGTTGTATGGCTTTTTTTAAATGTGTGAAGATTACACATCTGACTGAGTCTTGAAAGAATGCCATTTTTCTTCCTTTCTACAATGGTAAGTCATGAGAAAAAAAGACAAATGCTACAGGAAGATTAGTTTATGTGTGCTGGGAAGATATTTTGCAAGAACTGAGACTAAAAGGATACAAGAGATGACATGAGCCAAAATTTAGGAAGACCATTATGATTTTATGCCAGGGAAGGCATGTGCAGATCAGATTTTTGCTCTAACTGAGAAATGTAAGAAAGGGAATAAGATACCTAAAAAATTGTAGGTGGCAAAACAAGAAAAGATAGCCCTAGGAATATGTAAGTATTAAATACAGACCAAGAAACGTTTAATGGCATAAATTTTCAGAGACAATATTCTAAGATAACACTTTTTATATCTGATAAAGACTTCATATTTTTATGAATTTATGTCTAGTTTGCACTTCTGCTTTGGATTCATACAATAATAATGAAAAGGGAATAACAAATCTGATCGATAAAGCAAATGAGAAAATATTCTTGATTGTTCTTTTGAAGAATGTGGCTGATAGTGAGAATTATTTAGTGTAGAATAAAGGCTAGCAATGGAAATGGAACTTTGGATGCTACTGAAGGACATCCCAAAACAAAGGCAGGAGAAAGGCTATGTTTCAAGACACTATTAAGGAAAAGTAAACTGGCTACTCCATACTAAAATATTTACAGTTAAGACACTTTAATTGCATATTGATGCAATAATTTTCAATTGAGAAAGACTATTTATGTATCTTTACTTCTGCAAAGTAGTGGCAGATCACATTTACCTGATTTGAATCTTATGTTAATAATCAGGGGAATTTTGCTGCCAATGCTAGCAGTGTTTAGATGTTGGATACGATCTGGGGAGACTCAATCCATCAGCTGTCTCTATTTTACAAACATATTATGTTCTTTCAAAGTGTTTATCTTCTTTCAAAGATTGGCTGTAGTTTAGCTGAACTGCAAAGGGATCCCAGAATGATTTTATACAGTGAGTACAGCAGGCTGGTGTCCCTTTTTCCTTTCCTTTAGAATCATACATGTTACTACTATTGCCTCCTTTGCATGATGTGTATGTCATTTCTCAGTGATCTTCCCTCCTGTTTGCTGCTACCAATATTCTATTCCTTGGTCCTTCTCCCTCAGTCTTTCAGCATCTTCTCTCCCTTTCCAGCCCTAGCTCAACAGCTACCAGAATAAGCAGATACCGGCTCAGGAGCATGCCAAGCAAATAATTCATGATGGTCTCTTTGTGACAGCAATATTGCAAAATTTTAGAGATTTGCCCATTTCTAAAATACACGATATAACTGCAATTTATTGTTATTGTGAAGTATGCCCTCTATGGGTCTGAGGTGCCCATGATTATTAGATGAGATAGAAACATTTTTACTTGCTGAGAGCCTAAACATGTGAAAAATAACTCCTTATATTGGTAAGCAGGACTGCTAAGGATTTGGTGTGTTTAAAAAAGTGTCTTGATTATTAGCTAAAAGGGTACTTTCATTTTTACAGATTAGTGATGTGTACTCTTCCAAAGAAAGAAAGGCTACACATTGAAACTAAACTGTGCTTATAGGTATTCCTTCACACAATGAACATCTTTACGAGGCCCAATGAGCATTTTGATTAACAGGTTACACAAACAGTTCTAGCGCAGAATTAAATCAAACAAACCCTCTGCACTCACAAATTTCTCTGAACTAAGCCCAGAAGGTTTATCTTCAGTGACATATTTTCCCCGCCTTTTCTTATCTTCCACATTGGCAGCTTTTGTATTGAGTTTGGGATTTCCACAACCTTGAAAAATCTGGGGAAATAAAAGAAAATCACATTTCAGAAAAAAAAAATTCTGCCAGGTAAATCTCTGCACATTTACTTCACAATATTAAATTTACTTACAATTCATTTCAGATATGAGGCTATTCTGATTTCCTATATATTTCATACTAGTATTTTTGTTTTGTTTGATTCAAAAGGCTGATTTAAAAACATATAGCACAACAGGCTCTATTTTCTAAATTGCTTAAACCCTCAGACACTAATATTGATATGGATTGTCATATATGCATAATACTGTAATTAGTGAATAAAAAATCCCACCCTAGAGCTTTCTTTTGTTGATTTCCTTAACAATCTAATGATTAATGAATTTTGAAGACATGTTCACTCTCTGAACTGATGGCTTATATTATATTACTATATTTTAGGCAGCACTACTATGTTCTCTCTTTTTCTTTCTGTCAGTCTATTGGTGACTTATTTACTTGCTAGTCAGTTCCTGATGCACCTTCTCTCAGCAGCTTTAATTACAGTTCTTCTGTTCCATGAGAATAATAGCTAGGGTCCAGGAACTCAAATTATGCTGTTCACATCAGGGTCAATTGGATAGGAAGCTGCAGTTTTTGGATTTGTGATGGAGCAAATTTCTTTTATGCTGGGCTAAAATATCACACACTGTTCAGGAACACATACAGGACAAATGTTTGGAAATCAAACGTGATGAGGAAGAGACAGATAAATCTCACAGTGAGCTCACTCTTATACTGGGAAGGAGACAGTGAGCTCACTCTTATATTGGGAAGGAGGCACATTCCAGTCAACACATACAAATTAAAGATGACAGGTCTAGGGTTTAATAATTCTTGTATGACAGTAAAAGTGCCTTTCCACCTATTGAGCCCTGAAGAATGGCAAGCATAATATGTCTATTTTTTATTAGTAGAAACAATGGAATCTTCTCATGGTAACTTGTCACTGAATGTCACTGGCTCAAAATACCCAGGGTGTGATCCAAAGTCACTTTGCATGCTTCGGTGACTGTTTACAGGAAATGCCATGAATATTCAGGAGAGTTGGGTGAGGGAGCAATAAGAAAAATACAGGCAATTAAAAATATAAGAGGTAAATATTCTGAAGTTCACAATTTAGTTCTTACCTTGGCTGTTATAGATTCTTTGTTTTCTTGCATGTTTGAAATGGCTTCAGCAATCCTAGCATGAATTGTACCAATTACAACATCTACATTAGATGGTCCATCAAAACGATCAGCCACCAACAATAATGAATCTATTGGGAAAAAAATAAAATGATACTGATTAAGAAGCATATCAAACAAATCATTTGTAATTACTATAATCAATATTGAAAATGCAACATACATCAATGGAATATTTTATATATTTATTTATATCTTAGATATTCAGATACCATGGTTTACCTACACCTACAAAGATCAGAATAGTGCAAACAGTGGCATTTCCTGTGATACTTTATGTAGGCAAAAGTTGGACTTTAGAAACACAGGATTGGAAAAGTATTGACACTTTTGAACTTTGGTGCTGGAGAAAACTCTTGAGAATACTACTGTATGGACAATAAACTAACTAAACAAATGGATCATCAAACATATCAATGCAGAATTCTCACTCAAGGCATATATGAATAGGCTCATCCTCTCCTATTTTGGACCCATTATGCAAAACCCTTGGTCTCTTGAGGAGTCTGTAATGGTGGATGGCCTCAATTAAAATGGCAATGGATGTACTGTTGGAAAACCGGAAGAACCGAAAGACAGATCATCACGAAGAAAATCTATCTATGTGGTTGTCATTTAGAGTCAACACTGGCTCAAAAGCATTCAATCAATCAATCAGTCAGATCCTCACAAACAGTTAAATACTGTCCCCCTCAGAAAAAGAAGTCATAAGGATAAAATGATACAATAAATTTAAGAATATTTAAATAGCAACATACAAAACAAAATTTTATAATTATGCTTGAGAACCGATTATCATTTTTTAAACTTTTTCTACATGAACGTGCCCATGTAGTTTACTAGAAATAGAATTCAATTTGAAGGTGACTGAACTTTTTACTCATTGTTAAAAACAGCTTTTTCTGAAGTCATTATTTTTTTAACTGCTTAAAATCATCCAATCTGTGATACTGATGAATACTTGGATCTTATATATCCTGGTGTCTTTTGCAAAACTTGAAAGACTCATAATCCATTATGGGAACTATGGAATTCCAAAACATATGGAGAATTACATAAAGGAAGAAGTGATGCTTCAAAGATATTGAAAATATTCCTCTAATGCATGCATCAATTGATCTCCAACCTTGCATTGCTTAACTAAAAGGAAAAAAAAGAGTTAAAAAAACATCAATGAAAGCAATTTTTTCAGGCAGACATCTGTAGATCTTACCAATCATGTTCTTCCATTCAGTGTCCAGGTCAGCATGATTGCCCAGGCAGCCCTTCAAGACATTACGGCAATAGCTATTACATGGCTTAATGTTTGACATGCCCCGGCAGTGTGCACAATACATCAACTTCATAATAGCACGATTGCAATACTGGCTCAGAGGGACCTTAAAAACAAACAAACAATTATTTCTTAAGGGCATAATATAACAATCGTAAAACACAACATGTAACCTAAAACGCAACCCAGTATTCAAAAGAGAAAAAGTATTTTTGTGCGTGAGCAGAGATAATCTATATAAATTTTAAAACTAAGTCCATTAAATAGACAACTAGGTTGTTTCTTATATGAAATCCTTGGACATAGTCCATTTAATTTCAGAGTAGGACTGCTTTTCAGAGATGATAAGAATGAAACATTTCAAAATCCTTGAAAAACATGCATTCTGAAATATGAACATTTAGAATATATTCAGGTCTGAAAGCATAAAACTTGTAAGTTACCCTACAATTGTTTCTTTGATGTCCTGCCAATTTAAAAAAGGCCAGAAGAATAAAGAAACAAGCACATAAATATTACAGATGAATATTTTTTCTGTTCTTCTGTTCAGTCATGTCTGATTTCTTGGAGACTGCCTGGACAAGTCCTTTAAGTTTTCTTGGCAAGGTTTTTCGGAAGTGGTTTGCCATTGCCTCCTGCCTAGGGCTGAGAGAAAGTATGCCTAGGGCTGAGAGAAAGACTGAAATTATTACCCAGTGGGCTTTGTGCCTAAGGCAAGACTAGAACTCACTGTCTCCTGCTTTCTAGTCTAATGCCTTAACTGCTACAATAATAAGATACCTATAAATAATTGTCAAATTGTCATTCAGTCAGGTAGTGCAGAATCACTGTGATTTATCACATCAAACCCTACTGGAAATCAAATATGAAATATTCTCTGAATATTCAGAATCAACTGTTCCAGAAGATTTTAAAAAGATCCTATTGACAGAACTGTGGGAAATATATTTTATGTATCTATGCACATTATGTACCTATGTATAAATAAATATACTTTGGCAATAAGTTTACTAAAATTTCCATGAATCTGAAATCAGACAATAAAGTCAATTATTTGACAAGTTTCCTCATTTTCATTAATGTGGGCCTCAATTCAATTAATGTATCAAAACATAGGTAGTATTAACTATAATTTAGAACTCAAATAAAGTTTGAATTTTGAAAAATATAAGAGATAATGCACTTTTTTCTCATCTATTTTTGTCTTCTGTTATCTTAGCATTTAGTGTAAAAGTCAGTTCCATTTCTATCGTAATATACCTCCAAAATGTATTAAATTCTTGTTATTGATTGGGTTTAGTGGTGGGTTCTAACCAGCTTTACTACCGGTTCTCTTTGTGCATGCGCTTTGCGTCTGATCGCCTCTTTGATCGTGTTGTGAAACAGCCCAGCTGAGGTGCGGCAATCCACTCTGCCGCACCTCTCAGCTGGGCAAAAAAAGAAGAAATAAAAGGTAGGAATACCGCAGGGGCGGGCGGGAGGGCCCAGCTCCTGAAGACGTAATAGCGTCACCACTACCGGCTTGGCCGAACCGGGAGGAACCCACCACTGATCGGGTTATAGATATGATGGAAAAATGATGGCCAAACTAAAACTTAGCAAAAAGCATAGTTTTCAACTTCATTTCAAATCTCAGTTTATGAATCTGGTTTGCTAGTCAACACAAAAACAAGATATCCAATGGCCATATATATATGTTCATTCAATTGACGGGAAGGGGGGGAGATAGGCTGTTCCAGGGTTGCAAGGTTAAGTCCCCCAAAGCCTGGAAGTTAGAAGCTATAACTCTGGAATGAAAAATTGAAGTAAATTATTGAATTAGAAGGATATAAGGAGTGAACAATGTTGTATGGAGAACTAAGGATAGACAGGTACTAGGCTGCTGTTGTCTGTGTAACTGGAAGTCTTTAATCACAAATAAGAATAGTTTAAACTGGAGTCTTAATTCAGATAGGAAACAAGTGAAGATTCCTGTTTTGCAATGAGAATTCCAGTAGGAATAGAGTAGGATGGAGTGTCCAAAACAGCTTAAATGGTAGTGTTCTAACTAAGATTGGGGGGCAGTAATAAGAATTGGGATTATTGCAGTAATTTAGGCATGAAACTATCAGGATTACCCTAATAAAGCCACAGATTTCCCTTTCAGAACCCACAGATTCTATAAGCATTCATCAAATGAAAATTAAGTGACTCTTATTAATAAAATCAATAAATTGATTCCAAATTAGTTGATCCTCAGTCAAGATCTGAGGTTGCAGATCAAAAAACTGAGACAATCTGGGAGACTTGGAGACAAAGAATGGGAAGCCATCATGAAGGATGGAAAGGAAGACCAGATTGAAACACACACACACACACACACAACCCTCAACAATCTCCAACTCCTGAGTCACATTCTATTTAAGGCATTAAGATGGGATCAAAGAGTAAATATTACTAAGACACTTTATTATGAGTCATCACATATTGACATCAAAGATCACCAAAGACCAGTAGAGATATCATTAGTATAACAATGACACTATGGATCAGATTATCCAAAAGTACTGTATAAAGCATAAACAAAATGGACTGTACTTGGATACTTTCAAATTGATTGGTTTGGTAAAAGGAATTGGAAAAGTTCAGTTATAATAACAAAATCATGCTTAAGAACTGACTGTGGAGCAGATCATGTGCAAGTTCCAAATCAAACTAAAGAAGAACAAAGTTATCCAATTTCTACAACATGATCTTGAACATATGCTGGCTGTTTTCAAGATCACTAGGAACTGCTTTGAAGTCCTGAACTTCACTAGTAAGGAACCAGAGGAACTATGGAATGAAATCAAAGAAGTTAAGAATGAATGGAAAAGAGACTGCCAATAGACAGAAGAAAGTAAACTGGAAGTCAGAACAGATGGTGGAAACTCTCCAGAAAAGAAGCCAAAGCCAAGAAAGACAATGATCTCAGAAAGAACTTACAAAATTTAAGTGAGCCATTAAAATAGATAAGAAACAATATTGGAATGTAAAGTCACCAAAGATGGAAATGGACATAGATAAACAAGGAAAGCCTTCCAAAAGAATTGTGATCATCAAAGGAGGTTCCAACAACAAATTTGCATACTAAAGGACGGACAGTCATGAACTGATTCAAATAGGATCAATAATAAGTGTATTCTGAAGTAGCTTTTGGAGGGAACACAAAAATTATAGTGGATCCTGAATATGTATATTGATATTACTGGTAAGTCAATCCAGCCAAAGCATGGTAACAACTGTCCTGACTTTGCTGTCTTGGTTATCTACTATAAATTACTAATAAAACTTGATGCTAACACGGTATTAAATTGTTTATTTAGATTTTAGTAACTTGTCTTTATTATTTTTATAAATAAGATGGTGAACATACCTAATATTTCTTTCTCCTCCTATTTTCCCTGCAACAACCACCTGTGAGATGAGTTGCCTGGCCCAAAGCCACCCAGCTGGCTTTCATTATACTAACCACCATCCTGCCAGAGGTTAATCTATCCATTCATTGAGAACAGTTCTCTGGAAAGCTTGTTATGAGACCATATGTAGAAGATGACTTTAACTCAGAAAAGGCAGATCCATTATCAAGGCAACAAATAGATAAACATGTCTTGATTACGGTAGGACTACCTTGTATCTGAACTGCCATGAGCAAGACAATGAGGCTTCTCTGTGGCAGCTCCCATACTTTGGAATTCTTTACCTCTAACATCCATACAGCTCCTTTGGGATATTTAAAGAGAGTTTAATTTCACTGGGCCTTCAGCACTTTTTGATTTATCAATTTCTCAACATGGGGCAGAACTGATTTATTGGTAGCAAATGCATTACTAAAATAGAATTACTTTTTATAATTTGATTTATTACTATTAATTCTGATCCTATTCAGCAGGAATTTTAGAGAGCTAAATTTTGGTTGGTGGGGTATCTCATTCAGATTGTTCTAACAAGCTTTCATCAAAGAGATGAATGTTCTGCTTGACACTTTAAGATCTCCTTTTACCTTTAATTGAGGAATATTAAAGACGTATTTTCCAAGGCCATATTACAAAGTAGTTACATTTGTTTAGGTTTGAGAATCCTGATAAATAATCTCTTTGTTCATAAGAAATATACACATTATACTCTACAATGAATGAATAAATAATATGGATAAGCAGGATATCAAGGCCAATGTAATATTATGTATTTTTAAAAGATCCATTTTATTATTTCTATGTCAAAGTATTCTGGCTGAGAATTCAACTAGAGGTTACTTATTCACATCAACTAGGCAACACTTAGAATTATTTGTCTTTTTTTCAATAATTACCTCATAGGAAATCAGAGTAGTATGTCATTTAGGTTTGATATAATTTATGTTAAAAACATTTTTACATTTAAAAAAAATATATGCCAGGACACTCAGCAGTTTGCAGAGTTAACATAATTATAAGTGAGATGAAAATAGAATATACGGGTTTCTCAGATAAATACATAAGCAGAAAGTATATTACCAGCTCATATACCGGTATTAAGGGCTAACTGTAATTATTTAGACTTAGTTATTCATAGGTATGCTCATTTAAATTAATGTGACTACAATTGTTTATACTCTAAATATGGTAAGTCTATAATCAGCCCATTCAAATGAAATTCATAAACAACTTATGTTTATCCATCAAGGACACACAAAGGTCAGAATCTTTAATGATGAACACAATCTCCACTGAATTAGGGATTAGTTTAGATTTTTTAATCTGTTGTAGAGCAATTTTTCTTGATTTAAAAAGATTCATATTTTCATAAATTTTATAAAACTTGAAGACAGTCAAACACATACATAGAAGTCTACAAAACAAGATGAAAATACATTTTAATAGTCATTTTAATACAGGGATATATTGTATTTTAGTGTCTAATGGAATGCAACAAACACACCTATAGTGCTATATTTTATTCTTGATAAAACAATTACATTTTATGAAAGCTGTCACCTGCCAATATTGTATACTTATGATCTAAGTTGAGAAATGGACTGACATGCCTTTGTGAGTTATGTGTGTGGGGAAGAGAGAGGATTAAATTAATGTGATAACAAATAGTCCTTAATAAGACTGGGTTCATGTATTTATTCTACCTGAACGATGGTAGCAAAAACAAGGCTCCTTTGCTCCATGGTCACTTCCAATCCATAGCATAAAAAGAAAAAGGAGAAGCCGAACTGTTACAGCACCTGTGTTGCAAAATGACTAATACTCCAAGAACTGTTGCTTGCAGTATACTTACCGTCTACCTTAAAAACCAATAGAAAACTAGAGATCTTTCATGAGGAAAAAAGACACTTGGATAGACAGCAAAATGAAAATGTATTATAATCCTCTATACTGAAGTGGTATTTATTTTCCACAAACTGCTTGTTCAAGTCAATTAAGTTAAAGGGAATGTGTTTATAGATCCACCAGAAATATCTTTCAATATATGTGTGTGTGCATGTGTATGTACAGAGTAAATTGTAGCAATATTATCAGTAAAATTATTTCTCTGTGATAATCACTTCTTATATGCAGTTATCTGCTTTTTGATTTAGAAAAGGACATTCCTTGAAAGTCTTCTGAAGTTCCTCTGTTCTAAATTTCAGAATTAGCTGGCTGGCTGATGTGGAAATTCCAGGATCCTACATAACATAAAGAGCTTGGTAGGATGAAGAGGGCAAGACTGATGAGGCGGAGAAGGAGCTAGTGTATTCTTCTTCACTTTCTCTTATATTAAAAATATTGACAGAATTCCGGAATGAAAACAAAATTCAACTGGAGGATGATTTAGAATTTATATTGGATTTTTTTTATTTCTCCAATATGTGGAACAACATATTATCTTTTGAAGTTTACCTCAAAACTGAGGCCAAAAGGAGATATGCTGATGGAGCATCATCCTCCCACACTCTTTGTTTCAAGCCCTGATTTCTTCTGCCAAGGACAGAGAGGAATTCCACTGGGGATAAAGGAATGGGAGGAGGGAGAGGGGCTACGGGGTAGTCCACCATCTGTTTTAACAGATGGGTCTGTCACATCAATCTAATTTGGGCCTAAGGGCCAATTCCGGCCTTCCCCAACCTGGTCCCCCGAAGACATGTTGAGAAAAGTTTTGTGATATTATGAAAAAAAAAAAATCTGTTATGGTATGCCTTTCAAGCTTTTGCTCTTAGAAACTTATGGTCTTCCAACAGAACAGTGCTTTGCAATCTGGAGAGCTAGTCTAAATTTATAGAAGGATGTATGGTCCTTTATTAACATTACTTAATGGAATAAAGTACAACATTATTATACTGTAACTATTTGTTTATTTTGTTGGAACCATGAGACATTAAAAATGTAATATGAATTTAATTTCATGGTAAATGTAATTATTAAGTGATTAAAAATCACTTAATTATGATTCCCTTAGCTTTATAACTTGTCCCTAGGCCTTGGAACACTATTTTAAAATAGATCTAGTGTCTGAATAATGCCGTTTTAAATCACAATGAAGTTTGTTATACTGATACACCTTTTAACATAATTCTATTAGTAAAGGTAAAGGTTCCCCTCACACATATGTGCTAGTCGTTCCCGACTCTAGGGGGCGATGCTCATCTCCGTTTCAAAGCCGAAGAGCCAGCGCTGTCTGAAGATGTCTCCGTGGTCATGTGACCAGCATGACTAAATGCCAAAGGCGCACGGAACGCTGTTACCTTCCCACCAAAGGTGGTCCTATTTTTCTACTTGCATTTTTTACATGCTTTCGAACTGCTAGGTTGGCAGAAGCTGGGACAAGTAATGGGAGCTCACCCCGTTACGTGGCACTAGGGATTTGAACTGAACTGCCGACCTTTCGATAGGCAAGCTCAGCATCTTAGCCACTGAGCCACCACATCCCCTATAATTTTATTACATCTGAACAAAAAGTCTCATTCACTTGTTTACTAATTCGGGTTACTGCTATGAAAAGGAAGCATATTATTGGACAAAAATTGCTATACAGAAGTCAATACACTTAGACGATCAGGAGAAAATGTTCACATGATCCAGTGTGTGACAGAGAAAATCCAAGGTATATTGTTGTGTTGGTTCTTTCACTTGACCGACTTCCATAGGGTGCTTACCACAGGGTGACTGTTGAAAAAAACACCTTATAGTGTGTGAAATGCATTCTCATGGATTCATTCAAGAAGCTGCTTCCAGCACTGGCCTATTTTCCTTAATTCTGCTAACCTGCCAGCAGAATTAAAGTGGTATATGAAAGTATTAACCAGGGATTATCTTGTGGATAATACAAAATGCCTTCTTAGCAGGTTGTAAAATCTCACATATGCTAAGAAAAGTCTGGCAAGAGATTTCTAGGCTGGCCACGTAAAGTCATCAAACAGCAAAATATTTCATATTTCATTCATATTAAAATAAAGATATTTTAAAATAGTCAAAAAGAGTTTGAATTACTCTTCATTGAGGATGACTAACAGGGGAAAGTAATGCTTTATGCCATTTCTGGGAAAGAGAGACTGGGGTTGTGAGAAGAGCCCATCTAACGGACAATTCGGTAAAGAGCTTTCATTCTCTATTCTTTCAATCCAGCCTGCATGCAGACCTTTCTATTTCTACAAGAGCTTCTGGAATGTAATGATTCAACTGAAGGGCAAACTGAAAAGCAAAATGGTTGAAATGTTCAAAAGATACAAGTCCTGGAAGCTGGGACAAGGAACTTTAACTGTAGCAAAAATAAAAAGCAGAAGTAATTACAAATGTAAATGTTGCTTGAGCTAACCAAAAAAACCAGTCCTTCTCTTTATGTTATTTACTAGCTTTCTCTAAGGCTGGCTTATGAGTAGTGTATTTTTCTTTGCTTTGTCTACTGCAGATTTTACTGAATAAGAATCAACTACAACAAGAATGGCACAGATTGCTATATCCATATTAAGTAATATGAAATAAATAAATAAAAAAATCTTTGCAGATAGATATGAATACAGAGCTGAGCAATCATGCAAATTGGGTGTATTTTATCTTAGATAAAGGAAATTACATGGCAAACATCTACAAACAAAGCACAGGAAATACAACGATTCTAAATGTTTATTCTCCAGCACTGTATGATTGATCATTTCTTTGCTATACCAAAGGAAAGTTTATTTTACTATTGATACTTGCAAGGGGATATCTAATGAGACTTGAGGATAAACACAAGAAATAGAATATTTTTATTGTACCTCAGCATCATTTTATAACACAGTTCTAAGCAGCTTCCCCCTCTTCCTTCCTTGTGTTCACTTTCTATTCATTCCCTGCATGTATAGAACAACTTCACTGCACTAGTGCAGGCTACCTTTATTCAGATGTATCTCCCCCCGCCTTGCTTTCATAGACGTACACCAGAGAATCTATAATTACTATACTCTGCCACTCATCATAGCTTTAGCAAGCATGACGAAAGGGGCAGCCAGTTGTTTTATCCCAAATATGCTTACACTAATTTTTTTGCAAATTCTAAATGCAAAAATTTACTTTGCAAAATAACACTGGTTCACATACCACAGTTTCACATACCACCAATCAGGTGATAAATGCATTTACTGACATAGAAAGTCATTTGTCCTGGAATGCATGACTTAATGTCTGTACTTATGAACCAAACACTTCTGAATTGAGGACACCCAGGAAAGGGGAAATGAAGACAGACTGGTTAAACTAGCTAATTCACACTTTCAGGCCCAAGTGGAATATTATTTTAAACCTGAAGCATATTGAATACCCAAAAGGAAAACAAGAAGACTTTATATTTTTATCTGAATTGTGCCAACTTCTTATACAGCTTATGTTCTTCTCTGTGTTCAATCTGCTTGATGGCCCAAAAGTCCAATGCTACTGCTGGGCATAAAGGCTCAGTCACTTTCAAATTATTTATAATACCACATTGATACATAAAACATTTGGATACTCCAGCTATTTGTTTTTCTTTATGAACTCTGAAGACATGTATTTTACAGGCCATTTGTGTCGAAAAAACATGTAAATTTTCATTGGGAGACAAACTAACTATAATCTCTGTACACCCTCTCCGTGTTTTATTGTGTTAATCTGCACATTCTTTCTCTGTTCATGTTTTATAATATCAAGAATAAAAGATGACGGACATGTTTTAGAGCAAATATTTAGTTTCCTTCAGGCTCCTTCCCTTAATATTTTCAGTAATATTGAAGCTACTATGATTTAACGTTTTATAATTCTCTGGAAATGCCATGTGATAGGATCCTAAACATCCCCATTTCACCTTATTGTAGTTTTTGATAAAAAAACAATGAATTTGAAAAAACCAGTAATATGAAAATGGAAGGAGAATCAACAATGCTGCAATGAAATAGTTCTAAGGAATTCATTTTTTAACAAGATGACCACCATGTTATCTAGAATTCAATGAAAACAAGCTACAAATGTTAATAAATTTTAATTCTAACTATATTCTATCCTTGTGAGTTACTGAAGGCATTTGACTATTCAGTATGGTTACCTAACATGTTACTATTTCCTTCTATAGACACAGCAAATGACTTTGGGCAGCTTCCAAGTTTCAATATGCAGATGCCACCCAGCCATTCCTTCCCAGTGTATTTAGCTTTGGTAGTCACTTTTGTGTTTTTTCCCCACAGTACACCAGACACTAGATTGATCTGATGTAATATAGCAAAGAAAAAAGGTACCTCCCAGTAATTTAACACTAAAAAAAGAAAAGAGTCCCACTGCTTTGCTGAATTGCAGGATGGATCCTGCTATGACAAAACTTTAGGAACAGCACTCACTAAAGAGAGCTCTCTGCTTGAGGTAATCATTTATGCAAAACAGAAATGACACCAATCAATGAATTTGTCTGCCTTTTCTAATACAACAGTAAATATATTTCCCAGAGTAAATAGGTACTTTAAAACTTCTCAGGAATTTAAGCTGACCTACCTGGGAGACCTTTCTGACAACATCGTTGCCCACACCAAGTCCCTGCACAAAGGAACGGACTGCAATAAAGGCCCTTGTTGCCTTGAGCTTCAGGTCCCTTGGAATCTCTCCAAATGGCTTATGCTGTTCCGAGTGCTTCACTATGCAGTCCATATATTCATCCGGAAGCTGGTACTGGGGATTCATCAACTTGAAGAGCCGCTCTAGCAGGTGAGTCCAAAATTCATTGAGGGCTTCTTCTAAGTTGATATTGGGACCTCGATAATAATGCCGCAGCTCACTATACAAGTCTTTGAAAAGCTTTACGTTCTGGAGATAAAGGTCTCCATACATACCAGGAAATGTGTCATAAAGTGCCTTCTCTGACTTGTTTAACAAATCCTGGAAGTAACCTGAAATAAAAAAAGTAGGAGAACAGGTCACTAGAAGAATCTCTGGAATGAAATTAACCTGAATTAAAGACATCTTCAAATTAAACTATTGCACCATTGCTAAAAGGAAATGAAAAAAACTGATATGTTAAGTACACTGGTATCTTCAAGCATAGAAAATGAATACCTGTCATCTGCATTGGTTGTTTGACTGCATAGATGCAAAACCAGATTCACATTCAGAACTGTAAAATATTTCTCCCAAAAATCTCATGCCCAGAATAATACTTCTTCAATATTCCCATGAATGTGTAAGACACAACACTACATTCATTCTCATTTATTGTATATTTGGAAATCAGGCATTGATGAAATTTTGGCAAAAAATTATTCTATGTGAAATATGCCCAAACATATTTTTACTGAAATGGTAACAGATAACAATTACATTTAAATTTTATCATACTGCTTAATTCCCAAGATAATATATGCAAATCACTATATAAATCAATACGATAAAAGGTCAAAGGGATTAAAAGATGGTAAAAGATTGTTTCCCATGCTTCTGCTCCTGACAGAAACATATGTGCATAAGCTTACCATCTTATTTAAGAGAATATATCAACAATAAATATATCTAGTAGTTCTATGTATGAAGACTAAAAGGTTTCAATATTTGCTTTTGGTATTAAAAGAGGACATTTAGAAAATTATTTGACAATTTACCAAACCTTTATGATTTAAAAGGTATAACATGACAAATAGCGTCATGTTCATTACCACCAATCTAACATTTATTAAAGGAGAACAAATACTATATCTTTTCAAAGCATTTTTCCAAGGTGCTGAGACATTATTTCCTTTTAGATATCATTTGTGAATATTTATACTAACAATAGCAGGTCATTAAATACTATAATGCTAGTACACTTTAGTGCAAGGCATCCCTTGTAAAACAGAAAAATAAGAACTAAGAGCTCCATTAACCCTAACAGAGAAAATTAGGGGAATCATCCTAGCTTTGAGTCAATTGAAGGTAGTACTGATTCCAGATCTGTGAAACTCTTATTTAGTTTTATCAGTTACTTGACAATATCCACCAACCAAAATCAGCTGCAAAAAGCACAAACCTGGCCTGAAATCACATAAATACGGTTTATTTGGTTTTTGCTCAGTGATTTGTCAATATAAACATTATGGTTTGTAAACAATGATTTATAGCTAAACATGTGGTGTGACTCCAGCCAAATGTGGGTCATTTGGAAAAGAATGGTTAAGCAAATAAGAATCTTGCATGAATGCATACCTAGAATGAAAACAAATGTATCTCAGAGCATGTTGTAAAAGATTTTAGCTTTATAACTATTGAATTCACAGTCCTTTCACACAGAAATCTGTTCCTATCCTAGAATCCCAAGCATTCTTCATTTCACTTAGCTTAGTTGGAAAAAAATGTTGAAAGATGCCACAATTAAAAAATAAAACTGTTGAAGAACTACTACACATTACATAGTCTTATCTTAGTTTATCTTATCTACCTTCTATGAAATAAAACAATATCTACATGTTTCTTTGAAATTATGAACAGAAATTACGAAATGTTGAGTTGCCAATCTGTATTACTTTATTGAATCAGACCAAGTATTTTTACATATCATAGTATCTGGATAGAGCAGCATTGACTGATATTAGTATCCACAAACAATAGTACCATTCTCTTTGATTCTTTCAGACCGCAGCTATTTATTTAAGAACATAAAGAAAAAGCAATAACCCCCCACCACTCCCCTGGCGACAACGTCAAATTAGCCCCTTTATGGACTCCATATCACTCTGAGGTCCCCAAGTCTGTTGGGTACACCAGAACAATTTTGCTATAGCAGTTGGTCAATCATACCTCTACTACAAAGAGATAATATACAGTTATACATGCAGATTATGAGGAAGAAATGTTAATATTTCAAGAAGTGGCTGAAGTGTTTTGCCTTTAGACTTAATAAAAGCCCAGAAATCATTCATAGCAGCAAAAAGAAATATTAATATTTCAAGAGGTGGCTGAAGTGTTTTGCCTTTAGACTTAATAAAAGCCCAGAAATCATTCATAGCAGCAAAAAGTTCTTGTAGACCTTCAAAAAGCACTGCTTCTTGAACAAATAGTTAAAATGGTACAGTATATCTCATTGTTTTTGCAATTTTTCAACAATCTATTCATTCTAACATTTTTTTTCAAAATAGGGAACAATTAAAATCATTTGTAAGTGCTAAACAATTCACAAACTGGTGATGATGTTGATGATTCCCTCCATCCATAAAAGAGAAAATATTTCACACTTTCTTAAATGTTAATGCTGATATACATTAAAATTGAGCAGATTGCTTGGCCATCACCTTAATAGGTAATACCAGAGGACCAAAGAGTTGGAAAGATACATTTAGGCCATAATGCAGGAATCCAAATTAAAGCATTCTAAATAGTTTCCATCCAGTGGAATACCACCTATCTGGGCAACTGGTTCCACCATCTAGCTATTTTTATTATTAAGGTATCAGTTCTGGTGTGCCTTCCAATAATTTTTATCCTTTATTTTGTATCCTGGACTTTGCAATAATATAGATAATGGGTCTTTGATTTCTATGTGGCATTCTTTCAGATAATTTGATGAGTACAAGCCACTAATGAAACAAATTGCTAAGAAAATTGCAGGGACTTGTTCAGGCAGTTTCTGAGATTATTACTAATCTCAGAATAATAATAATAATAATGTGATTAATTTCACATTATTATTCATGTGCTTTGGAAGTCATTTACTGTATCTACTGATTCTGCCTCCACTTTCTCCTCTGCCATATCACACTACTATTCCAGATTTTTTTGCACAAATAGCACTACCAGGTCAGCTATTCTATCCTACCTCCATCTATTATTTATGTTTTTTATATTTATCTCTGTTAAATTTCAATGTTACTTTGATCTATTTCTCTAATTAATGAAGATTATTACTCTTGACAACCCAAAAATATTGAAGGTTATATGACTCAGGACTGATCTTTATGGTACTATAATCAACACTTTCCAATATATTGATCTCTCTTTAAGTACAATAAGTGCCCCAAGAAAACCATTTTGGAGAATCTACATATGCAAATGGACAAGACATAAGCTTTCTTTTAGATAAATAAGATATCTCTTGAAATAACTATATCACAAGGCAAGTTTATGCATATACTTCAACTATAACTCTCTTGTGTAATTTAGTTTTAAAGATTAGTAGCTCTTCTATATTCGCTAATGCAAGATCTACAATAGTTTCTGACAAGTGAGAACTATCTCCCTGATTTAAGAGAATTCATCCAATCTTTTAATTAAGTCCCCAAGGACCTAATAACTAGGTTATTACAACAAGAAAATATAATACTTGTAATTTAAAACCAGAGAAGGAATAACATGGGAGCAATATGTGAAGGTAACAAGCAAGTTGATACATACTAGGTTCAGATTAGCTTCTGTTTATCATATGGGAAAAGTTTAGGAACCACAGTCTTTACCGTAACAGATTAATGCCTGATGTCTTCTACTAGAGGCTGGAAAGAATGTAAAAATTATTACAAATAATGAGATTAGAGAATTCAGATGTAGTATGTTCAGTTCACTGAAAATTATGAGATGCAAAGTATGCCTTATGAAGACAATTGTTGTAAAATAATTTACTAATGAAAATCAGTCTACACTAAGAGGCTGCTTCAAAGTTCACTAGACTCCCAATTGTAGGATAAAAACCCTCTTTTAGTAATTCTCATGAATAAAGGAAGATTGATCACAGTATGAATTAATATAATGTACAAGTCAGTGTAAATACTTTATAAGAAATTGCAATGAATATGTTCAAAGCAGTTTATATATTTTAATCTATATTTAGATCTAGAGAAGGCAAATTATGTCTGAAGATGATATGTACAGAGAAAAAGTTAAGTTTTCAAAATAGATCATCTTGCTGAAAGATGAGTGCTTCTTAAAATTGACATACACATTATTCTGTATTTATTTTTCAATAGCCATTGAACAAGGGTTCTAAACTTTCTGGATGATGAACACATTGTGAATTTTGGGAAGTTATAAGCATTCTCCAAAAACAGTTGCCTTATAGAATTTCTAATTATGAAACAAGGATTTATCAATCCTTGTTAATTGTTGAAGATTAGGCATGCTTTGAAAATAGTAGTGGAAGTGGTTCAAATCTTATGCAATACCACTTTAAATTCAAATTCATTAAGTAAGGGGAACTATGGGCCTTTTATGACTTGTGGACTTCAGCTCCCAGAATTCCTGAGCCAGCATGGTTTAAGCCACCCGAGCTAGAGAGCTAATACTTTAAAGAAATATGTATTTTTTCAGATCTGCACAGAATCCTGAAAAAAATATTGCTGTAATGAATAACAGAAAGTTGTTGTTGCAATGCTTATTTGAAGTCTAAAATATTTCTTCTGAAATATTTTGAAGTATGTTATTTACGGCTCTGCAGTTCCTTCTCCTTCCTCTCTTTACCATCAGTTTTCTTGTATCTGCCATTTAGGGTTAGTTAATGCAGGGGTCCCCAACCATTGGCACGGGGCTGTGGCATGTCAGCAATTGGGCCACACAAACAAGCAAAGCCCCATCCATGGGATGCAGGCACCACACAAAACCATGCCCCCTCTGGTCCATGGAAAAACCTTTAAATAGAAATTTAAATTGTGTGTGCATGACTGTATGTGTATTTATATCTGAAAAAGTATGTATGCAAATGTATGCAAAGAAATTAACTGTAGATATGCCTTTAAAAGCAATTTCTCAGTCTGCTTATAAGATGTTGTATTGAACAGTATTGTAAGCATATTCTGCAAATGGGCAGTGTGAATCTTAAATGTTAATCCTTTTCTTTAATATAGATTTTCAAAGACTTCCATCTCAGCAAAACAAATCACTTTCTTCTGCACAAAGGAAGGTGCTTTATCTTATTGCTAGATAATATTGTTTGAATTCCATATACAGGTGAAACTCGAAAAATTAGAATATCGTGCAAAAGTTCATTTATTTCAGTAATGCAACTTAAGAGGTGAAACTAATATATGAGATAGACTCATTAAATGCAAAGCAAGATAGTTCAAGCAAGCCTTGATTTGTCATACTTTTGATGATTATGGTTTACAGCTCATGAAAACCCCAAATTCACAATCTCAAAAAATTAGAATATTACATGAAATCAATAAAACAAGGATTGTACATAGAACAATATCGGACCTCTGAAAAGTATAAGCATGCATATGCACTCAGTACTTGGTTTGGGCCCCTTTTGCATCAATTACTGCCTCAATGCAGCGTGGCATGGATGATATCAGCCTGTGGCACTGCTGAGGTGTTATGGAAGACCAGGATGCTTCAATAGCAGCCTTCAGCTCTTCTGCATTGTTTGGTCTCATGTCTCTATCTTTCTCTTGGCAATGCCCCATAGATTCTCTATGGGGTTCAGGTCAGGCGAGTTTGCTGGTAATCTCATGGTCATTGAACCAGGTTTTGGTACTTTTGGCAGTGTGGGCAAGTGCCAAGTCCTGCTGGAAAATGAAGTCAGCATCCCCATAAAGCTCACATGTGGAAGGAAGCATGAAGTGCTCCAAAATCTCCTGCGTAGATGGCTGCGTTGACCCTGGACTTAATGAAGCACAGTGGACCACCACCAGCAGATGACATGGCTCCCCAAATCAACACAGACTGTGGAAACTTCACACTGGACTTCAAGCATCTTGCAGTGTGTGCCTCTCCATTCTTTCTCCAGACTCTAGGTCCTTGGTTTCCAAATGAGATGCAAAAGTTGCTCTCATCAGAAAAGAGGACTTTGGATCACTGAGCAACAGACCAGTTCTTTTTTTCTTTAGCCCAGGTAAGATGTTTCTGACGTTGTTTGTTGTTCAGGAGCGGCTTGACAAATGTCCAGGATCCATCTGTGTGTGGTGGCTCTTGATGCACTGACTCCAGCCTCAGTCCACTCCTTGTGAAAGTCCCCAACACTTTTGAATGGCCTTTTCCTGACAATCCTCTACAGGCTGCAGTCATCCCTGCTGCTTGTGCACCTTTTTCTTCCACACTTTTCCCTTCCACATAACTTTCTATTAATGTGCTTTAATAGAGCACTTTGGGAACATCCAACTTCTTTTGCAATTACCTTTTGAGGCTTTCCCTCCTTATAGAGGGTGTCAATGATGGTTTTCTGCACAACTGTCAGGTCAGCAGTCTTTCCCATGATTGTGATTCCTACTGAACCAGACTGAGAGACCATTTAAAGGCTCAGGAACCCTTTGCAAGTGTTATGGCTTAATTAAATGATTAGAGTGGGACACTTTGAGCCTAGAATATTGAACCTTTTCACAATATTCTAATTTTCTGAGATTGTGAATTTGAAGTTTTCATGAGCTGTAAGTCATAATCATCAAAAGTATGACAAATCAAGGCTTGAACTATCTCGCTTTGCATGTAATGAGTCTATCTCATATATTAGTTTCACCTTTTAAGTTGCATTACTGAAATAAATGAACTTTTGCACGATATTCTAATTTTTCGAGTTTCACCTGTAATGCTCTTAAATTGTGATTGTTGATCTTTTGGAAATGAGTACCATTCCGATTTAGTAATTTAGAAATTCTGAGTTACTGTGTTAAAGAGGATGGAGCTTCTCAAGGGACCCATTAACTAGCCCAGGTTCCTAGTTTCCCAGTTTTCAAGTAACAAATGGCACAAATCTCTAACCATTGCAGAACCTGTACAGGAATTATTCCACCCAAGTAAGCTTGTTCTAATCTTTCAGTATATTTAACCAACTTGTTTCATCCCCGCTTCATTATTGTCTGTAAGTAGATAGAGAAGTGCACAGTTGCCATTTATTTCCGGAATAGATATTTGATTTTGAACCCAAATATTGGTTGCTTTGAATGAAGCAGAATTTTCTGTATGTAGAAAGAAACTAATGAATCAAAACTTTATCCAACTCTGAACACCAGATAGCACCATTGACAGTTTCATGTCCTTTCTGTTCTGAATTTTATTTTATGACATTTAATATGTTTGTTTATTCTTTAGGAGAACAAAGATTCCTGCCTGAAGATAAAAGCCACACTGCCGTAGGAAGTATATATATCAAGAAATATATACACAACTTATATACAGCATATTGTTGTTTTAGTAAAAGTGAAGAGCTTTATTTATATTTGGTTGTTTGGCGAAGGTGGGATAGACATGAGACCTACTGAGAAACAGTATTTCTGAAAAATTGGGGGAAAGCAAAGTAAGAATTAAATAAAATGTTGACGTTGTTCCACTCAGTAGGACTGACGCTAATTCTCAGGCAATAAATTTTAAGTAACATTATCTAGATATATATTTTATAATGGCAAGTGAACTGGACTTTGAAAATAACGATGTCTTTGTTTTTATGCAGCCTTCCTGTTTTAAGATACTTCTTTCCATCTGGAATGTGAAAGGCCCTGTTTATTTAACACCTAACATCTCAAAAAGGCTAAAGGGATTTATGCTGCACAGTGGCTCTGACATTGATTTTCCCCAGTGAGAGGAAAGAAGAGGATAAACCTACTGTTGGAATAACCTTTTCGTTTTCAGGCAGGATCTTCCTTATCATAAGTTCTTACCGTAGTCACATTTTATCTCTCCTCCATGCTATAAAAATCAATTTCCTTTGTTGCCTGGAAAGAACTCTTAACATTCTATTTCAGAAAATATTTGTGGACTGGAGATTTATCCCTATAATATTATCATACTTTTGCAAATCCCTGATATGTCTGGTGGCATATTAAAGCTATGGTGACATGTTACCGTTAAAGCAATCCACATTTTGGTATCTGAATTTTTAAAAATAAAGTTGATGAAAAAAATGTTTTTTAAAAAATGTTTTATTATTTATTATTATTGAAGCAACAGTTTTTGACAGCTCTTTGAGAACTCTCTTCAAATGTTATTCAGTTTTCATTCATATTTCAGACAGTGAAACAGCTCAATGAAAGTTGTAGAGAAGCTCTAATTCTAATAGGCTTCAGGGAAGGAGCACTCCAAATTATATCTGATAATAAACAGAGTTTATTATCGGATATAGTTTGAAGTGCTCCTTGCCCATGGAAATATTACCTGATGCAATTTTTAAAATCTCCCTCTCTGTCCAGATATATGGACTTGAATTCCTGTACTTCTTAGCACTGGTTATATTTGCTAGGAATCTAGGCAAGCAAGCTGGGGAGACTGCCTTATACAGACAGCATTAACCTGCAGAAATAGATTTGACTGGCAAAAACTACAATTTAGGTATACTCTTTGTAGCTCATTTTAGTCAGTCACTTGACTAGGATTGCCGCTCCATTATTGTACACAACCCACCTTGGAAATGCAGCTTACAATAAATATATAGAGTTGCGCAATGCTTAGGATCTGAAGGATGTTTCAGAATGCATGCATGTCACACTTGTCTGCAACCTGTTAAAGCAATTGCTCCATTTCCCAAGATGGCACAGCTTTGCGTAATAACAGTTTTGCTTCTGCATAATCCTGGGAAAAGACAATTTGGTTTTAGAAGTGGAAGATGCATGTTACTTTCATGCCCCCATGTACTTCAAAGCAAATTTTTGCCTTGTGTCTGAAACTCTTATTGAAAGCAGGAATTTAAGCTGCACAATTCTCATTCTAAGTAACTAACAGTAAGAGTTGCCATAATAACTAAAACAACCCAACCCAAGAGTTGTCCCAAAATGAGCAGATGAGAAGGAAGGTCACGTAGGACTAACCTCATAATTTTTTATTTGTTTCTATTGAATGCAATAAAAAATATCCGATGCATGTTAGAGTGCTATTACTACCTCAGGACATTTTTTGTGTGTGGTTACCTCATCAAAACAAAACAAACTTTTCCCCTCTCTTTAGCTCATTTTCTCAGGAATGATGGGAGCTCTTTAAAGAAATGTCTCCATGTCATGTTTGAAGGTGCTCCTCCAGAACAACCTCCAAATAAAGGTTAGGCAGGTGGTTACTTTTTAATTGTGTTGTACAGTGGAATGGTCTCCTAAAATGGCTTGCTTGGCATTCACACTGCTATCTGTTTTGCCTTCTCTTTTCACAGACCCATTAAAGTTTAATGCTTTCATTCTGAAAGCCATCCTAAATTAGGTTTAATGACCTCTCATCCTTTTTTTTTCTTTACTAATTACTGGTTAGAAGATAAGTAAATAAATGAACAACCAACCAACCAACCCACTATCTGGAAAGCTATAGTCTGCTCCAGGGGTGAAATCTACTTACCTTCACAACTGGTTTGGAAGTGCATGCGCCCCACACACGTGCTTGCTTTGCTCGTGCACACACACATGTCACGTGCACACGTGGATTCTCTACGCATGTGCAGAGGGTAAAAAATAGGTTACTTCCTGGTTAAAAACAGGAAGTAGCGACGACCGGGTGGGTGGGCAGAGCCTCGTGCCACCAGCGTACCGGTTCGACTGAACCGGTCCGAACCAGGAGCATTTCACCCCTGGTCTGCTCTTGTATACAGTGCTTTAATTATAAGTGAAGCAGAAGGAGTAGCAGCCTTCCAAACCTTTATCAGCTGTAATTCAAAAGTTAAAATAGCTTCATTGATCCCAAAGCCTGAAAGTTCTCAAAGAGCTGTACTCTGTGAACTAGCTACATAGTGATACAATTTCCTTAGGTTACAGGATTGTTGTGTTGTGATTTATCCTTTAGAGCCTTGGTGGTGCAGTGGACAAAGTGCTGTTATGTAGCTCTTAGCTGCCAGCTGCCTGCAATTAGTGTGAGTTCAAATCTCACCAGGTTCAAGGTTGACTCAGCCTTCCATCCTTCCGAGGTAGGTAAATTGAGGACCCGGATTGTGGGGGCAATAAGATGACTTTGTAGAAACACCGCTTATGGGGGGCCAAAAGTCCTAATAAGCAGGTATATACAAAAGAATGAAGGATATTGCTATAAGTGCATTGTAAGCCGCCCTGAGTCTTCGGAGGAGGGCTGTTGTGGCCCCACCCTCTGAGCCTGTCCCATCGGAGGAAGAAAGCTCCGAGCATGAGGAAGAGGAGTCAGCCAGGCCTCCCTCTCCAGGCCCCTCCCCTCTGGCATTGTCTCAAGTGCCGGCCGAGGGAGAGGAGACAGCTGATTTGGATCAGAGTGATGAGGAAACATCATTCCTGGACGCACGCCTCCGAAGGCGTGATAAACATTTGCAGCAGTTTAGGAGGCGTGCTAGGGATTAGAACTGAGTCACTGGACCACACCCCAGAGACTATATAATAGAGGGTGGTGGTCAAGGATCTTTGTGACGAACAAAGCAAACCTTAGATAGTCACTAAAGCCTCGTCCGGAACTGCTGAGAGAAAGATTTAAAGTGTCGGACATTTGGACTCTTGAGTATTTATCTTTCTGTTTTTACTTTGAAAATAAAGTCACTTGGCAGACGGTGTGTTTATCGCTGCCAAGTGGAAGATAAGACCTGGGTGCGTTCCAAAGTGTTTCCTTAACCCTTGATTGGCTGTGTTTGTGTGTGTGTGGGTACGGGGACAGATCAAGGGCGGCATATAAATTGAACTAATAAATAAATAAATAAATAAATCCTCTACTAATCTTAAAAAAAAAATCACGAATTTTTGGCATCATAGCCCATTTTTGATGTTTCAGAAACCCTCATATTTGCTGAATATTTGTTAAGTATGTTCAAAGGCCCTGTTGGTCTTTCGTAAGGCTTTAAAAACTTGTATGTGTACCTGGGCCTGAGGCTCTTAATGTGCGGAGGGCTCGTTTCTTGGCTTTACCAAGCGGTTGGTTAATTATCTTGGTTGCTGTATGCATGTATTTTTGGATATTTCTACTGCTTTAATTGTTTTAACTGTTTTATAATATTTATATGTAGTACTAATTATACCTAATTTACAATTGTAAGCCTCCCAGAGTTACTTGGCTGAAATGGGCAATCATAGAAATTAAATGGAATGAATGAATGAATGAATGAATGAATGAATGAATATTTTGTCTTGTATAGAAGGACACTTTGGGCCTCCACTCCCATCTTTCCAATAACCTACCAGTGATCTTCTCGATGCGTATGAGTCAATCTTCATAGCACTTTTCTTCCCTCTCTCCCTTCAGTCTATGCAGTTACAGGCTTCCTGCTGCATGGTCATTGATGTTCCTTTCTCATATTTAATCCCATCAGTTCACTCAGTCCTACCAGCCTTCCTATTCTATTTGAACCTCATTTGAACTTTAATGCATTTTTTTTTCACTGATTTTTTTTCATGTAAGTTTCACATTCTTGCACTCCTCCCTGAAATTTCCTCAAGCCACTCCCAGGGTTGAAGTCCCTGAAGGAGAAAATACAGATTCTTCTTCTATGAGAATATGGAAAATGTAGGAATTTGGAGGCCACTAAAACTGGTAAAGGCTGTTCTAAGTTTTCATTATTTCCCAAGATTTGGATAAAAAATCAGATTTTCAATACGTACACATTATGCTACTCCTTTCCTGGGTAAACAACATGCAAATGGCTACTGGTGCATCATTTAGTCATCTGTATTTTGAAAAATTATCTTTCATCCAAATGTGCATGTTTCAACATGAACATAAAAATAGCTAAACATTCCAAAAAACATTCCAAAAACGTATCCACAAGACCCGGTGGCCTAGAAATGGAGCTCTAGCCTCACAATCAGGAGGTTGTGAGTTCGATCCTAGGTAGAGCCACATGTAGGGTCTCCTGCTTGGGCAGGGGGTTGGACTAGATGACCTGCAAGGTCCCTTCCAACTCTGTTAATCTGTTACTTCTGTTACTTCTTAGAGAGTCAGTTTAAAACAAGGAATGATGGAAAGGAATAATTCCTCGGTTCTCTCATTTGTCATTAATTTAAACAACTTAAAAGGAATTCACAATATTTTCCTGAGGCGCAGGACTGGAATTTGGATGGAAAGATGGCCTTTATATGGTCAACTATTAATTCGATGCTTTTAAAGTAGCTTATTTATTTAAAACACAAACCAAGAACTCAGAACACGCATTTACTCCATTTCATTATAATGAGATATTCAGAATGTCTTTCTTAGTATAAAAAATATTATTATTATTTTTTAAAAAGTACCTTTCACACTCATGGACGGGAGTATCCACAAACCAGTGATTAATGGACCACTAGAATTATTTCTGCAGAGATCATGTTCTTATAATACTGAGCTTGTCTCTTGAAATACCATGCAAAATCACAATAATATTCTTGCTATGAAAATATGAGCTAATACACAGTGGACAGAAGATCTCTAAATGATATGGTCTGAGGCTAGCTAAGCTCTTCCCATAATTAAAAATGGAAAAAAAATTAAACAATCTTTGTCATTAAGTGCTGGTAATTAAAACCATTAGCTTTCCTCCTTTAAAATCGAACACACTTACTTCTTTGTTAGAGTGGATGAACATTAAGCCTCCAATTATACCCTAAAGGAGATGTTGCTCAAGTAGAGCATCATTATGTTATTTTTCAGCATTTTATCATACTCATGACTCCCCCCGCAACCTATCCTGCTGGAAAACAAAACATTACAATTAAGCTGCTAAAGTCTCTGTTACAGAAAATTTTGGGGAGAGGTATCTTGATTTTGGATTTCAAGCAGCTGTTCTGGAAATATAAACATAACACATTATTTTTTCTCCATCCCACTTTCTCCCCAAACAGGCCACAATGATTTTTTTTCTGTTTAGATAATTCATTTGGTGCCTCCACAGAGAACACAAGCCAATCATCAGTCATATCAGTCATAAATTAATAAAGACCCTTTATTAATTTAAATGCTACAGCAATCCATAATTTTTAAAGTTAAAAATACAGATTTTGGCTCAAAAGCGATTTAGAGAAATGTAATGCAAGTTTCTGAATCACTTTTAAAAGATGAATACGATTTTTTATACATTTTGAAAACTACATTTCAAAATTAAATTATACAGCTGATTTTAAATCTATTGCTTAGGGTACATATCCTGTTAATTATACTTTAATATACTTTGCACTACATTTAAAACCTTTTTATAATAGCAACTTTAAGTCACAGGTAATTGTAAATTATAAATATTTGCATGAAAAACCTAGATTATTTTATATTGCAAGGCTGCAAGAATTGTTTCTTGGCATTCTCATGTAATTCCATTTATGCAAAGGCAAAGCCGGTAAAATCAGACAACCCCTTTATAACTCTATCAAAGATTGCCAAGAAGGTGGGTGAAGTCCCTAGATAATTACTCATTGGTTAGACCCAGGACATCATATTATAGATGGAGCACTGTCCTTGGCTGCCTTTAACTTGCCCTCTCTCTCACATATTTTATAAAACCGAGAAGTGTTATGAGAAAATCATAAATGAAGGAGGAGGAGGGCTGATAAGGTATCCAAACAACATGTAAGTACCAAGTTCAGAAATCCGCCTCCAAGCACCATTTACCTCTGCAGTAAATGTGTGCTAAACCCCAAGTCTGTATTCAAGAGCAGCAACTTGTTCAGCTAGGCTAACCATAAATTATTTTATCTGAAATTATGTCTGTGTGGTTTTAGTCTTTTTCCTTTTTTCCCAATCCCTTGGAACACTGCAAATTATGTACAGGGATTAGAATTCTTTCATCACAGGATAACTCAGAGAACTGAACAAAATGAATCAAAATGTGAAGTGAGGGGAAGAAGCCAACAAACAAGAGATCTGAAAATAGGCTGAATCAGGCCAAGGGATGTTCAGATAAACCAGTAGGGTTATGAGCTAACCGCTGTAGAGGGTAAGAAAGACTTAAGAAAAAAAATGCTGTTAAAAGCATTCCTTTCCTGTCTTTCCCAATCATAAAAATCAAAATAGGGCATGGAAAGTTTACCCAAGGAATATCTTATTTTTTTTTCACACAGACCTTAGTATAATGGGTGAGAGAATACCAGTAGTAAAAGATAAGGTAATCCCACTCATTCTGTAATGTTGCCTGCTGTAAGATTTTTCTCTTTCCCAGAGGCACAGATGAAATTTTTTCCCAGTGGTTCTTTGACCTGCACTCTTTAATGTTTTATTAGTGAAGGGGAGTGGAATGAATTGGCTACTGAATTGGATAGTGATGTGTAGTGGAGTTCAGTTGTTTCTCCAGGCTCAGAAACATGTTGAATTAATTTGGGCTGAGCAAATAGACAATAAACCAAAAAGATCCAGAACATGAGAAAAGCTTATTCTACATTATTTGCTTTAAATTAAAAGAAAACAAGTTTATATTTGTTTTAAAAGAGACCAAACTATATGATTTTTTTCCCAATAAGGGAAGTATTAAGGTCAAATAGTGGCTATCTGCTATCACTACTATCACATGTGGGAAGAATTCAGTGATGTTATAGGATATTGGGAATTTCTGTTGTTAGGACAGGATTTACATTTTCCATAACCACAGAAACAGGACATTGTGTGTATGTGTACGTGTGTGCTTGTGCTCACATCTACATAAAAATATTATTCATATTTTACACAGATCAATTCCTCTGTTAACATTCTGTCTTACAGAAAACAGACATATCAATGCACAAAGTCTACATGCTTTCCTCTAAAGGACTGTTATTTTACTGGGATGTGATCACTTAAAAATATCGGAAATTGCACAAACTTGAGTGCATTATTTCTCTGCTATTCATTAGAGCAACCCAACTTTTTCTGGCTGCCATATGAAGTTGAAAGGCCTGTGGTTTTTTGGTGGTATCTGGAAAACCTGAGGTACCTTCATTCAACTCTTACTTTTGGATTCCTAGATTGCTTTGTATAAAAAGCAGATAGAAAGGATGTCTGAATTTCATGTAAAAGAAAATATATTTTATATGAAAGAATTTTATGTAATTCAGAAAACTGCTGACTTTTCCAACAATATCAGAATATAGGGGACACATTCTATTTAAACAAAATATATCTGTTGATTTCTATAGGAAAATGAATACCATGTTTCAGTCTTTTCAATGTTAAAAAAAAGATTTAAAAGTCCTTTAGTAGTGATAGGGCCATATATTATGAATATTTATTCATAAAGTTAATATCCTGGACTTCAACAATGTTTCCTTTCAAGGACTCTTAATTATCAATTGGCAATGTAGATCAGCAAACTCCCCAAATTCAATAATAAACCTAACCAATACAATGGAAGGAATTTCATCAAGATGGTTACAGGATTTCGGTATTCTTCTGAAATTTATCTCATGAGACAAATTCTAAATCTCATTAAAATTTCATGACATTGCACAAAATATAAGGGAAGAACATTGATATTTCAGGAGTGATTTACTACATTGGGATATGTCTATCAACCACTGCATCGATCAAGAGCCATGGTGGCGCAGTATTGCAGGCTAACTCTGCTCACATTGCAGGAATTCTATTCCTTCGATCCTGATTGGCTCAAGGTTGACTCAGCCTTTCATTCTTCTGAGGTTGGTAAAATGAGGACCCAGATTGTTGGGGCAATATGCTGACTCCGTAAAGCGCTTAGAGAGGCATAGTAAAGCACTATGAAGCATTATATAAGTCTAAGTGCTATTGCTATTACATGAGTGACATAGAGGTGTGGAGCCATGTGTATATTTTTTTGGATTTAAGTTGCACTGAACTAAATGATGGGGCTAGGTTATTTGCAGGACTGCCTCTCTCTAATTGTTTCTACCTATCCTGTGACATCCAGCAGAAGAGAAATAGCATGGATCTTATCAATTAAAGAATGTCATCTTGCAGGACCTAGGAGGCGAGGCTTTTCTGTGGTGGTTCCTGTTCTTTGGAACAACATTCTTTAGATCAGGGGTGTCAAACTCACATTGTCACGGTGGTGTCATGTGACGTATTGGGAATTCCCCCCCCCTTGCTAAACCGGGCGTGGGCATGGTCAGCTTGTGATATATCTGGCCCATGGGCTGGGAATTTGACAGCCCTGCTTTAGATATTAGATTGGCTTTAAAACTATCAGCCTTTTGCAAGACTCTGAAGACATTGTTTTGTTCCTTGACATGGGACCTTGACATGGTTGAATTATCTGTTAAGTCTGTGAGAGGACTATTTTAACTCTTGTTTGATTTATTTTTACAATGGCTGCTGGTTGTTTTTTATTTTGTAGTTGCTTCTGTTTTTAACTGCTGTTAGCCATCCTGAGCCACTAGGGTGAGATGGGCATCCACATACATTGAATAATTAAATAATTAAATAAAAAAATAACTAAATCCCACCTACCAAGAGGGAATATGATTGCTCTTTCATCTCTATAGACATATGTATCCGTATTTATATAATTTACAATTAGATCCATGGCATTCATTTGGAGCAAACAAGGAAAAGTAAAGTGAAACAACTTGCTTGCTTTAAAACAGATGTTAAAAGGGAAAACTAAAAAGTGATGGGAAAAGGAGGTGACTTGCATTTTGTTTAAACTGGCAACACTGTTTATTCAATTGTGGAAAATATAAAGACCAGAATAAATGTAAGTGACAGATGAATTCTACATTCCTGGGTAATAGATCAAACATGTTTGTCTTAATTTGGAGCGTGCAGAGGAATGCAACCACAGTTGTCTGTTCTCTAAGAGCAAAAGAAATTATGACAGGCAGCTGTCAACTGGATTGCTACAGCTGGCTTTGCTTCTTTGGTTATGGTCTTCTTGCAAACAATTGTGTTAGTTCTAACCTGGAGCTTTTCAAAGCTCCTTCCATCTGTTCACATCATAATAATCTTGCTTTGCGTACTGACTGCAGCTGCCCAACACAGCTGCTCCCTTTTTGGTGTTCTTTTTCTCCAATTTTGAAACAACTGTTAAGCTAGACTGCCACTCTATTCCATAATCTTTGTCTATTAAGAATTGGAATTCATTCACTCACATAAAATGAGGATTTCTGAGCTAATATAGTTCAACTGTGACATCAATGTATTTAAGCCTGAACATTTTGAACTAACCCTAACACCACATACAAATTAAATCTTCCTTTTAATAAAAGGTTCATGGTTTCTCAAACAATTAAATCCATGTAAACAATGAAACTAACAAGGTATCATCTAAATGACAACTCACATTAATCTTCTTAGAATGCAATCCCAGGCATGTGCTAAGAAATAAGCTCCACTGTGTTAATTATGATTTATGCCCTGGTAAATTGTAGAGGATTGTATCCATAGACTATGGAATTTATTTATTTGTACTCAGAAGAGTTTTGGCGGGAGGAAATAACATTTTCAAGGTTATTTTAATTCTGGTAAACCTACTTTGACATTGCGGAGAGGGCGGTTGAATATTTCCTAGGAAGTGCACCCTAACACAAACTGAGTGTTCCAGGAGAGAGAATGATAGAAAGTCCAGTGGGTAAGCTTGGAATTCTTCTTTTTTCTCCTCTTGTATTAATATTAATGACATGTAGTGGAGGATTTATTAATGAGTAAAGTAAGAAGCATGGAACCTGGCAATGCTACACAAAAAGGGGAAATAAATTTACATCTCAATTTATGGATAACTTGAAAAATGTTATGAACAGTTCTCATTCTATCACTCCAGTTACCATGCCTCTAAGTCAATCAAGGGTTCTGCATGACATTTTTTAGTTAATTTAATTTAATTTAATATTTGAATTTATATACCGCCCTTCTCCCGAAGGACTCAGGGCGGTGAACAGCCAGAAGTAAAAAACATCAAATACAAAATTTAAAAACAATTTAAAAATAAATTAAACATTTTGGCCAGACAGTTAAAATCCCCCATTAAAAATCCAAATTAAAATACACAATTGGAGAGATTAGGCCAGCCCGACTTGATGAAATAAAAAGGTTTTGAGGACTCGACCGAAAGTACGTAAGTCCGGAATTGTCCGTATCTCTGGGGGAACTCTTTTCAGAGGGCAGGTGCTCCCACAGAGAAAGCTCTCCCCCTGGAGGCCGCCAGTCGGCATTGTTTGGTCGACGGCACCCGGAGGAGCCCCTCTCTGTGGGAGCGTACTGGCCGGTGGGAGGCTCTCGGTGGCAGAAGGCGGTTCTGTAAATATCCAGGCCCTAAGCCATGGAGTGCTCTAAAGGTGGTCACCAACACCTTGAATCGCACCCGGAGGACCACCGGGAGCCAGTGCAGCTCATGCAGGAGAGGTATTAGCCATTTGTATCCATGCCACAGAAATTTTGCAGTTAATGACTAAATACTGGTTGTTTTTGCCACATTTTGGCCAGTAAGCCAAAGCACTATAGTCCCTTTCCCCAAGCATGCTCATGCTATTCTATGCAAGGTAGTACCACTAATCTGGAGACTACACTGCAAATCTGAGGAAGATGGGCAGTTTAGAAATATAAAAACAAACAAACATGCTCTCTTCATGTTGCACCAATATGTATATTCAGCATACTGATGTTCTTGGAATTACAAATGATCAGGTACAATCCCAACAGAACAGAATATTTGTAGTACAGGGTTGAATGGTGTGTGTGTGGGGGGTCTGGGTGCTCGATTGTTTTCTTACAGAAATTTCATTTCCCAGCTAGGTAACATTAACAGTGCTAGAAGGAAGTGGGCTTTTCCCTCTGTTTATATATAAACCACTGATGGTTTGCCCTATCAGTGTTCATGGAATTGTTCTTGGTGGATCTTTGATTAGGCTGTTGTTTATTGAGTTGGTAGTTCCTTCACTGGGGAATTGTTTACTGCTTAGTGTCAATTTCTGCTTATCTGGGTGTTGATTGCTGATCATGTGGCATTGTGGTCTCTTGGTATTTTGATTGTCTCTTTTGAATGGTCTTTAGATACTCTTTATCTTTAAGTGCCTGTTTTGCTGATTTGTCTCAGTGCCAGGCTTTCAGGAATTTTGCAATGTTTTTGGACTTGCCTTTTGGTGTAAGATTTCATTGTCTCCCAGTTGAAACTATAGTGGAGTTTGTCCATGAGTTGGGGAATTAAGGAGCTTTCATCATGTCTTTTGACTCCTAGTTGGTATTCGGGGATATGTTCTGCTAGTCTTCTGCCAGTTTTCCTGCATGACCAATCCTATAGCATTACTACATAGAAAATATTCTTTCAGTTCTAGACTATTCTATTTTATTGACAAAACTTTTACCATGCACATTTATTAGCTACAGCTGGAAAACTGGAAGAGAAAAATACTAAAACTCCCTTGAACAACTGGTTTAGTCAAAAAGGAAACACAAATGAATACCAGAATACAGAACATAGTATTTAAAGAAAAAGTAGAAATAATTTAACATGTTTTTGGGGTTTTTTTGGTTTTTTTTATTTATATGCCGCCCTTCTCCGGACACTCAGGCCGGCTTACAATGTGTTAAGCAATAGCCTTCATACTTTTGTATATTTTATACAAAGTCAACTTATTGCCCCCACAAACCAGGTCCTCATTTTACCTATCTTAGAAAGGATGGAAGGCTGAGTCAACCTTGAGCCTGGTGAGAATTGAACTTGCAGTAATTGCAGGCAGCTGGAAGCTAAATTTAATTTTAATTAGTTTTAATTAATTAATTAATTAATTAATTTAATTAATTAGTTTTAATTTCTTTCTCCAAGTTGATATTAAAGTTCAACTTCCAGAGTCACTCAGCTAGTATTATGGGGATTATTCAAATCCAAACCCAAGTTATTTGGAGACAACCAGGCTGAGAAAGACTGATCTTTTATCTATACATATTTGTACATGTTACTTAGTAAACTAGATACGGGTACTATTTATATCATTTTTTTCAACCTTAATCTCATGAGAACTGTTATATTGTAAAAAAAGTGACAGATGGATGAAAGCTATTATGGAATAATATGTTTGACAGGATTTATTTTGTTCCTGTAAATAGTTTTGTTAACTATTTGTTAGAACTTTTTTTTTTGGCGTCTTCTGTTGCTTATGTTAAGACATTATGGAACTTCCTGGGTACTTAGAAGCTGCATATGCAGATATTTTGAGGAAGGTAAATTCTTCCTTTAAAAAAAAAAAAAAACTATTTACTGCTTATCTGCATATGATCATAAATTATGTACAAACCTATATATAGGGAAGAATGCCTTTTAATCACAACCTTAAAAAAGTAATAAAGTCACATGTGAAAACAGAGATTCTATGAGAACTTAGCTAATTTTTAATGTTTACTTTAAACTCTGAAGGCTGGTAGATGTTACACAGAGATACATACATAGATGCCATATGGCCAGCCTCTACATAAATAGAGGGAATAACCTAGCTTTTCTCTCTTTCTCTCTGTCAAAGGATATAAACTATGTACTGCTCCGAGAAGTGGGGAACAATTAACACTATGCCTACCAAAGTGTGCCATTTCATCTATGGATGTCAGAACCCATCTGAATTTGAAGGAAATGTGTTGGCATAACCTAGATAAGTTGGTATAAGTGATGATAGAGATGTTGTCAGCAGTGGTGAAATTCAATTTTTTTTACTACCGGTTGGGCGTGGCTTGGTGGCCATTGCAGGGGAAGGATACTGCAAAATCTCCATTCCCTCCCCACTCCAGGGGAAGGATACTGCAAAATCTCCATTCCACCCCACTCCAGGGGGAAGGATATTGCAAAATCCCCATTCCCACTCCACTTTGGGACCAGCCAGAGATGACATTTGCCGGTTCTCTGAACTACTCAAAAAACCGCTACCAGTTCTCCAGAACCTGTCAGAACCTGCTGGATTTCACCCCTGGTTGTCAGTTCCACAATGCCATCTCAAAATAAGCTAAAAGACAGCAACAAATGAAGTCAATTTCCAAGAAATATGTAATAAATAATACATTTGTTTTGTTTTGTTTTGTTTTGTTTTACTATAGACCCTAGAGCCAGATCTTTGAGATGCCTTAGGACAGGACAAAGGAGAATGGACCTTTATCATATTTGCTTCAGAGCAAAACAAACTTTTATAAATTACACTATTATCTTCAGCCATTTCTACATATCCCTTTAAAGCATAATATAGGAATGAGAAAGTAATTACCAAACTATTAATAATAAAGATGTATAAATTTGAGAACAAGATTGCCTCCCTCCATTTAAACTGCATTCAAACACTACCATAACTATACTATTATATTTTGGGGTTTGACAGTTAGCCCACTATTTTTGGTTGTGGTTGGGAAGCATTTAAATCCATGAATTTAAAGCAGAGTTCCATTGTGTTAGGGTTTTATTTTTCTTTTCAAAATGGGAGTTCTTTATCTTCTTTTTTGCAATTTTGCCTGCAAGAATAGGATAACTTTCTTTTTTAGAAATGAGACAAAGTAAGCTTTTAAGCAACCGATGCATAAATAAGGCTAAAGCTAAATAAACCCATGGTAATGAATGTGGTGCAGCAACAGTTTTGGTTTTCCCTATTTGGCCACTTTGCATATAAATTGAATCAGCTCTTAAAAAAGAATTTTCTTGATTGAATAAGGCTATTTTAATGGGAGCTATAGGTAAATGTAAAGGTTCCTCTCGCACATATGTGTTAGTCGTTCCTGAGTCTAGGGGGCAGTGTTTATCTCCATTTCAAAGCCGAAGAGCCAACGCTGTCCATAGACGTCTCCATGGTTATGTGGCCAGCATTTCCAAACGCAAAAGGCATACGGAACGCTGTTACCTTCCCACCAAAAGTGGTCCTATTTTTCTACTTGCATTTTTTACGTGCTTTCGAACTGCTAGGTTGGCAGAAGCTGGGACAAGTAACTGGAGGTCACCTGTTACGCGGCACTAGGGAGTCAAACCACTGAACTGCTGACCTTTTGATCGACAAGCTCAGCATCTTAGCCACTGAGCCACCGCGTCCCTATGGGAGCTATTGATCAGATTATTTTATTTTATTATAATATTATTCATTTTTAATACTGATTTTAATATTTTATATTAATGTATGTATGTATGTATGTATGTATGTATGTATGTATGTATGTATTATGTATGTATGTATGTTGTCTTATTCAATTATTGTATACTGCCCAGAGTTACTTTCAGTGAGATGGGTAGTCATATACATTTGATTTAAAAAAATATTTTAATCTCAATGTCTTTTCATATGAAGAATGACATCAGCAAAAGATTTGAGTCTTTGCTTTTTTCAATCCCTTCCCGAACAAAGTTATATTAGAAACCTTTCTTTGTCCCAAAAAGGAATGTCTGAGAATGATAGATAAATCTCAAGTTAAATGAACTAAATCATGCAGTTAAAACAATTGCATCATAAACCGCACTATAAAAATTTTATCAGTAACTCTGCTCTTTATAACATCCCTTCTAAATATTCACATATTCTCATGTCTTAAGTGATGAATGTGCCACATTTCATCCCTTTTTACAAAACTTTTGTATCTTTAATCACTGGTTGCAAAATTGCTTTCAACAACCATAAAGCAAGAATGATATATTAGAAAAAATGTATTACAATGCAATGTTAAATATTTGAACTACAATTCAAATACTGTGACACTACCTCTAGGAGCCAAAATGGACCATGTAGCATGTATAGTTGTACTCTTACTTGAAACCAAATTTCACTGAATTTAATTTAAAGCAAACCCTATCTTGGCCATTAGGGTTTTCCAAACTTTAGGGACAATGCTTTTATTAGGTCGTTAATGTTTTATTCCCAGATAAAGGGACTTACAGTGAAAGGAACTGAGCCTCAGCCAGTCCCTAGGGGAGGAGTCAACATATAATTTAAAGTGACATACACTCAGTGTTTTCAGGCAAGCTGAGGGATGTTACCCACGCTCTTGGATTCTTCCAAGCAGCGCGCCAGAGAATGCCGAGGTACACCATTTTTTAACTCCCCACATGGAAATATTCTTTTCCCAGAAGAGCCTAAAAATATGGGTAAAATGATGAATACAATGTAATTTTATAACCCGTTCAATTAGGATGTGAAATAAACTGTCTTGGACAAGAAAATTATCTCAAACAAAAAATTATCTTGTAGTCATATGGTAACAAAATGGCTTGTATTATTTTTAATGTTCATACACATTTTACAACTACTTTTTATCTTTAAAAAGAAAACTTTTTTCTGCTATAAATTTAGATTTGGGGAAAATTTCTTCCTCATTGATTGTCATCCAGATTTTTAAGGCTGAGACATTTCTTAATAAACACAACACTGTAGTTTGTTTCGCTTCCTTTGAATCATGATGTTGTAGAAAAATAACAATCCATTATAATTTGAACCCAAATAATGGAAATCTGAAACAACATCCCTACAAGGATGATCCCAGCCAAATTGATTAAGAATCCTAAGAACAGATTGGGAAAGGATTATATGGAAGAGAGAAAAGGTGAATATATGATTAATTATATTATGTAGATGGGAAAAGCTCCCAACTCTGTATCACCAATCAAGTAGTCAGTCAGATCTAGTCTAGAGGTTGATGCCTGGCTCTTATTGTCAACCTTGATCTACATTTTGAAACAAAGAATAGAAATTCCTTTTACTAACGTGTTTCACCAAAAATAAGATCCTGTCTTATATTTTTTTTTGAACCGTCAAATAAGCACTTGGCCTTATTGCCATGTGCTCAAAAGCCCAATTGGGCTTATTTTCAGGGGATGTCTTATTTTGAGAGAAATAGGGTATTATGAGAAGATGACCCCTTTTCATACTTCTTGAAATGAAACTCTGTGCTTTATTATCTGCCGCCTCCTTTTTTTTTGCCCTCAGGTTTATTTTCAGCTGAGATACTGTCTCAAAGGACATTGAATCTCAATTAGGTACAAACAGATTAAACATAAAAGTCAAAAGTTTTAACTAAACAAATCTATTTCTAAATCTATAATAATAGTGTGGCGCATGGGTTTTGGTGGCCTGGCATGGCTGTTCTGAGCCAATACAGTAAATAGAAGGGAATTACAGACTAACAGAGCAGACTCCGATCCCCTGCTCAAGCAGTAGACCCTATAGTATTCCAGACAAATGGCTGTCCTAGCTTTTCTTAAAAAAACTCTAGTGATGGAGCATCCACAATTTCTGGAGGCAAGCTGTTTCGCTGGTTAATTGTTCTCACTGTCATTATTTCTAGGTTGCCTCTCTCCTTGATTAGTTTCCATCCATTGTTTCTTGTCCTGCCTTCAAGTATTTTGGACAATAAATTGACCCTCTCTTCCTTCTGGCAGCCCCTCAAATATTGCAAGACTGTCAGTTCTGTCCTGGAAGGGCAGCTGTGCTGTCATGAGGGGTAATAAACTAACTTGGCAGCACAGCAGTTGAGGTGTGTGTTGGGGGGCAGGGATTTTAAGACAAAAGTATCATTGCCTCACCTTGGTATATTGGTGTTGGGTACCAGAGCTGTAGAAGATATACACTTCCTCGGTTTCTAAGAGAGATGTTGGCAGTCTGACTAAAAATTGGAGAAATGGAGAAGGTGAAGGAGAGAAGAGAAAAATTGTGTTCATGGAGTGGCTGGAGAGAAAAGTTGGTGAGATAAGTGTGCAGAGCAATCATTGGTTTCTAATTGGAAGGGGAGAATAAAGGTCCAGGGGTGATTTCCCTGGAAGAAGGGAAGTAAAGAGCCAGATTGATGAGAGCTCAGCCAAGACCCAAAAATGGGAAGGAGGGACCTGAATGACTGCAGAGGATGGCAGCTTCACCTAAGGGGAAGGCGTAGATTGGCTGTTGGCGACAAAGCCCTAGTTTCCAGGGAAGGACCAGGCAGAAGACCCTTAGAGATGATCTTCCACGAACAGAGAAGCTATGGATGCTGAGCAAATCCAGGAGGAGGTCAAGCCACGCTGAAAATACTATTGTAAATCCCAGCCCTTTTCTTTCTTTCTACTCTCTCTTGTCAAGGCCAAAAATGGAGAGAGGAGGGAGAGGAAGATAGAGAAAATTGCATCACACTGTGACAGCTTCCCAAGAATTGGCTATATTTTAAAAATGCTAAAAGATATACACAGGGACAGTATTGTCAGTAATTTAGCAATGAAGACAGGCTACCAGGAATGGAGTCCACATATAAGCAAGTTCAGCCTCTGATTCCTGATGACCTATAGATCGCTGATCAAAGAATAAGTGTATTTCATTGAACACTTCTGTGCAGATCTAAAACTGAACTTCAGATGCTTCTAGATCTTAAAGATATGACCTGCAAGACAGGAGTCATAAAAAGGACTCCTAATCAAAATAAGAAATGGTGTTTCCAATTTAAAAGGCATATACTGTAGGCTGGAAATTCAGGGTTCTGCCATTAGCCTGACTTTGGATAGGGGTAGCCTGCAAAGATATGCCATCACCTCCAGTGTTTCATTACCTCTTTATCCACTTAGGCAAGATATATCAGTCTAAAGCAGGGGTGAAATGCTCCCGGATCGGACCGGATCACCTGATCCGGTAGCGATTTTTCTCTGTGGTTTGGCAATCCGGTAGCGATTGCTGCCCAGGTGTCATTACTTCCTGGTTTTAACCAGGAAGTAATGATTTTTTACCTCATGCACATGCTCAGAAAGTATGCGCACACGGGGCATGTGCGCTTCCGAACCGGTAAGGAAGGTAGGTATATTTCACCCCTAGTCTAAATATATAATCAGTCTAAAGTATGAGACATTGTGAGTTCTTAATATACACCTCAGTAACACCTTATTGAATCTTGCTGGACTGGATCACTCTGATAGCTTTCCCAGAATTTTGCATTTGCATTCCCAATGCATTTGGAGAAGCACTGGACAACAAGTCACAAATACCTCTTTCTGAAGAAAAGAAGTTATTTTGTTGGCCCATTATGATTTATCTTTAGAGGGAGAGCCTTGGCTCAGAATCTTATGCTGAGAGGGGCATAAATGGGATATTAGAGGACCGAATGTTGGTCACTAGTTATTCAAAATTGATTTATGATAAGAGAGATGGTAATATAAGTGTGGAAACATGATAGCTTGCTGACAGAGCCCTTGGTCTACATATAAAAACATCCTAGATTAATCCCCAACTTTATTATTTTAAGGTTTCAGATTATGAACTGAATTCATGGAGAGTCACCACCAATTCAAATAGGCAACATTAGCCTATTACCTGGCTATGAAAAGCTTTCGCGTGAACAGTGCTGACCAGTTTGAGGTCTGACTGTGACAGCAGTGATTGCTTCAAAATGGGAAGGATGCATATTTTCTAGTCTAGTCTTTGGGCTTTTTATGATTGTTAAGGCTGAGAATGGAAGCATGGAGGAAGCAACTGTTTCCATTACTATCCTTAAAAAGCTCCCATAACTATCTTAACCTGTTCTACCAGTTAACTCTGAGCAAAACAATGTTCTAATTTTGAGTCTGATTTTCTTGAAAAGGTCCAACACAGCTTCTTTAATTTGTCATCAGTGAATTCTCTTTCTAACCATCAATGGGTAGGGTCTGTGTATGAAAGAATAACTATTTTACTGAGTATTGCTGAATTTTTGTGAAAGAAATTACTAACTGAAAAACTATAAGTCCTGAATGGGTTTGCATATTTATGTTATGGCTTTATATAGTGGTCCAACAGTTAATCATCATGAGCAGAATCATACTTGTTTTAATGAGTTGTTCTTCACACTAAGAAAAAAAATGCATACTAAAAGGTTACAGTGAAAAAAACAAGCAATAAATTTGGAAAACAGCTGATTGCTAATGGATGTGACAGAATGTGTTATGTAGAAATATGTTTACCGTACTCAAACAAAGAGTGCTGCCTTATAATGACCTTCCAACAAAATAAAAATCAATATTTATATTACAAATATCAAGAATTCCTCCAATAGACTAAATATTTTCAGCATGCTTTAACAGAACACAACCTAAGTTCCACCCATCAACATTATATAAAAAATTAGAATGACAGATACATTTAATGGTCCCATAATTTCTAAAATATGTAAGGTATGTCTCCCCTGTCTTCTTTAAAAGCAACAAAAACAGGATTTAAAACCAACAAAAACAAGAGCAAAACCATCCTAATAATTACTTAAAGTCTACATTTGTTATACAGATGTTTGGAATATGGAATCTGGACTACAATTGCTTGTTTTTACAAAGCCTAAGGGTGTGGCTTTTCCCACCCACAATGATTTATAAGATTATGAGTCTTCTACTTTTTCTTCATTCCAGCATTAGTCTAGGGCAATGGACTTTACCAAACTAGGATTAAGAGCTCAGAAAGTAAAATTCCTTTCTTTAATTTCTTTGGTTGCTTGAGGGGACAACAAATCTTTTCAGAGAACAAAGACAAACATCTTGTTTCTAAATCAGACATGGCTGTATTTATTAGATTTTTCCAATATGCTTCTCATATCCAAATAAAAGCCACTTTGAGGACAAAATGAGGTAGAATGCTAGGAAAGTGATTGTGAACCCTGTGCATAACATCAGCATGTTGACATACTCCTGTGCAACATAACACATTTTTATGCTAATGATTTAAAGTAAGTGTCAGGGTTCCAAGTAACACCCCCCTTAGAATGCATACTGTTCATAAAAAGTAATCTATATCCAAAAGCATTTCCTCTCAATTTCTGATTCACACAGCTACTGATTCAAGCCCAAATTTAACATGCAACACAACGCAACCATTCTCAGCATCAGGACTGTGACCCAAAAAGGCCACTGAGTTATGCAAGTTCAGTGACTATTTTTGTCTTGGGACTTTTTATTCACCATGGCATCATCATGATTCATGTTCCTTGGTGACATCTGCTACTTTGGCTATACAAAGGCCGTGCATGATACCACCCACCTACTGTGATTCATATGTCTTTGGCTTCTTCAAGAAATCAATTAAATTTATGCACCTTTCATAGCAGATGCAGAAAGCTTTTAAAATGAAGAGCAGGAAAATATAACATCTGCCCTGGACCTTTATTAATAATGAATGTTTCACCAGATATTTAAAATCAGGTACCTACATAAGAGTTTTCGTTATTAATTGCTGTAGAGTTTTCGTTATTAATTGCTGCAGAGCTTTCATTATTAATTGCTGGATCTGAGCAGAATGCTGTATTTGCTGACTACTAAACAAAAGTTTATTTAGAGCTTGCATATACATATCTTATTTAGACATGTATAAATTATCTCAGAATGAGATAACCAAACATTGATGGAGATACTTCTTTTATATATAATTTGTCTAAAACTGACATATGTTTTAGGCAATTCAAATAAAACAAACTACAAGATCTTGCAATTGAAAACCATTTACAGTATCACCATAATTCTTATATGAATATAACTGAAAGATGCTTTAATTACACATTACCTAAAAACCAACCCCTCCATCTAAATATTTGTGTGAAAATAGCTTTTGCATCAATAGAAGTCTGGGGGTATTAGTACTTTTGATGAAAGCCCTGTATGCTTAATGGAACATTGGTAATCCAACGGCTTCCGATCAAATGGTCTTTTGAGGAAGCAAGCCACTTATGAAGGAAGTAACATCTGAACATTTTCTATATTACAAGCAGATTGGTGGGCATGTTTCTTTGGATCCCATACCCCCCCAAAAAAGCTTCTTCAGTTTAATCAGTTGAGGTTAAATACTTCTCAATAAATTAAGTAATTTGATTTTCAATTTAGTAGCATTACTCAATAACTTAAACTTAAGACTTCCATATGTCAGAATATGAGCTATGGAAAAAAATTACTTTGTGTCATTGGGAACTAAATTATACTTCTAAACTAACAAAAATTGGATTTGGAGCCACATAATGCTGCTGGTTCATATTCATCTGCAATCAAGTACTATTACAAGTTCTTTTTCAAAAGTACCATTATTGCTCAATTTTGTATCACCTATAAATCTGACAAGCAGTACTTCAACTTCCTTATTCAAACCACAACTGAAAAGATTGAGAATAAAGATTTTTGGCCTTATTGAACAACTATAGATGAGTACACATTGAACAAAATTCTTCAGCAAGCCATAACATTTAATTGTCATGCCACCCACGTCACATTTAATTTGCTTGGTAACTGGCATGTGACAAGATTAAGTAGCAGCTGATAAAGTAATCTGTCAAATGCTTTGCTGGGTATATTATGTCTACAGCATTCCAGCAATTTATAAGCAAGCTACCCAATTAAAAATGAGAAGATCAATCTGGAAATATTGGTTCTTGATAAATCGGTACTGACTTCTCTAAATTACTAAATTATTTTCAATCAGTATTTTAATGACCTGCTCTAGAATTTTCCAACATACCATGTCAGTCTAGTGGGTCTGTAGTTTGATGCATCTGGACAGCACGAAAATTTGTCACACACTCAGCTACATCCTTTAGTACACTATGTTATAATTCATCTAGTCTTAGAGATTTAAACTCATTCAAAGGGTTTTCTTAGTGTTCCCAAACTTTAATATTGCTGCTTTATTCTGCCTTTACAATTTCCTTTTGGAACACATAATTTGTTTTGAGGACTGAATAGCTCTGCCTTTTCTTTATTACCTGTTGGAAATTTGCCTTCCTCAACCGCTGATATTCACATTCTTTTATTTTCTTTTTATTTTGAACATATCTAAAGAAGTCAATTGTGTTATTCTTTGCATTTTTGCTAATCTTAACTCATTCTAAAATTTTGATTTTTTTTCTTATCAGCTCTGTACTTCTGGAGAAGTATATATTTCTACCTATCTGTACTCCTCTTTTGTATGAAGGCCTCTTTCCATTTACTACTTGAATCCTATTTATTTATATAGATAGATAGATAGATAGATAGAGAGAGAGAGAGAGAGAGAGAGAGTTTGTTGAGTGTCATCCGACTTGAAGGGTCTATCATTTGCACCATATAATTATCACTATTGCCTTTTCCCATGCATTATGACATGATGTCTTGGGTGACCTAAGCTTAGCTTTCAGATCACACAAGTTTAGCTGGTGCAGCTACCTGCTGCCATGGCAATGAAATTATTTTAAGGTATCTCATTATATAAAATGCTAAGGAGTTCATTAAAGTTAAATCAGTCATATTAATTTACTAGGCTTATGTGGAAGCTGTTTTAATGAGAAACATCGAGGAGTTGATTGTTTCCAAATAACTTTTGAAGAAAGCGTAGCCCTATTAAATAATACTTCAGAAAGTGCTCCTGGAATCAACCCATTCAATTGAAACAAAACCCGCAAAATTGTGCCTCCAATTCTCATTTCCAACAGTGTAAAAAAAATAATAATCCAAAGTGATACATTCCCTTTGTCTTGGCATAAGTAATTATCCATCACAGTACCTAAAGCAATCTTGGTAACAAAACAATATTAATTGGAACAAAAATTGTGAAATATCAGAAGATTTCAGCTGAGGTGAGAAGCCCAGTTTTATATTCCATGTCAAGAAATAATCAATCCAAAGGTCATACATATTTCTAGTCTCATGTGGAATGTATTTTCAGTATCATTTTACTCTTCTTGATTCATAACCACATTCTAGATAATTTAAATTTCTCATATAGAAAGTATTATTATAAAAATAATGTATTTTAACTCCTGAAATAATGCTTTTACAGTCCTTTGGTTGCAAACTGTACTTGTTGCCCTTCTAAAAAGTTATTGAGGCATTTGTGATCACCAGTATTTTATATTGATTGCTGGTAGTCTCTAAAAACAAAATGTTCTCATTTTGATAAAACTAGCCCTCTTTATTAGACCATCAAGCCTGTAATGTATATAACTGCTTTGATTTTCTCATGGCATATATGCTGGTTTGCACACAGCTCTTATGAAGCCTTAAGCAATTCTTTTTGTAGCCACTGCATAGAACTTCAGTTTTAAATAAACAAGGATTGAAAAACTATAACAACTTTTTCAGGGATATTTCTCCCATTTGAAGACCACAGATAAAGTTATATTGCTGAAAGGCCAGAAAAATTGAAATAATTTGAATTAAAATAAAATACAAATGGAAAATATTTTTAAAGCAGGGTTGTTTCTTCTTAACAGTTACTGTATATTGAAATATTAAATCCACCATGTTATATATAGACTTTAGAGCAAATGTTTGGATCTACCACAAAAACCTGCATGAATAAAACATTATGGACGGACAATGAAAATAGTTTTTCTTTGCTGGATGAATGGAATCTTATTCTAAAAGTGAACATATGAGAAAGTAAAAGTTTCCTTGAATGCTGATAGTCTAGGAAATGTAACCATAACATATAGTTTTACAGCAAACAGTTGGTATCCTTATTTATTTATTTATTTATTTATTTATTTATTTATTTATTTATTTATTTATTTATTTATTTATTTATTAGTTTAATTTATATGCCGCCCTTCTCCGGAAACTCAGGGCGGCTTACAATGCTTTTAAACAATAGCTTCATACTTTTGTATATACCTGCTTAGTAGGGCTTTTGGCCCCCCCTAAGTGGTGTTCTATTTTATACAAAGTCAGCTTATTGCCCCCACAAACCGGGGTCCTCATTTTACCTACCTCGGAAGGATGGAAGGCTGAGTCAACCTTGAGCCTGGTGAGAATTGAACTCGCAGTAATTGCAGGCAGCTGGCAGCTAAATACTACTTTAACAGTAGTTTAGTCCACTGCACCACCAGGCTCCTATACACTACAAATTGAAACAGAAAGTCATTTCAAAAGCAACAACTAAAAATTATACCACGGAGGTTACAACTATCCCAGTCTGCTTTATTTAGAGACATTAGAAGCCTTTAATGGCACATAATTTTCCATTTAGCTATTAAATATGATACATAGATGTCCATATAGTCCCCAGAAGTAGAGCATAACTCAGTGGAATCTTTATTACTAAGTAGAAGATGGATCAGTTATAACTTTAGATGGTAGGCACCAATATCGGATTCTGAGCAGTGTTGCAACCATGCTTTCTATAACAATAAAAATAAATAAAATGATCCAAAGTTGGTAAGCATAGAGATGAGAGCACAAAAATCTTGTGAGATTGGACTCAATGTTTTAAATGATTAACCTCCCTGAATTGACTATCTCACTAGATTTTGCTACCTCACCTTTAATATATATTTGTATGAATGTATCTGTATGTGTGTGATCTGGGCACAATGGATGCTATCCAGTAGTGTTACTGGTGCATGGCTCCAATGGGTGCATTGCTGCCAACATTTGAAAGAGAGTTCCTAGTCTTCATAATTGCTTTAAAAAAGCAGAGATTATAAATATGTAGCAGGAGAATTTCTATGAAAGTTAGAAACCAAAATAAGCTCTGTGAAGAATGTCTAGAATAAATGCTATGAAAAGAACCTTATACACAGACCACATGGAATTGTGTAGTTCAGAATAGTGTATAGAATAATATAGGATTTGAATTCATGCTAAGCCTTGTCAATGGTCCTATTCATGAACTGCTGGCTTGGTTTACAGTTGCATACCACTGAATGCCAGCTGCAAGCTACACTCCTGATTGAGGGCATTATAGGGACATTGGGTTAGCCACTGCCCTGATGATAATTCTCAGTTTTCAAATAAGCTTTAATTTTTCCTTTAAGCACAGCAATCAAGCCTGTCTACAATTTTAATTTGGAAAGGCTCTGTTTTACCTATTCCTTTCAATGAAATAATCTTTATCCAACTAAATCAGATGAAATACTTTATGCTTTAGATTTAGCCAAAATGGTTTTTGTAGGTACTGTTATCTTAGTAGATCTTGTTTCAACAAAATGTGTACAAAAATCTCTACTTCTGTTTCTACTGTAAGTTGCATTTTGTTTGTTTATTTAATCAATCAATCAATCAATCAATTTCTTAACCGCCCATCTCTGGTAGAGTCGTATAACAGGAGACTCAGAAAAGCAGCACTTCATATTTATAAGACTCAACACTTTTATTATGACTAGTCATTTTGCATCATCAATATTCATGGAGCTTTATGTTCTTGCTCTCAAAAGGTTTACAATTTAAAATCTGATATAAAAAATAAAGGAAGCAAACATGGAATAATGGATAAGAAAAAAGATTGTTTCAATATATGTTTTGATTACTGATTGTTTCTTTCCCTGTTATGCTTTCATCTCTTACCCAGTCAGGAAAGTAAAATAAATGATTTAGTTACAAAACCATTTCCGTAACAGTTTCAATTCTTATACAGCATTGTTATTACAGAATTTGGCACTCATTTTTTATAGCTAAGTAGCTGAAATTGGGAGGATCTACAGGAACATTCCCAGCCTGATGTTCTTCATGATGTGAGCATTTCAGAACAGTGTGAAACAAAAAACGGATAAATCCTGACATACTGCTTCATTTTGAGACAGGATAATTGCACAACAGTGAAATATGTTTAAGTAGCATTTGATGAGATAAATTTTCCTGTAATAATCTTTGAAAGAATCAAGTCAATCAGTTTTGTGTTAATGGAAAAAAAGAGTGCTTGGGTTCAATAAAAGAAACAAAGCAAAGTGCAGTCTTAGTGATAGAAAATATTTATAAAAGCACACTCCCTAAAAAAATGTTGTAAAAGCATGTATTTCACATGACTTGGTAATAAAAATATCCACAGTTAATACTTTAAGCTATAGTAGCTTAATTTAGCATAGTTAAATTCTGTTTTGCCTTTCCTGAACTCTGTAAGTACAGCAATCACATTTCTGAGAAACATTTACTAATCACTTAAGCATTACAGGTTACATCCAATGGTATTTTTCAGTTCACAAAATATTCTTTAATCCATCATTGGATTAAAATCACTTCCATTTTTATTCTTTATTCTTCCAATTCCTTTATATATATATATATATTTTGTAATTTTCACTTTCATTCTGTTACTTGTTTCTGTCTTTCCTTGCACCAAAAATGAACCTCTATTGTTTGAGATATTTTGACATAGTATGCATAGCCTAGACTATTTATTATCATAGTCAAATGTTTTTTTATTACACAAATACAACATAAACTAATTTTCAGAAGATGCTAACCATGACAAATGAACTATGACAATATGTTTGTCAATTGTCAAGCCAGAAAAGCAAGCAGCCAGCAGGTGGTAGACTATTAATTGGAAGCCTCCCACATTTGTTATAAGATGGGTGGCTATATAAATAAATAAATAAATAAATATCTATTTCGGTTAAGAGTTTATTTAAAAAACATTTGAAAGCTTTTAAGATATTTTATGCCAGGGGTCCCCAAACCCTGATCTGTGGACCACCTCTGCGCAGCAGCATGCCAGAAACCGGGTCATGCAAACAAGTAAAGCTCCATCCGCGGGATGCAGGCAGCATGTGAAACCAGACCCGCTCTGGTCCACGGAAAAACTCTCTCCACGGAACCAGTCTCTGGTACCGAAAAGGTTGGGGGCTGCTGCTTTTATGCATTAGTTCAGCAAAACTCTTGAAAGCCTTTACAGATTTGATTCTTCCTACAACCATTGAGCTGAACTGATATGAATATCAGCTAAATATATATTTGAGTCACTCTTTCCCCATGACACAACTGCTTTAATTGCGGTTATTTATTTTTCATTATGTTTCTTTTAATCCTCTCTAAATCACCTAGGATTAGTTCATGAGTGGGAAGCTTTACAAACTGATCTAATAAATAATCAAAGATTTAAATGGGCTGTTTGCTGGAAAATCTGGGGGCTTTGAAAAATAGATTTCAAAGACACATTGGGATGAAATCTTTGGATGAATCTGGTTGAAACTCTGCAGAGTTAATGATCTATAATTAGTCTACCATGCCTGCTGTTTTCATTCCATTGTGCCAAGACAGCACATGAAAATGCATTTTGATGCTTTCCTATTATAACTTATGGCAGACTCTTATACTGAATCAATATCAAATTATTCTGAATTAAGTCCTGGTTGAGTTGTAAACCCTTGATACTATTTATCCTTAGAAAAAGGCAGCATATGCATTGCTTCACTAGGCCCAAGTTCAGATAGGAAAAAAATAGCATAACGCCTGTTACAAAAACATAAAAACACTCAGCAAGTTTTCAGGTTTTAGAAATGATCAAACTAATGAAATACAGGTGCAAAATATGAAAAGGAGACAGAAAGAAATTCCTTGTAGATATTTATATGGCCTGCACTGTATTAAACTATTAAGAGATAAATTAAGGAGCCTGTAGTTTGTATTTTAACTGTAGCCAACTTAAACTTCAAAAACCTGTCATATTTCATGAAAATATTTTTAAACCATCAGAATTTTAATGTCATATGAAGAATGTACCTTCTTTCTGCATAATACTACTTTATTTTTTTTGAAACGTATGCAAATTATATAGGTAAACAATATGACAAATGTATAAGTGAGGTTAGGCGTAAAGAGAGGTAAACTTTTTGTGACGCTATTGGCAAGATATTAATATGAAAGAATTACTTTTACAAAAATGAATGGCCTACATATAAATAACTGGATACCATGAAAGATTATATTATAGTCTAAGTTGTTACCTTACAATTTGACCAGAAAGTAATGAAACTTCAAAGGAAGTGATAAATCATCACCTCAGCTTTAAAAAAGGGGCCAACCAGAAAAGTCACCACATTACAAGCCATTTGCCAGGAATGGCTGTAGGCATGGCTGTCACAACTGGGATATTAACCAATGACTTGGATGGCACTAGGGAGGAAGTCTTTTAGATATTCACCTCTTTAGCCATTTATGGGTTTTTAGACAAGAGCAGGGGTGGGTTCTACTTACCTTTACTACTGGTTTGCAGCAGGGCCGCGTGTGCGCGTGCACGCTTTGCTCTCTCTCTCTTGCGCACTGTTCTGCGCATGCACTTTGATGACATCGGGGTTGGTGAGTGGAGCCTCCTACCGGTTTTATTACTGGTTCTATAGTAGGGGGCAACCCATCACTGGACAAGAGACAAGAACTAGATCTAAGCTTTATGGCACACAAGCAAGCAAGATTGGTCTTATGTGCTCCACGTAACTCAACTCTTTTAATCTGTAGCTACTGTATTTCTATGATAAAACACATGTTTAAGATCCTTCTAGAATAAAGAGCATGATACAACAAAACTAATATTGTAAAAGTAAATTGTATTCAAATTAGTATAATTGCGTTGTATGTAACATCTTTTGTTGATAAAGTTTTACTTCACTCTAAATCAATCTGTATGTAGAAGATATTTGTGGAGATTCTCAGTCATCCAGGTCATGATTGTCCCAAAAGTGCTTTTTTCAAGAGGCAACTGAACTTTCTGGTTTTTGAAGATGTTTCGCTTCTCATCCAAGAAGCTTCTTCAGCTCTGACTGGATGGTGGGGAATAGAATAATTTATACTCCTTGCAGACAGCTGGACATTTGAATGTAGAAGAATAAATATCAAGAAGAAACAATTCTGATACCAAAATATAGGAGGATGAGATTTCAATTTATGATACTTAATTTTTTACTTCAAGGAGATATTCCTGAAGAAAATGATCTTAAAAACAAATTTCACTTTGGAATCAATGACATAACAAATCATCAAGAACTCTTCCGTGGCATGAACAGAAAAGGCTTTTTATAACATTATATATTTTAATCAGCTAATCAGTGTAATAATGTACAGGCTATCACATTGCAGCAATTCTCTGAATAGTTACTACTTAAGAAGTAGTTACTTTCTTAAAAGTAATAATGATTTCTGGATTTTATTTTCCTTTTACAAACATTTATAACCCTACTATTTATGAACTATACATGTACACTTTTTTCATCTTTAAATCAGAATGATTATCTGATAAAATGGACTCTACTCCATATTTTTACTATAATAATTTTGTTTGCTTTTAGGGTGAAACAAAACAGTATTTTGGATAAAGCTGGTTCTTTTTATTAAGGTTAGAGTTCAACAAATCTATTTCTGATCTATTTCAGTTATACGTTATCTAATTTCCAGTTCAATCTGACTGAAACCCATATTTTTACTTTTTTATTCCAAGTATAGCTGTTTTGAATGAAATTACTTGCATATTTTTAATACAATGTTCAGCAATATGCAAATTCTTAATTGAGCAGCTCACACTTCAGGGAAGTATACACTTTGAAGGATAATTATGTTTTTATTTTATTTTATTTTTTTAATTTTTGATTTATATACCGCCCTTCTCTGGAGACTCAGAGCAGCTTACAAGGCGTTAAGCAATAGCCTTCATACTTTTGTATATTTTATACAAAGTCAGCTTATTGCCCCCACAAACCGGGTCCTCATTTTACCTACCTTAGAAAGGATGGAAGGCTGAGTCAACCTTGAGCCTGGTGAGAATTGAACTCGCAGTAATTGCAGGCAGCTGGAAGCTAAATACTACCTTTAACAGTAGCATTAGTCTGCTGCGCCACTCAGGCTCCTTTTATTTATATATTAGTTTGGGAAGTAAGAATTAGGTCAGTATGCTTAAAAAGCTGACCAAATGAAATCCACTTTATTCATAATTTGGGTAGAATAGCTGCATAATGACAAAATGTCTATTTGTACTAGATAATCCATGTTCCATTGGGCCATCACTTCAGACATATTTCCTTATTGAAACAGAAGCAGAATGATCACATGTGTGCAAAAAAGCAGTGGGAACAGGAACTTTTCTGATTTCTGCTGGCTTCACCATTGAATTTCTTTGTGAGAAGCTGGCAGGGACATTGAAAAACTCACTCACTCACCCACTCACTCACTATGAAGATGTGCACTCAATTAGTTCTTGGCACTGCAAGTTTGGACCCAGAATTTGTGGGTTGTTTGATGTATATATGCTTATGTACCTGCGCAGAAACTAAAGTATCAAAAAATCCAACTGAAACGACAAAGTGATTAAACCACATGCTACAGTTAATCACTTTTGGTCTGGTAAGAAAATATTTCAGCCATGTTGTACTTTTATGCAGTGGTGAAATCCAAATTTTTTTACTTCCGGTTCTATGGGCGTGGCTTGGTGGGCATAGTGTGGCTTGGTGGGCATGGCAGGGGAAGGATATTGTAAAATCTCCATTCCCACCCCACTCCAGGGGAAGGATACTGCAAAATCTCCATTCCCCCCCCCACTCCTGGGGAAAGGATATTACAAAATCTCCATTCCCTCCCCACTCTGGGGCAAGCCAGAGGTGGTATTTGCCGGTTCTCTGAACTACTCAAAATTTTCGCTACTGGTTCTCCAGAACCTGTCGGAACCTGCTGGATTTCACCCCTGCTTTTATGTTTTGCACTGGTACTAGCTGTTACATTGGAGCTATTTTCTTTGCAAATATTCTGTACAAGAGGGAGGCAACCATTTTTTATGACAGCCTTGATTCAATCTATTTAATCCTTTCAATAAAAAAATTATGGCTGAATCTTGTAAAAATGAACCATTCCTCACCAACATGCTACTGTACTCCATTATTCCTTTAAATATTTTTCACTTGTTTGAAAACACTTTCCCTCATTTCTGTAGCTGCATGTCTCCATATGTTTCAGACTAACCAGTCAGAAAGCTTTTTAGTTCTACTAAGTCCAACAAACTGGAAGAATACACATCAACAGATTTTGCCTTAGTTTTTCAAAATCCCTGGGCATTGCATGGGCATACATGCTACAGATGAATTTTATTCTGAAAAATTCATTGGTAGTTGGTTTATTACCTTGTGACAATTCTCTTCTGATCTGAAACATGTCTATTAACTGGTCTACATTTCGTACTAGCCAGAATTATAGGTAGTTTTTACTAAGATTTACCCCAATAAGCACAATGTTTAGTTGAAAATGGAAGTGCATATTTCTAGTCTCTAGCAGCCACATATGGAAAAAGAAACACAAGAATTCAAGATGTATTCAAATAGCACTGGATTAGAGTTTAATGTTTTGTGCAAATATAGCCTATGCCAGATGGTATTTCTTTAGAAAAATTTAACATAAGAACAGAAAATTCTGTATATTGCTTCTCAGAATGTCCATGGAATTTAATTGGATCCTTCCCACAAAAATATAAGAATGCAATGTAATTTAAAAAAAACCCTGTTCTTATCCTAAGAATCTAAGAAAAGTAAAAATAAATCTGTTTTTTTAAATAATAAAGTGTTTTTTAAAATAATAGTAAATGGTGGGTTTCAAGCTGTACCATAATAAAGAAGTTTTAAATGGAAATAATTCCAAAGATAAACAAAAGAGCCATTTATATTTGAATTGGTTAAAAATAGAAGACGAGTGACAATAAGCACTCCTTATGGTAGCACGTTTGGGAAATCTTGTCATCTGAATCTTTTGGACTGCTTGGAGATGAGCTGTGTTTCATGAGATGTAATTAAAGTTTCAAATCATATAATGAGGGCAAAACTGAGGAATGAATATTAGGCAAAATAAGCCACCATTTAAAGCCATGTTCAACATTCTGTTCTGCTCTTTAGTTTTGGTAGATGAATAGGTTAAAGACATTTAAATACTATGTCAAGAAACTTTGAATTTATTGCAAGGTTATAAAACATGAAAAGACACATAGAGAGAAGACAACTTCTAGTAATAAAATAATCATCAGAGTTGGACCTTGAGTACTCAGAGTGATAAATTTCTGTACATTAACTTCAAGGAGGTGACCCTAATTATATATTTAAGGCAACATTTTTTTTAAAAAAAATACTAATTTAAAAAACTGAAGTGTGGCAATCTTCTCCAAATTAAGGAAGGATTTGTTGTCTGTCTTTCTGTGTATCTATCTATTGGACATTTTAAATATATAAGCAAGGAAGGAAAATGAACATAAAGAAAAGTTCAAAGAGTAGAATACAAATGAATATGCAAGAGATTTACAAAGTCATACAGATTATAATTTTTTAGTGCATCATTAATTGATTGTGAAAAATTGAATATTATATTGCTATAAAAAGTTGAAAATCTCTATTGAATCACCATAATATAAACCATGAAGAAAGAATATGAACTACAATACATTCTATCCATACTATTGCAAATGTGTTCTAATTTAGAAACCTTACAAAAATAAAATATAGTTTTTGGGCAGAGAGAAATCTGAATTTTGGACGTGGTACAAATCAATGTATTGAACTGTAGCCTAGGAATGGCTTCCAATTTGAATTAAATTCTGTACTAGATTTACTTTTAAAATACTATGTTACCCATCATGGCATATTCCCATAATTTAAACATTCTTCCATAGAAGAGATAAAAGTCCTAAGAAAAGTCCTATAATATCTTGCAGCTGTTAGCATAGACAAAGCTAATTTCAGTAAACTTAGAGGGAATATATGGTTTTGTGAAATTTCATAAAAAAATTACTAGTTGAAATGGGAATTTATTATGAGTTGTTTTATTTTATATGAATAATTTTTCTAAACTATTGTTTTACTACTGTCATCAGTTATGAAAGAACGATCCAATCTGATCATTATGTTTCCAGCAAGTATTAGAATATTAACTATTCATTTTAGTCATCAGCAGTGGATTAATATACAATGACAAAACATCTCATGCCAATTTTCTCTAAGGATAATATTTGGCATTAATTTAATATTTTTCTTCCATTGACATTCCCATTGTTGCAAACCTATTATTGCTTCTAAATTCTGCATACAGTGTTTGTCTTATTTGGTTTCTGAATCTCACTCACCAGCAATTTACAAATAAAGTCCAACATGTTCTAAATTATGTATTACAAGATTTCCAAATTCAGTCATTTTCTAAATATTCCAACTTTTTGTGCAGGTTTTTAAATATTATGCTACTTGTTGGAATAAACACAGTCCATCATCCATAAAAAATAAAAATAATTAAAAAATAAAGCATACATAAATTAAAAAGAAAACAAACAAACAAACACCTCAAATGGCAGACTCGATGGACCACAAGGTTTTTTTTTCTGTCATCAGTTTTCTATGTTTCTTATTTGAAACTAGTTAAGTGGATTAAGCCATTGCAAAGTAAGAGTTTCAAAATAGTTGATCTTTAACTTACTAATAATCAAATCCTAATAATCAAATCTCTTTGAATTTCTGTGTGCTTTGTTCATCATAGAAATTTAATACCATCCTGTATTGAAGATAAAGAAACATTAGAAGTTGAATTTGTCAGACTTCTTCAAACTGATACCCTCTTTATTGGATTATAATTTGCGAGACTCCCTCAACCAATATTGGTTATCCTGATTTAAAATAATGAATGCTATAGTCCAAGAGAATCTCATGGATACCTGGATGCAGATGGCTATTTTATAGGATCCAAGTCAAAATGTAGACTTCATTGGAGGAGTAGGACTGGATCCATATAGCATGACTGCATCATTACACAAGGCCTAAATGTGGATCTGCCAACTGTAGAATACACTATGTGGTAAAGTGTTCTTTATTAGATCTACAGATTCCTGTACAAATTTTTGTTGTTCTTATGTAACTTGACTGATTTTACCAATGTTCTGAGAGAGACGAAGACTGGCATAGATATTATTGAATATTACAGCACATGGAAGGTACTAATTCAAACTTTATTCTCTTAATAATCAACATAGCGTAATCTTTATTGCAAGGGTTAGATGGAGAAATAACTAATGAAGGTTGCAACACAAGGCACTGCAACCCAGGCTACATTTCAGTGAGAAGAAGAAACTAAGGAAAAGGGATCTGGTGGAGCAGGTTAAGACAAACCTGAGAGAGGGCCAGACTCCACCCTTGGGGATGCCTCACCTTATAAAGAATACGGGGCTAGGAATAACTTTTAGGACTGAGGTGGGCTAATATTAGCAAGATATGAGTAATTTCCAAAATAAATGAACTGGTTTCAAAACCCATTTTCTTTAACTCAAGTCTAGTTGTTGTTTTTTATTCCTATGATAACAAGTATCTTGTATCTTACCTGTGCTCAACCCAGTTACATTACATTAGAAACTTTCCTGGTCCTCAAAGGAGGCTATGTGACTCATATATAATGATTTACAACAAATTTTAAACAAAAAAGGAGATCTCTATCTTTTTATTTGCACAATAAAGAAGATAGACAAGGGGCAGAGATGCAGTAACACCAAGGACCTACATTTATTGAAGTTTTTTCTTTGGCTTGAAGTATTCGTAGAAAAAAGTGAAACTGTATTGTTTTTAGAGCAGTAGTTCTGGTTGCAATAGGAAAGAACACAAAACAGGTACATTCAACCATGGTCTATCTAACATTGTTTATTAACAAACCATAAGTGGTTAGATTCACACAATTAAATTAACATTTGAAATTTTAAAAGCTGCAAAACACACTAAGTCAAAGCCAAACAAACTAAATTACAGTTTACTGTATGAATATGAAAATAAAGTTGCTTAAGACAATAAAATCTTTGGGCAACAGAGAGTGATGAATCTCTGGAGCAAAATTGTCCACACAGACCTAGGTAATAGGAAATAAGGATAGACCTCTGATAAATAACAAAAGATTGGGATTATCAGTCTAGATCAGTGATGGCTAACCTTTTTGCCGTCGCATTCCAAAAGCGGGGGGAGTGGGGGGATTGTGTGCACGTGTGCCCACACCCATAATTCAATGTGCCCCATCCCCCATGCATGCGTGCATGACCCCCCGCTTTTGGCACGGGATGGCATGGTGGGCCCAGTAGGCCCATTTTTTGTGCTCCCCAGCCTCCAGAGGCTTTCTAGGAGCCTGAGGAGAGCGAAAACGGCCTTCCCCACCCCTCCGGAGCCCCTTCAGAGGTGGACCCGGAAGGCCAGAAAATCAGCTGGCCAGCATGCACATGCGTGCTGGACTGAGGTAGGGCAACGCTCGCGTGCTCACAGATATGGCTCCGTGTGCCACCTGTGGCACCCGTGCCATAGGTTCGCCATCACAGATCTAGATGCAGTTGGAATAACTTGCTGGACATCTAATTGTGTGTCATGTGGATTGTGCCCCATCAGAATGCAGCTTTATCTATGTTAATTGTTCTTTTTGGTTTGTTTTATTCCTAGGGAAAGCATGCTTAAGTAATAGGGAGCAGCCCCAAATGGGAGAACACATCTGATTACCTCAGGAAGCTGATAGCTACAAAATCTTCTTTCATGTTTTGCCCCAAAGAGATTTAGCATCAAGAGAACAATTTAAGGAAGGTTATATCATGAGCTGTATATTGAATGAATCAAATCAAATGATTTTAAAAGGGTTGGGGAAGGAGGGGAGGACACAGAATGATAAGGGAAAGATTATCCTGATTAAAGTTTTGTTTCCAAAAACTCTTGGGAAAAGAATCACAGTAGTCTGGAAGTTTAAAAGGAGAACTAAACTAAGACGCCTCAGGCACTGAGAAATGCATCCTAACTGACATCAATAAGAGGATCGTGGGCACTGTGAAGTGTTTCCACAGGAATAGCAGCATCTGCTACAGAGTGAAAGGATAATGGAACAACAGTTTGATATTGCTCCTTTAAAGCAACAACATTTCACTCCCTACAGAGTTTAATTTCAATACCAAATGTACTACATGTTGCAGAACAATATGTTTATTGCATTTATTTTTCCTCAAGGACCAATTTATTCATCTTTTACTGGCATTAGAATGAGGCTTTATGTTTTACGAGGAAACCTTTCCACTCTTTGAGGCAATGATAATAGCTTGATTTGTTGTAGCATTTTCAACACTGAATCCAAACAGATTTTACATCATAGGAAAAATGATTTGCAGGATGATGATAATACATTGACATGAAATTTGCAGGTCATTTTAAAGGATTTGACAATTTATTGTTTTCGTCCAGGAGACAGGCTATAGTGTATGGTTAACAGATATATACCAATTGCCTGGATGAGCAGGTGGAAAAATGTAAAGAAATCAAATATAGCCATTTTCTCAGAGAGGATTACACTTAAACAAAAAACCATCAAGGTTTGTTGTTGTTGTTGTTGTTAGTCACAAAGTCGTGTCCGACCCATCATGACCCCATGGACTCCAGGCCTTCCTGTCTTCTACCAACCCTGGGAGTCCATTTAAACTCACGCCTACTGCTTCAGTGATTTCATCCAGCCAAATCATTCTCTGTCGTCCCATTCTTCTTTTGCCCTCGATCGCTCCCAGCATTTGGCACTTCTCCAGTGGGCTCAAGGTTAGTATAGTCTAACTTTCAAAATTGTAACTTTCAAAAAGTAAAAACAAATCCAAGAAAGATCCAGGAAATTAAAGGCCAACTAATTTAAAGTCTATTCTAGGAAAATTGGTTAACACAATTCAGTAAGAGAAAAAGTAACTACACTAAAGTAAATTAGATTTAAATTTAAAAAGTTAATGAGGGGCAATTACATATATACTACTATTGAAACCTAAATATTAGCTTAGTTTGGGGGCAGCAACCTTGATTTTAACCCTAACCATGAAGAGAGGAAGACATGCCTTGCCTGTGAGCAATTGCAGGCAGCGGCAGTCAGTAGAAATAGCCTACAGTACTGCACTCTAACCACTATGCCACCATGGCTCATGCTTATGCAATCAATACTTCCAGCTTTGGTTGATATTGCTTCCCTCCAAGATTCTTCTCACTGTCTATCATTTAACTCTTTTAGCAGATGCTTAATTACTTTATGGCAATTCTATATGGGAGTCATTGAGCTTTCAGGTTCCTCTAAAGCAAGCATAAACTTGGCCAAAGCCTCCAAGAGGACTGGGACTACATATTCTTTAATCAATTGTTAGCTACTAAGCCATTAAAGCTGATTACAGAATTCATATATACTGTATCTTGGGCTCAATCTGGTACCCCTGCTTTCCACATATACTCTATGTAATGGTAATCTGGTCTTCTACTTCCCATATTCTCCATAAGTCTGCCTGAGAATTTGTAGCTACTAACTAAAATCTAACATCATCACTCGATTTATATGGTATAAAGTATATGTAGTTAGGGGATTTGCATTTGTGCATTTTAGAAAAGCAGGTTCCAGAAGAAATAATCTATCTTTACTCTTACATTTTGCCTTCTTACCTAAATCCTAAAACAAACATTTAATGTTTGTTTTTAATTAAGTTTGTTTTAATTAAGTTCATGGACATCTCACCTGGCTTGCTAAAGTGTAATGAAAAGACACAACAACACAGTAGATGTGGACAGATCAATATACTTCTGAACTTCATAGCTCTTATGTGTTTTCTGCTTGATTACAGTACCTGTGCACCGGCATATGCACAGATTTGTAAGTGAATGCATGACTGGAATGGAACCCAGCAAAATCACAGTTCATTTGTGATCTGAACATATAACTGTCCTGGATCAGAGGTGGGTTGCCCCTGATTCAGACCGGTTCTCTAGAACCGGTAGTAAAACCGGTGGGAGGCTCCGCCCACTGACCTGGACATCATCATAAGTGATCTGCTCATGTGCAGAAGAGTGCGCACACGGGTGGGCACAATGTGAACCAGTAGTAAAGGTAAGTAGAACCCACCCCTGTCCTGGATTGTGGTATATAGAAAGATCCTGTTCCAGATGAATACTGACCCAAAAAGCCATAACTATGAGAAAACAGTTTAATGTCAATAGGACTTCCAAATCTTAACTAATGAATACAAAGTCAAACAGTCTTTCCCTCATTTTTCTCATTGTCCTAATGAGCAAAAGAATAATGCAATAAGAATGCACATCCATTCTTTATTTTAGCATTATTTTTAGGATACTATTTTCAGGAAAACCAAGGATAAAGAAAGTACAACATGCTTTCTGCTTTGCAATAATGAAGTTCTGAAAATAGTCATGTCAAAATTTTCAAATGATTAAGGACCCAAGGTCTAGAAATGGATTAACCAGTATGATTACAGTTTAATGATCTGTTTATGTATTCAGAGCAAGGTTATTATTAACTGGAGCAGACCATCTGGATCCTAAAAGATGCACCTCTGGTCCATCAGCCTCTATCAGCTTTATGCCATATCAACATTAATTCCCCCATCAATTCCTGCCAGATTCTAAATGTATGCTCTGGACAGATTTTGTTTTGTACCAAAAGAAAAAAAGAGAAGAATATAAAAAAAAATGGAAGACAGGCCATTTGCTTTCTCCTATGTGGTGAGCAATTATCTCAGAATCAGTGGTCAAAAAGCTGATGAAATCTATGGGTAATTTGTACCTGAGTAGCAAAACATTCTGATAGGAATTCCATGATACACAGTCCTATTTGAGAATAAGTTGGAATGTTTTTTAAAGATCTAATTTTAGTTCTGTCATTAAGCGCCAGTTCTGAAAAGAGAGACTGAAGAGTACCTTATCCCAAGCTACTCTGCCCTACAATTTAAGATTCATGTACAGATAACCACTACTCTTTCTTTACATCAAAGTCTTATAGCAATATCATTTAGGTTTGTATACCACCCTTTAGTGCTTTACAGCACTGTCCAGGTGGTTTACAATGTAAGCATTATTTGTATATTACCACCAACGTTCTGTGTCCTCATTTTACTGACCTCAGAAAGCTGGAAGGCTGAGTCAACCTGTCAGGGTCGAACTCCAGCCTGTAGGCAGAGTTCGCCTGATCTACTGCACGTTAACCACCACCAGGGCTCCTCTAATGTCTTATGAAAGAATGATCAAATTGGAAAAATGCTATGAATGTAAGCATGTTTTTATTAAAGGAAGTTAGAAGATGCATAATGGTATATTTTGAAAGGGAGACTACTACTAGCCTGCTTTTCAGAGATTTTGTGAAGTTGACAGAAATACTCAGAGTGTATCTCTATAACCGGTTTTCTGCTAAATTGGATAGCTAACATCAGATTATGTATTTAGATTCATATTCCATCCTATGTAGGAGATGACTAAGCTGAGCCTGAGGGCAGGGTCAACCACATCATCAGTCTGGAGTACCTACACCCCTGAAAGAGACCTACTGTAAATCCAGCCCCTCTTGATGACTCTTATCTGGTCTCAATTTGCCTTGACTGTTAGTAGATCAGATTCTTATATCCAGGTTGCATGGAATAAACTCATAGAGCTTTTGAACTCTATCCTGGTTCCTGGTTTCTTGTGCCTGACATCTCTCCTCCTCAAGTTCAAGGTAGCATACTTAGTACTTTCTCGTCTAATTTCTGTACACAATAATCCAGTGAGGTAGATTGGTCTGACAATGACTGGCTACCATGCCCGAAAGTGAATTTGAAACCTGTTCTCTCCCCAGTAAGAGTCCTGGTCAAAAACTTTAATCACTACTTTACACTGGTATCATCAATTTTTTTGGGGGGGGGGGTAAAATCAGTAATAGTATAGATTTTACTATCACACACCCTGTTCTTGGTAAAAGGATGCAGAAGGAATGTAGGCACTCCCATGTCATTTTACAGTTCTGAATCCCAGCCAACTGGATGGCTATGGATAGATTTATCCAAAGACCTCTTCAGTAGCTGATGTGTAGCTGACATCATGCTGTGATAATCAAAGTTATTGTATGATTAATTGTATATTCTAGGACAGAAACAGTTTTAAAGGAATTTAGAACTGAGTTCACTGAACATTAAAGCAAAATCCATCAAGGTAGCCTTCTGAATGAAAGCTGCACTTCATTCACTTAATGTGTGCAATTGTCAATCACAGCAAAGCCAGGGCTTTGAAGTCCCAAACAGATGTACTCTGACTTCTGCTGGAGCACCATTGATTCATCTGAGACTCAATATGGCAATATCTCCTTTGCCACTGGGCAGAGAGACCAAGCAAGCTCTGTAATCTTCTGACCTAAATTTTAGTTATTTTAAGCCCTACAGCACATGATGTGTGTCAAATTCTGCACTCTGCTTTAGGTTTGTTATTCCTTTTCCAATGAATGCAGAAGCATTATCTTTTTATCTATTTGGCAGGTTTAAAAAAATGAAAAGAGATAATAGCGGGGAGGGGGAAATAGCATCCCTGTTTTTTTTATAAAGTAAACTACTGTGCACACCTAAAATTATGTATGGGAACCTACAGTGAAAGCTGAAAAATTTAAGGGGAGAAGTGACCATTTAAGGGGCAAGCAAAACTCCAGATGTTCAAGCTGTTACAGGTGAAGAAAAGTCTTTACTTCCTTGAGGCTACTATTTGGCAGGTTTAATCTCTCCAGGTTCTAGAATGTACTTTTGATGGACACCTAAACCATTTCATTTAGAGAAGAACCGGGAAACACATAGCTATTGACTGTATGAGAAAGAATGGTTTCTCTGAGAAGGTTTGATTCCTGCTGAAAGCAGAAGTAACATAATTACTTTCTGTTATCTTTCTAATACAGATCTGATAGAGGAGAATATTTGTAGATCAAGTTTGAAATGAGAGGTCCTAAGTGCTCTCTGAGCTTGGTTGTTTTTTTGCAAACATTCCATTACCCAAACTACCATATTTTTCAGAGTATAAGACGCACCCGAGTATAACACAAACCTTAGTTTTTGGGGAGGAAAATAGGGAAACAAAATTCTGCCTACCAGGTATTCATCTGGCTAGTGTCCTTAGCCTGGTCAGCTTCAGCACATTAGTTTGCTGGTTTTGAGCACGTGCTGGTTGGGGCTGAAAAAAGCTTCTAAGACACACCTGATCATTGGAGGGAGCAGCAATGAGAAAAGCAGGCGAAATGCAAAAGGGGTATGAGAAGGCAGCAACTGTTCCGGGTAGCCATTTTGGATACCGCGTGTCACATTTTCAGCCTCCAAACGCATAGCTTTTTCAGGTGGCAACTGGTGGCAATGTGCTTTGGCGATCCCCACAGCCTTGAAGGGCTCTCAAACGGAGCGTTTGGAAGATGAAAACGCGATGCACGGAGCCCAAAAACACAAGCCATTGTTGGTGGCAATCTCTGCAGCAAGGAAGAGGACGTGTGGAAGCCGGCGGGTGGGCGGGCCTATATTCGGAGTATAAGACGCACCCAAATTTTCAGCTTCTTTTAGGGGGGGGAAAGTGTGTCTTATACTCCGAAAAATATGGTAGGTAATATTGTCACTGCTAGTAGGGAATGGGATTTGCTCTCATTTTATATTCTGGTGCTTGTCCTGTCAATGTTAATGGGAAAGGCCTTGGTGGTTCTTTGGTTGAATTGTTTATTGTTAGCTAATGTTAGCTAATAATTGATGTTATCTAGTTTGGATAATGAAACATCTGGAAGAAAACAGCCAAGCTCAGAGAGCACAAAAAACACTAGCATTAACACTTAAGGCTTATATACTGCCCCATAGTGCTTTAAAACTCTAGGAGGCCCCCAAAAACCTGGGTCCTCATTTTACTGACCTCGGAAGGGTGGAAAGCTGAGTTGACCTTGAGCCCCATTAGGATTGAACTCCAGACTGTGAGCAGAGTTTGCCTGCAATACTGCATTCTAAGCACTGAGCCACCAGAGTTCCAAGGACCTCTTAATACAGATCTCCTCATCCCCTTCACCACAAAAAGCGCAGATGCTTCAAGCTGTCTATTAGTTGTTTTCCAAGAAGCATAAAAAAGATTTTTCCTTTGTTCAAAAGGAACAAAGCTCCTTTGTTCAGGCTCTTCACTTTGACACAGATCTTTACTTTTGCCATGTTCCTTTCTGAGCAATATACAATGTTCATCAGATTCAAAAACTGCTTCCAAAACAGTGATAGCAGAAGAAAGTATAATATGCAACTTAATGTAATCTACTAGAAGATAAAGTTAATAAAACATTGTCTTTTGTTTTAATCAGAAAGTCAAAGATAAGGAAAGATTCTGCTATTTTTTTCTCCCAACCACTGAAATATCAGCTCAATAATGCTTTCTTTTCATTTGTCAAGTCTATACAAGTGGTATGACAACACTGAACTTAACTCAATATGAAGACAGAAGTGAAGAATGCTGTGTGTTTGAAACACTATTAATGTAAGTGAATCCCTTATAAATAAGCATTTGTTTGGGCTTGAAATATGATTCATGAAAACTATTAATTTTTAGATAATGACAACTTCCAACACATTCTTCCTTCCTCTTTCCATCTGAATTAATGATTCGCTTTTTCAGAATATATAATTTTCTGCATAAAATGCCACAGTCATGATTTCAACTTTCTTCTTTGTTTTGTTTGTTAATGAATTCATTCATCAATTTAAAATCAACAAGCTTTCAAAATTATAATACTGTGCTAGAGATATATAATTATGTAATTTAGAATGGAAAAGCTTACAAATACTTTAAAATTTAAGGACTAGCATGAGCATATCCTGTAAATTACCCAGAGTTTTTTAAAAATCATGGATATTTTTGAAATAGCAAATTAATATCTTCTCAAAAGGATTACAAGTGTCCTGGCTGCAAGCTAGTTTATGATATTATACTGTGAAGTTAACTATGGTTGGGAAGAGAGGAATAGTACAATATTACAATCAAAGAAAGTGGGAAACACTTTAAGACTGAACAATCAAGCTTTGATTAATATAATAACACAGCCTTGTTCTGTTCAATGTATTCATCTTTTTGTCCCTTCTTCTTGATAAATGCCAATGTATTAATGGACCATATATAGTAATATCCTAACTATCATTCCAAGAGTACAAATGATTAATCACTCTCCCAAAATTACATTTTATCTTTAAGAGTTCCCCAGCCAATCCTGGGTGTTGGAATCCACACATCTTAAAAGTTGATGATGTTGAGGCACACTGCTTTAGTGAACTGAAGGATTATCGTAAACATATTTGCATTGGGGAAACTATTGAAGGAAGAACAGGGAACTTTCACTGCACAAATCGAAACAGCTTGTATAGTGTTGGATAAACTTCTGTCCTACCAATATATACAGAAGAAAATTTCACATAAAGTAACACTTGCCCACAGAGAGATAGTTGAAGTAATAATTGAAAGCTTAGTCCAATATAAAAGTAAAGTATCCCTAGAATAAACAAATATTTTGATTTCATGGGCCTCTCCATCTAGGTTTCTTAGCAACAACTTGGAAATGCTCCTCTTCCTCCTCCTCCTCTTCCTCTCCCCGCCCCCACACTGGCCAACAACCTCGGTAAGAATCCTGATGATTCTTTATTGCACTATTAATAAAGGTCAAGGTTGTGTAATCTGTGATCAGGGATGGTTAATCAGGTGCTGCCATCTAGGTAGGCTTAGTTCCATGAATTATAGTCAAATTGAGGAGTATGAAATGTTATTGCATTCTTCAAATTTCTTTCCATTCAATTGGTAATTGAATCATATTTTAAATTAAAATCAAGTTATTATAAAGTTTTACTGGAAATGTATCATCTTGCAAATATTAAGAAGTTTCAAAACTTTAGAAAATTTTGCCTATATCTCAATGGCTAGGCATCTGTCCATCCATCCATCCATCCATCCATCCATCCATCCACCCACCCACCCACCCACCCATAGCTTACATCTCCAAATAAGCTTTTGACACTGCATGTACAACTGAAATGATTTACTTCTGTGTTTACAAGCTTAAATGGAAAAAATTAAGAAGTTTGTTGCTTATTGATTGGACATGGCACAGTTGAGATAGAAAGGTCTGGTCAATGACCAGCAGAGGGCATACTTGGCACTTTTTGTTGAAATTTTTGAGAGGAAAGAAGAGGGGTTTGTTTGTGTTTAAAATGGGCATAATTGTTTCTCTTACTAATTTACAGCTTCATATACTATAGAAATTTTGAAATTGTATTTAGTGATCATGCTGAATTACTTTCAAGAAGTTTTGTTCACAATCTAAGAAAACATAAGCATTAAGGTTAGAAATGTCTGTAGCCTCATGAATATTTATACTTTATTAGTGGGCAGAAAATATTTGCTAGCAGGAAAGGAAAATTATATAATGTTTGAGAATTATTTTATAAATATCTAATTGCCAGGGTGCTTTTACCATCCCAAGTGTGTATCAGCAATAGTAGCAGCACAACAGTGTGGCAAATGCTATGTCATCTACTTCTAAGGCATTGTGCTCATGTCTGTACTTGCAAAATGAGAACAGGTACAGCTACTCCTGAGTACACACAGCAAAAGTCTAGGCTTCCCCACCCAAAAAGAGCTATGAAAAAGTAAAAAGCAAAAAGTAGAACAATGAATGAGAAAATTAAATACTTCTTTGAAACTGAGATATGCAAACACAGTTGCTACCTAAATGAAACTGAACTCTGCTCTACCAGTGATGTGAATCTGACAGCAGGATATGACAGCCTGATCTGTGCTTATGTGTTAGCAACACCGCACCTAAATATAATTTAATGGAACAAACAAAAAAATACATAAGATTTGGCTTCTTTCTGCAAGCACCTGGTTCTCTTCTCTGCAACCAAATTGCCCCTCACTCCCCAAGGGATTAGACAGGTCCTAACCTGTTACTATTAAGACTTGGTTGTTCTAGGAAATCTTTGGGGACTGATTGTATATCTATCCCCCAACGCACCCCATAAGTGATTATATAGGGTTAGCCGTATGTTCTTTGCACACAATGGAATCGACAAAGTTTAAGGTTAAGATATTGCTGTAAGTTATTTCAACCCTTTTTACTGATATAAGGTATGCACTGCTTAGAGTTGCTTATGACTAAACTGATATATAAGCTTGAGAGATAAATTTTGAAAAGTAGATTGTACTTTTTAAAATTTTTATTTTAAAATAACATTTTTGTTTTACTGAACATATGATTAGGAAAGCTTGGTAAACAGCAACTGCTCAGAATTTCCATCATCCAACTGTTCATTTAAATTCCAAAAAAATATAAAGCCACATCGGCCTATCAGAAGTTAAAAGCAGCTATCTCTGTGAATCTACTTATCAAATCCACCCATCCTTTTTAACTGAACGTTACAGAGATAAACTCTTAAATTCAGTGATCTGATTAATTTCTTCCCATTTTTGACTTAACGCATTTAAAAAAGATCATTCTGTGCTTCTGCTAATAGTATTAATTACTATGTAAATTATGTATGCCTTAATTGCTATTAAAATGAACCACTTAAGAAATATATGATTATGTGAAAAAAAAAAAAAAGAAACCATTATTCATTGTCATGGAAAATCTAATCACATATTGTCAGAATTTCTAAAGCTTAATGTCATTGGATTCTAAACTTAGCCTCCCAAAGAAAAAGTGAACTAGCTAAATGTCCTTTCCTTTTCCAATCCCTTTTCCAAGCAGGTGACATAAGATGAGTGAACACATCACAGAAAAAAAATCAGAAGACATTTTTTTCCTAAAATGCTGTTTCTAGACTAGTATTTTAAACCACGTTATATAGAATCCACCTGTATAAAGGTGTTTCCAGTGTGGAAGCAAGGTTAAAACAACCATTTTATTGCCTTTTGTACCTGGATTGAGTCGACTATGGAGGTAATTGGTAGAACTTCTTAGATTGTCAATCTGACAATTTATATACCATGTTGTAGAGAATCATGAAGATGACTTTTCATAGAAAAAAACTGTTCAGAAATCACTCATCAATAAAATGTGCAAAAGCATGCCTTGAATCCTGGGAAAAGGGAAGGTGTTAGGAAGCAATACAAATGGAGTCTCCCTAATTCTTTCAGATATAAGAGAATCAGAAGGGAAATCACAATCAGAGTTGCAAGACTGTTACTATAGCCTCAATAAAATATCTCAATAAAACACAATTCTAGTCTTCTTGTGAAGTCCATTTCTTGATCTGGACAATCTTGAAGGGATGACTTGTGCTAAATGTTTAGGACAAAGAGAGTAGAGATACTGTAACAGAAGAGTTTGTAATGGCTTCTTCTTTCAGTGCAAGAAGTCAAAGAGTCTCAGATGAGGAGACTCATACTTAATGGAGGATCTGGACTTCTAGCTGTCCTTCCACTCTTTGAGTGCACTGATCATACGTCAAAGAGAAAAGTTCTAGCCTAGGCTTCTCCCTTGGTTTATATGCATGCGTTTGTCCAAAATTCCTCTTCCAGTAACCAGTTATTTCCATCTAAAGTATTTAGCAGACTGTAAAGAAGGAAAATTATGGCTCTGCCAATTTAGCCACTGAAAATCTGTTTATGAAGTACTATTACATTATTTGACTTACTTGAATCATAAGCCAAATTATAGCTGCAGCAGTGGTTAAGCAAACAGAAATAAAACATGATGGAATTAGAAAATGTCTTCATGAGCCTCGGGATCCTATCTGAATGTATAGCTGTGACAGAACAGTGTTTTATGTATTATTATTTGATAAAATAATATTTTGTTCTTCCAAATGTACACAAGTTTGAGATAAGATGTTAAGAAATATAAATGAAAAGAAATAAAAAGAATACTTCTAAAGTTTAGGAAAAACAGAGGTAAGAAAACCTACAATTGTAATCAGGAATTCAATGATAAAATCAATAGTTCAGCTTTTAAAAATTTAATTATCCTATAAAATGTATTTTACAAGCACAATCTGTTTGGCAAGAACACTCAACTTTCATCCAGGACAAAGAAATCAGATTTGTATGAGTGTCTTACATTATGAAAAAAGGCCAAAGTCAGTTAATAAGTCAAGTTATTAAATTAGCTACTGATTTACAGAAAGAAATATTTTTTCAATGAAATATATACTTTTTAATACTCCACGTTTTGATAGTTACAAGATATATATGCCTTTGCAAGTGCATATTAAATTCACTATCCTGTTTACACAGATTCTAAATTTGGCTGTGGCAAATGGAGATAAACATATCTGTATGTATATCGTTTTCTGAAACCAATCAGAAAACTTTCAATGTACATTTGAGTTTTGTACTTAAATTTTAGCCTGAGAAAAAAGTACTACAGCTACAACCTCTACCGTCATCAGAATACAGAAAGTATCTGTTGTGTTATTATATCTGCTTTGTCCTATTTTATTCCTTGTTGGGGAATTTTAGATCAAAATTGTTTCTGTTTGTTTACCTACTACCGCTCGTTCATCTGGCCTGGGCAATTAATTTCTATTTACACTTTAAATCAAATATAATAATGTGTATAAAATAAATGGATACAAAATCTCATGTGAGGGAAGCCAGCATGCCAAACTATATACATTCTTTATTCCTTACCATCAAAGTTCTTGTACTGGGCTGTGAAGATCATTTGTACTGATCGTGTGGCCTCCTTCAACATGCCTTCAAATTCACTCCTACTCTTGTTGGCAAAGTTCTCTTCCATCTCACTAGTACAGCAAGTATAACCTTGTGGGCAAATCCTCAAATGTTCTCCTGGTGGATGGGAAGAAGAGAAAAACGGATTAGGCAAATCATGTGAATAAAAATGAGTAATCAGAGCGCTTTGTGACACTTTAAAGGTTAAACCAACTTTATTGCTATTTAAATTGTCATGGATGACATCTGTTTCCTTAGATGACTGGAGTAAGTTCCTGTGGGAGAGTTTTAATAAATAAATACAATTGAATGGAAGTGGGGGGAGGCGGAAGGGGCAGTGACAATAGGCAGGATTGCTTTGAGGGATGGGAAACACAGAAACAAGTTGCTTAATTTTAATAAACAAAGTCTTATGCATCAAAATAAGTAAAATCCTGTGGCTCTCCAGGCCAGAAATTCTTTTATTGCATGAGATTTATAATCCTGATGTTTATATACACAGTTGTTTATGGAGTTTGGGACAACAGAGAATAGGAAGGGTGTCAAGATTCCAAGTAATACATCCCATTCAATAAGAACTCTGAGGCAGACAATTTCATCAAAGAACATTTGATTGGGACATACCAAATTGGCATGTTTCTGGTGGAAAACTGGTTCTAATTTCCACTGGTTTTACACCCAATTAAAAGTAAACATTTGTCACTTCCCCGTAGAGTCTCCAGTCACATGGTCCCATACAGTTCAGTTGCTAGGTAACCTCAGTCTCCACCTTTCGAACACCTGCACCAATGTCCTTGATTCCCAGGGAAAATAATTTTATTTAGGCTACAATACCCCAGCTAGCTCTGTACCCTCTGGCCTTGTTGCTCCAGCAGTGAGAAGAGAAACCTCCCTAGAGAAAACTACAAAAAAGAAAATGGCCACATTTTGGCCAACTTCAGGATTGACAAAAGGGTAAACAGGGAAAATAAGAGATGAAATCTCTGTCAAGGAACTTGGAGTACTCATTTCTAAAGACCTGAGTGCCCGAATCCACTGTAACAACATTGCCAAAAAGGCATTAAGAGTTGTTAACCTAATCTTGCGTAGCTTCTTCTCTAGTAATTTTGTACTACTAACTAGAGCATACAAAACATTTGCTAGACCAACTCTTGAATACAGGTCATCTATCTGGAACCCACACTGCATATCGGACATAAATACAATTGAGAGAGTCCAGAGATATTTTATGAGAAGAGTCCTCCATTCCTCTAACTGCAATAAAATACCTTATGCCACCAGACTCCAAATTTTGGGCTTAGACAACTTAGAACTACGCCGACTTCAGTCTGACCTAAGAATAGTACATAAAATTATCTGCCACAATGTCCTTCCTGTCAATGACTACTTCAGCTTCAACCACAATAATACACGAGCACACAATAGATACCAACTTAAAGTGAACCGCTCCAAACTCGATTGCAGAAAATATGACTCCAGTAACAGAGTGGTCAATGCCTGGAATGCACTACCTGACTCTGTAGTTTCTTCCCCAAACCCCCAAAACTTTAACCTTAAACTGTCTACTGTTGACCTCACCCCATTCCTAAGAGGTTTGTAAGGGACGTGTATAAGTGCACCAGCGTGCTTACCGTCCCTGTCCTAATATTCCTTTTTACTTACTCTTTTCATGTATTCAAATTATGTTTATACTTTTACCTGTTATCTTGTATATGCTTGACAAATAAATAAAATAAAATACAGTGCTGCTTTGGAAATGACAACATGTGAAACACTTGTTAATGTTTGATGTCAATAATTTATATAGTGGTTACCATTCAAAGAGTATCTACTCTTGAAGTGCATTTATATGGAAGAGCTTATACACAATAGAAAAATTGTGTATTTTTGTAATTTCTGTATCAGAAATTAGAAATGAGGAGCAAATACACCTCATACTCCTCCTGTACTCCTCCTTGCTGACAGGAATGCACTTAAAATGAAATTACACCATGAAAATGGTGTCTTTTCCAACCCTGCCCTAAGATAACTTAGTTTCAAAGAAGTCAATAGAGATGATGTGATTTTAGAGCCATTGCACAATCCTGCCAACCCTTTTAGAGGAAAACTGTCACAGCATAAACTAAAACATATGTTTTGTTTTGGCTTGTCTGGTTCCTAAGCAGCCTTTCAAATGGGAACAAGGCCATCAGAACCCATACACATTCCTCCTAGCCTCTTCCTTTCAGCACTAGGAGCCTGAGGGCTTGCATTCTTGGAGACATGATGAATCTGCTTTGGTCTGTAATTCACTGTGCAAACTGTGGAGCTGGAGAAAATATGGTCAGTGATAGGTTAGATAAGTGTTTCTCAACCTCAGGAACTTTAAGACCGGTGAACTTCAACTCCCAGAATTCCCTAGCCAGTCATGTTGACACATCTTAAATCTGCCAAGGTTGAGAAACACAGATAAGCATAAGAGGTCATAGTTAATGTCTGCTAAAATCTTTTCTCAATAGCACACCATGCTTCAGGATGCATGGCTATCCATCTCTATAGCTCTATGACTTTTTTATGGCTTAGCCAGAGAGAGTCCTCTTGGTACTTTTTCTAGAACTGTAGGCCACCATGGAAAAGCATAAGATTTGTTCTGACTTACAGGAGTCATATATGATCCCCATGGCCCACAGCATGCTGCAGAATTTCTTTCAAAAACTTCCTTCACTATCTTTAAAAAAATTTTTTTGAATTAATATTTTTATTTTTTAAAAATACATAGGTTGTTGAAAGATTTCCCAGACTTCCTTAGAAGTAAATCAATTATAAAAAGGTATATGATTGGGACCCAATAGTTTGTTGGAAGAAAGCTGATTCCCCCTCTCTGCTTTCAGTTTCCTGGACAGATGTAAACAAGGTGGTATAGAGCATCCTAAGGGACTAAAATGCAGGCAGGAAGCAGTTTCATCAATTCTGGTATACAAATGGTTGTATAATGTATAATCTTTTCTACAAAAAACAGTCATTTTCTGGACAGGCAAATTCTATCAATAATGAAAGCAATTTCAAATTTAAGTTATCATTGTATTCATTGGCTCAGAGATATTATCTATCTCTGCTGTGTACTGTTTTGGATTCCAGATTTTCCCCAATGCATCTGATAAAATGAATGGAGGATTATGTGGAGGATTATGGCTTTTAAGAAAACATGCTAGTTTGAAAAGATGTTACTAGACTCCTAATTTTTCCCATTCCTAAGAAGAATCAGAATCCTCTACCTCACAAGTAACACTGGAAATTCATATTATTTTAATGACTGATAATGATAATAAAATGGGGGGAAAGTATAAATGGAGAAATAAATGAGGTAAAAATGTCCATCAAAATACAGTTTGCCCATTTCAAATATACTATCAAAAATGCATCAGTGTTCCTTATGGTAATAGGTGAAGATAATTCCAAAAAATGTAAGAGTGGAATATACAGGCATTTCCAAACATAATTGCAAAACTGATCTTGAAAAAGAGACAACAGCCTTGAAGTCTCACTGTCAACATATGGAAGTGGCAGAGGTGTGTGTTTCCAATCCAAATCTCTTTTTCCTCATCTGCTCCTTATTTTTGGAAGAAAGAAAAAGAGAGGAATGTTTTGTTTTAGTATTAACTAGCTGGTTTCAGGATTTTATTTACAACTAACTTTATTTTCAACTAACTTTATTTTAAAATTACCGAACAATATGGTTATATCCAGGATATACCAAATCGGGCATCTTATGTATTGACTTTGTGGGCATGGCTTCCAAATATTTGTTGAGTAATTTTAGACACTGCTATTCAATGATTTTCATGGCAATTCTAAATCTAAAATGCAGCACCAAAAATAAAGATGGTAAATAAAACACACTGGCTATTAAAAAGATAAGTATATGCATCAGTTATTAAACACTGGGAAAAATGAGAGAGTGTCAAAAATATAACAACGGCTATATGAGCCTTAAATAAAGTTCGTTTCATCTGTAAATTGAGCAGTTGAGAAATCTATCCCTTCACTTTGGCATTTGATACCACCTTTGAAGATCTCTGATTTTGCAGCTGGATCCTATTGCACAAAAATATAAGGATCATAGCTCTTTCCCCCCATTACCTCAACTAAATACCCCTCTCAAATCTCATGTCAATCATACCAACAAAATCTATTTTAAAGTGGTGTCAGATCCTTCCCAACCCAAATAAGGAAAAAATTGTATAATAAACAGCAATAGCAGTTAGACTTTTATACTTAAGACTGCTCCATAGTGCTTTATAGCACGCTCTGAGCAGTTAAAAAATTAGCATATTGTGCCCAACAATCTCAGTCCTCATTTTATCAACTTTGGAAGGATGGAAGGCAAGTGAACCTCAAGTCCTGTCAGGATCAAACTCCAGACTGTGGGCAAAGTTAGCCTGCAATACTGCATTCTAGCCACTGGGTCACCACTGATCTATTCTATTGTCCCATAGAACATGTGCCCGCTACTTGTGCAAATGGAGTGTGTGTGCATGTGTTTGGCCACTGCTCACGAACTTGGGTATGCATGCGCACACATGCATGCTTGCCTACCATTTACACAGTTCGGTTGCGAACAACTTAGAGCCCACTATTGGGCCACAGCTCAGAGGTTGGGGACCCGTGGTTTAAGGCACCAATCTAGAAAGCAGGAAACTGAATTCTAATCCCATTTTAGCCACAAAAGCCAGTTGGGTGACCCTGGTCCCATCAGACTCTTTCAGCCCAACTCACCACACAGGTTTGTTGTGGTGGGGAAAGTAGGAGAAGGAAGGCATGTTGGAGATGTTTGCTGCCTTGAGTTATTCATAAAAATAATAAAAGACAGGATACAAATTAAACAAATAAATAGAAATAGCTAACATGTCCAATAAAAGCTAGTCACAGTTACTGGCTCAGCAATTAATCAGCAAATTTATCTTCAAAATGGTCTAATAGGACAATTCATTTATATTATTAAATATTTTCCCAAATCATTTAGGAGAGTGTAAATGTGGCATTGGGCATTGCAATCTGAAAATAAGCCAAAATGTCACATTTTCCTTTGCAATATTCACTGCACTCTTGGTTTTCATAATTTGACTTCATTTTTTTAATTTCTGACTTTGATATAGTGGTACTCTAATGTGGAAAAACTGGGTAACAGTTGGTGATGCTACTGATGGTAGTGTGTGCTTTTTCAGCATGCAATCTACCAGACTGGTAGCAGCTTTTGCCCTGGGATCACAGCCAGGATCTCACAATGATTAACAGTCAATGATCTGAGGGGCAGGGCAACTATTTCCATCTCCAAGGCCACAGCTGACTAAGCAAAAAGGCTATGCTGATTGGAATGAAAATTTCTGAGAGCAATATAATGAAAGGATTAACAAGAAAGAATCACAGGTATAGGAGGGGAAATAGTTCTCCTAACCACAGATTTCCTCTGCATGTATAACATTTTGCTCATTCGGCTTGCATTTAGGGCAGGAAGTCAGACAGAAAGCAGCTGAAAAATTCATTGGTAAGTTGGCCACATTTTCCTCTCCCAAATAAGACAATTTGACATAAGGAATGCCAGAGGGGTTTATTTCAGAAATAGCTATAACCAAACCTCACTTATTTTTGCAGAAATCTAAGACATGAGATACTGATGCTGGTTGTCAGAGTTGGATTTTATTCACAAATTATTATTAAGCCAACTGATAGTCAACAAGCATACACTAGCAAAATTTTAAAAAAATTAGTTGAATACAAATTTTGCCACAGAACTGTTCCATTTAGAGGTAGTAACGTTAACTATTGCTTCCTTTGGCAGAGAGAAATTTACCTAAGTCATTAGAGCATGAGCATGTTTAAGCTTAGAATTGTTGCATCTACAAATAAACACAATAAAGGTGGGTCTTGAAAACCCACAACTGCCTCCTCAACCCACTGGACAGGTTCAGACATTAGGGACTGGGAATCAGAATTCTACGGGATTAAGAAAAAAAGAGAAGCAAGAAACCAGAGAAGCCATGTGTTCTGAGAAACCAGCTGGAGCTTCTGATTTCATGGGATATAAACTAAAAAGGTGCTTGATTGTCCCCTGTGGGTATTGCTTCTGACTGAGCAAATAGAGGCTGCTTCAGGAAATAAGAGGCAGTCTATCTCCAGCAGCAAACTCACTGAACACGCTAAAAGGAATCCAAGAGCAATAAAAGATTAAAAAATAACCACCTCTTAAACTTAATACAGAGGAAATGATTTGCTGTCTATAACATAAGCCATAAAAAGACAGCTTTGATCAATAAATGAGTTTGATTTATATTAGCTTTGTACAATTGGACAAAATCCAGCTACCAAAGCCATGCTTGCTCTTAAAAACTGTGTATTAGAAACTAGAGCTTGAAAAGGAAAAAAAGCCTAATATAATAGATCAAAGTCTGACATCAAATGTTTTGTTTTGCCCACTAAGTCCATCTGGAGTTATCCAACTCATTTCTAACTCGTGCAGGGCTCAGAGATCATCCTCTTGGGTGCACTTAACTCCCATTATATCTCTTGAAAATGTTGACAAAAGGAAGACAAGTAGATTCAGTGTTGGCTTAATCTTTAGTTGAACAGTCATCAAGGTATGGATACGTACACCAAGGATTGTCTGACAGTCATACATGGGAAGAAAAGTATCTTGCCGCATGCTATATCCAGTGTGTGTACACACATACACAAATTAAATACCCATTGTTTCCCATTGTCACAAAACACGTAAAAAAATTAAAACCTAAGTCCCATATAAACATTGCTAAATTTTAGCAAAAACCCGCTTTGAAAATGCAGGTACAAAAATGGATCTGAATATATAAATATAGAGAACTAGGGAATCCTTTCTTTAGCAGATCAAAGCCATCTGGCAAACTGAATTGTGCAAATCAAAGATTTTCAAGCTTGGATGGCTATGCTCGGGTAGCTAAAGTATATGCTCGCTGCTGGCCATGACCTTACTACCAGAAGCAAATTCTTATCTGTGATATCACACTGATTTGCAGAGGCTCTGTGAATACCTCCAAAAGGGTTGTGTAAATGAAGCAAAAAAGAGAAGAATCCCTGCTGTGTGAAATTCAGGCAATAATTTCCAGACAGATAGTTGCGTTAGCCCTTTGCAGCAAATGCAGTAAATTCTTTTACCGCATCTTAAAGAAGTTTATGATTATATAAGCTTTTTGTATGTTATTAAAAATTGACTACTTCATCAGATGTGCAGATACAGTTGTCTCTTCAAAACTGTGGGAGCAGAAGGCCAAACATGTACTAAGTTCCTAATATAGTTGTCAACTTCTGAATCAATAATGGTGATGTCATAGGTAGACGTTCCTAGGCACTTTTCAAAGCCACAGACCTCCATAGAACCTCTGTGCCTCCTTATAATTTTTTCCTGCTGCTGCATCCTTAGTCACTATTTGTTTGCTTTCTTTCTTTAGGAAACCAAATGGTAACAGCACTGAAGACTGAGCAGAAATGTTCATTGCTCTTGGATTCTGTCAGAGTTCATTGCAAAAAACAAATCCAGAAAGCACACACAGGCAGACTGATGCAGCAGGATTCATTAACTTCTTTATATACATAATAAAACATGAAGATAAAGGCACAATACCAGTATAGATTCTTCTTCAACGTAGTAGCAGTTACAAGCAAAACACAAGGCAGGAGAGAACAGTTAGTTTCATTTCAGCAGAGCAGACTAGTTCACACTGGTTTCAGTTTCAATTCTCAGTATAGCAGAGAGCTGAGCCACACCCAGCCTCCAAACTGTTTCAGCTCCCATTGGCTGATTTAGTTGCTATGCCTATTCATTAGCTGACCTTGTTACCATGTCTCTGCCAGTTCATGAATAATCTGACAGATTCTGCACAGATTTGAGCCATAGAGAAAGGACAAGAGAACAGCTAACGAGGAATGAATACATTCTAATAGATGGGCACGGATCCTTTGTTTCACTTAGTTACTTAGGTTTCTGTGCTGGCACGCACACATACAAAGACAATCTGGGTAGTTGTCAGAGCAAGCATGTTGAACTTTTCAGAGGACAAGGCTGTCTCAGTGTTCATAGAGGAATATGTTGTTCGTGGTAACCTGCTTTACCAAGTTGTCTTTTGAACATCTTACCGACCTAATATCAAAATACCTTGTCATAAGACATTTCTTAAACAAGAAGTGGGTAGCAAAGCTTTTAGTAATTATTGTTAAATTGACCCAATTTTTAGTCAAATAAGACTCATCTTCTGAGTGTAGCACATACGTTTTTGAGGAAACTTATTAGGTCTGTCATAATAGCACCATTATTTGGATTTATGCAACTTTTCTAATCCTTGACTTCAAGTGCAGAGCATGAATATATTTTCTTGGAATTAAATCATGAAGCTATTTTGTATAAGCACAGATTAAAACTCCAATTCTCATCAAGAAGCACCAATGATCTTCATAATGGATCTTGTGTTCCATTATAAGATAAAACCATTATAAGATAAAACCATTAATAAAGGTTATTAAATTTATAACTTTGGATGAAGCTTTGATACCTATAGTCATATTCTTCCTCTCAAAAGCACTTCTCTTTTCTTAGTAATCATCTCTGCAATGTAGCTATATTTGCTGCTCTTTCCTCTTGCTCAGACATGGTGGATCTCACAGGGAAAGCTTATTTACAAGTTTTCTTCCAAGCAACTTAGTTAGCAATGGAGGGAATCACTTATTTGCACTATGTGGCCTCCACTGGCTTGTCTATTCTTCAGAGCACTTTCACATCTTTGGTGAAGAGGCTTCTCAATTGTTCCAGTGAATGTCTGTAATGCCCAAGGCCATTTGTGGCTCAATCTAATTGCTACAAGGAAGCAGCAAGCAATACCAGAATCCAATGGCATCAAAGCCCCTGAATTGAGACTAGAAAAGTCAAGTAGAAAGCCTCACAATTGAATGAAAAGGATGAGCAAATGCAAGTATAAGAAGATCTGTCTCTAACCTTTAAAAGATATTCTGAAAGTGCTATAAGTATTAAAACTTGATTCATAAAGTATCAAAACAAGCAAAAATTATGTTTACAAAACATATACCCAGATCTTGTCTCTACTTTTGAATCATAGATATATGAAACTGTCGATAATAAAGATCAACCATCCCTGAAATGAAGGCCGGATATCTTGGAACTCATTCAGTACAATCAGTGGGAATTACTTGGACACATGAGAGTATGTATGATTTTGTATATATAGTACAAAATATTCTGGTAGCAGAATAATAAAAGTAAGTTTAATCATGCCTTCAAATAGAAAAACTTCTATGTTCAGCTATCATTCATTTCTTGAGAGTTTTATAACTTATTCCACATAACTTTATATCCATCAGAAAGTGTAGAAACATTCTCTTACAGAACTTATAAATGCAAACAATTATCAAATGATTAAAATATACAGCCATTAAATTGGCATAGGACAAAATCTCTATAGTGTTCCATTAAATTAGGGAATCTTCAATACAATATTTCAAATACAAAAATGCATCTCTTGGTGAAAAATATATTTTAGGAAGCAGCCATTTCAAAATTTAATGAAAGTCTGTCTAGCCTCAAAATACTGGAATATTTAGCTGGTCTACATGGAAAGGAATTGATACATGACTTGAAAATTTTGCTAACCTTGGTCATTTTGTAAAATTAGTGCTGGAATTCTATGGGATCCTATATATAACTTCGACAAAGAGCTTGCACAATCATTTTGTGGTTAATTATGGTAATCTGTTCTAGTTCTGACAGAGAAATACTTATTGAAATATGTGTGCCAAAAGTCAAATGAATAATGAGAAGCAGACCACAAAATAAAACACCATCAAACAGGGGAAAAAATGCACAAGTGGTAGCATGATCAAATTTTGGTAAAATCATGTGCGGAGTAATTATAGTGTCTCCATTCGTAATTCCATGTAGTTATAGTTACTCAAGGTTTTCATTTAAGGATATTGTTTTTAAGAAAATATTATAGTTCAGTCACAAAATTAAAATTAGCCTTCCATGAAACTTAGCAAGATTATTCTGATGCAAGTTAAGATTGTTTTAATTTTATTGGTGATGTACCCATTTTTGTTAAATGCATTTCTTACCTAAATATAGATCCTGGCCTACCACATGTGAAGACTTCCATGATGTCTGTATTTATAAGTTAACACTGTTCACAAGACATTAGTAGAAATTAGGCAACACAGACGCCCACAGATAGCTCCTCAACTCTGTGGTTCTAGTTTGATTTTTAAGTTAATTTTAATATTTTTAAAGCTACCTGGAAATCTGGCATTCTGCAAAGAAAATAACCTTTAACATTTTATTTCTAAGAGTGCTTCTCCAAACAGATCAAGAATATAAAAGAACAGAAAGAAAAATGATAGATTGTTTTATTCCAGCAATTTCTGAAAAATATGGCTAGAAAGCTGGCAAAGAGCAACTTTATCAGTTTGTCTTCTAGAAAATAGGCATTTTATCATTGGCCAAGTCTCATACCATGGTATCAAAAATCCATTGGCAAAAAGGATTATCTACCCTGTGATGCAGTAATAATTGTATTATTTGCCAAATAAAGTATATGTTAGTTTTCAAAACTGACAGAGACTATCACCTCAAAGTGTTGCCATTCCCACTGTGTATGGAGTATTAGGTAAGCATCTCAGAAACTGAATAAACAATCAAACAAGGAACAAACCAAACAAGTATCTGAAGATGGATACCACTTTCCTGAAGATTACAATTGTTAGGTTTTAAAAGCTTTAATTTTTAATATACTAAAATAGATTTTTGTGTAATTGTTTGATTGAAAAAGGAAAGACAGAGAGAGAAACAAAAGATTAAAAGAATGAAATAAGAGAAAAGGTTATAGCATTTATTTTTCAATAAAAGAGGACAGTAAAGGGACTGTAAATGGGTAAAGACCTATTGATTAATGTCTTAATGTGATAGAAGTAGACATAAAGGTTTTCAGAATTTTGTGAAATATTTCAGATCTTTGTGAAAATTCAGAGTGGATATCAGAAAGTACTATTTTTCTTTTTCACCATTTACTATTATAACATTTAGTAATGGCTACCATAAAGGATAACTTTTCAAATTTTGATATATTATGTCTCTAATCATAATGTCTATAAATTATCCAAGGATAACGCAAAGAATAATTTTCTGCAAGCACACAAGTTGGACACTGACTGTGGAATGATTATAGACACTTATCTGATCATTAGAAGACCTCCAAAGTCCCTTCCAACTCTGTTATTCTATTCTATTCTATTCTATTCTATTCTATTCTATTCTATTCTATTCTATTCTATTCTATTCTATTCTATTCTATTCTATTCTATTCTATTCTAGGAAATGTACATAGGAATAGACAGTGACAGGCACATGAGTGTTCTATGGAGGCTTTTACAATTTTGGAGATTTCCATTCACAAATTTAACAAAGTTTTATGTTGCTTATTCTGATTTCTCATTAAGACTGAAAAGCCAGAATGTGTAGCAATTTTTCATGCCACATATTTGTAAACTTTAAAAACTCCCAAGGTGAAAATTGAATTTAGATTGTATTTATATCATTTCTATCCTGGGGTTCAGATGAAAAAAATTCCAAACTAGTTTCTATATGGCTAAGAAAAGCAGATTCCCCCCCACACAAACATTTGAAATGAAAATGAAAAAAAAAAAGGGGTGGGGGAGCGGGTGAAGAGAGAAGCACCTGAAGGCAGGACAAGAAGCAATGGGTGGAAACTAATCAAGGACAGAAGCAACCTAGAGCAAAGGAGAAATTTCCTGACAGTTAGAACAATTAATCAGTGGAACAACTTGCCTCCAGAAGTTGTGAATGCTTCAACACTGCAAGTTTTTAAGACGAGATTGGATAACCATTTGTCTGAAATAGTATATGGTTTCTTGAGCAGTTTTCCTGAGAAGGGGATTTCCTGAGCAAGTGGTTGGACTAGAAGACCTCCAAGGTCCCTTCCAACTCTGTTATTCTGTTATAGAAAAGAGGAAAAAAGTCCAGAGGGAGCACAAATACTGAAAAGATGGCCCACTGGAATCAGTTAAGAGACAAAAGGTTTCCATTCATTGGTTTTTAGGCAGGAATGATGGAATAAGCTGTATTCCTTTTGGAATGGCTGTTTGCAGAATTTAGTCATTCTGATATTCTGCCCTACATTTCAGCTAATAAGTATGGAACATCAAGAAATTATCATAGGAACCAGGTCCATTTTGCAGCTTTCAGTTGCTTCAGGTTCTTTCCTTTTTATGATAAGAGAAAGTGTAATTTCCTGGTGTGCTATGTAACCCAGATGGCCTGAAAATCTATTTTCTGTCATAAGTATTTCTTATATATAGCTTTATATAGGACAGAAAGTTTATTTTTTCAATCTTCTTTTCAGTCTATTCTAAAAAGCTGACTTACCTCTACTTCATCCTGCCAAGCCATAATGAGTACATGGAGCATCAAGATATGTTATTTGTAGAACTGCCCAAAGCTGAAGCAACTTCGGAAAGTTAGGTTTTAAAGGCATGAATGTTCTGTTTGCTAAAATATCTACAAGTTGGGATGTAATAATCTGATTTTTTCTGACTTTTCCTTGACTGAACTTCACAAATAGCAATAATTTTATCACAGCATAAATCAGTTTGAAAAATAGTATGAAAAGTGTTTTAATAACTTTGCTTAAATACCTTGTGTATACCATAGAAATGAACAAATAGTAAACTGAACAGCTTCAAAAGGAAGAAGTAGCAGGATACATAAACAGCAAAACAAAAAGTTGTTAAAATCTGATTAACACTGTAAAAATAAAGCAATAGTTGTATTAATTTATTATTATTTACAGTGTAAATGTAAGAGAGGGAGTTGGTTGCCCCTAAAAGTAGCAGTTGTGTGGCTCATTTGGGGAGGAAAAAAACCCTACTATGATCTCAAAATAATTAAATACCATTTTAGGGGGACAGAGTTTTGAAAGTATAGCGAGTTTCAGTTCCAGACACACTTAGAACTGATTTTCTAAATTCATATTCTGTGTTCATTCATTTTTTCATTTCATTTTATTTGATTTATATACTGCCCTACTCCCGAAGGATTCAGGGCGGTGAACAGGCACAAGATAAAACACATAGAATACAAAAATTTAAGAGCAGAAGTAAAATCGGATTAAATCAATTTAGCCCAAGACAAATTTAAAACCCCAGGTTAAGAACAAATTAAAATTTACATTAAAATTTACATTAAAAAGAGAATGGGAGAGGTTAGGTCAGACCAGCCTGGTGAAATAAAAAGGTCTTGAGAGCGCGGCGGAAGGTGCGTAGATCCGGGATCCTCCATATCTCCGGGGGAGCTCGTTCCAGATAGTAGGTGCCCCCACAGAGAAGGCTCTCCCCCTGGGGGGCCGCCAGCCAACATTATTTGGCCGACGGCACCCAGAGGAGTCCCTCTCTATGATAGCGTACCAGCCGGTGGGAGGCCGTTTGCGGCAGCAGGCGGTCCCGTAAATAACCAGGTCCTAAGCCATGGAGCGCTCTAAAGGTGGTAAAGGTTCAGATCTGCTGTTGGGGCCAATGCAAATTGGATGTCCAGACAATAGTTTTTTATTGAAACAAAATCAGGGTATATCCCTGTTACTTTTACTAAGTAGAAGCTTTTGATACTATTTTTTTTTAAATTTTGATTTATATGCCACCCTTCTCCGAAGACTCAGGGCGGCTTACAATGTGTTAAGCAATAGCCTTCATATTTTTGTATATTTATACAAAGTCAGTTTATTGCCCCCATAATCTGGGTCCTAATTTTACCTACCTTAGAAAGGATGGAAGGCTGAGTCAACCTTCAGCCTGGTGAGATTTGAACTTGCAGTAATTGCAGGCAGCAGATGTAAGTGGATGTTAATAACAGTGCTTTAGTCTGCTGAGCCACCAGAGCTCTATTAACCATGATATCTTTGTACTTATGTACCAGAGCTGGGGCTCGGAGTATATTAATGGTCCCACTACTTGGCTTTATTATTAGTCAATTGATCATCATGGTTGCAGTTTGTGGTTATTTATTTTGTGGATGTTTTTATTGTTTCAGTATAATGTTTTAAATGTTTATAATTTTAGAATTGTAAGCCTCCCAGAGTTGAATGACTATAGAAACTTTATGTAGGTGTGTATACACACGCAGGGGCACACATTCATTGTAGGTCACATAGATGATTATTTTTCAATGATCATCTATAGTTCCTTCTCTCCAATGCCATTTAATGCTTAATACAGTAGATTAATATAAACACTGGGAACTGATATAGGGATGTCATTATTTTGCTGAAGACACGCAATCCTATTTTTGCATTGCTTCTGAATCAGGAGACACAGTGCATATCCCAGATCAGTGCTGCTGGAATAGACACCATAAATTGAGTTTGCATCCTGGAAAAAAGGAGATATGGTGAGTAGGTGTTTTTAGGCATGTAACATAAGTGGAAAAAGTTTCTGAGAAAGAGGATAGTCATTTGAAGAAGCTTAGAAGCCCAGAACTTCTACACATTTGTTATCAGCAAAAATAAGCCACTTTCTCAATGAGCAATCAGGAAGAGGTTCAGGAAGAAGTTCTACTGAACACAGAGATAAATTGGGTACTGAAAAAACATATCCTTTTACTAAGATTTTTTGCAAAGATTTCCTTATCTCTTTCAAAATATTTGATTAAAGAAGTTTCTGAGAATCTTTCATTTTGGTTGTAAGCAGCTATGAAGAACTAGACAATAAGCAGTTTCTATTCTGAATGGGATTGTACGCCCCATAAAAAAGCAGCTGCATAGCTTTCTCTCAGAAATATGAATGTTGCAGTGATGAAAAGTGCATTTTAGTGCTTTTAATACACCAGTTGCAGACTTTCCCGGGCTCTTAATAGTTTGATAACATAATTTTTTGAAATGTTAATATACTTTACATCAGTGGCTCTCAACCTTTTGGGCACTAGGGACCGGTTCCGTGGATAAAGGTTTTTACGTGGATTTGAGGGGGCGTGGTTTTGCAGGCTACTTGCATCCCATGGATGGGGCTTCGCTTGTTTGCATGGACTGGTTGCTGGTATGCCATGGACCAGGGGTTGGGGACCTCTGCTTTACATGGAGTTGTTTTACATGGTCTATGAAGTATGCAAAGGACAAAATGCTAGGATTGTTTTATATGCAAGCAAATAATTCTACTTTTGCATAAACTGTACTGGTTGACAATTTGCTACCAGGCTAGAGCAAAGATTTAAAAGATACAATATCTGGATATTATATAAACTTCTTATTTCATATGGAACCATGATCCTCCTTAGAGATTCACTCAGCAGCCCTACATCCAGAAGATGCTCATTTGACATTAATGAGGAAGAGGCCTTTTTGGTCCATGCTATTTCTCATTCACCATAGCACTTGTGTACTACATATATTCAGGGTGCAAAACTATTATGCGTATTTTACTCCTGTACTTAAATGTCATTAAAATGAAGTTTAATTTTGTATACCACCTGTATATGTCCTACAGTACAACCATAGTACACTAATAAAATAATCAGTGGGAAAAATAATAAAATTATGAAATGATTTAAGGTGGGACAACTTTTCCATAAAATCAGCACCGAGATAGACATTTGCAAAAGAAAGGCAGCCACTAGAGACCACCTAGAGACCACTAAAACTTAGTATGAGCTCTGTCAGCTCTAACTCATTATCACACACACACACGCACACACGCACACATACACACCTAGGCTTGGTGCTCAACTCCTTGCTACAGCCCATACTTTCCCAACTGACATTGTATATTTAGTTTTACAACAAATTGCTATCCCGTTTAATTACTACTAAAAAGCAGTTAAAATTCACATTTCACCTTCAGCATTACTTTTCACCTTACAAATCACTCACTCTCTGCCCTCAAGAAGTTCTATATCTGTCTTGATAAGATATTTATAAATAACAAAAACTGCACTTTGATCAGCTGTTGCCATGGGCAGAAAGAGATGTTGAAATTGCAGTCTTCTAAAATTGTATTTAATGAAGTGAGCAAACAAGAATTTATCTGATCTTCATTCAGAGATGCCTTTTAAAAGGTGATCCTTCTCAACACGGTGAGAATTATTTGCTTTAATTTCCATTCACCTAAGGAATTATTTCCCACTGGTTTCAAAAGGCAATAGATAAGATTCCTTAGTGTTTCAAAGATTCTGTAACTTGGTTATACAATAAAACTAATTAATTAACAACCCTAAGACTTATCTTCTATAACTTTAGTTTCCTGCATAGCCTTTGTTTATATTTGAACACTGCTTTTAATGGACAAAAACAAGAGCCAAATATTATATTAATACGTAAGTGAGAAGTAAGTAAGAAGTTGGAAAGAGTTGGCTCAAGTGAACATTCTGACTCTGATTAGTCTTTAAAAAGCCGTGAATGGAAAACCAAGACAAACGTGTAAAATAATACGGGCTATGATTTAAGTCATTCAGCAATTATCCTAGAGAAGTGGTAAGTTACATTAGTGCCTGTGGTTAGCCTGCCTTGCTCCTACACAATCAGGCCATGCTGTACCGCACATTCTTAGCATTTCAAGGCTTACCAGCTGCAATTAAAATCTCTTCTGAATTTCTGTTCCTGCCCTAACTAAATATAGCTACAAAAACCTTATGCGACAATTTTGATTTTATTTTATTTTTTGGCTCCCCACCTCCAACATGATGCACGTACCTGACTTTGTAGCCATCACAATGATGATTATGGTGATTACGATTATATAATAATAATAATTGCAAACACTGAAAGAATTTTAGCATAGATATAGCAATGGAATTTGGCCTAGATAAATCTGCAACAGTAGCAATAAACTGAGGGAACAGCCATACAGTAATGGAATTGAAATGATGAATGGCCAAACAATCAAAAACCATCAGGATGAATCCTACAAATACCTGGGCATTTTACAGTTGGATAGCATCAAGCATGGACAAGCTAAAAATACAATTAGTAAATACATACAAAGAGTGAGGAAATTATTAAAGACAAAGGGGAACAGTGGAAACACCAGCCAAGCCATCAATAACCTAAACCATACCTGTGATACAATACACTACTGGAATTATTAACTGGACACAAGCTGAACTGGACTGTTTGGACTGAAAAACAAGAAAATTGATGACTATTCACTATGCATTACTATACTTTCCCATAGTGATATTGATAGATTACATATGCTCAGCAGTAATGGAGGCAGAGGTTTACTTCAGGTCAAAGAAACTGTCGAAGAAGAAAAGTGTGCATTGGCTGATTATGTAAAAGACAGGCGAGAACAAGCATTGATTCAAAAGTTAAAAGCTGGAACTTACTAAATGTACAGGAAGCAAAGAGTAAATATCAAAATAGTGCCATAAAAACATGAACAGAATTCTGGCAAAGAAAAGCATTACATAATCAATTTCTATAAACAACTGGAAAAAAGTAGATAAAAATGAAACCTGGCAAAGGCTTACAACTAAAACATTAAAAAAAAAAGAAAGTGAAAGCTTGACTTTGGCTGCTCAAGACCAAGATATTTGAACTAATGCAATCAAGACTAGAACTGAAAAATCATCAAGTGATTCAAAGTGCCGATTGTGCAAAGTAGCAGAAGAAACAGTAGATCATGTGCTCGCACAATGCAATTATAAATAATGACACATAACACAGTCAGCAAAATGATTCACTGGAACATCTATAAAAATTATCGTGTACCATAATGAAAAATTGGTGGGAACATAGAGTTGAGAAAGTAAAAAAGTCAGCATATTAAAATATTGTGGAATTTCCAAATACAAACTGATAAAATCTTGGCTCATAACGTACCAGATATAACTGTGTTTGAAGAGAAGAAAATGTGGATAAAGATGTAGCAATACCAGGGAACAGTAGAAAAGAAGACAAAGAATTGTAGAAGATCACGAAGTATCAAGATCTGAAAATTAGAACTGAAAGTTTATGGCATAAACTGGCGATGGTGATCAGTGTTTATTAGTACATTGGGTGCCATACAAAAAACTTGGACAGCATTTAGAAAATAATTGCATTGACAAAATTTCAATCTGTCACTTGCAAAAGGCCACGCCGTGGCCACACATACACTATGCTGATAAATTATAACATTCTAGTTTTTTGGGAAGAACTCAGTGTGTATGAAGGCCAACAACAGCTAAGGAACTGGCAGCTGTGAGTTCACATTGTTGTGAATAGCTTATAATAATGCAATTAAAATAAACGAATGGACAACACAAGGGCAGGTTAAGAGAGTAAAACAAAGTTAATGTTACAAACATATTAGGAAAGAAGAAAAATTGAAAGAAACCAAGCATCTGGAACAGCAAAAAATATGTAAGGTTGAAGCATTGAAGCTTGTTCCACCCCACCTCCAAAACAGTTAGCACAAGTATCAAAATATGCCAATTGTAATATCAAATGTAAGCACCAGATCACTGCAATAAGCAAACCAGTTAATGTGCACCATGGCTGCAGTTATAGCTGACTGCAAAATCAACAAACAAGAAAAAAGTTCCCATTTATTTTTGCAGGCACTGGTCTACTCATTTGTTTTTGGAGGCACTCGTCTACCCATTTATTTTTGGAGGCACCGGTCTACTCATTTGTTTTTGGAGGCACTCGTCTACCCATTTATTTTTGGAGGCACCGGTCTACTCATTTGTTTTTGGAGGCACTGGTCTACCCATTTATTTTTGCAGGCACTGCTCTACTCATTTGTTTTTGGAGGCACTGGTCTACCACCACACTGCCTTTTAACACTGATCAGCTGTAGGGAGGCCCTTTGAAGCCCTGCGCAAGAGTTTAAACAGTTTTTTTCCTTCTAGCCGATCAGCTGGGACTCAGGAGGCAGCAATAGATTGGGGGTTGAGCAAAATAAAAGGTAAGAATAACGCGGGGGAGGGCGGGGGGAGGGGAAACTGGTTCGGTGACATCATATCATCACCGCTACAGGCTCGGTGGAACCGGGCGGAACCGGGAGGAACCCACCACTGGTTAGAAAGCAAAGAAATCTGGATTAAATAGCTTGTTTAATAGTTTTGGTCCAAAAACTAAATCTTCACAGGATATTTGAAACACAAAAGTAAGAGGACTGAAACAACTGTGCTCTGAAAGTATACTAATGTATCATATTATGGAATGTAATTGTAAGAGCTAGTTTAATTCACTGGAGGCTTTCACTTGTGAAAGTTTATCAGTTCCACTGTCCAACAAAATAATAATGAAAAGCAGTCCAGTCATCTGTATGGAACACACAAAGCATGTGTTTCATCAAGGAACTGATACAGTGAGATTGCCAAGAATTTCTCTGAAGACAGAATTACATGAAATGGTTCAACAAACAGAACCGTCTCAAGTGTCTTTTCTACTCCATCACACTGGTTGTTCTTAATTGATACAGAATTCACATGGAATATTTATTTTAATCCCCAGAAAATTTAGCATCCTTTTCCAGCAAATATTCACATGGAGGTAATAAGGAGACAAACATTCTGCAGGAACACAGAAATTGGTATCCTAGTTCTTGTGAAAGAACTAAAAAATTCTTCCTCTTCTTTCTACATACATCTAAACTGGAAACTTGCAAAATATGTGCAGTTTTAAATAATGGCACTAGAAATTAAGTCCTGTATTCCAATAGTGCCATGAACACCATTGCTACTCTTATTTGAACCTCTTCCAATTTCTCTGAATCATTTTTAAAATGTAGTGCTCGCTACTGCACAAACTACTTGAAGGGGGTCTGACCAATATAGAATAAAGTGGAATTGTTAACTTGCCCTCATGTGGAAATTATAATTCTATTGATTCAAACTCCACCAAATCATCCAAGTCATAACATAATATTGAAAAGTGGAAGGCTAAAGACTAGGATATGAAGGCTAAAAAGAAAAAAATAACCAGAAAATTGGAGGGGAGGAGATTTCCCCCCCTGAAAAATTAGAAAATCAGGAAAACAAAGGGATTACAAAACTCCAGTGAAATATTTTACTTTGGATTAATCCATACAACAGGACAAAAGTGAGATTGCTAGGTTTATTTCCCCCCAAATCTCCTCTATAACTTTATGATACATAGGAAGACTTTTATCTAGCAATTCAGTGCTCTACATTTCCAGTACACAAAAGATAAGCAGTACAATAAAACTATCAGAAGCAAGAGCAAAATTTAGTTCTCACTCAGGGAAACCACCATTTTCACTGAAGAATACAGTGTCTCTTTGTGGGTTTATCGGTTCCTAATTTCTTAATCCAAAATTTGATGGATTTGCTTTTTTTAGTTGTAAAGCACTAGAAAAAAGTTTTAAAGCACTAGAAAAAGCACAAAAGAATGAGTGCCCCAAGAAAATATCCAAACTATGATAAAGTACATCCAAAGTAAATGTAGTTAGTGTCTGATAAAATTATACTTTTTTATGGGAAAAAAAGAAAAGAATTACTTCAGCGTCTCCAGAAATGTTACATCTCTACTAAAAATGAACCTTGTGATACACCTCTTAGTTATTTCATGAGTATTCATTAAGCATGACTGTCAAACCATTAAGTATCCATTTAATTGTCATGGCCTACGAGTCATACTTAACTAGTTTGCTAATCAGAATATCGTAAAGTGAATTGGTTTGCTGAGACCAAGATATATTATGTCTACAGCAGAAGTGGGTTTCAGCACGTTCTGCCAGTTCTGGAGAACCGGTAGTGGAAATTTTGAGTAGTTCGGAGAACCGATAGTAAAAATTCTGACTGGCCCCGTCCCCATCTATTATCTGCCTCCCGAGTCCCAGCTGATAGGGAGGAAATGGGGATTTTGCAGTAACCTTCCCCTGGAGTGGGGAGGGAATGGAGATTTTACAGTATCCTTCCCCTGGAGTGGGGAGGGAATGGAGATTTTACAGTATCCTTCCCCTCCCATGTCCACCAAGCCATGCTACGGCCATCAAGCCACACCCACAGAACCAGTAGTAAAAAATTTTGAAACCCACCACTGGTCTACCGCATCCCTATAGTCCATTATGTAAAAAAGCTGTTTGAGGGAAAAATGAGTTAAAATAAGTCTGGAAGGACTGGCTCTTGGTGATTCCATATTGACTTCTGGTAATTGTTTTTAAAAACTTACAGATCAATCTCTTTATAGTCTCATCTATAATCTTCTCAAATATTAATGTTACATATAGCTGCCTAGAACAAGTTTTTTTTTTTAAATGACAGAGGCAACAATTTATTTCATCCAGTCATTTGGCACTTAAGCAGGGGCAATCTATTTGAAAAAGTTGTCCTACAGAAAGCTTCCTGCAAGGAGTTCTTCAGGAAAGAAATATTCCTCTGTTAACATTTGCACATTAGAAGAAATCAGCATGTAGATGCTTACTGCCATGGTGGTGCGGTGGTTAGAATAAAGTGCTGCAGGCTACTTCTGCTCACTGCCAGCTGCCTGCAATTTGGGAGTTCAAATCTCACCAGGCTCAAGGTTGACTCAGCCTTCCATCCTTCCGAGGTGGGAAAAATGAGGACCCAAATTGTTGGGGGCAATATGCTGACTCTGTAAATCGCTTAGAGAGGGCTGTAAAGCACTGTGAAGCAGTATATAAGTCTAAATGCTGTTGCTATTGCTATTGCTACTGCAGAACATTCTAAAGTTACTTTCTTTTATTTCAGAAACAAAGGGCAGAGTTATAGCTGGAAAAAAAGTGATAGGCATTAGATAAGTTTTGAGATTTGGAAGCTTCAAACAGTCATCAAACCAAAAAACCTTGCCCTGATCGTGCATTATTCCCTTTAACAGCAAATTCAAACTTGTTAACAGCAAGAAGCATAATGGTATCTCTTGAAATTAAGATATCTTCCTGTTCATATATTTCTCATGCATGCATGGAAAGTGTCTTACGGTCTTGGATCAATTCCTAGCACCTCCAGCTAGAATGATTGGACACCACATAATTTCTGTTATCTATCTTGTTAGACAACACAGAAAACTACAACCAATGAAGCTAGAACATAAAGGTTAACCTAAAGTTTGATTTATTGCTTAGAGAAGGCCACAGTTGAAAATATATATTCTGTGTTATAGAAGGCTCAGTGTGTTCAAGAATGGCTGGTAAAGACTAGAGTGGCACAACTAAAATTCTGGGACTTGAGAATAGTAGGGATGAATAGTAGGGCTTTCTAAATAAATTCCAAAACAGGCATAACCAGTACCTTTTCTCAGATATTTATGCCTTGAAGGACAATAAAGCTAGCCTCATATCTCTATGCTTTGGTGAGGGCAGACTCTTCAGTGAAATTAACTGTCACAGGTATATGTTATGTTATTCTGCATTAGGTGAGAAAAACCAGCTACATATACAGTAGGAGACTGCTGTTACAAGAGCTTTCACACATAGATGGAAAGGGATGAGATCCCAAAGCCAGACAATTTCACAACTCCTTAGCTTGAAAAGGCTTTTCTTATTAAAATTACATTTTCTTAAAAAATGTAAGTGCAAATATAGTTTCAGTCTGTTGAGTAGCATCAGAGTCTAATTTCACCTCCTTTCTTATTTCTTTAGCTTTATTTAGGCTTCTCTCTATATTCAACAGTATCTCATTTAATTATAAAACCAAAATTGAGATTCTATCCTTTATTTTAGTTTAATTCAGCTGCAAGACAGGAGTTAAAATAAATAATCAGATGATGCATGCATGGAAAGAGAAAGATTTCTCTGATGAAGAAAGTGGATTACATGTTCTGACAGAATTTCCATACCGTTATTACAATACCTTAAGCTTGTTGAGAAGTATGGGTAAAATTCTTGTTTTTATTAACTTTGATGTGTTTTTTTAATACCTTGTGCCGATTAATCCCTGTGTATGTATATTTTTGTGATTTTGTTTCACATCTTATTTGAAAGTTAAATTTTTTGAAGAAAAATGCTCTTTGTATAGGATGATGTGAAAAATACCAGCAAACTTTAAATTATACATCTTAGTGCAATTTAACTGAATTTTTCTATTTAGTATATACCAACATATAGAGAAATAATATTTATGTATCAATAATAGAACTGCTTAGTGGTATTATAAATAATAATGAAAAAGCAACACCATGTTAGTCTACATGCTCAAGTATCACCACACAAAGTATTCAGAAGAAATTTTGAAAATAAGAACATGCATGAAATAGTTATGATGATTATTTTTAATCTAAATTAAAAATAGATTTTTCTCCAAGGAGCTGATGTATTATTGTAAATTTAGGCAATTATAGAAACACCTGTGATGTTTGTTTTGACCCTAAAGGCCAATTTACATTTTGATAAGGGAATTTGATTCTGCAATAAGTATTTGCTGCAGCAAACAACAATATAGAAAGCAAATGAGAGATACCCATATAAGCATGAAATAGCCATGCATCCGATTCTAGAGAATATTTCTTACAGACATATAAATTCACATCTCCACTTTGGAATTTGGGTTAGGATTAGGGGGTATAGGCTGAAATATATGCCCTGAATACAGGTAGTCCTTTATTCACAAGTTGCATGTACTTATTCAATAGTTGAATAGCAACTATTTAAAGTTACAGCGGGACTGAAAAAAGTTACAACTGGTCCTTGAACTTATGACCATTGCAACATCTCCACCGTCATGTGATTGTGATTCAAGCACTTGGCATCCGGCATTTATTTATTTATAATGCCTGCAGTGTCCCAGGATCACATGATCACCATTTGTGATCTTCCCAGCTAGCTTCCAAAATACAAAGCCAGTGTGGAAGCCAGATTCACTTAATGATTGCAGCAAAAAATTGGACACAATCATTGGATTGTGTAAAATTGGACACAATCACTGTATGACTCACTTAATGACTGAATCATTTAGCAATGGAAGTTCCGGTCCCAACTGTTGTTATAAGTCAAAGACTACTTGTATGATTGGCCCTGAGACATATTATAGCTAAAACAATAAAGTCCTTTGAAAAAAATCAAATTCAGTTTTGACATCTATGTTAAAAAGGAAGGCCTTAACATTGTTAAGGAACAATCTTAGTATTCAACTAGGGCATAACTAGAGTCCTGGTGGCACAGCTTTAGAATTTAGCATTGTAGACTAACTCTGCCCACGGTCTGGAGTTTGATCCTGACAGAGCTTGAAGTTGACTCAGCCTTCTGATGTCAGTAAACTGAAAACCAAATTGTTGGGGGCAATATGCTAACATTGTAAATCATCCAAAGAGTGCTATAAAGCACTCTGGGGAGGTATATAAATCTAACTGTTATTGCTATTGCTATAACTGATTAAGCATTTAACCAAAGAAACACTTACTTTTGTAGTTGATTGGGATCTTGTGATATCATTTTTAATCACCCTTGCTAAAATTTCTTGAGTACAGGCTTCATTTAAAAAACGTGAACATAACACACAGAGTGTGGTATGGAATCCTTCTGCCTACCATGGTTCACATGCTTTTGCTCTCAAAAAGTTTATTTTAGTCGGAGCTTAACTCCTGGGATTTCATGCCATTTTCTTGGTAGTGATTCAAAAGAGATTCACCCTTATCTTTTGGAATATTTAAATCCAAGTTTAACCCACAGCTGGATTTCCTGGTGGTTTCTAATGAAGTAGATACCATGAACAATCCCTCTTAGCTTTTTGAGATCATTTGAGGTCAGACAGATTTTGTCTCTGTCAGCCCTTCAGGATAATCCAGACCAAAAACAAAAATCAAAATAATGGCTACTAATGTCACCTTTGTTGTTAGGTTATGGTTAAAAAAAAAAGAACCTTTATGAAAGCAACTTTCTTTACCCCACTTTTATTTTCCAAAGAATTAGGGCAGATCCCTTCTGAGACTCTTTCTCCATCATAATCTTTCCTTTGGTATCAGATTCCTGTCATCAGCTCATTGTCTAATCTGCAGCTCTTCCTCCCTGTCTAAGGTTATTCTTACAGTACATTACAGTCCGATAGCTTCAATCCTATGGTGACCTTAAAAAAAAAGTGTAAACATATCTGGTCCTTTTTTTTAGTTAGCCTAAAAAAGTTTAAGGATAAGCTTATATTTTGAACTTTGGCAGAAGGCAGACAAGATAGGCTTGGTTAAAGTCTAAATTTTGGTTAAGGGTAATTTTTTTATTCCAGGTCAGTCCTTATATCTCATGCATTTAACTCTCTGCCATTAAAATTACATTTTAATGGCAGAGAGTTAAGCATTCAATTTAAGCTTGATTCCTGGAGATTACAGTATCACATACACAAAAGATTTTTGGCAATAGTATGGGAATAGTTTTTTGTTGCTTTAATTTGTTTCAAAATCTCTGGTGCTTCCTATCTAATTCTAATCTTGCCTAACACATCTTAGTTTTCGAGCCTAGATAAAGTTACAGAGGCAAGGCCAACTTACTGAATTGACCTGAAAACATGGTTGAATGGTTACTATATGACCTATGAGTTGTGGCACAGTTGAGGCTAATTGATAGCTTCTAAATCCAATTCACAGACCTTTTTCTCATCTAGTTCTCAGGCTGTAAAGGAGACTGCAGAAGATTTTCATCTTCATATTCGCAAGATTCTGTTATACAATCTTCATATTCGCAAGATTCGTTATAGAATAAATGAGCAGAATTAGTTCATCTGGTCAGTTCTTGTCTGGTCTAACTGGGAAGACTGACAAAAGATAGTCTTTGTTTTATTTTAAAAAGGAGAAAAAATTAAAGGGAGGAAAATATCACCGTAAATAAACCCAACAGATTTATGCAGAATACAGAATAGAATACATCAACGAACATTCTTCCAAAACAATAGCTGGTATGTTCAGGGTGAACAAGAAATTAAAAAAAAAATCAAAAATCAAATGTACAGTAGGTAAATATATCTTCATAAATTAACTTCCTCAATTTTTAAATATCTGAGGCTAACCGTTAGATAAATTTAATCTTAACCACAAAGATTCTACAATTTGGGTGACACTGTACGAACAACAGAATTTTTATTGCAACAATGAGAAATAACAAAATATTATCTGCATTTTGCGGAATTTGGGCAAACCAGTCTTTTCTCTGCCTATCTGACATTATCTAGCTTGCCCTTTTATGAAACCGATACTTTAAATTCTCTTTTCCCCAACAATCTGGATCCTCATTTTACTGACCTCGGAAGGATGGAAGGCTCAACCTTGAGCTGCTCAGAATTGAATTCCTGGAGTGAGCAATGAGTTAGCCCTGCAGTACTGCATTCTAACCAATATTCAATATAATGTTTTGTTCATAAAGATGAAAGCAAAATAGAGTTGAGGATACTTGCAGCTTATTTAGTTGTGGTTGTTTTGAATTATAATTTTTTATTATTTAGTTTTTAAAGTGGTTATATCCATAACAGTATTAAAGTTGGTCTCTGCAGAGATGAAAAGGGAGCATAAAATAATGAACAATGGGTTGTGTAATGGATGGGATATTTCATTTTTCCAAGAGAGAACATATTATTTTTAAGGGACAATAAACTTTTGATGTAAACAAGCTTACCTATTTGAAAACAATTACAGTAAAGCCTAAGTATTACCATTAACTGACATCTTGACAACGTTTGCTAGCTTATGTTTAGATGCATTATGTAGCTGAGGTTCTTGAGCAGTGGAAGATCAGCTGTCACCAATTTGGAATAATCGCCATGCTATGGGACTGCAACTTTTGTGCTACCTGGAAATTATGTAAATTGTGATCCCAATACATACAGAGTTTCCGAAGTTGAAGAAGGTATATGTGTTTCAGGATTTAATTTTGTGCTACATAAGTTCAGTTGATGTGATGCAAAAGATAAGCAAGTTTAAAGGACTACATTACTCAGATTTGTGTAAACCAAATAATTCCCTTGTGCAAAAATCAAAGCATACAATCAATAATTTTATGGATGGAACCAAAAGAAAGTGACAATTGCTGAGGCATGTTCTTGCTTCCTACTCTTTCTTTCCTCTGCCCGTCTCCATACTGAGTATAGTCCAAAGCAGCATTTCAATAACACACAAGTATTGCATCACTTCTTACGCATTCTCTCAATTTGTAATTCAGCTATTGTATAACTTCAAATTATACCTATGATTAGAAATACAGGATAAATTGATTTCCTAGGAATTTTCTATTCACAGGGTGACAGAAGTAGATGCTCTCAGTGTAATGTCTCCTTGTCTTCTTTCTCCTACCAGCATGAAGTATAGAAAACAAAATATCAGAGAGAAGAGTTTTAGTGTGGCTATCTTTGTGTCATGCTAATTTTCTTTGTTGAGAGAATTTTAAAGCAATGTTTTACACACAGTGAAACGTTTGATCATGCCTTTCCCCTAGCTCCCGACATAATCTGGGCACAGATTCATGATTTTAGTGACTACTAGACCCAAGTCACTGCCACACATCTTTGTGCCCGCTTATCTACTCCTGCACTAACATCATGTGAGAGATGAATAAGTTATCTGTGCTCTGCAAGTCATGGTTTGTTATGTACACAGAACAATACATCTGTTTCTGATCTCTTCCTGACAACTGCCATTTGACAGTTGTTGCTGGTTTTTTTTTTTTATCATGCCATCTCCGATATGCAGAGTGGAGATGACAGTAAAGAAAGCAGACTGCCCCAGCAACAGCAGTCCTTATAGTGCCAAAGGAATTGGAAGTAATATTCAGCCATGTGCTGACAGCATAGAAGGGTGATTCTGGAATAGAAGCAATTGATGCTATATCTATTCATTTGGAATAACTTTCTTGAAGGGGAATACTTTAACCATGGTTATACATCACTTCATTTATTTTCCTCTACCTTACTTTCCTCAGTTTTAGTCTGAAAACAAACATGTGTAGTTATTTTGAACTTAAGGCAACTCTAAGGCAACTAACACAAAAACAAAACCAGCTACATCAGATAAACAAAATAAATAAATAGCTGGGTGGAAGAGAATACTCTCAACAATGAGCAGAACGGGAAACTATCCTTGTAAGAGAGATATTCAGCCTAGTGCAACAGATACAAAATTGTCATGGATAATGTCAGCAACAGAATTAAATAGAAGAGTTAGTTTGCCAACTCCTTTCATAAAGCAGCATTAAGTAAAATCATGGATATCAGAAAGAAACAAAGCACCAATTGCTGGGATTAAGTGCAACTGTTTAGCATTCTCTTTGGTTTTCTATACTGCTAGATGCAGCATCATAATAAGCTACATTAAATAAATGCAAGCACCTTTTCACATATCTTATTTCTTTAATATCTTTGCTGAAAGTATAATTGGAAGGCTGCAATGAGCACTGAAATAACTGAGTAGCAGACATAATAATGCACTGAGTTCTAGCACCCAGTTGTGGGATAAACTCATAGATTCTGTGTGTATTTTGTGTTACCTTGTATTTTTTAGGCACTCACACCTACTGCAAGAAAAAAACACAAATGGAATTTGGCCAGCCCCAGGCCTCCTGGATTAACTGCTTGCACCACATATTCATTTTACCAAGTAGGCATTTCTAGTGCACAGATAGCTTCTAATTACAAGGGACAATGGATGAAATGACACCATGAATTCCTGCTTTCAGTAAGTAGCAAACTGTTGGCATTGTTCACTACCAATGAAAACATTGGACACTTTCTGATTCATACCACTTGGAAACATTAAAAGCAAAGGAAGGCACTGCTGAAAGACCAACTTGTGAAACAAAAGAGTCTTTTGTCAACCCTGCATAGCTCACATGGCAAAAGCAAAGGATATACGTGTGTTCTAAATGTCCAGCCAAAAAAAAAGTCAAAACAGTAGCAAATGAAGATGCAGCAATATTACAAACACAGCAATGACACAAGAGAGAGGCTCACCAGCAAACTCATTGTTTTTAAACATATAAACCACAGAATGACAGATCACATGTCACACATAAACATACATGTCATTGAAAATGTCATGAATGCATATTAATTAAAGTTGAAAAACTTGGGAATGTATTTTATCAAGGAAAATTGGTAGCTTTGTTTCAACCCTCACAGGCGCTTATATAGTATCTTCTTATTCCTGTAAAATATGTAAGAACTGAAAAATTTCTACCCAGTAATAAATTTATCTGGAAAATTGATGCTTAATAATGACCTACTGATTTTTGCACTGGAAATATCTTATTTTTTGTCACAAAATGGAAATGTACAGTAGGAATTACTTTTATAATTCAGTTAAAGCAGTATTATGCAGTAATAACAGTAAGGCCTGAAAAATGTGTGTTGGAAATAGATGTCTTGGTTCAATGCCAACTAGAAGAACACAGGAAAACGTATTCACTTGAACAAACACTGGTCAACTATATCACTGTGTTTTTATCAAGAAAAATGTATCTACTGCTGCAACTTTATTTTATCACGACTGCTACTAACCATCTGTAAAGTACAGAGGAAAAAGTAAGTTCAAACATGAACCAACTGCACAACAAGGCCTTAACTTTCTAGAATGATCCTTCTAGCCCAATCTCAGACAATTTTTAATCAGCATTCACAAAGCACTGATCCAACCAGGTTTCAGTCAAGCACACAAGACAGTCAGTAAATGATTCATTTATATGTGAATATATTTAAAAGAGGGAGAGGGAGAGGGAGAGGGAGAGAGAGAGAGAGAGAGAGAGAGAGAGAGAGAGAGAGAGAGAGAGAGAAGGTAAATGGTATTTCTAGTTAATTCCATGCCTTATCTTACCTTTTTATTAATATTGATTACCAACCACTTATCTTTTAAGAATATATGTTTTATTAAAATCTGTATCACAGGTAAAATATGGGAAAGATTTGCAGATTTTAATAAAACATGTACCCTTAAAAGATAAGTTTAATTGGTACATTACATCCAATCTAGGTTAGTCACCAGGACCAGAAGTTTAATCTTCCCAGCTTTCGGATTTGTGCTGGACTCCATCCTCAGATGAGAGAGAAGTCTTCCACACATTATGGTGAGAGAGAAATTCCCTGAGGTTGCCCTTCAGCATGAATCCAAAAGCTGGGAAGACTAAACCTCTGTTCCTGGTGACCGACCCACGTTGGATCTTGCAACATTATTCTGGGACATATATATTTGCCTGCATTCATGGTACATTAGACATACGTTTATTGGTACATTAGATGGAACAACAAACAGATTAAACAAATTAGTACAAAGTATTCTGGATACATCAACAAATAAAGGGGGGGGGGAGAAAAAAACCATATATTATATCTTATGACATTAGTTAGATAATTCTTGGATTCCTGGCTGAAACTCTAAAGAACATCAGTCAAAGATACGATTCTTTTTGTTTGTTTCTTGTACTCAGTTAGTCCTTAGTGAATAACAACAAATAATAAATGTAGAAATATGAATCACCTGATTCTTTTTTGTCTGACTTGACCCTAAACACAACGTCCCTTGAGACTGTAAAAGTGAACATTAGTTTGGCAGTGAAATAATATGCCCCACTGCTTCCAGTGCTCAAATCTGTAGCCTAGCAACTTTTACTGAAATAAATGATGTAATGAGAAAAAGAAATTACGTGTATTTTACCAAGCAAGCTAAGCATGCAGAGGAGCTTTGAATATGAGTAGTAGAAAGAAACTAGGGAAATCTGGGTGAACCACAAAGGACCATACTACTTCAGTTAAGGGATGCAGGAGAATGAGTAATTAGATCTTATTACAATAGTGGTTTTGCATCCAGGTCTCAAGTGTACAATTTCAAGAATAGTCCTTTCAATTCCCTTAAGTGGTGGCTCAGCAGTTTTGAAAACCAATTGATTTGGATTTTAGCATCCAGTATATAGTTAGTTTTTCTTTTAAAAATGCATACTATACTCACCCACTATCTGACAACTTTTCCTCATTTTATAATACAGTATAATACAGTATAATACAATCTATAAATATGCTTAAGAACTGTGGTGGCACCAATGGTTAGAATTCAGTATTGCAAGGTAATTCTGCCGACTGCCAGGGGTTCAATCCTCACTGGCTCAAGGTTGACTCAGCCTTCCATCCTTCAAGGTTGATAAAATGAGGACCCAGAGTGTTGGGGGTGATAGGTTGAAAGGGCTGTAAAGCACTGCGAAGCAGTTTATAAGTCTAAATGTGACTGCTATTAAGTTCACTTGCTCAGATTGTAAATTTTCAGAGTACTTCTCAATTACAAGTTAAATCATTTGATTTAGATTGGAGATTCTGTTTATAAAAAGAATAACAAGGACGATTCTCCTTCAGGCTGGTAGTCACATGTATTAATGTGAGGAATGAGGCAGGAGTCCAACAGTCTATTAAAAGCACAGAGCTCATTCATGAAAATGGCAGGGACACCTGTTGCGTATGTATGTGTTAAGTGTATAAAATGTAGGTTCCATTAGAATAAACAAAATGTAACAGTGATATCTCTTATGCTTCAATTCATGCAGAAGCTGACAAAAAAAAGGTTCTATTAGCTTTTTACAGCCTCATGCTAACCTGATATAATAAACCTCAAGTACCCAGCTGTTTTAGGGATAGTGCAAATTTAAATCCATCCTTGGCATTTAGACAAGTTTGTTTCAATACTGAGAATTTTTTTAAAAAATAAAAAGGCATTAAGGGATGTGAGAGTAAAAGGATAATCGTTATTCTTCCAAACCTCTATATTTTCCCAAATCATTTAAATCCATATGCTTCTATACTGAAATATATGAACTAGAGGACAGGTGTCATCATGGCTATCACTCCGCAGCAAATGACATCATCTCGTTACATCTTCACAAAGGTCATTTTTGTTAAGAGATATGCCCAAAAGATGCATAACTCATTCCTCAAACTTCAGCTATCTTTGTAAAACACACATATTTAAAAAAAAGAACAATAAGACATACAGTTTGAATGAAATTCTGAAATGCTTACTCTTTAACAAATACCACAGAATGTAGACTATGCTTTTGAAAATATATGAACATTTTCATATATGAAAATGTGATTTTTGCTCACATCAAATTTAATTCTTATCTATTAATATGAAATCAACATGGGACCCGAGATGATCTAGAAACAGAAATGTCAGTTAAGCCTATTTCCTTATTACAAAGACATCAGAAACCAAAGAGCATAATTCATCATTAAATTATACTATAATGGGGAATGATACTTTAAACATTACACAGTGTAATATACTGTTAGTAATTCTATAAAAAGTAGTCTCCTCTGACCGTACAATTATTTGAGAGGATGGGCTATGCTGTTATATAAATCCTAATTTATATGCCGAATAAGTGCAGCTATGAAACATGGAATGAAATTCTGCATTCTCAAGTAAAAGTCTTTAAAAGGTGGTGATGTAGCTATATTGCTACAGTTTTGTCTTCTGCTAGATCAATCTGGTGATGGTAATTTAAGACTGTAGGTAAAAGTATAATCATGTTTATATGGTGTGTGGCTGTACATGCTTCATAAATTATTTATATACAAGGCTTATAGGCTGCTACAAAAAATTTATTCTGAGCAGCCAACTTCCCAAATACATAGTCTAAGATTAAAAGTAAATAAGTACAGATAGTCTTTGGGCTACAATGGCAATTGGGACCAGGATTGCCATTGCTAAGCAATGCAGTTGTAAAGTGCAATGTCACATGGCTACATTGCTTAGTGATGGCAATCCAGACAGTCCCAATTGCTGCCATTACCTCCCAAGATGCACGATTCATTAAATGTGAAGTAGTGGAAGTCTTAGGTAAGGGTGCAGAGCTGCCACAAGGCAGAGGGATCAGCCTTAGGAGGCCTGGTATAGGTCACATGCAAATTAGGAAGGAAGTGCTGCATGAGCACAGGAAGGCTGAGGGAAGGAGGGAACAGGTGGAGGTGAGCACAGGAATGCTGACGGTGTGATGACTCCCTCAGATGCTTCCCCAGTTAGCTCTCCATATGTCAGTTCCAGGCACATCTGGAGGGGAGTTGGTAAATGTTTCCCAGCAGCTGTCTGAGAAGGATTTGGCTGAAGCACAGCTGCAGCAAGACAGCCCTGAGGCTTCAGATGGGAAAACATGCAGCTGCAACTGGTCAGTGATGAGGAAGAGGAACTGCCTTCTGCACATGATCCAAGAACACATAGGGAGCAGGAGCAGGAGCAGTGAAGGTCAGCCTGATTACTCAAGAGGAGGCAGCCTCACCTTTTTTGATGCGCTGCACCAGAAGCTGGCTATTTAGCACAGCAATCAGATGGAGGTGATGCTGGGAACAATGTGTTCATTTCCTAGCTGTGTGTTTTTTGCTTGCTATGATTCCTGCTGTGCTTTGGGCTGACACCTTGACTTGGATTGTGCCTTGTGAACTCTGGACTTTTCTTGCCTCGTGAAGTTGATTTAATTTTGCCTGGTGGGTTTATCTTGTTTGGGAAACTTTCAAGTGCTTTATGGACTCATTGGCCATTGCTCTGTGGACTAGAATTGGTCTGCTTATGGCAAGACTTAATTGGGACAGTTTTGGGTTTTGGGAGAAGGGAGTTGCTGGGGAATATTAATAAACCAACTAAACCACCGCATGTGTGTGTGTGTGTGTGTGTGTGTGTGTGTGTGTGTGTGTGTGTGAGCGGGACAGCACAGTGGGAAGTACAATTTGTGTGAGCACAGGGAACAAGGTGTGGCACAGTGCACAGGAAGGCCAGAGGGAATTTACCAGAGTGCCTTGTAACATTCCCTGCTGACTTCCCCATTGACTTTACTTTTGGGAAGTTGACAGGGAAGGTGGCAGATGGAGATTGCAAGACCAGAGGATGCTGGGACAGCCAGAATTTGAGGACCAGTTGTAAATACCACTCATTCTGTATAACTACTGAACAAATGGTCTGTAAGCCAGTATTACCTGTAGGTATTTTTTAAAAAAACCTAAACTTAGATTTGTGTAGGTTTTAAAGTGCTTTGGCCCTTCTATAGGTGTAGCATCTCTCTGCTATTTGTTGCAGCAGCCTGACTTTGGCACTGTAGAAATCCTGAGAAAATTACATAAATGTAGTATAGTATTATTTGAACTAAGAACACTAATAAATACTTATTATGTAATTGGTACTTTGTGAACTAGTGCTTCAGAGCATTACTTGTCAGAGAAGAAAGCCATATAATTCCCGAGACCTACTCTGATAGTCAATGATCAGGGGGGAGGGCATGCCAGCACTTCTAGACACAGCCCATAGGAGTACAAGACATTGACTCGATTAAATTAAAGCACAGCAAAGAAACTTCACAGCTGAGAGCAAACTGGCAGGAGCCAGAAAAGTCTACTCTTGAAGTAGACCAGGGGAATGTGCTTGCATGCTGTTTCTGTTCTGGGACAGCTGGCAGTGACATTACCCAGTGATGAAATTCAAATTTTTTTTTTACTACCGGTTCTGTGGTCGTGGCTTGGTGGGCATGGCAGGAGAAGGATACTGCAAAATCTCCATTCCCACCCACTCCAAGGGAAGGATACTGCAAAATTCCCATTCCCTCCCCACTCCTGGGGGAAGGATATTGCAAAATCTCCATTCCCACTCCATTCTGGGACCAGCCAGAGGTAGTATTTGCCGGTTCTCCGAAGTTATCAAAATTCTTGCTACCGGTTCTCCGAACTACTCAAAATTTCCGCTACCGGTTCTCCAGAACCTGTCAGAACCTCCTGGATTTCATCCCTGACATTATCCACTCAAGTCTGTCCATGGTTAGCAGGTGTTGCAGAAAGGCCCATAGAAGTCAGAAGTTAAATAAAGAACTGGTAAGAGAAAGGTTTCTTACATATATTTTTAAATGTATAAATACTGAAGATCTGGTCAAATAACATACTGCTCTAGATATGAAACTTTTTGTTAAATAAGATATCAAGATGAAGGCTCCCAAACACAAGCTATAGTGTGACTGTGATTTTTTTTATTGCTGGAAAACAGAACAAAAAAAATTACTTAATAGCTTCAAGATACAAAAGGTCTATTAAGAAATGATAAACAAGCAAACCATGGGAAATCAAATGAAAGGAAGGGAGAGAAAAAAGCCAAAATTATTCTCCTTGAAATACTCTGAAAATTGCAAACAGTTCAATTATGGTGGACAACACCTAGAATTAAAAATAAACAAAATAAGGAGAAAGTCATAAGGAAGGCCTGCTGACTGTTGACATTTTTTGTATTCTCTGACCACAGGCTTAATAAATCGATGGAGAATACAAATTATCTACCATGCTGTCCAGAATATTTGTCTACCACATCTCTAATTTTATTCTGCAAATGTTAGCAAGCAAAACCTAAATATAAGCACAAACACAGAAAGAGAAGACCCAGTGGAAATATCTACAGACTTGAACAGAAGTTGGAAAATGTTTGGTATCTAATTACAGCTCTATGGTTGAGGTGGTTCCTTGAAGAGGAAAGTCGCTCTATAGTGCTCCTAATTCTTATGTTCCAGAGCTATAGGCTGACACTTAAGGCTAAATTTTGGTTACAATTAGACGACCAATTAAACTAAGCTCAAAAAAAAAAAAAAGAAATCATGCCAAAGTGGGGCAAGGAAGGGAGGAGCCGTATATAATCTTTCAGTTATCCTAAACTACTCTAGAGCATGCGGTACTCCTGGGTTTCCATGAAGTTCTATTGCCTTTTCTGAAACAAGAATTATTTGTTTTTGTAACTGTGTAAACCTTGGGCCAGCGGTGCAGGCTTCTTCAGAAACATCTTCAAGCACTATGGAATTTCATTTCTACAATATTTATCTGCAACGGTGTAAAAAAATAATCTGTAAGCATAAAAGGTATAATTTAAAGCTTAATTATGCTTCCCACATTACATAAAATCTACACTGCAGGGCCCACACTTAAATGATATTCCTTTTTCAACTATTATTTTCTCATCATTCCCTTATTGTGTCAGGTTGTTATTATTTCCATTAAAAAAAAGGATGTTCACTGTTGCCCATGTAATTGCTACAGAGATGGTAATTAACTGTGATGAATTTCAGTAGCCAAGGTTAAATTAATTAAGACTGAAAAACAGAAGAACATTAATGAAGGGAACGCTAAGCCAATCTCATGACAAATTCTCCCATCTTCTTTAAATTACAAGAAGAACTTAAAACTTGTATGACTTGTGCAGGAGCTCTTCTACTCAAGTTTTCTTCTTGTTGTATTTAACCAATTCTGACAGCTTCAAAGAAGCAACGTACATTGTGTCAGGATTATTTAGAAGCTTCCCTAATGTGTTTGCATTCCATGTTTCTAAGGTTACAGACCAAAACAGATCCAGGTAATAACTAAATGCTGAGGAATTTCCCCAAGAGACAAACTTCAAGGCTTAACTGTTGAATGCATCTTATTTCAAGAAAGAAGCCAACTCTTCTTTAATTGTTCATCAATCAATTAACCGTCTCTCAAACGTCCAATTATGCAGACAACTGGAATTAAACAAAGGGCATCTTTGAAAGGCCAACCTCTTGACAGCATTCAAGTGACCACTTGATTAAGGTGTGCTTGTTTGGAAAGAGCCATGAGGTTGGAAAGAGCACTCAACCATACAATTAGTATGCCCTTCAGACAGACAGATAAAAGGGGAAGGGGGGAGGACCTATCCTTTGTAATGCAACTTAACCTTCACATCCACCAGGATTGCTTAAGGAAGAGTGTGAAGTGCAAAATGAATTAGCCTCACTTAACGAGAGGATGCTGGCACAAACATTGAAATGTCTTTTGCCCAGCAGTATCTCAGTTGAATATGTAATAAGATGATAATAGCAACAGAGATGTACAGGCAATAATAAAGATCATAGCTGCTGCAACACTAACATAGGCAGTGAAGAAAGCCGCCTCTGCTGTGTTTTATGCTAACCACCATAAAGGCTGGTGAGGCTGACATCCTTATGAAATGGGTGTTTGATTCTTTTTAGACACAGAAGCCAGCAGCCTTTTTAGGAAAGAGGCTGACCTTCACAACAGGAGCAAGGAGTTCACCAGTTCAGCAGCTATTGGTCAAGACATATCAATCAAAATGGGAAGAGGAGAAGCAGGCAGAGGGTCAAGGAAAGAACTATGTCTGCTCCTAAGAATGTGCTATTTCACAGGATGAAACACAGAGGATGGCTGCTTTGACAAAAAATAAGAATGATTCTGAAATTATTCTAACAGCTGAAAACTAGCGGCCAGTGGGGAAAAAGTAGAGGGGGCGTGCATAAGTGCACTAAGATGCCTATCGTCCCTGTCATTGTATTTTTATTCTCTTATTCTTGTTCTCGTTTTTGTTTGACAAATTCCAATAAATAAATAGTTTCCTATCTAGGAGTTTTTTTTTTAAAAAAGGAGTAAAACAACTGGATGATTACAAAGAATATAAAACCTTCCATTGCCCACCAGATAGAACTGAAGAAGCTTCTTGAATGAGAAATGAAATATTTTCAAAGAAAAAAAATCCACAAAAGTCCAGTTGCCTTTTGAAATAAAAAACACCTTTGGGACTAGGATTCAGAGCAGCCTTAGAGAAAGAGAAATTGGAACTGTCTGTTATTGTGTTTAGTTTAGATAGGGTTTCTTAAGGAGCAAACAGCAAATACATCATTTACATCATTTGAGTGATGGAAAATCAAAATTCCACTTTAAATTTTTCCCATTTATAGAACAGATTCTAATCTATGTTTTAAAGCTATGACAACTCACTCAGCTCTATCATTAACAGTCCATTTAATAAATCCTTCAGATTATCTAAAGGGACAGTTCCAACATGGCATCTTCTTACAGAGTGGCTTGCAATGATATCAAAAGGTCCGATCATAACTTTCCATCAAACTGGAATAAGGTATCACTATAATTCCATAACACAATCATCATGGACTGGTTGCCAGGTGGTACAGTGAAGGTGATAAGTCAGTTAATGGGTTGCAGCATTACAGATGCAAATTAAGGGCTGTGCTCTATTTAAAAACGCTGCTGGTCAGATGTCAAAATGTTCTCACCTAGCCTTTTCCTCAACATATAATTTTTTGGCTACGTGTGGAGGTGTAAATATGTATAAACAGATATGGGTGGGTAGGTTAATTCAGCTTTGAGAGCTTTACACTTTAGCTCCTAGGTTTTTAACATGACACTTGTAGGGCAGGCATGAATTTTAAAGAAAGAGTCTGAATTAATACACCCCTGCAATGAGATTGCTCAACTCAGTTTGGTTGCCTGCATAATTCATCCTGTCAAATAGATTTGCCTCACCACAGGCAGGAATGGGGGATTAGAGGGGGAAGCATAAAAAACAGTTTACTTTCCCTCTCTGGTATGCAGTATTCAGATATAAGTATATTCAATCTATGCATCTTCTTATGCTATAGTGACCAGACCAATTTCCATTTTCCATTACATATTATTTTTTTAAAATAAATTTATATGGCATCCCTCTAAGATGAAATGATTCTGAGTGGTGTACAATGATTAAAATAAAAATAAATTTATAAAATAATTATTTAAAAAGTCATTATTAAAAATAATGTATTATCTGATACAAAAGACAATTACAGGCTAGAGACTTTAAGATAGCCCCAGTACCCTGGGACCCCTGGACTGGATGACATACCAAGGTCTTGAAGGACCTATGGAACATTAAAAGCAATGGAGCTAAACTTACTTTGAGGGAGAGAGGAGAAATGTTTCATAAGGCGGGAGCCACAGCAGAAGAGGTCCACCTCTTGGGGACCACCACATATAAATCCCTAGCAGATGAGACCCAAAGCATGTGCTGTCTGCCAGATGTAATCAAGTAGAGCTGGTCACTCAAAAAACCTGGCCCCATACTTTAAATTACTTTAAAAATAGTTATTTCAAGCTTTGAAGATTGGCATTTACTAATATAGACAATTCTTGTTTATTATAAAGCATAACTCAAATTAATTTACCACATCCAAATTTATTGCTTCTTTCAAATTCCCAAAGTCCCAAAATTAATTGCAAATCTGGACATTCATCTGCAAGTATATTCTCTTGTCAGAACTACTACAGGAATCACATTTATATTTTAAACTGAAATTTAAGCTCAAATTATCTCATTCCTCATCTCATTATTTTTGAAACCTCCTTCCCAACAAACACTCTGGAGGGGGAGAAAAATTATCTCCATAAACGTTCTCTCTCTTTTTAAAAATCTTTTGGGAGATTTCATTAAAACAGTCTTTTTCTGGAAGAGGATTCCAGGAATGAAGCTGTTTTGCTGGCTGGTACTTCAATAAATAAACCTTCAATAAATAATTTCAATTCCACCGTTTACTTAAAAACAAAAAGCAAAAGGATTGATGTTTCATAATCAATGTTAATACCACCTAGACTCTTAGAACTGTATCGTAGGCAGTACACCCAATGTCAACTGAATGAATTAGCATTCAAAGGAGTTCAGCATTACAAAGCAGCCAACAAAAACAGAACTGCAGAGTGGTTGAATAAAGGCCTGCTCTAGGACAGCAAATACAAACCCATTTTCACTCGGGGACATGAGTATTTTTAGCGGTGTTAGAGCTCCAACATGCAAATGAAAAACAAAATTTTATTAATATGAATGTATTTTGACATGACCCTTGTAAAACTTCTACAAAACATTACCAAAGGAAAGAAAGATGTATCGTTAAAAAAACCCGGAAGCCTCTTTCAATTGCTGTTGCTGTGGCCAAGCAATGGTTCTTACAAGGGGTGTGGGGAGTAAGAACATGTACCAGAGAAGGATGGTACCTAAAAGTGAGACCTTGTGCTCGGGGAAGGGGAGTGGGGAATGAAATGTTGAACAAAAGTTCTGCAACAAGAGCAACAAAAAGGTGATGTGATCAATGGCAGGAAGCAAACTTCTAACAATGTAAAAGCAAATGACACACAAAAGATGGCTAATTCTCAAAAGCAGAATTAAACAATTGCATGAGCAAGCACAGCAAATCCATTCCGTTGGTTCTGAACATCAAAACTCCCAAGACAGTGTTTTATAGAAGAGACCAATGTTTATGCTCTATCATGAAAGGCTGCAAGGAAAACATTCACCCTGCTAATCTTCCTTTTAAACCACTTCACCTAGCACATTGATTAGCTTCCCACTGCTGCTCAAACGACTGCACTACAATATGTTGCCTGTCACCGTTTAACATGAGGCACCAGTGACAGAACACAAGTGTCTTTTCCTGGCACACAATCAAATTCTTTATTTAAAGTGTTATTTCTGGAGCCTTTGCTTGCAGATTTGCAATCTGCCTTCCTATCTATGGAAAGCAAGAGCAACAGTCATCCGACCTTTATCTCATAGTTAAAATCCTATTATCAGCAATGCCTTTGGTAACTATATTGAAAAGCTGGTATACTAAAATTAAAAAAAAAAGAAGAATGTTGTAGGCATAGATGTCCAAGAGGGTATGATGTGGGAAAGTGACTATATGAGCCTTGGTGGTACAGCAGACTAAAGTGCTGTTAACTAGCACCAGCTGCCTGCAATTACTGCAAATTCAGATCTCACCAGGCTCAAGGTTGACTCAGCCTTCCATCCTTTCAAGGTAGGTAAAATGAGGACCCGGATTGTGGGGGCAATAAGCTGACTTTGTATAAAAAAGAATACCACTTAGGGGGGCCCGAAAGCCCTACTAAGCAGGTATATACAAAAGTATGAAGGCTATTGCTTAACGCATTGTAAGCCACCCTGAGTCTCCGGAGAAGGGCGGCATATAAATCGAACCAATAAATAAAATAAATAAATAAATGTATGTCCAAGGCCATGATGTAAATGGAAGATGAAAGGGAGGAACTTGCATTGTGACATCATAATACCTGTTTTTGCCAGTTTCCACAAGCCCTTGTCACTGGCTTTGTTGGCAAAGGTTGAAATCTGGAACAATCCAAGGTAACCATTTCTGATCTTACATTATTTTTTTTAAGATGCAGACCTCATGATCTTTCCTTTACAACTGTTTTTAAAACCACAAAGACGACTTTCTATAGTCTTGGAACAATTCAGGGAGGTGGCATTTATTTAGAAAAGCCACCTGAGAGCAGAAATTTTGAGAGACCACTTTTATTCCCCCCCCCACACACCAAAGTATTTGGTATGGAAAATGATCTATGAACAGGGAAGTGGTTGAATTATTTGCATGCTTTCCTAAAATAATGAAAAACTGGATTTCAGCTGAATGAAAGTCACAGTCTTCTCTCATTAAATATATAGAGTCTTATTTTACTAATAGGACTGTCTGGAACTCTAAATATAGTTTTCTGTGCTGCAACATTTCACTATGGGTCATATTCGTCTATTCAGAGGAAGAAAAGTCAGTGGTCACAAGGCATTACTAAAGGTCAAACTAGATTCATACATCACGTGAAGCCATAGTATGCTAAGTTTAGTGTTGCTAAACTGTGGCTTGCAAACAATGCCATATAGCTTGGCACAATATACAAAAGCAACCAATTATGGTTTTTTAAGCAAACTATGGCTTAATGCATGTGACAGCACAACATGTTAACTATGGAATAGCCAAGCATGTAGCCTGGAACCCTAAATTGCATTTTTTATGAAAGAGATGTTATTCTGGTAAAGAATATGATTCAAACCATGATGACCCATAAAAAATGGGGAAATGTGCCTTGGGACATCATGATGCAAGCTGTGGTCTTTCAAACTTACAAATATGTAAACTGTGTGGTTTGTGTTGCATTGTTTTGTCATTTGCCTCCCTTGCGCTGCCCCTCAGTGGATGCCTAAGCTTTCTGGCCAACAAATTTAAGACAAATTAAAATGTCTAAGTGTTCTGAAGGAAATAACAGTTTTTAGCTTCCAGTTGCAAAGTGAATGGCTTTTTTTGTTGTTGTTGTCAAGTTTGGCATAAAGAAGACATAGGCAATGTGTCAGTATAGACAGACAGTCTCACCCATTGATCAGCAAGCAAACTGTCGTTCGTGACTGAAACTTCAGTTGATTCAGACTTTCATACATGTGCCCACAGAGAAACATTCCTCCTTGCCTGACAAACCTCAGCCATTTAGCTTTTCAAGCAAAGACGAAACTAAGTGTCAGCAATGCTCTGGATTTTTTTTTTTTTTAGCATGGCCTGTTTTTCTCCCACTTCCATAGTACAATTTGTTTTGTGAGAAGTTGAAGAAAAACACTGCAAGAACTGCCAGCACAACTTCACACCACTGAACATAATCTGAAGCATTCAGCATAGCTCTGAAAGGGAGGGAGGCACCAGACTTTGCATTCCAGAAGCCATGGAAATGTTAGATTATAACTATAAGAGATCCTTAGACAGTGATGGGCTGTATTTCCCAGATTATTAAGAGAACTTGAAGCAAAATTAAATGTGAAGGCAGACACAGACACGGATTGAAGTAGAAAATGGTTGGGCATTAAAAGTATGGCTGCTCATTAGGGGGAAGCAAGATGCAGAAAAGGATATTCAAAAATCTTTACACATGTGATAGGAGATGGTGGTGTAGCAGCATCCTTGCCTGGGATCCTGGATTCTCTGTGTGGGCTGGCAATGGAGCTCCCTAGGCTTATGGTTCTGGGAGACTCCAATTTGCCATCTCTGGGGTGAGAGGCCGTGCAGGACTTCATGGCCACCAGCTAAAGATAAGCAAGCAAAGTGATGCTGCAGCTAAAAAGCCAAAAAAATACTACATTAACAGAAGTGCTGAAGGACATCATTCTATTGTACTCTGGATTCATTAGACCTTAGTTAAATTACTGTGTAGCATTCTAAGCACAAGTAGAGATGAAGAGGGAGAAGCTGGAGAATGTCCAGAGAAAAGCTACCAGAGAGTAAGAGTTCAGAAGCCAATCCATATAAAGTATGATTAAAGGAGCAGGACATCTTTAGCTTGCAAAACAGAACACTGAAGGGAGATATGATAATAGTCTATAAATATCTAAAAGCTTGTCACTTGCAGGAAGTACAGATCTTTTCTGTTGAAACAAAGAGCAGGACAAGGAACAAAGGGTTGAAATTTTTAAAAAGGAGATTTAAAAACCTGAATATTAGGAGGAATATTGTCTGCTTAGAACATCTATAGGTTCCCCTCACATTGTAAAGGTTTAATGGATAGCTCACAGAGCAAGGAATTAGACAAGATACAAGAAATACATTCTATGACCATAAAATTTATTTATTTGTTCTCTACAGCCGCCCATCTCAACCAGTGACTGTGGGCAATGTTCAACATAAAACCATAAAACAAAACATTACAGTAAATATATATATAGTTACTAATTAAAACTATTGCTGTAGATGTTAATATAGCCGAGAAATGGAGTCCTTAATGGAGGCCCCAGATCTCAGCACATAACTAGGAATTTATGGCTGTGCAAAGGGCCAATAGGGTCAGGATTATCCTCCTTTGTGAAGGGAGAATGTACCAGAAGGCAGGGGATATGACAGAGAAGGCACATTTCCCAATCTCTGCCAGTCAACATTCTATGATTAATTGGACCCCTACCTTGGCCAACCGGCCAGACTGCATTGTGTGGGAAGAAACAGCTGGGAGAAGACAGTCGCTAAAATGTAGTACTAAAATGTAGTAAAGTAATAAGAAGCCAAAGAAATTAAAGATATGAAATAAGAAGGAAATGTAAAAGAAACTTATTTCATTATATTTCTTCATACCTGTCTATCCTTGAGAATAACTTTGTCTTGTACCATATCCATATACAACTTCCTTCATTGCCTTTGTTCTTCAAACTTTTCACCTGCCTTATTTTCAGGAACTCCTTAACTCAATTCAACCACAAATTTCTAGTCTTCTTATTGCTCTCCAGCCATTCACTCTTCCTTCATATATTGTTTTGCAATCAGATCTTCATTTATTCATTCTTTATGACCTAACTATCTCAATACACTTCTTTCAAAGTGGTCATTTTCTTTTATGTTCAGTCCATGTTTATTTGACATTCCTTTATTCTTGATCCGATCTCCCTTTGTTTACCACAAACACTTCCTGAGGACCTATTCCCATTGGGTTCACTTGTATTAGTTTTATTTAGTTCTCTCAACATATTAAACTCTTGCTTTCAGATAATAAAAGTGGATAGAAATACATATATACAGTCATGTTTGCATCTTGTGACAAATATACATTCCTCACAATAGACAATTACCTGCCTACTAATGTTCTACCAACATTTGCATATTCTAGAATTTCCTTCCTTCCTTCCTTCCTTCAATCCTTCCTTCCTTCCTTCCTCTTAGTCAAACAAAATCATAACAACATTCTTCCAATTGTCAGCTACAAATGAAGATTTCATAAACCAATTAAAAAAGCCACAGAGGATTTTCTCCCCTTGGATGCTAATATTTATAGCATTTGTTTCAATTCTATTCCTCTTGACACGAAGATTTACAGCATTAGTTTCAAATCTATTCTTCAACACTATTATTATCTTTCCCATGCAAATTTCTAAAATATTTCTTTCACCATTTGTCTTTTCAGTTTCATTCTAAACCATTTTGTTATTTTCATTTGTAAATCTACTCTGTCTTGTTCTTCCCTTTTTCATCAAAATTGTTTTGTGTTTTCTCTTCTTTTGATCTTAACCTTTCCTTGCTCTCTTTAACTTAATTATTTGCTATTAAGTTCTGTTCTGTTCTGTTCTGTTCTACACTGTATCAAACAGCATAAGATATCAAGCCTCATTTTTGCAGCAATTATTTTCTTTCCCGCCTGGACTACTGTAACGCTCTCTACATGGGGCTCCCCTTGAGGAGCACCCGGAGGCTCCAACTGGCGCAGAGTGCGGCTGCGCGGGTGGTTATGGGAGCAAAGTGGCACTCCCATGTAACACCTCTCCTGCGTGAGCTGCACTGGCTCTTGGTGGTCTTCCGGGTGCGCTTCAAGGTTTTGGTTACCACCTTTAGAGCGCTCCATGGCTGAGGGCCTGGTTATTTATGGGACCGCCTGCAAACGGCCTCCCACCGGCCGGTACGCTCTCACAGAGAGGGACTCCTCCAGGTGCCGTCGGCCAGGGGGAGAGCCTTCTCTGTGGGGGCACCTACTATCTGGAATGAGCTCCCCCCAGATATATGGAAGATCCCGGATCTATGCACCTTCTGCCGTGCTCTCAAGACCTTTTTATTTCACCAGGCTGGTCTGGCCTAACCTCTCCCATTCTCTTTTTAATGTAAATTTTAATGTAAATTTTAATTTGTTCTTAACCTGGGGTTTTAAATTTGTCTTGGGCTAAATTGATTTAATCCGATTTTACTTCTGCTCTTAAATTTTTGTATTCTATGTGTTTTATCTTGTGCCTGTTCACCGCCCTGAGTCCTTCGGGAGTAGGGCGGTATATAAATCAAATAAAATGAAATGAAAAATGAAATATGCATTGTTCCTCATTGTTCCTTGACTCTATCATTTCACCAAGTATTCTTTTTCATACTTCCACATTTCTTCTCATTCTTCCAAGCAATTCCACATTTTCTTTCCTTACATACTCTATACCCATTTGTCTGGGTTATTAATCCTTCTTTCAATACTTTTTCATGTAAAATCTGTAGTTTCTCTTCCTGCAGTGTTCTATTTTCACTCCCCGCCCCCGAGAACACTCTGTTTACTTTTAACTTGTCCCTTGATTTGGGACAAGTTATATTAATATAGAAACAGCATAATAAGTTTTAAAAACTATTTGCAGCATTATCAATACAATATTTTAGATGGTCTTCAACTTACGACTGATTACTGAATGACTGTTCAAAGTTCTGACAGACCTACCTGTGGAGGTACTTACAGACACAGGTTCTAAGTTCCAATAGTAATCCCCCCACAGTCACATGACCGCACTTCAGCTGCTTGCCAACCAGGCCACATTAGTGGCCATTTGTAGTTTGTAGTTAGTAATGGCCATTGTAATGTGAAACATGCTTTACAACAGTTTTATGAAAACTGCCATTTGTTTTCAGTTTTCAGTAAAACTGCACCCATGGTAAACCTTTGGTTTGCTTAATGACCACAGCATTTGTTTAATTGAAGATTTGCTTAACAACTGCCACAAAAAGGGTTGTAAATTGAGTTGGACACGCAATCAACTTATTTTATGACTATCACAAGTTATGATCATTATGGGCAGGCTCCATTACCGTCTTAACTCGAGGACTACCTGTACCATTGCAGGATGTAATTATTACTATAATAATTATGATTTTATTAGATATAAAATCACAAAATACAAAGACTTGCAAATAGAAGTAGAATAATGATGACTAAGAAAGCAAAGATAGTAGCAATAGTAATAAGCACCTTGGGTGCAATCCCAAAACATCTGGAGCATCACTTGAATACCATAGGCATTGACAGAATTACCATCAATCAATTGCAAAAGACAGATTTACATGAAACAGCTTACATCCTGTGATGGTATCTTAAACATCATTAACAAGAACATCTTCCCTTCTCAGGTCCTTGGGAAGGACTTGATAAGCTGATAAAAATACCAAATCCAGTCTAAATACCTGCCTGACTATGCAATGGACCATAATAAGTTATTAAACTTGTATACCTTTGATGCCCAACAACTTTGGATGGCTCAAAGTAATCAAAGAAGTACAATATATGAAGGAATTGGCTGTTCAGCCCAAAGGAGGGCACCTGGGATGGCATAGGATTCATATACCATCTGTACTAAAACTGAAAATAGAGAGATGGGAAAATGAAGTGGGCTTGAGCCATCCTTATAGTATAACTGAAAAAATGGTAAGTAAAAATTAGTACATTTAGAATGAGAACACTATGGGACTAAATGGAATATGAACTCGGTCATGTGAAATTTTAGGTAATTACTCTGGCTGCATATGCACTGAGAAGATCATAAGCGAATTCCACCTGATATTTGCTCTGGGACTGATTGTCCCTCTATGGTAGCAACCACACGATCACAAGGTCAGTCAAGCAGGGACAATATGTGGGTTCTGTGCACCCATTAAACCTCTTGAAGTGGAAGAGATTGATTCAAGAGCAAACAGCACAAAAGGGGAGGGGGAAGGACTGTGTGACCTGACTTGTAATAATCTTCCATACAAAGAGAGCCAAGTCCTAGAAAAGAGAACAGAGGCAAGGAAAGAAAAACAAGAATGAAGAATTTACATTACATACAGTATCTGCTGAGAGTGGATACTTGCCAGATGTAAAGACTGAAGCAATAGAGTTGATACATATAGTATATTTGACCTTGGGACTTTTTTCAATACTACTTACATATTAATTTAAAAAGCTGGTTCAAATCAATCAACAAATAACAGCCTCAGCAACAGGATCAATTAAAATTGGGCTGGGCACCTTTCAATGATCACAGCTGCACTTAATATTTTGTAGTGGGAGAGAGAAGGCTGCAAAATGGGATCATAACATGCATGTGGACTGGGTTTGGATTTAAATTTTTTAAATGTGATGTAGCTATTTTAAGCTACATTTTTCATTCTGTCACCAGAAGATGAGTCATAATGAAATTGGTGAAATATAGACATAAGCAAAATTAATAAAACAGGTGAGAGAGCTGTGTCATCAGTTTTAGCACCCACTTTGATGGGTTTTAGAGAGTCAGAACTCAATAATATTTTTTTAATATCTAGTATGTTGCTATGCTGTGGGCCCTGGAGTAGATAATGTAATTTATTCTCATGTATTTCCCCCCCGAATTTATTAAATATTTTTAACCTCAAGGAGTTCTTGTGGAGTCAGCAGTATATGCATATTATAAACAAATATATTATTTTAGCTGTCATATCAGAACATTAATTATATGTTCTGAGACTATTTTACTTAGATGTAACCCATAAAGATGGTTGCAGGGCATGTCAAATTTTTCAACTTTCAATTTCCAAACATTATGGGTGCTCAAAAATTGTGACATGCCTTGGGGATTGTAAAGATATTTTGGTTATTTTAATATACTTTAGATGTGCTTGGTAAGTAACTACATAAATATAATAAGTTTTTAACATTTTGTTTCTTTCATTGGTTAGAAATGTGTGTTTGACTGTGGAGAAAATAAACAAATACTGTAGATTCTTCCATTTGTTTCAATGATAACTTCATCAAATGAGCAGCAAAATAAGTTAATTGCACATACCCAGGTGCTTATGATATCACACCAGGAGCTCAAAAAGCTGGAATGGAAGTACAATGTAATGTAGCATCAAGCAAAGTTGAGATAGACCCAGTGGAGACATTCAAAGAAAAATACACATCTCTTTGAGGAGATCAAAGCATCAATTTAATGGCACTTACACCCTTTTTTCTATTTCTTATTATTTACCAGTAATTAGATATTCTAATATGGCAAAATAAATATATGAACTCTTCAAAATTGGAACTTGCAAGATGAGAGCTTACTATCCTCTTCCCTCTTGAAGAAGTTCAAGCCTGGGTAGGGATTTCATATTTATTGTGAAAAGCCTATTCTTGCAAACAATTGGTGTTTATGAACAATTAACTTGTCAAGCAATAATTTATTACAGAGTACATATAAACTACTTGTATTGATGGCTGTTTCGGTCTATTTGGAGAAACTACAGAATCCTAGAAATATAATAAGCCGCCCTGAGTCTCTGGAGAAGGGCAGCATATAAATCAAATTAAAAAAAAAAAAAAGGTTTTTCACATGGAAGTGTAATCCAGATTAGCAAACCTCATTGTGTGATTTATCATTTGCATTCAACCTGCAGTATAGGTCCCTACTTATTCCCTATTCCCGTTTTATGCAGAAGCAGCAGGACATGCATACAGTTCATTAAATAAAATAAAACATCTTTATCTAACAGTGAACATATTATTACAGATAATGCTTCTAATCAATATCTGCAACATATTAGAAAAATTAGACGGCTTCAGTAGCAGTAGCAGTAGTAGTAGCAAATTTATATAGCACTTCATACTGCTTTATAGCACTCCCTAAGTGGTTTACAGAATCAGCATATTGCCCGCAAGAATCTGGTTCCTCATTCTACTGACCTTGGAAGGACGGAAGGCTGAGTCAACCTTGAGCCAGTGAGGATTGAACTCCTGGCAGTGAGCTGAATTAGCCTGCAATACTGCATTCTAACCATTGTACCACCATGGTTCATATTTACTGCTCAGAATTTACTGCTTTGTGTAAATGTAGACTGGGCCTTAGATAAAGTGCTACTTTGATAGGTTTTTTTAGTTATTTTCTGTGCTGTATGAGAAATTAAACTGGGGAGTAATATATTCCGAATAAACAATCACTGTAATACAGGACACATCTGTCAGCTCCCTGTTTACAATACTATGAAATTAAACTCTTGCCTTCAGCCAATTTACTTTAGTACACTGGAGTAAATCTTCAAAAGACAGTTTTAAATCTAAAGTGGATCCTAACTCTCCCAGATCCCATCCCGCAAAAAGCAAAACATAAGAAAGTTTGTTAGGTTGTCTTTGCAATGTTCCAACATGTACTACTTGGTGGGAAAGGATGGATGGATGGAAAACAGGGACCCTGAGAATATAAGACTCAGACAATTAATAAACTTATACTGGATCCTACTGTGATCTATTTCCTTTTATATCCTTTTCAAAATAGCAATGCGATTAATTCCTGTCTAAATTGAAAAATTAATTCTATAATCTTTTAAAATATAAACCCAGGAAAATATGTAAACTGCTCATTCATTTATTTACTGTATTTACTACCATTCCCTCCCCTATTCATACTTGTATTAATTAGATGAAAGAAGATTACTATAAAGTTGAAGTATGCCACTTTGTAAAACAATGTAATGGTTCAGGACTGATAGTTCTGAAAGAGATAAACTTTCAGTGATAGTAAAAAGGCATGAAAACTAGTCCTTAGCCCTCTGAGTTATTATCATCACTGTGGATACCACTACTCTCCGTTAGCTGCCACTGACTCAAAGAACAATTCACTGCAATGTACTCCTCTTTTGATCTTCCCTCTTTCCTACAAGAAAAACAGATGTTACTGAAAAAAGTCCTGGCTCAAAGTCCAAAGAACTTTGGACACAGTGCAAAGAAGTTGTTAAAATGGTGGGGCTTCCAGAAAGACTTTTGTTTAGCTATGAAACATTAGGACACTTAATACTGCAAGATGTCCCTGGAGATTCTCAGTAATCCAGGTCATGGTTGTCCCAAAGGTGCTTTTTCAAAAGGCAACTGGACTTACTATATTTTTTTCCTTAAAGACGTTTCACTTCTCATCCAAGAAGCTTCTTCAGTTCTGGCTGACTGAGTCAGAACTGAAGAAGCTTCTTGGATGAAAAGCGAAACATCTTCAAGGAAAAAACAAAGAAAGTCCAGTTGCCTTTTGAAAAAGCACCTTTGGATTAATACAGCAAGGTTGCTCTCCTTGGTCCTGAAGTATAATCCAAATCTCAGGTTGATATCTGCAGTACTGGAATTTGCTTTTGATCAACCCTACTAATAATTCACCCAAAGCTGCGTCCTCATCTGATCTTTGTGTACAATGGATGATGGGACGCAGAAGGAAGCAGAGCACTGTATGTCCTAAAGCAATTCTCAAGTAAATTACCTGAACATTAAAAAAGAGCATATAGGAGGTTAAATGGTTTACAATATTTCATTGATGATCCATAGCGCTTCAAAGTCTCATAAAATAGAAATGCTATTAAAATCAAAATATCACCTCACTCCAAGAATGAAGTATTTTGCTAATGCAATCTCAAATAAACAAAGCATTGAAATACTTCAAAATACCAGAAATAGGATACTAATAAAAATTTATTTCATTAAATTGGTATTCAACAGACCTGGAAGTGAGAATAAGGAAGAAATATTGTTCTTAAAATATACCCAAAACATTTATTTTGAAAGAATATGTTCTATTCCTAAGACATCCACAATTTTCTGTACTGCAGGTACCTTTGGTTTGGTTTGCTTCACGTGATGCATTTTCCAATCATATAAGTGCTCTTGGAAGTCAGTTCTCTAAATCTTCATTACCTACAGAAGCTTTATATTTAATCTATGCTTGTAATACAAGGGGATCCGCAAAGACTGGAAAAATGGAACAGACTATATATCATATAAATTAAAGCCCATATCAAGAATATCACAGGTTGCATTATTCTTTCACAGAGATTATGAAAGTTTTCTTTTGCTTGTGTTGCAGTTTTGTATTCATTCATATTTTATTTCAGAGAAACAGGCTAGTGTACAATCCATGAGTATTCTACAGACTGAAGAACAAGTCTCTAGCATGCTAGTAATAAAATGTGATTTGGCAAAACATACCATGCTCCTAACTGTAAATACCCTATTAAGAGTTCTGTCCCATAAGAGTTCAGGAAGCTTTTCTGTAAATTTGGTCTGACAAATTAGTTATCTAGGGCAAAATCAGATAATTTTGTATCTTAATATGGAAAACTACAACCGAATAACATATGATTTAGTTTTGGAAATCTTCTGTCTGATCATTTAAATGCTCTGGTTCTGATTTTGATGTTCATTTTTTTCACAGTAAAAAAGAAAACTTTTCTAGTTAAAAGATGCCACAAATATGTAATGTCTTTTTTGCCTCCTTTTACCATTTTCATATTTTTTTTTCCAGAAAGCATATTGACTGAAATATTGAGATATGCATACAGTGAAAATACACAAATTTGTTCTTTCAGGGTCATTTTTGCAACAACTATATTAGCAGACTGAACCAAGAGAGTTGGCTGGGAAAATTAGATTGATGAAAGAGGGGAAGGAAATGATTTCCAATTACAAAAATAGTGTATGTAGCATTTTAAATATATAAATGAAATAAAGAATGATACTGCAATATTTTCTCAGGATCTATAGTCAGATCCACTCTCCTCTCAGTAAAGAGCCCTTTACTCTGAAATAGAAGCACTGAAGTTTAATTAGTCACAACCAATCATTAAGGGACAAGTTGTCTTTTATACTGAGTGTTTATCTGTGTAGTAGCTAAAATTTTAACTACTCAATATTTAAGCACAATTATTTGTAATGCATTAATGTTTCTACAAAATAAAATCATGCTCCATATATCTTGTTACAATGCTCAGAAATTATGCAGCTGTATATCTAGATGGCACCAAGTTGTCTTCTATTTCTTACATATTACCTTCCCAGTTCCTTTTAAATATGCAGAGAATAATGTAATCCCCAACAGAGAGAGAGGCTATATTCTATAAAGAAAGATGAAAAAACAACATAAGATCGATCAGTTCACTTCTGCCCATTAAATCAAAGAAGTGTTAAGGTTTATTTAGTGTAATCTTTCCAAATCTGCTGCCTTTCAGATGCGTCAGGACTATAATTAAAAGAAATCTGGGGAGTTATAGTTCCAACATACCTGCTGGGCAAGGAGGTGAAGAAAGTTAATTGTTGAATAACTTATATTTTTAAAAAAGCAAGATATCCTCTTTTTGCCGTTTTCTATGGTACACTAAGCAAAGTTTCACTGTTCATTGGTGTGAAAATCCATACTTCTCATCCGACTTACTAAAGAGTGCAGCTGCCCAGGAAATCCATGTTCTGTAACTAAATATTAGTCATATTTTAAATGGTAAATGATAAAATGGATATATTGCCTCAGCTAAAACTCTGAAATTGTTCTGATTTCTGTTACAGAAATTAAGGCATCCATCTGTTTTCTGAGCACACTGAAATACACCTGAAAGCAATAATTTTCAAAGTAGAAATTTGGAAGCTACTAAATAACATTATATGAAAAAGAATGGTACGTGACAGAAACAGCAGAAAAAAACTCATCACAATAGATGAGTTTTCATTATATAAATACGGGTAGCCCTCAACTTACGACCATAATTGAGACCAAAATTTCTGTTGCTGACACAGTTGTTAAGTGAGTTTTGCCCCATTTTACGACCATTTTGCCCCATTTCTTTCAGAAAGAAGCATAGTGGGCACTGCTTTACTGGAGGGCTTCAAACTTCAAGTCCTCTAGCTTTATTTATTAATTTATAAAATTTATAGGCTGCTCATCTTATCTCAAGGTAACTGTGGATGGTTTATAATAAGTGTTTGGATTTTTTGCTTTGAATAAGAGTTTGGATTGGTAGCATACGTCCCCACCACTGCTCTGTACTATTAAATGACAGACACCTATTTTTGAGTCAGATATTTTAAACAAGCAGGGTGTTATATTTGAAGTGTTATATTATTAAGAATGAATAATGTTAACAACAGAGAAGTGAAACCTTGAAGATTAAAATACAACAGTGTAACATATAGTAGTTTACAAATAAGAATGAGAAGTAGACTCTTCTACCTATTACATCTCAGGCAAATAAGAAGAGTAGGAAGTTCATGCAGTTACAATGGTATTCAAATTCCAGCAATTCAAGCAGGAAGCAAAGAAATGAGGGCCACTTCATAATCAGGTCAGGGAAAAAACAAAATTTGGAGTTCAGAACAAAGGGAAAAACATTTTCTTCTCCCAATTCATATATTAATGCAATGCCAATGACCAAAACGTATTTTTTTAAAAAGCTGGCTGTAATGAATGTAATAAAACCCACAATGCCTACTTACCTCTCTCCAGTTCTACCCATGTTTTACCCCTTCTTGTGAATAGTAGCTACAAAGGTTTGCCCCAAAAATATGAGATTTACTCATTTACTCTGGCTCTTCTCATAAGGAAGCACTGCACAATATACATTTATACCACACAGACAGAATAGGCTGTTGTTATCTAACATGAAAAACAACCTGATACCTTTTCTTCTATTCCACATGCAGATGTACAGACCATTGAACTTGATATTAATGCTGTGATGAAATCATATTTTGCACCTCATTTGGGAACTACAACGCATCTTCAAGAGCGCAGCAAGGTGCTATAATGTTCTGTTCTACAGCATCTCACTGACATTCACAGGCAGCAGCAGCCACCATAATCTGCTAGAAGAGTCAGCACAATCACATATAAAAATATAACTTTTCTTTCTATAATACAAGAAACTAAAGCCTAGAAAAATAAAAAATCCTGCTGCTATGTCTTCTAAATGAGAAAGAAGAGATGCATTGGAAATGTAATCACTCTGAAGGTACCTTTTATCACCTTTGTAAACATGTAAGAAGGCTAAAAGTCTTCAAATCTGTACTTTTAAGTCAGAGAATTCTAAAAATAAACGTACAATTGAAACTGGAGGTTTTTCTTTTAGGTTTGATGGATAAGCAATTGGAGGAAAAAACATGGGACTTTATTCTTGTATATAGTATCTACAGCGAGATATGTACAGAGAAAAGATGTATAGATTCCCAAATGGAAGAGCGGATGGTAAAGTTAATGGAATTGGCCAAAGTGGCAGAATTAACTACTGGTACCTTGATTAAATAAAAGACTGTCTAGCTTTGTTTCTGCATAAAACCCACTTTTGGACTTCTTTCTAGAAACAGAAATGCCAAATCTTGGGATTTGTCAATTAGAATTCATTATGATTATAGAAATACTGTGTAATATTTTATGAATATCAAATGAATTGTAGACGAAAAGGTTAATATATTTTATACTTGCAACTGTATCAAAGAAAGTTGGAAGTTACCCTTTTTTCAATTTTTCTTCTTTCCTTATTTCTTTGCACCTTCCCTTCCCTATTTTTTCCTTTTAATTTTTGTTTCTTCGTTTTATTTTTGTAGAAATTTAATAAAGTGTATTTTTAAAAAAGAACGAAAAGAACAGATGCAACTGCTTGTTTGTCACTCACATCCATTCAGCTAACATTGTTCATGACTATTTTTTAGAGTGGACTTGACAAGCTACCCTCAATTATCCTTCTTTTTGAACAAGCCTGTGGATTGTCTGTGGTATTGTCTCCTTGCTGGAAAATGTCAAGGAAAAATCTTCTTTCCTTCCATCCCATTTCATTTGGCTCTGAGATAGCATAATACATCTGTTGCCATCTGCAGTATTATGACAGATTGCAGTACCTCAGTGGTGTTCATCTTCCATGGACTCCCTTACATCTCATCTGCTATGTGACTGAAATAATTACGCTCTTGAATTCTCTAAACCTGCACAGTAGACTGAGCAGGTCGGACACAAACATAAATCCAGCTCTTAGAATGGAGAGACACGTGGATTGCATATGCTTTTCATCCATGCCAACCTTCTGTCCCACCGGATTCTTCTAAATCTTATTCACCTCCAACTCCGTGGAACGTGCCCAAACCTTTAATTGCTTTTAATTTACAACATTCCATAATGACTGTGATTAGTCCTAATTAAGCATGCACAGATCATACTGAATAGGAAGAAGAAAGTTCATCGTGCTGCTTTTATATTAATCTGGATTAAGTTATATTACATTTATTAGTTGCCTACATCACTAAATGATTCAATGAAGTGAAATAAAGCGTTCATGAGAACCCAAATATGACTGCCTTCCTCTACAATAATTAATGCTGATTTATAAACATTTAGGATTAGGGAACAAATACTTAAAACTAATCCCTTAGCCAGTCAGTTGGCATTCAGTATCTAGTAGCATAGTTTAACCAGCATTTGAAGGATAGAGCTGATTAACTGTGCGTAACACCAAGATATTGCACTTTACTTCTGGCGCAAATTTACTGTAACCTGTTGGGATTAGAATAGATTCAGCAGACTGCCTTATTTTTGGTTTCTGCCTAATGTACTTTCTAGCTTTTGCTCGGCACCCATTGTAACATGAAGCATTAGAGAGTTTGGATGATTTTTGTTTTTTCAGTGACTCATTAAACTTAACTACCAGAATAGTATAATGGTGTTTTCTTTTGTAATGCTAAAACAGAATAAGCACTACAATATATAAAGGTATTTATTTAATTAATGGTTCTAACATTTTTTTTTTTGCAAAAAAACTTTTCCACCCTAATATCTAAAAAGCAGCATACTTTATTTTCAAAGAGATAATGAAGACCTGAGATACAATACAGCATTTAGTAATCTTCCACTCTGCTGTTTGTATTTGTGGTTGGGTGGAGGAATAAGAAACAAAAAAGAAATGATGTGCAGCTAGTGGTTTGGGGTGTGGTTAGTTAGTACCTTTCCCCAAAGACGTTCTCATAGTTGTTGCAATCCTGCCTAAAGCTGATTGTTCTTTTATAGAGTAGAGGGATATGTAACTAAATGAAATTTGCAAACAAATAACTGATTATCTCGAGACAGGGTTCCCATTGGGTTGAACATACATGACTCACTCACTCAATGTGTGTGGCACGGCTATTCTCATGGTCAAAGCACCTGCAGATTGCTTATGCCACTCCTTTTGACTAAGTAAGCGTGTAAAGCTGAAGATGTGTAGAGGTGTTATAAAATGGGGAAAGAAGGATGTAAAGAAGGATGTGAGGCAGGTTGCACCACTTTCATGCAGACTTTTAATAAATGAGATGAATTGGTTGAAGTTTTCTGGCTTCAGCCTAAAGCAGAAACATAAAGCATGTCTAGATTTGTTTCTCAATCTGTACGTTAAAATCAGTAAAAGCAAAGGGCTACATTAGCATGATTTTTCTTTCTCTCACATATCTGGTAACTGGCAGATACACGAACAAGATTAAAAAGCCCTAAATGTTAAGGAGAAACCAAAAGTTTGGACAAAATGATTTACTCTATCAGAGTCTACTTTATAGTGAATTAAACCCTAACTTAATCCTATTTATGATCTTTTCGGAATTGTGAATTCAAGAATGAATTCCTATAAGCAGCACATATATCCTAATAGTATGATTGGCACTTTAAGATGCTTCTACGTTTGTAAAAAAATACTATCTTGATTTATTGTGGATTTAACTGACATACATTAAACTCTGTTTTGAGAAATGATAGGAAAATCAGTCAAATTTTGTCAAAGAATGCTCCATAATATTGCTCTAATTATGTTGTTTCCCTCTCATTCATCCCTTGAGCTATATTTTCTATCTGTCTGCCGGAGAAGTATAATACCTAGCTTGAAAAAGTTTAAAATCTGAATTAAAAGTTGCTTTGTTCTAGTCATATACTTTATTTGTAGTGGGGTAAAAAACATGCATGCAGATTTAAGCCAAAGTGTAGAAAAATACCTTCTCACCCAGCCGCTAGAAAGAACTCACCTGAAGCCAACTGAGCAGTTATTCCCAATACTTGCAAAGGCAGTGGTTTTTAGAATGTATCATAAAATGGAAAGAAGCTGAAAGAAATGATGAGTCTTAGAAACACTCATCTTGCTTCCTTGGACTTCTCTCCATTTCAGGTACATAACTTCCATTGGCTCGAAGACTGCTCTTATGATACCTGTGCGCCAATATATAGAGCAGCACATTACAAAAATTGAGAAGAGCCAAGAGCAAAATGAAAATAAAAGGCACCCTAGTAACTGAAAAGGGAAAGTTGGAGGACTGTACTCAACATTTGGACTGAATGTTGTACATCTGTGCTCTACCAAAAACATCCGCTTATGACAAGCAAGTTCTGTAGGCAGGGTGCAACCATCTTTAACAAAACACTGTTTCAACCACCTCCTAGGATTAGGAACCCGACTGCATAAGGCTTTTTTCTCTGGAAAATTTGTGGCCACATTCAGTTGGATGTATTACATCTTCCCTATAGATTTTTTCCCCATCAATTCAAGGATTGATGATGAAGCCAGAGTGCTTGAGCCCTGCCCTCTTCTTTTTACAAACACACGAAGAAGACTTTTATTCAATATAATGAAGGGATTACTTGTATCACTGGTTCTTGAAAGGTTTTATGCAAAATGCAAAACTAATTCTTGCTTAAAGTACCTTCTTACGAATTACTATGAGGGAGTGTATCACCAAGGTAAAGAACAAAGTTGTGCAACATTTTTATATTCATTCTGATATGAAATGCAGTTGTTAGAAATAATTATTGCAACTTGCAGAAGAAAAAAAAATACCCTAAATTGTGGTCAGGAAAACTCTATAGTACCATTCTAGTCAGATTGCCAAGTGCCATCTATTGTTGAGTAATTACAAATGCTTCCTTCTTCCTTCTTCTTATTGCCTTGAAAAGATGAAGGTATAGAAAGTACCTTAGAAATTGAGGACAGTCCTTTGTGAAGTATAAGATAAGGCCATCCTATCTCCATCTTTAAGAAGAAAATAAAGGCAAACAGAACTATGTAACATAAAACTCTTTTTATTTGAGTGATCTCATGAGGTCTTCAACAAATCTGCATTCCTGGATTCTTTTATAGGTTTTTTTTCCCATAAGAAGAGCGTACAGAGTTATTTTACAACTCTAAGGAGTCTAAAACAAGCCATTTGTATACAGAGAACTTAATATATTAGTGAAATGGAGCCAGCTAAATGAATACCCTTAAACTTAAAAATGGAAACCGAAGAAAGTGAAAAAGTGAAACAAATACCTTGAACTGTTTGATTTTGTTCCTGGTCCCACATTGGGAGATGCTAATCACAAGACAGTAGAACAAGTTTAGTGTAGTAGTTAAGGCATTGGGTTAGAAGCCAAGAAGTTGGAAGTTGTAGACCTGGGGTGTCAAACTCAAGGCCCATGGGCCGGATCTGACTTACAGGTGCTTAGATCTGGCCCGTGGGCTTGCCCTGGAAACAGCAAAGGACCAGTCCGCGGTGCCTCTGGCAGAGAAAACAGAGCTCAGGAGAGCCATGTGCAGGCCTCCCGGGGTCCTTTTTCGGCCACGATGGCCTCCTGCAACCGTCTGCCAGTGAAATCAACACTCGGGAGGGCTGTGTGTGGCCCTCCTGGGCTCCATTTTCACTGCAGAGGCTGCAGGAGGCCGTCGTGGCTTGAAAACAGAGCCTCACTGAGTGATGTTGAGCTAGCCATGCCCCCCCCTGGCCACACACCCCAGCCCCCTGAGGTCAAATACAACCCTGATGCAGCCCTCAATGAAATAGAGTTTGACATCCCTGTTCTAGGCACACATTAGGCAAAGCCAACTGAATGGCCTCGGGCAGTCACTCTTTCCAGACCTAGGAAGCAGGCAATGATAAACCACTTTTGCAAAACCTCTCCAAGAAAACTGCAGGGATTTGTCCAGGTAGTTGCCAAGAGTCAAAACTAATACAATGCAAATGCAATGCAGACAAAATGCATTTGCTAGTCTTGGTCTACTTGCTGATTTCAATATATCTATTAAGCAAAATCAGCCATGTGTTCTCTTTCAGTGAGAATTGGTTTTGCTTCTTACTGAAATTACTTCATGCAATGTAACTATTACTTACTGAATGAATACCTGAGCATGAAAAGTCCCTGAAATTGAGGCTGAAATAAACTAGACACCACTGCATTTTTTTGCTGGGATCGGCAGAAAAATAACACCAATGTGATTTTTCATTAATATGCCTGAAGCATGAGGAATTCAACAACAATGCTTAGGCAGAGTTTAAAGAAAAAGAAGCTATTGCAAAGTGAGTAACTAACAGAGGAGTATGTCCTCTTCGTAGAATCATGTTCACATGGTAGCATAGTAGGAAATTATGTACAGTATCTCTCCATGTTGCTTTTGACTTAAAGCTATGTTTGAAATGCTGAATATTCATTTCTAACTGAGAAGAGAAAACTGAATGCATAGTCCTGATCCTGGAAGAATTCAGAAAGCTATATTTCTGGTACTAATTATTGGGGAGGGGGGACTCCATTCTGTTCTCAGTTCTTCTTATTGCAAACAACTGCATATCAATTATCAGGTGATTTCCAGTTAACTGCAAAGTTTACTATGATTATTGAGAAAATGGAACCATATCTCTAGTAGTCTGAACTGAAACTTCAAGAAGAGCTTTTGGAGACATGAGGATGCAGACACAGCATCTTTACCCTTTCAGACGCTTGGCCTTTCCAGAGACAGCTACACAATCTCAGGTAAATATTTGCTGCTTAAAGGTAGAGTTAGGCAGTCCATTCCCACTCTTTATGATGCAAACACCTTTTGCAGATTGAATTTGAAGTACTGATCAGCTGTAATCTAGACGTAAGGAAAGTTCACAGAGATAGAGAGGGAAAATATGGAATGTATCTAACGCTGATTTAAAAAATACTGATTTGCTGTTTTTTAGATTTAATGCATGGGGGGGGGGTTCGCTTATTTCACCACATGGTAATCAAGTTATGCTGCATAATAAGAACGTTTCCTGCTTGTTTTGTTGAATCAGACTTTTTGGCCTCAAATTGAGTCTCTTCAGCTGGGAGTAAAGAATTGGAATTAAACTGAAGGCTTAACTGAGAAAGAAAATTAATTTATAGTTGGGGAAATATAGTAGTAAAGTATTATTTGGGGATCTAAAAGCCGTTATTAGCAAGGTAGTGCACATTTTTAATAAGAATATGATAAAATTAACAGTGCATGTGTATTGCAAAACTTCTCATCCTCAAATTCTTAAACTGGTATTCTCCAATGTTGCAATGTTCAGACTATAAATGATTTGATTTGGGATACAGTGTAGCAAGAAAATAATTTTATCACTTAATTTCAATGATTAAGTTTAAATCATATTCAACTCAAATGTTGTGTACCACAATTGCCTGTGCAACCCTGATCAGGTTTTTTAAAAATGTTATAGGACCTCCTCTAAGATGCTCATAATTCTTGGGGCTGGGGGAGTGGAGGGAGGTGATCCAGAGATGAAGATTCTGTCTTAAGCCATTATGGTTTATTTAAAAGAAGAATAAACAAGAGAAGTACATTAATATTTAAGTTAATGCTATAGAGACAATAAGTATCTAAGGAAGACAGAGGACCCTCTTTTGTGACTGATCCTATAAGACCAGGAGTGTCAAACTCAAGGCCGGGCCGTGGGGTGCTTAGATCTGGGGCCACCTTAAAAACAGCAAAGGACCGGTCTGCGGTGCCTCTGCCAGTGAAAATGGAACTTGGAGGATGGCAGGAGGCCATCATGGCTGAAAACGGAACTTGGAGCCCATTTTCACTGGCAGAGCACTTGGGCCGGCACAGACGCCCCTGACACAAGTGACATCAAGCTGACCACACCCACCCTGGCCCCTGAGGTCAAACACAACCCTGATGTGGGCCTCAATGAAATCGAGTTTGACACCCCTGAATAAGACAGAACATAAACCTATATTATATGGACAAGTATCTGACCATCTGATCATTTCCACAAGCATGATATTTATTACAGCATTTATTCAGAGCACTTTAGTTGGTTGTTTTGCATTTTATCTGATTCACATGGTTCCCTTTAATACTCTTTTGTTTTCGTATTTTATTATTACAGCTTCATGAAAAGATAGAAAATAAATTTGGGGTTTTACATAGACAGTAATATACATAATGTAATGTTAACTCCAGACAAAGAAAATGTTAACAGCCACTCTAGATAAGGAAAATGGAAAGTGGATGTTTTTAATATTTCACGGAAGCTTTAACATACTAAACTAAAGCCAGGTAGTAAGCATGAAATAGCATATAGTATTTTGATAGCAGGCAAAAAAAATTGTTGTGTAAGCATCTGCATTATCATCATGAGATCAATTTTGTTTGGTGGATATACAGAGGCAGAATTCAATTTAAATCTCCATCAGTATTCTTCCAGCTAAAAGGTAGTGCATAGTGAATATATGGCAGGGGAAAAAAAGTTTAAGTCTTTTAAGTCAAAAGTAACAGATGGAAAAGAGGCGATTCTATGCAATAAACTGATTTTGCATTTTGACCAGCTAAGGCCTAACTATCATAAAGATTATAACCAGAAATGTCTTGAGAATAACCTGTAGTAGATGTTACTGGAGTAATAAAGGCAGTGCATTTTGCATAAATATATGGTTTCAACAGATAAAAGTATTCTCATACTTAAAATACAACACAAACTGGCAAGGCACAGAAACATCTGCCAGCTCACAGACCACTTCCTTGCTGCAGTAGCCTGAGGGACTAGTGTTTGTTGATAATTTTCTCAAATTTCCAGTATATTTTATACAAAACTAAGGGAAGCATGTATTCTAATTATACAAATGCAATGCATCATGTAAACCCTACTTCAAAATACCCCAGTGCCTCTATGGTTGGTGCATTCTCCAAATCATATAACACTATCCTGTGCTGTATTTGTTACTAATACATTTCCATGTATGATGCAAAGAACTAGTTGGCTTGGCACTTATACACCTTAATTACCATCAGGACCACCAGATTCAAGGAGAACTGATCTTCCCAGTCCTTGCATCTTAAATCGGAGAACTGAAGGGCCCATCAAGTGAGATTTAGGAAGGGACCCAAGGAATGAAGCTTCTCAGTTGTTGCTACATTCTTATGGAAGAACCTACTTCTAAAGATCCAAATAGTCCCTTTGGCTATCATAAATAGATAGATAGATAGATAGATAGATAGATAGATAGATAGATAGATAGATAGATAATAGTTTTCCCTTAGTTCCAATGGCTGCGTGACTATAGAAAAGGGAATCAGCTGGAGAAGCTGTATGAAAATGAAAGCAACAAGCATCGCTTGTTTAGTCTTGTAACTCTTATTAGGCTAAACTGAATAGCATAGTCACATGGAAGCTTTCCTATTTCCGCTGTTAACTACTAAGAGCAGTTTCGTGTGTGGACTCTTTGAATGCACCCTCTTGATCCTAGCTCTCAATGGCCATTCCTAATAGTCCCCTTGAAAAGGGTTTAATTTGCGAGTCCCTATCTCAGCCCTGAGTTACAATGTCAAATCTAAAGGAAAACACTGTGTTTGTAGCATCATTATGAAAATAAAATAAAATATGCCAAATACAATATGCCAGCATGGCTACAAAGATGAGGAAGCACTGAATGCGGTGTTTATAATGTCTTGAAAGAGTACCAATTATTTACATGAGGCTAATAAAAGTATTAAAAACACAGGAATGAAGCTCTAGCTCTCTTAGAAGGCTACATCTGAAATCCTATTATTTTCAACATTCAAATAATTTTACCCACATATCAGGGGTTAGATTTATCTCCCTCCATATCAAATAATGTAGCCTAAATACTAAATACTCCAGCCCTATTAAATCTAATCTCTGAACATTTTATCTGTAGATAGTTCATGTCAAAACATTATATTCTCCCATATAGTATTCTCCCACATGTGCACTGCTTATTTGATACAATTTTAAAAGCCGGTTATAGCCCTATTAGATTGTAAAGAACACCATAGTCATAAATTGCTTAGAAAACTGTCCTATCCCTTCAGGAACTCTTTATTTTTGAGATCAGTGCTGAAGGTCAAAATCAAATATATTTTTTTCCTCCAGTGAATCCAGTTTTCTTTGTTCTTATTACTTCCATAAAGAAAACTTCATTTATGAAATGCTACTGCTGATATTCGTTAAAAACTCTGTCTTTAGTTCTGATTTGGGAAGATTACTGTATGAAAATTGAGAAATTCTAAATTTTACACTGTTTAACCTAAAACAGGTTATATAGACAGAAATGTGTATATGTGTGCATGCGTCCACACATGAACTATGCAGAAGTTTTAACTCAAAGGAAAACAGATGTTTGAGAAAGGATGAGGTACAGACATAGCATCTGTCTGCAATTCTTTAAATCAAACATATCTTTCTTCAAGATTACAAGGTGGCTTTGGACGGTAGTTATGCGAACTGGGTGAAAATGTGCAATTATTTTAAAGCATTGCAGACAAGTATTACTTTTACATCCATGCTCTCTGAAATGCCCTTTGCCTTGAAATCCGAACTGCTGCACAGCCCTAATAAACACACGTGATGAAAACTCATAGCACTGTGCTTCTTTATATCCAATGCTAATTTAACAGAAAAGCAATGCCCCTAATACATTTGCAATCTTTAATATACTGTACTTAACAAGGAAAAGATTAAAGGGGGATAAGTTAACTATCTTCATGCTTCAGAATGATGATGGTCACTTAAAATAATGGAACTGATCTATGCTGTCTTGCCCCATAGGAGAGACTAGTAGAAATTGCAGGTAACAAGAATTATGTTAAAGTATACACTATGTATATCAGGACGATATAGGAGAAGTTATCCCTCAGGAAACAGACAGATTGAAAGCTGCTGCGGCTGCTGTCTTTTATTAATCACATTTAAACCAAAGACATCCATTTATCACAAATCCAGGACTTTCAGATCCTATATAGAACTAGGAATAAAAATAGATTGCCCCCAAGCTTCCTTTTAACACTCTGATCCAAATTTCCTCTCAAAAGGACTTTTGACATATGGTCAAAGATGCTACTATTCTTTTTAAATAACTATTCTCCAATTAGAGAAACCAGATGGCAAGGAAATCTTTCAAAGTTCACTTCCAGTTCTGTTGAAAATCTTGGTAATAGAACAGCAACCAAAGCACCTGCTACATTTCATGGATACTTGTAACACATTTGGATCTAGAGCTGTGATAAGTTTTAAAGCCTTTCTTGAAAACTTTTATCATACATTTGACATTTCTTTAAAAAAAATGAACTTTTTTTTTGTTTCTTACCATAGTAGTAACGGTTACTATAACTCCAAATGTTTCCACCTATGCCTCATGTATTCAGAAGTATACAAGTAGTTCTCACTTAACAACCATTTGTTCAGTGACTGTTTAAAGTTATGGAGGTGATGAACAAATTGGATTTACACCGAGTCTCTGAAATTATGGCCACTGCAGCATCTCTATCTCCCTGTACAATTTTGCCCTCTTGGCTGCCCTGCACAACGGCACCCCTAATCCTGGGCCTTTAGCAGTCTCAGCTGTTCATCCCTGCCTCTGGGTCTCTACTACAATCCCAATGTTGCCACTGCCAATGAATGTTATCTCAAATCTATGGTGCAGAGAGCCATGCTAGCACCACAGCTCAGCCACCCCTGCTGCCCTAAATACCTGGACCTCTAATTCCCGTGTAAAGAATGGGCAGAATTCAAGGGCTTTCTCAATATTGACAAGGTAAAAAGTATTAAATAACCTTCTTGTGAAATCATTCAATCTTCTTTATTCAAAGCATAATCAAGGGTATGTTCTAAGTTCTCAACAAGATTAATTGAGGTGAGGGCAAGTAATAATGTGAGCAGCATTCAGCTATTATGTATAATCAGAACTTCAGCTCTCCCCCACCCCTCTTTTTTGGGATTATGCCATCAAAGAAATGTACTGAATTGTTTTATAACGTAATTGGTTAGCCATTCTGAAATTAACAGAAACAGTATTCTTCTGCTAGCATAGTAGAACCTAACTTAAAAAATACTTGCTACTGAGAGTTATTGAAGGACTATGATTAAAACTTAGCTTTCACCTCTCACAGATGGAAAAAGGTATTGGGTAGACCGATCCCGCTCCACTTCTTTTTTTAGCATCTTGAATCACCAGGAAATCTGCATCTCTTTATCAGTTTGTGATTCCTTATATATCTATACTTGCTTTCTAGTCATTTTCTCTTTCTCCTTTTCCCTGATCTCAACCACCTTTTGCCAGCTACTTCATACATGTCAAATTCATCTCCCCGCCCCCAACAAGTGTGTGTGTGTGTGTGTGTGTGTGTGTGTGTGTGTGTGTGTGTGTAAGAAAAATCTCATTTGGTTAAGGTATCAGCTGCAAAAATTGAGATCATGAGAGAGGATGGCAGACAGCTTCTACCTTTGCCATTCTCCCACATGGACAGTACATTATTTCAAGCTGAACTCAATAATATATCTCTGAAAGCCTTTTGATCTTGCAAAGCCTCTTTCATATGTACAAAATATGAAAGAACCATATGTGTGTCTGTGCATGCTATATATTGGTTCCCCACTTAGAAATATAACTTTTACAGACACGACAGTGAGAGACAGCAAAGATTCTTCATGGTCCAAAGGAAGTTGAAAAATGTGATGCAGGCAACATCTTTTATCAAATATATTTTCCAGTATATATAATTCCCAAGTTTAAGTTCTGATTCTAATTGTGTAAACTTCCCTGTTTGCAAGGTAGCATCCTTTTTTTAAAAAAAATGTTAATTTTTTTGCATTATTTTATGCTTTGTACATAATGGTGTTTGTATATATCTTACTTAAAGAACAATAAAAATGATAAAGCAAATAGTAAAACTGAAGAACTAGAGAGATACTCTCTTACACAAAACATCTACATGGCACATGTTCTAACAAGTATTTTCTAAAACATGATGATTTGAGACTTCAGCATGATTTATTATTTTGCCTATTTTAAAATCTGCAAGTCACCTATAGTTGTTTTATTCTGAAAAATTCTACATTTAGGAAACTATTTTCACCACTCCCTGCTTCAGAGACAGGAAGTTTGGAACAGCAAACCAAAGTTCTTATGTTGCCAAGTTTCTAACTTGTCAAATGATTTGGATGAGCTTTAAAAGGGACAGGCTAGAACTGGTTATAAGGCTACAAGGTCACACACACATAAAAATGCTTGCTCCCACATGCTTTAGCAACAGATAAATTGCTATATATTATTTAAAAGGCCACTACCAAACGAATTCTAAACTGTTTTTTCAGAGCTAAAGAAGCTAGAAAGTAAAAGGTTACAGAAATTGCAACTTAAATATTAATTTAATGTGAAGGCCTAAGACGCAAAGTAATATTTTAAATGAAGGGAAACCAAGCACATTTACTAAGCACTTCTTTATACTCCTCCAACCGCTAAGCCACCTATGAGCATTAGAAACTGTTACTGTCTGGGGAACACTTAAAAATAAATTAGCAGTGAAAGTCATTAGAAGGGTAATAATGCCAAGGAACTCAAGTCACGGTAGCAGAAAGTGAACAAAGTAATTGTAATTGTTGGCAATAGGATAAAATGACAGATTTATCAGGCAACCCATTTTCTCTTATGAGTGCAGTGAAAAGCAGCAAGCCACACTCTTTCTGCTGAGACAGCGGAGGTGGTTTGTGCAGGCTTCAGCCAGAGATTTTACTGTACTGAAGAGCACACAGAGCTGTCCGGTCACCCACCCACACTGCCTTGTCTAAGTATTTACTCTCAGTGGAACTGCGATTGCAATTAACAGAATTTGCAGCTAACTATGAGTTGATGCCCCAACATAGTGTATCTGGAGTCAATCAAGTCAGAGCAACCTCCAGCAGAACATAAGAAAAGCATCCTTGTTAAAGTTAATGACTAACTATAGACTACTGAAGAAGCAGATTCTATGCCATGTCTAACTACAACCAGGAAAAAGCTAGTGGTTTTAGCAGTTCTGTACAGCAGAAATTTGCATGGAGTTAAAAACAGGCCTTCCCATTTTGCAATGTGGTGGAAAATTCAAAACTAACAGATTACAGTGAATCACTGATCTCTTGTAGCAGACCAGCCAAAAACAAGAGCTCAATCTCATTCAGAATGCTGATCAAAAGCATTTTTTGAACATACATATACTGTATGTCAGTGAAAAACTCAACTGGGAAAAATTGTTTTGTAACTGGTAAATCAATGCAAGGGAAACATGAGTATTATTTATGGTATGAGAACACTAGAGACACATTCCTTAAATGGTAACATAGTAATTTTGAAATGTAAGTTATACAAAGGCTCTAATTGTTCTAACATACTGTACTATAATTTACTGCAGGAACAGAAAGATATGGAAACACAGCAATAGTCATCCTTGAATCTTCAGCTTCTAGAGAATTTTGCAACCATTCAAAATCTCATTCGTTAATGGTTACGAAGAACATAAAATAAAACAAATACATATAATACTGTAATGTATTAGTATGAGCAAACATCTGAAGATATTATTTGGTCACATAATTAATTAAATTATATCTCAGTCCAGGGTCCAACAATTTATAGCAACATGACACTTTTCTTTTATTCTATCTTTAGAAGAGGAACACTTAACTAAAAATAATGGCAATTGGTACTATTGGTACTACTGGTAATGCTCCATATTCCATCCACTACGTTTTCTAAAATAGATTTCTTCAAGATCATTATTACCCTCATTTTATTCAACTAGATATTTAAACATATATACAGTACATATATCGGTGCTCCCCTACTGCAATCTATATGCATGCAATAAAAACTCCCATTGCAGAAATTCTCCATCATCCATGAAGATCTTTTAGGAAGATCTTCAGTATAGGTGATGAGCTTGTGGTCCTCTAGATAGGATTCTTTCCAAGCAGGATTTAATCTGGGTTCGGTCCAGTGTTTTTGTCTCCCGACCTTTCAGACTCGTGCTGGAACCCATCTTCAGGAAATACCTCTCTAGCTTTTCTTTCCAAGTACCCTGAGTCAACAGGACTAATGGTGAAGGAAGCCTAGAGTTGTATTTCACCAGCTTATGGAAAAACTCAGGTTCCTTTTCCAAGAGGGAAGTAAACATAGCAAAATCACAATCCAGTGACCCTTCATTGACAGGTATGTTAGAGCACAAGCCTATATCAAATCAAACACTGTCAAATGTCATAGAGTATGCTATCAAGATCCTGGTAAGGGTGCAGCTCCAGCTTTGAAGAAAGCTATTTTTGGTGGATCCTGAAAGTGGAGGTTACAAACAGCATCCTAAATTGTCATCCCTGCATTTTAGTTTATTTTGCATCTACAAAAGTCATGATCTTGTATAAAACTAATCTACTTCAGGGGTCTCCAACCTTGGCAACTTTAAGACTTGTGGACTTCAACTCTCAGAGTTCCTCAGTTTTGCTGTCTGAGGAACTCTGGGAATTGAAGTCCACAAGTCTTAAAATTGCCAAGGTTGGAGACCCCTGATCTAGTTGCTATAAAGCAAATAACATGGAAAACCCACTAAGACATAGAGAATAATAGATTCAGCCAAATGGATGTGGAGGGAGACTTTCTATTGTGATGCAAGGCTTGTTCTCAGCATTTACATTGCATACCTACTCAGAAATAAGATTAACTAAATTTAGTAGAATTTACTCCTGGCTCAGTGTTTATAAATATGCAGCTTTAAGAATACTTAATGTTGAGTTAAGGGAGCTATTTTAATGGTTACTGTGTAGTTACCTGCAATATTTATACACTCAAAGGTCATTAAAGGAATCTGCAGCAGAAAACATCTATAAAGTAATGCAACTAGTTCTTATTAAGCAAAATGTTTCATGAAGCTATAGTAATTTCATCTCATTTCATGAGGCATAAACCAGTTTTAAGGTGAGGGATGATAGAATCTTAATGAAAGTAAAGAGCACTTTCTAACTGAATGCTTTTCAAACTTAGCAACTTTAAGATATGCAGACTTCATCTCCCAGAATTGCCAAGTTCGAAAAACTCTATTCTGAAAGAAGACATGACTTTATGTGTGTATAACTGAATGCATACACACACTGCTATGCGAAATATTTTATATTCTCCATTGTTCCTAATAGTAAACATCTTGTGTTACCCTGTACAGTGGGAGCATGAAATATATACATGAAGAAAACAGATAATATTCTGTTGCTCTACTATGCTTAAAATAAAAGCTTTGTTCATATTTAACAAAGTTCCCCAAACTTTTCAGGTTGGCGGCCTGGAGCATGGGCTGAGAGAAGGAGGAGATCATTTTGTGGAAAGGGCAGGCACATGTGTGCGTGCAAGCATCCACATTGTTCACTGCGATGCTCACGCGAATGGGGCCGCAAGCGTTTACAATGAGGCTCGTGCAAACATTGTTGCAAACACCGACAATGAGGCTCATTTGAATGGGGCTGTAATTGCCTTCAGAGGCACACACACCGTCGGTCCACTCATGGAGCCCAGTGCCAATTAGGCCACAGTCCAGTAATGAGACATGGCCCACTGGTTGGAGACCCCTGAACTAGACCTAAATGTCACTGAACTCAGTAGGGATCAAGGAAGTACATCGATATTCTTACCTCCATACTTCTGAACGCTTGTATAGCTTGACTATACTGATTACAGAATGAGAGGAACTGGAGCTAAGTTGTGATATATGATTTTTATTACGAATGTTTGCTGGTCAACCTTAAGAATTATTTTTAGTAGAAGATATTTAATTTCATTATCTTGTTCACAAGCCTATTTGTCAATTGTCATAAATTCAGGGAACATTTCTAACAAGACTAGGAAAGTCCTGCATTGATCCAATGGTGTTGTGAATGTTCCATGCTTTAGAAGAATCTCCTAAATATCCTCTCCAAATTAGCTGGAAACTGCTTACGGCATAATTCAGGAGACAACTGAATCAATAATTGCATCCCGTAAGTCTCAGGTTCAGCATCTGATTCTTTAAATTCATCTTACACAGTTAAAAAAGCTCTGCTGAAACAACTAAGTGCATAGCGTGGGCAAAAACAAATTTTGCAGACTCTCTTTTTTCATTGGTCTGTTGCTCTAGATCATAGAGAGACAGAGAGGGGAAAAAAACTGCATAGTGTTCTCAGCCAGGCATCACTGGGCAATGTTTGCTTTGTTTCTACAAAGCCGTGTTGACTACTGCTGATGAAGATTTGTTCTGGCTACAAGAGAAAAGAAATCCTGCTGATATTGCTGTTTTATTTCTCTTGATACATATGGCAATTTGAAAGAAACATCCCAGGTAAATTGGTTTACAGACAAATGTGGACATAATGCAGCTCCCTATCCCCTCACTTTGTGACCCTCACCAGCCAGCTCTCATTAATTCAGTTCAGCAGAATTATGACAGTTTGATGAGACTCATTTGCCTAAGACAAATACATTTTCTGAGAACATTATTGTTTAATAATTGTTCATCATTGGAAAGAAAAGATGTATACATTATAGTAACCCCAAAACTTTTTAGCCATCTATGTGTGCAGCCTATCATTCTGCTGCTGTAGATGTTTTATCTGCCATCACGCTAATTTTGACTTCACCACACTGTATGGTGAAGTGGATGTGTATACCCATTCTCAGGTAGAAGAAAGGAGGGTATGTTACTGTAGCAGATGGAAAAACCATTTGCGTTTCAACAAAAATGTCCACAAAGGCAGCAAAATCACAACATAATAGTACACAGGAGTTCATTGTCCAATTAGAACTCTTTCCAGACTAAGAGTGACTTTTTTTTACCTCCTGCTATTCTAAGTTGACTAAATAAGGGTCATCATTTATCAACTTCACAAGTCCAGATATCCAAATTGGTCTCTGAACTAAACATTGTATGAATCAAGATCATATAAGAGCAGCAAAATCCAGGGATAGCATAAACAATATACTAGAGTAAGGGTGTCAAACTCAAGGTACACAGGCCATATCCGGTTCATGAGGTGCATAGATCTGGCCCGTGATGCCGCCCTGGAAACACTAAAGGTGGGTTTCTGCCAGTAAAAACAGAGATCGACCTCCATTTTTGCCGGCAGTGGATTGCAGGAGGCTGTCCCAGCCAAAAACGGAGATCAGGAGCCCGTTTTTGCTGACACAGCGCTTGGGCCACCACAGATGCTCCCAACACAAGTGACATCAAGCTGGCCACCTCCACCCTGGCCATACCCACCCAAGTCCCCCGAGTCAAACACTGATGCTGCCCTCAATGAAATCGAGTTTGACACCGCAGTACTAGAGCACAATATACCTACAGTATAAATGCTTTTAGAGCAAAAAAAAATTGAATAGATGATTCAAACAGGTTCCATATTAGAAGCAACCATATTTTCATTAACATCATTACTTTTTTTTAGGATATCTACTCCTTGCTCAAAGTTCACTCAAAAGTTAAGTGATAAAGTTAAGATATACAGAAGCTGCAATAATATATTCAAACACTACCAGTATACAGATGTAATTTATAAAGATATGCTACAGAATCCTGGTTTTAATACAGAATTTGGTTTGCTATCATCCAGAATTTTGAACTTTTCATTCCTCCGCCATGCTGAGTATTAAAACTTATACAGTAAACATGTCTAAGTGCTTCAAGCTAAAAACAAGTCACATAAGTTTAATTATATAATTTCTGAGGCCAAATGTGCCTTGAAGCAGTCTATCAAATACATATTGCTGTAAAACTGAAGGAAAAAAAAGGACAGAACCCAATATACAATAATTTCAAATATTATTCCAAATACCCGTATTTTCGGGGTATAAGACGCACCTTTTCCCCTCAAAAAAGAGGGTGAAAAACTGGGTGCGTCTTATACTCTGAATGTAGCCTCGCCTAGCCTCTCAAATGGAGGTTTCAGAGTCTGAAAAAAGCTTCAGAAATGAAGCTTCAGAAAAAAAGCCTCCAAAAAGAGCTTCAGAAAAAAAGCCTCTGAAATGAAGTTCCAGAGACTTTTTTTCTGAAGCTCTGTTTCAGAGGCGTTCAGAGACAGAATTTTTTTTTTCTGAAACAGAGTTTCAGAAGTTTCAGAGGCTGAAAAAAAAAAGTAACGCACAAGGTTCACAACCAACAAACCTGTTGCTAAAATTCACCTCTAGGAATAGCTGATTGGTTAGGGTTAGGGTTAGGGTTAGGACATACATTCCTGTAAGAGCAGTGGGTTACTCTAATAATCCTCACTGTTTTTTTCTGCCTGGATCTATATGACAAGAGCTGTTCTTCCATTGAGAGGGAAGATACGGGAGTCATTGGTTTCTCTTTCTTCTCCTAATTCTCATCTCCACCTTGTCAGCCTAAATATGAATTAGCAATATAAGATGACTGCAAAAAGGTAAACACATCAATGGTAGTTTTCAGATCACAGAAAGAATCAGTTCTACTACTACATTCTGCCTTGTTCAAACCATTCTTCAATATTTCATCCCATTAAGAGAAAGTGGAACAGGTGCAAAGAAAGATAACAAGGATAATTTTGCTAATAGAAACTAAGAGCTATAAAGGTAAAGGTTTCCCTTGCAGATATGTGCTAGTCGTTTCCGACTCTAGGGGGCAGTGCTCATCTCCATTTCAAAGCAGAAGAGCCAGCACTGTCTGAAGTCTTCTCCGTGGTCATGTGGCCAGCATAACTAAATGCCAAAGGCGGACGGAATGCTGTTACTTTCCTACCAAAGGTGGTCCCTATTTTCTACTTGCACTTTTTACATGCCTTCGAACTGCTAGGTTGGCAGAAGCTGGGACAAGTAACAGGAGCTCAGCCCATTACGCGGCACTAGGGATTCGAACCGCTGAACTGCCAACCTTTCGATTGACAAGCTCAGTGTTTTAGCCACTGAGCCACAGCATCCCATTAAGAGCTATAGAGACTGAAAATATTGGGAAGGTTTAACTTGAGAAAAGAAGAATGTGACAATATTCTTTAAATATCTTAAAGGTTGTCGCACAGAAGGTCAAGACTTGTTTTCCATCCTTCCAGAGTGCAGGACACAGAACATGGTTTTTACAGATTTAGATTGAATGTTATGGGGGGGGGAGCCTTCTAACCATAACAGCAAACCTAGGGAAGTCATGAGTTTTATTTGTTTATTAAATTTGTTTGCCATCCATCTCGCTGCAAGTCAACTCCTCTTTCATGGATGTGTTGAAGCAGAAACTGGAGAACCTGGATTCAATTACCTAAATGCTCCCTCCTAAAGTCTTCTAAATCTTTTCTTCAGAAGTCCCTGGAATTAACTGCAATTGCCAACTGAATGAGGGCAACTATTCCCCAGCCTAAGATTTTGTGCCCAGAGAGAAAGATTAACAGGACTAACTACTTTGGAAAGCGATAATGTTCTCTGAGCAGGTAGTTTACACTACAGCTGAATGTTTCAGAACCATGAAAACGAGTGTTTGAAGTTCTCTGTTTATTCTTTTCAGCTCCATCCCATTTTCCTTTGGGTTTTTTTGAAACTGTGAGATCTAGCATCACAAACCCTTCTGAGGACCTTTCAAATTCAAATTCTGAGGACCTTTCAAATTATCAACAAATAATCCAGTCCATACTTTGGATACTCATAAGTCTAAAACCTTTTGTATTTTTAAATTTATTTTATTATATATTTATTACAATTAAGGAGGTCAAAAATATTTCTGCCTTTGCATATTATATTTGATTAATTAGGCCAAAACAAACCCTCAGAACAGAAACAATTCAGTCATGTTCGAAATAATTCAATATTACATTCCTCTATACATACATATATACATATAGGAATAGAGAGAACTTTTCTACTTCAAACATGAGAATCCTCTGCTCTGTTGTACCATAAGCATAGAAGTAACATGGCTCCAAGATTTTACGGTCCTTGTGCAAGTCAACTATTATGGTGTTTTTCCTCTTGTTTGTTTTGCAAAAGTTTGTAAGCCGTATCCCAATCTTCAAAAGCTACATGCACCCTTGAGGCATCAGAGTGTACATATCTGAAGTACAGAATAAACTCCTAGTTGACAATCTACTTCAGGTATATAATATATAAGTAGAAAAATTTGTGAACAGTCACAAATTGTGATCACATGACCCAGCTCTCTGTGACATCATAATCTGAGTTGAGCACTCAAATATCCAGATTGTAATCATGAGAATGAAGATGTGCTGTGATGGCTGGAACCCTTAAGACTAGTCATACATCCCATTTTTCCAGCAATGACATAGCTTTGAATGGTCACTGAACAAATGGATGTAAGCCAAAGAATACTTGTAATTTATTTTTAAAAACTTTTTGAATCAAAATCTGGGGAGAGGAGTATATCTCTCCCCAGATTTTGAATCAAAAGGTTTTACATCCACACAAGATAAGGAGAATCTAAATCTAGGTACAATTTAGGACAATTTATCACCTCACAACAGATCCACATCTTTGGAAAGATGTGGATCTTGATATTGAGTCCAAACACAGCTCGCAGCAAGACCATGAAGAGACTTTGTCCTTCAGTATCTTGGGATTCCCAGATCCTATACAATGAGTCTCTACAAAACCCAGTATGGCCAGAAGAAGCTTCTTTGTTTCCATCCACTCTGAGACAGGAAAGAGTTGTTCAGAAAGCAGTTAATTCATGCTAAGCTTTAGAAAGCAGCAAGACCTTAGGAACTGCAGTCACTGTGCTAAATTTGAAAAGAGGTGAAAGCATTAAGACTTTCCATGTCTTTCATGGGTTTTTTTTGTCATACTTAGAGATTAAATATCATTTCCCCATCTTTCTACACACATTGTTATCCCCATCCTTCACAAATCAGCTTCAGAAGAATCTTGGTGAAATAAAACACGCACCCTGAAACAGATGTTGCTATTAATATGTAAGTTACTAACCCATTAATGAGACAGATAAACAATGAGCTCTCTGCAAAACAGATATACTTATTTGAATGCATTTTAACATAGCCATAGGCCTCCTTTATTGCCCTATGTCTTATTTTTTATGGAATATATTGTTTACTTGTGCTATACTAAGTTTATTTAATAGAATCCAGTTTCCTGCATTCATTTTTGACATGCTAAAAAGTATATAGAAATGTCCTGAATCAATCACTGATCAGCAATAACACCATAATTCAAGCACACATTGTCAGTTAGAGATGAATTACCCCATACTGCAGATGAGAGCAGAAACTGAAAGACGGTGGCTTGCCTAAAGCCATCTAGTGAATTCATGGTGGATTTGAACCAAAGGTCTCTTAATTCACAGTTCACATTCTTAGCTACTATCCCAGACATCTCTAACAAGAGGTAGACTAACAAAATGGAGACAGCATACGACTTGCACACAAAAAGAAAGCTTCTGTAGTGTAAATTGAGAGAGATGACATTTTAATGCTAATCAGCTATTTTCATTTTGATAATAGGGTTCAGACACACATGCCTTCATGAATTACCTCCCTTTGAAGATGGACAGATGTTTTTATACAAAACTCCTCAACAAGTTGTATGTCGTAACCTGATCTTTACATCTAAATTGCAATAAAGGGATTTTTTTCTGCCTCCCATTTACCTGAGGCTTTCCTTTGGATTATGGTAGAACTTCTCATTAATATCTTTGAAAAGAAAAATAATACTTGCTTGTCTGATCAAGTAAATCTCCCACCCCAAATTCCTTAGTGCCCTCTTCACAGTTTCCAAGCTATTGTTGGGACTGTATACAAGGGTCTTATATATATTAACGTTATGTTCAGCAAAATGTCTTTTTAATCATATAGTTGCTTCTTTATTTATATGATGTTTGACTTGCTAACAAGCACAGATTTAAATTTGTTTAATCCATAGATTTTTTTTTCCTGTCCCTTTTTTTGTTTTAGAATTTTTTTAATGTTTACCTTGATAAACCAAGAAATGTCCAATTTATTCAAAATAGAAGAATGCTAACTTTTAGCTCTGATGTAGCTGCTTTTCCAACTTGACTGCAGAAAAACAAGGTGAGAATTCCATGAAAGTTGGGTTAAATAGGAGAACCAAAAAAATAATAATAATAATCACCCTAGTAGTTGACTCTTATTTTTCCCCCCATCACAGAATGAAATAAGGAATAGCTAAGCTTGCTCAGATGGCATTTTTCAGAAAGAGAAACAAAGCTGTTAATGTGACAACCAGATCTCTTATTATGCATTCAATCAATATGCAGCAGGATCAGGTTACTGGATCAACACTTGGGACATTAAGTAGAACAGATGAAGCTTATACATCTAAGCTATTTAAAGCATTTCAATTTTACAAATAAATGTGTGGAAAAATTGTTCTAATCATTTGTTCACTCAAACATCAGTGCCTTGGGTCACAAATTGTACTAGATTATAGTGTAGATGCCTGGTTTGTGCTTAGTCTGTGTATAAGTGTACCATTATTATTTAAATTCCAGAATCTATCATTTAGCATGTTGTGTGAACCCAAGCAGTTGTGCCTTCTTTATCAAGTCATAACTAGAAGAAAGTCAAATTTAACATATAGGGCAAATGGGTCACTATTTTGCCCATTTCTATGCAATAACTGAACATGGACCAGAAAGTAAATAGAAGGCTTTAAATGTGCAAGTGGCACAGAATCCTTAGAAGTTAATATTTGGAGTAGGTCACCTGTATTTGTATGCCATTACTACCAATTTTAAAATTATGGAAATATCACAAGCTCTGGGACATACAGCAAATCATCCTGTTTCTAATCATCTTCACAGATTAAAGGAAGCTTTGCCCAAGCCAGAAGTTTGTTCTCACTATTTTGCTGATTCTTCTTTTGGAGCACTAGTGCCTGAACATGTCCAAAGTTGTTTATATCCTCAGGCACTGCTTGGATTGAAAGCTTCAGAATATATCATTTAAACTGCTATGCAAAAAATACTGTCTGGGTAAATATTGCTATCATTTCACACTCAAAAACTATCTGCAGTAATTAAATAGAAGTGTGCTATTCAATTCTCTTAAAAAGATTTTTCTATCAAGATTAAAATTAAATTGATGGCCTACTTCCCAGAAGCTTAATAACAAAACTTCATATGAAGCACAAAAAAAAAATACAGCACAGCAGTGCCAGACATCTCAGTACATAAAAATACTTGTTAAGTTACAATAAAGTCCATCTAGAAACGTTCAAAGACTAGAGTCTAACTTCCACTACTAACTTGATGAAATCTAGGGGGCCATTTCACACCAGCAGTAAAAATGCTTTAAAGGCTTAATACTTGGCTAGCATCAGCAAACATGTAACTCATATTTTTGACATTTCAGTCACAATGCTCAAGACACTTTAAATGCATATTTGTGAAAGCTTCATGTGTAACCTATTACAGACCCACATGGTATACCTATGAATACTGTAAGCTTTGAAATATGTACATACTTAACTTCTCTAACCTATCTTACTTTTGCAAATAACACTGCAAATTGGCTGCTGACATCAATTACTGCTGTTCTCTGCATATTTTTCTACAAGACTTCATCAACCGGACCTTCCAGATGTATTGAATTTTGACTCTTATAAATCCCAGCTAGAATGAACAAAATCTCTGTCTAGAAATTATTCTATAGATACTCAGAATGAAAAGTGATCAGCATGCATTTCACAATGCATTTTAGATACAAAATGCACTAAAGAGTATAAACTATAGTTTTATAGTTTATACCTATTAACTCTGATACATACATAAGAATGAAAGGCATAATTTCAGAATAGTATTCAGACTGAGCACCTGAACAGAGAATAAACAATGTTACTTTCACAGATACAACACTCTGCTGAATAAAAAGCTTGTTGCTTGAAATCAACATTGTTCTAAAATAATACATTTTCACTTAATGAAAATTGAACTGCAAAGAGCAGAATTCCACAGTTGTGAAAAATTTAGTAACTGATTTCCTAAAAAAATATCCATCAACACTATTATAAAAAAATAAAAAACAAAGCCTAATTAGAAGAACCTAGTTTTAGGGACAGAAAATATTTTTCAAGGTATCAGTTTAAAACATTTACAAAACCTTACCTGAACACACACAAAACTTTGCTGCCAAACATTTGTATAGAAAAGTTATTTTTCCTGAATGCACTGGCTTCTGAAGCAGGCTGAAATATTTTTGCCACTCAGCAAGCAGAATTCATTAACCAGCAAATTAAACTCAAAAATTAACTCACAATAATTGTAGAAAGAGGGTATATTACAAATAACGTTTTTGTTCCAAACAACTCAAATAGTTTAGTTACCAGTGATTAAAATGGATATTCATCTCAATTTATGACCAAGTTTTCAGGGGGAAAAAAGTTTGGGGGCTTTCTTCTGAGTTTATGAAATTCGGGGGGGGGGACCCACTTTGAACTGTGGGAGCTGTTCTTTTCTTTTTATTGCCCTCTATTCAATGAGTTAGGAAGAACAACAAAAAAAAAACTTCCCAGTACTCATTCAACAATGCAGTCATCAAGCATGCTCAAAAGCTTAGTGTCAAAATCTCACTCTTCGGTTATCCTTCTCTCACCCTGCCTTATTACCCAGTAAATTTGGAAAAGAAAGAAAAGAAAAGAAATCTGCCAGCTATAGAATTGGTGCTTTCGTTCAAATTAAGTACTGGTTTTTATCAGTCCCGGTTTCAACTTTGCTAAAGTTCGTCTACATAAGATATTTTCCTATACTAAATTGAACTTACTCATCTTAACTAAATAATTGAATATCCAGACTAGGATGGGCAACTTGTAATTCTCTTCATGTTACTGAACTACAACTTACAGCAGCTCCAATCAGTAGAACAAATGGGAAAAGCATTCTGCAAGTTGTAGTTCAGCAGCCTCGGAAAGGTCAAAGTTCTTGAACCTTGTACATTCTTGTAACAAACATAGTGAAATAAAGTGCCCTTAAATTTTATAGAATGATAACCCTTTAAAAAAAAAGGAATACTTTGGAATGGAATATTTTATTTGGCCAAGCGTAATTAGACACACAAGGAATTTGTCTCCAATACAGAAGTCTTTACAGTAGCTTGGGTAAATCTCTCCTCCTTTAGTCTATGAATTCTATATCAGCTAAGTTCCTGCAGAAAGACTTTTAATTGTGAAAAATAATGACAAATATATGGAAAAAAGATGTTTTCTGCCACCATTTCTCTACATTTCACTAAAGGTGAAATGGATAGTCCTCAACTTACATCAGTTCATTTAGTGACAGTTCAAAGTTACAATGGCATTGAAAAAAATAACTTATGACCGTTTTTCATACTTACAACCATTGCAGCTTCCCTATGGTCATGTGATCAAAATTCCAATGCTTGGCAAATGACTCATATTTATGATGATTGCAGTGTCCCAGGGTCAAGTGGTCACCTTTTGTGACCTTGACAAGCAAAGTCAATGGGGAAGTCAGATTCACTTAACAACCGTATTACTAACTTATCAACTACAGTGATTCACTTAACAATGGTGTCAAGAAAAGTTGTAAAATGGGACAAAACTCACTTAACAAATGTTTCAATTAGCAACAGAAATGTTGGGCTCAATTGTGGTCGTAAATCAAGAACTACCTGCAATTGTTTTTAGACGGAATGAGACAATATGTCACAGCCAACTCACTGAAGGCAACTCACAAATTCCTTCTTATTTCACTTAATTCGTTTTATTTTTGTTGACCGCATTTTCATCAAAATTATTTTATCTCTTGTGTCAAAGGAAACCATTTCTATGACTACCAGCTTTGGAATGCTTTGATGAACAATAAAAGGAACTAATTCTGCATTGAATTGTTCCATTGCGAGTTGGCCATGGCGAGATGGCCACAGTGAGTTCTCCTAGACCCATTTTTAGACAGCTGGTAATTGGAAGGGAAGTGGAATGGAGTTGGAAAAAAATATGTTATGAGCAGTTCCCAATTCCTGCTTAGGTTTAATTCCCAATACAGTATGGCTTTCCAAACATTGAATCTGTTTCTAGGACCTACAGTGTATTCTAAATTCTCTCATTCTAATTCTGTCATAATTTCTATTCACCACAAGCAAATACTTCTGTTTGTTTTTAGAGGCAAGATCATCAATAATATAGAGGTTTTTCCTTCAAATTTATATGCATTGTAGGGGAATCAATAAATATGCATATTTCAAAGAGTTTACCACTTTTTTCTGCATGGAAGAGAATATCTAAAAGTCCAGAGAGAAGACTATAGTTCACCAAACCAAATTGGAACTTCTTGTTGGTAAGAATTTCACTCCTAATGAAGATTTTTAAAAAATCAGCCCCTTCTACACTGCCTTCTGTCTTCTATCACTTCTTCTGGTAGGCAGGATTTGAGAAGCAGGGACAGCCCAGACTGACATAAAAATATTTATGAACCTTCCTAAAATTCAAAAAGTTTTTATCTCCTTTCGAAACATTCATAAGTAGAGTGAAACTTTTTTAAAAAAAATCCTTTACTTCAACAAAGGTTCGATCAAAGCATCGTTTTCAAGGGGCTCAATGAAAATGTGTAACTTGCTGCTTTAGTAGCAAAATGGTTGTACTGCTTTGCTTAAGTAGAGGGTCTTCTAAGCATGGACTGCCTCACCTATAAATTAAAACAGCCTAATTTTAATTAAACCATCTCACATATAAGTATAATATGTAATATAATGTTTTCTTCTAAACCTAAAGATTCTTTTACGAACTTTCATATTGGTGTTATCTATAATTGTTCCATGTACTTTCAGCACATAGTCATTCTGGACATATGACCATGGAAGTGTCTTTGGACAATGCTGGCTCTTTGGCTGTGAATCAGAGATCAGCGCCACTCTTTAGAGTCGGACACAACTGACAGCAGAAACCTTTATCTTTTTTATAGATAACACAACTTGTCAAGAAATAAAAAAAGAGGTGGAAATGAATGATAAAGCTGCATAAATGTACGACAGTAAATGAGAACAATTGTTATCAATTTAGCACGACACAGATACATCAGTTATGTTTCAGTTATATTTAGGTACTCCAGACCTAAATACTATCATAAAAGTTATCAGTAACTGAATAAATTATTCAATTTATGACTGTGCCATGAGGCTACTTATCTGCCCCGCAAATAGGAATGCTACTTTATAAGGACTCAATTCAACACCCCAGATAGCTGACCTAGAATATGGTGACAATAGAAATACACTAAATGTATTAAATACAGAAACACTATTTCTGTGGTGAAAATGAAGTGCATTACACCTTAGCAGCATTCACTCCCAGCATTTATTTTCAAGAGAAAACACCTAGTATAACTTAAATAGATGGATAACGTAAAAACTGTTCATGTGTCTGGTTTTTTTAAAAGCATTTTCATTTATTTTAAGAACAGTGACCAGATTACCTTTGGAAGAATAAAGACAAACCTGAAAAAGTGAAACTCTAAAAGAAGTTCATAAGGAAAAAAATGTTTACTTGTTTATGTGTATAACTTTGCTTCACAAGCAAAAATTCAAGAGCAAAAAGGAAAGTTCACAAAAATGCATATTGTAATAAAAATATCTAAAATCAAACCGTATATGTAAATTTATTTCAACAAGACATTTCAATTTCCTTACTTTTTCACAAGAATGTAAATGACTGTGCATTAAGCACTACAATTTGTACAGTAAAAATTAAGGATAAAAGTAAAAGACAAAAGCGAATTTTTGGAAAAAAAATTTTTAAGGATAACTTTCTGAAAGAAAAAAGTATCTTTATAATAAAGGACGTATGATCATGATATTTGTAAGCCAAGTTCCCCTCCGACAGATTCCAACTCTGTTCACCTTTAGGAGTGTTAAGACTTGGCTTTTTCTCAGGCATCGTTTTGTTATCATGCATTGTCGCCATCTTATATTTTCTATTACACACACACATACACTATACAAGTTTTGATGCTATGGTTATTTTTCTGATTTACTGTTTGTTTTTGGGTTACATGTTGCTCAGTCACATTGTTTGAGCTGGGTGGTCTTATAAATCTAGTAAGTAGGTAAATAAATAAATAACTCTAAGTCAAACTCAGTTCCGGATACATGTAGTTTCCTTGACATGATAAGAGAAAAAAATTGCCTACAACTTTATTCCTCAAAATTTTACCTAAAAATATCAGGATATTTTTCATAATTGTAGAATTATAACAAGGGCTATGCTGAAGATAAGCAGAACTGGGAACAGCAAAGATATTTCTGTTTTGAGTTGATAGTACCATTTTTGCAGGATAAACCCTCTAAAGATTGAACAGTTGTCCTCATAACTAAACAAGCAGAGGTGGAATGAAAAGCATTTTCCCTTCTCCTTGTCACAAATTTACCTTTTTCAACTTACAGAAGGCTGCAGGGGATAAAACTGCACCATCATCAAAGTTATGGGGCTGCACTTTGACCCGTTTCCTTCCATTTGGGCAGAGATTGTTGTTTATACAAAATAAATATAATAATCTTCACAGAAAAACAGCACATCAATTTTAAGTCTTAAACTGCTTTAAAAAGCTTGGGGACTACTACAATGGGTGTGGCTATTCACAATTATTCTCATGTATATATTTATACAGGGGCGTGATGGCTCAGCGGTTAAAGACACTGAGCTTGTCAGCTGGAAAGCTGCCACTCTGGGTTCGAGACCTGAGTGCCATTCAATGGAGTGAGCTCCTGTTCCCTGGCTCAGTTCCTGCCCACCTAGCAGTTTGAAAGCATGCAAATGCGAATATATAAATAGGTAACACTTCAGTGGGAAAGTAACAGCATTCTGTGCACCTCTGGTGTATAGCCACATAACGATGGAAAATGTCCTTGGCCAAGAAACGGAGATAAACTCCCTAGAGTCAGACACATGGGACAAGTAAGTCTTTACCTTATTGCATCTATTAGATTGGAATATGGAAGTGTTATATCAAACATATTATTTTATAAGCAGACCAAATTATTTATAATATACTCTAGGTTCCTGAAATAGCAACGTTATTTTGGTTATTTTGTAGAGTGCAAAATTTTACTGAATTTTTTTAAAAATTATCTGTTTTTCTCTATTTAAAAGAGACAGTGTGTCCAGCTTCACATCCATAACTTTTACGTTTACACTGGCTCATAAAAAATATAAGAGCAAAACATTTTCAGTACTACTTTTGGAGCAAATATGAATATTTGCTGCTCCAGTGAACAGCAGATACTTTCTCTTTTTTACTAGACAGAAGTTGAGTGATGCAGGGAGCCAGAATGTTAATATGCTATTGGTGACATCTTCTTGGAAAAGAATTCAGAATGGATGATTTCTTCTTTGGGGGTTACTTACCTAATAATTTGAATATGTCAGCGAGTTGAACTGGCATTGTATCTTCTGCAATTCCAGTATTAAAAGATTAAAGTTAAATATGAACTAGACATGTGGATTAGGGGAAAAAGGGATGATGGTTTGTACCTTTAACAAGCTCTGCCCATGAATCATCAAGCTTTGAAGGTCGATATAAATAGTATTAATTAATCTTACAATAAATCTCAGCGGGATCAGATGCCTGCTTCTATTTATTCATGTTAACAGTGCTTTGGGTTTACCAATTATTTTTCTTGTAAATGTTTCAATTTATCCTCCTAAAAATAAAATCCCATTCTTGAAAGCAGGAAGTGTTTTAAAGCAAGCAATTCTTTAAAATGACATGTTCTTGCAACTGCCTATATTCTGAATGCCTTTGCATACAGGTCAAATATTTTCAGACTGCTGCAGTTGAGGGTTTACGGATGCCAATGACAATTATAGAATTGTTCTAAAATGTTATCGGCTCTGGATCTGTTTCACAGAATGATTGCAGTCACAATATGACACATATAATATCCAATGTGTTGTGATTATTAGACCTTTATCTGTTGATTTCTCTTTTTTTTCTTTGGCAAGAGTAATGCACCATCTAGAATAGCCTGCTTCCAGACATAAATTGTTCCTTGGAGTTACTAGAGATACTGGGAGAATTTCCTTATTGATATTGGCGGTGATCTATCTAAGATCTGGTCACATATTGTAACACAAACTTGACCAACCCTATTGAGATAATAGGGACGTCCTCCATTTGGTGGTGTCAAAATGGAACTAAAGCAATGAAATAGTTGGGAACACATATTAAGGATGACTACAGTAATGCTGAATCTGATGTAATATGAGTGAAAGCTTATCATTAAGCCTACTTTTTAATAGAGAAAGCAGCAAAGGAGCACATCTACTTCCATTCTATTAACATGGTCACATGCTGCAGAACACTTTAGGAAGTGGATATTACATTCTGAGCCTGAATAAAGCTTTAGACCAGTGAAATATCTTCTATTCTATTAAGTTTCTGTTGAAGATCGAAAAACCTGCTTTTAAGTCAATAAGTCTATATTGGTTTACATGCTCATGAATGCAGTGATATAGATTATTACAGCGTTTCTCAGTCTTTTTCCATCCATGGCCCCCTTGTTATTCTGACCTTGCTATTCTTCTATGGTTCCCCAAGTTCAGGTTCCATTTCTAGATATAGACTTGGAATAAGAAAAGGTGTTCTCTGGAAACAACAAGTCAATATTTGCACTATAATACACTTTAGTTGTCTCTGTCCTCTCAGCATGTCCCTTTGAGTCTGTACATGTTTTCACCTATGGCTCCATTAAAACATCCTAGAGAAGCGGCTCCCAACCTTTTGGGTACCAGGGACTGGTTTCGTGGAAAAAGGGTTTTCCATGAACCGAGGGGGTGTGGTTTTGTGTGGTGCTGGCACCCTGTGGATGGAGCTTTGTTGTTTATGCAGCCTGGTTGCTGGCCTACTGCGGACCGGGGATTGGGGACCAAATGAGAACCACTGGCTTATTAAACAACTCTATTATAGTCAAGCTTCCTCTGTTAGTTGTCTCGAACTTGGTAAAGCTTCTCTGATACTTGAAAAGCCTGCCTGGTGAGGAATCATGCACTAAGAAGCCACAACAACTGACTTTGTATGATTGTATACCCTTTTTATATCCAATTCAGTTAAATCCTTCTCCTTCCATTTCTATGCTTCACAAACCCCCTGCTTTCTGTTTCTCAGCTTCAGCCACTGAAAATACTAATTCCCAGCATTCTCTCCCCATCCCACACCAATTTAAAGTATACCATAGAACTATTTCCATCAGAATTTTTTTGAAGATTGTGCCAATTTTCTTAACTGACAAGTATTCAGAATTAATACATTGGAGACTAATTTACATATATGATTCAATACAGAGAAAAGTGCATTTTTCTATAAAAAAAGTAATGGCAAAAAGTGCACATAGTAGAAAACCCACATATAACAATTGTATATACTAGAAGTGTGCATATGTATGAATATTTATGGAAACTTTTTCTGCTCAGTTCATAAATAGCAGACTAACCAAGTTTATTTATGGAAAGAAAAATCAGCAAAATCAAAACTGACAGTCTCACCTAGAGAGAATAAGATGAGGCTAATTAAGAGGTAACAATACACTTGCAAAGTCTCTAAAGACCTAATACAAAGAAAAAGATATCTCTCCAGGAATAATATTTTTTAAAAGTCCTTTCCAAAATAAAGTTTAATTTAATACAAGAAATCTAATCACAAATTGTTAATGCCTATTTCAGAAGCTATTCCTTCCTACATATTAAGCAGAACTTGACTAAACACATCACAGATCTTGTTTGGATCAGGAAACACAGGCATAAATTTAAATGTTGTGTTTCTGCATTAAACTTGGTCTTATTTCTTAACCCCACCCAAACACAAATCAATGAAACATCTAGTACAATTTTGGACCAGTCAATTATATTAAAATAAACATTTAAAATTACTGACTCAGTTGTATGCTCTATTTCACAGTTCTGTAAAACAGCATCATTTTTTGCAAACAAAAACATCTGAATCCCCAGCGTTTGTGCCAATACAATACAATACAATACAGTAAATGGCTGGTTATACATATAACAGCTATCGAATTGTTCCAGTAAATCTGTTTCAAAAATGTCAGCTCCTCTGAAAAGGGGTCAACTTATTTTCCAAAGCACCAGAAAGCAAGACAAGAAACAATGGATGGAAATGAATCCAGGGAGAGAAGCAACCTGGAACTAAGGAGAAACTTCCTAACAGTGTGAACCATTAATCAGTGGACAAGCTTGCCTTCAAAGTTGTGGGTGCTTCGTCACTGGAAGTTTTTAAGAAACTACTGAAGACTTCCAAGATCCCTTCCATCTCTATTCTGATTGCTTGCTTGCTTGCTTACCGTTAGTATGGTAAACTTTTACAAGTTCTTTCTTGTTTCTTATCAAAACACAAATAAATCTGTTCAGTAAGCCTTGCACAGGCTCTATCAATGAGACTGATGAATTATGTTGCTGCATTTAAACTATATTATGCCATTCAGTAGCTTTACTTTTAAAACTTTTGCCATCTGTTACTGAAAGCTGCAGCCTACTGACCCAGCCTACTACTCAGTCACTCGTCATGCACAGACAAGCCTTTTGGTGTTCTTAAGGTGTGTTCGCTTTGTACTGACTGAACTTCCAAAGAGCCTGAGGATCACAAAAGCACTTATCTAAGACATTCCAGTAGGTTTAGATTATAACAGTAAGAATCATGATCACACAAATCCTATTTTATGAAGGAATACCATAATAAGGTATACTTTCTTTTAAAAAATTATCAACCCATCAGACCAAACATTTACTCATTATTTACTTGAAAAGAAGGAACTCCAAATATAATCTACAAGTGAGAATAATATGACACATTCTTCCGGAAAAGAAAGGGATGACTGAGAAAAAGGAAATGTACTTAATATACTTGATATTTAATTTAGGAAATGTAGTTTACAAATAAGAATTATATGACATATTCTTCTGGAAAAATAAGGAATGACTCAACAAAAGGAAATTTAGTCAAAATATTGTTTTACTTAAAAAAAAAAAAAACATCCAGTCTGAAATGTTATTACAATAAAACGTTTTATTTTCAAAGTATTGCAATTCTGCTGTCAGCTTACACAAAGCATATTGTTCAAAGAAGTCTAGCCATTTCTCACTAATATGACACCTGAGATTTCAGAACCAATAAACCTCATTATTATTTATTTCACTGTACATTTCAGGATTGTGCTTGTTTTATTATTATATATTAATTGTATTGACTTACTCAAAATATTTTTTTCTCATTTTAATATACAGCTGCTCTTCAATTTATGACCGTAATTGAGCCCACAATTAAAGTCATAAGTTATGACAGTTGTTTAGCAGATCACCACATGACTGTATGCCGATTTTACAACCATTTTACGGCAGTCATTAAGCCAATACAGCACTTGTAATGTAAACACTTCAGTTGTAAAGTGAACACCACAGCTGTTTAGTGAATGCCACAGTCATTAAGCAAGACCATTGTTCGCTATGAGGTTTTTTTGCCTGAAACATAAATGACAGTTGCCAGCCAAAATGTTATAAATCACAGTCACATGACAGTAGGATGCTGCAAACAGCCATACATGAGGCCAAACTGCCAAGTACCCCAAATGTGATTATATGATCATAGGCTGTTGGCAGTGTTGGTGGTGGAGACAATTGCCAGAACTTCAAATCTGGGTTGTAAGTAGATTTTTTGGGGTCCACTGTAACATAGCACAGTCACTAAGTGGCCAGTCATGAGTCAAGGACTACTTCTATTGCAATTGGATCTGGAAGACAGGCAGCGTACAATTTTTTCAAATACTCAAAAGGAATAAAACAGTTATCACAGGGTTTATGTGTCCACATCCCATCGGCCAGTGTGCCTCTCTAGGTAGCCAAAAGAGCACCAACTATATATCAGAGAGCAATGAAGCCCACGAAGTACAAAAATTATTTTTAGAAATAAATCAGAACGAGCCAATAGGGGCTTAGCATATTCAGGAAATCTAGAAAGCAGATGATGCATTTGGACAATAAACAATAAACCAAGCGAGGAAGGAATAAATAAGAGAAATATGGGAACAATGATACTGACTGACTGACTGCTGCAATATGCTTTGTACCTCATAGCAACATCCATCACTGACACAGCACTATGAAAAGTTTACCTTTGAGCATAGATCAGAAAAATTTGGTCCTTATAATCAAAAAAGAAACAAAACAATATTATGAATGGGCTTATTATAATAACTGGGCTTGCTTTTGAGAGTTTAAGAAGAGATAAAATGTAAATTTCTCCAATTTTTTTCAATAACCACTTATTAATTTTTATTTGTAGACTATATTTGCTAAATTTAAATATCCAGTATATTAGTTAAATGGCAAGAGCAGACACTGAAAGTAAACTATAGTTCAACCTGTTTATTATGCATTAGAGGGCATCAACATATTATGCAATGAGTCTGACAGTACCGCACCACTTAATACTTAAGAATTATTAAGAAAATGAATGACAATGTGTTCAGGATGAAAGGGATTAAAAAGAAAGTCATAACTTCTTCCATATAAATTGGTATATAAAACACTGAGACAAGATTACTACAACATCATGTATTCATATGATAAAACATTTAATACAAATCATGCAGGCAAGCACATGATCCTTTATACACAGAACAGTTTTAGTCAGATGTTAAAGAATTTTATTTTGGTTGAAGTTATTATTTGAAAGGAAACAATAGTATTATTATTAAACTAATTTAATGCTCACTTTCCTTCAACAACTCTGGGAGAAATGTGATCCTTACACTTTTCATTACCAAGGAACAAAATAAGTAGCAGGACAAATCCTCCATTTCCCATTTCTGCAAATAGTAAGAAGTATCATGATCTCTTCCATCTAGGAGCTAATTGAAACCAGAGAGGGGTGAGAGTTTTCTCCAAGTTTACTTTTCAGATTGATTAAATAACACTGAAGACCATAGCTAAATATGCTATATGTGAGGCAGGATATGCAATTGTTCAAGAAAGACCACTGTCTGACCCCTTTCACACACATTTATTTTAAGGTAAGCACTTCCTAGATTACTGCAAACAGGAAAAACATATATGTGTGTGAATCATCTGTACTATCTTATGACAGCATGTATTTGGGTTTAGCTTTGCATGGGTGAGTTTGTTTTAGCCAGCACATTTGGAGTAATCTTTTCTGTAGCAGAGTCATTGCTTTACACCAATAATTTAAAAGATGTTAAGTGAATTTCATAGTTTCCCTGAGAGAACTGCAGTTTCAGCTATTTAAAATATTTTTTTTTTAAAAAGGCTGAAGGCATAAATTTAGATATAGTTTTGGTCTCAAAATTTGAATTAAAAATAATCATGATCAGATGTTCTTTTGTGTTCTTAGAACTCTGAAGTACCATTTTTAAGAACTGGGAAAACTTACAAGCCCTTTTAGATAAGGGAAGGAATTTATTTAGTTTGCATTCTAATTTGACCAATCCTTCCATTTTTATATATAATTTAGAATAAAATTATATGACAAACTGTTGCATTTTTACACTTTTGCAATGTAGTTTGAAATTCAAATAATGTACAAAAATTTGCACATTATAAGCAATACATACTAAAATGTGGACCGTGGACAAATACAAAAAACTTGTAAACTGATGATAAAAATGGAAATAATGAAATTTTGACAAAGAAAATAGAGCAAATCTAAGCCTGACATGAATCCCTACCCAACTGCTAAAATCTCTGGAATTTGCACAGGTTTCTGATTGATCTGTTTATGTTTGTTTGTTTTTTAAATTATAGAAATGCTTTGGACCTGATATGAGCAAACATCTATCTACTATTAGCATAGAAGTGCTGCTGTGAAATATTGTTATTTTTGAAGAGTATAGAAATATGATTTAACAAACACAGCATAAATTTCACATTTATGAAGAGCTGAAATATGAAATATGTGATACTTTAGGTTAAGCATAATTAACATAATTCATTTGATAAAAATAACCCTAGGATGCCAGTTGTCCGTGGATAGACATCTGTAGGGAAACAATATGAAACAATATGGGCATTGTCCTAGTCTTGATATTTTTACTTCTAAGTAAAGCCATAAGAAAATGAAATGAATAGGCATGAGCATTTGTCATGTGCTATACATTTACATTTATAATGACATAGATCTGATTATATGATATCTAAATTCATGCTCAAAAAAACATATTACATATTAATTAGGAGAAAGAAGAGATGGTGCGGGATAGTTAGCTCTGAATACTTTAATTTACTGATAAATAATATTGATATCTTCCCTTTATGCCACCACTAACAATAAAAAGGGATGATTTAACTCACTGAACTTACACTGACAAAAGAAAATGTTGCTTCACATTAATGTGCATAAATTTAATGCAAAAGATCTCTGAACTAGCAAAAATGGTCTTCCAATTCACAGGAGCAGCCTTCCATGTAGATACACATTGAAGTAAAATGCAAGCAAAAATCAAAACAGTTCTCCACTTGGAATAATAAGATCCAAAAACAGCCTGCCTCTCAGCATAAGTCACACTGTGAGTAAGATGGCCGATCTCTAAATTTGCTATATAAATAAGCCCTATCGACCCATATTTTAATTTACTTAAGTATATACTGTGCACAATATCATTATCATTAATATCATTAATAAACCCAGTTCCACAGTTTGAACAATTTGTGTTCTTAGAATTCTCCAGGAACCACAAAAACCAGCACTGTGCTCATAGAGAAGTATCAAAAGGTAAGAGACAAGAAAAAAGCTTTGAGGCAATCAGTACACTTTGTCAAGGCAAATTTTGCCCCAGAAATGGTCACTTGAGTCCAAAGTAGAAACTTCTGTGTTGAGGTCAGTCTAAATTGATTTGCTTTTATCCTCTCCTGATCAATGCCTCAGAAGGCAAGTAATCTGTAGCCAAATATTATTCTTGTTTTAGTCCACTGGTTCAATAGTGTTTATGCTCTAAATCTCAGCAGGCACATGTTTGCATCCAGAATCTCAGCAGGTACATCTTGTTTTGCAGGGCAGGAAGGAATCAAATACAAAAGAAAAGATTAAGTTTAAACATAAGGACAGAAACATCTCAGATGAATTTCAATATTACATGGTACTTGGTCATGGGTACTAACTGATGGTGGAGAAACTGAATGATTTTCTCCATTCTCCAGCACAAATTACAACTTATCTAGAATAAATTAAATTAAACATTAAATTCGAGCTGTATGAGTTTCAAAATTCAACATGTATAAAAGTAAAATTGAAAAAGTGGTTTTTGCCCAATTAAAATATCTGCACTCAATATTTTGCAACTTTATTTTCAAAAGTGGCCATAGAATTCTGGGGAAAGCCCACTCTCCATCTTATTTCAGTCCCAGAATTCATTTTCTGACATTATTTTATTTAATATTGAAATTGTATGTACAGCACTCAGATTCATTGCAGTAGCTTGGTATTTGAAGGCATTTTGCTGCTGATTCCTATGTTACATTATGTAGAATCCTTCTCTTACCTGCAAGTTCCTCTTTGACTCTAAAACTTTGTTATGAGCAAAACAAAACAAAAAACAAAACAAAACAACTCAGTTCATGTAAATGGTAGGGTAACCACTTAAATAGTGAAGCATAAAGTCAATACTGTATAAACATTGCCTGTGTAACCATTTTTGTTGAGTCTTTTTGACTCTTGGTTACTGCCTAGACTAGGGTGCCAATCTCACGGCATCACATTGTCGTCACATGATGTATTGCAACTTTTTTCTCCTTCACTAAACTGAGGTGGGGTGACTAGTATGTGACGCATTGAGGCTGTGAGTTTGACACCCCTGGCCTAGGCAGTTCCTGCAGTTCTGTTGGCAAGATTTTGGAAGGGCTTTGCTACTACCTCCCTTCTAGGGCTAAGAGAACCTAACTAATCCAAGGACACCCAACTGGCTTTGTGCCTAAGGCAAGATTAGAAATAACAGTTTCCTGGTTTCTAGTGTGGTGCCTTTAACCTCAGCCTGATTCTTTTTGAATTCATTTTTACATTTACTAAAATAAGATAGTGTTTTGTTTTTTTTTAATTTCATCACATCCTTCAGGGCCAACATTTAAATTTGTTTTAAGAAAGTCACAGAATTTGCAGTAGAAGAAAGGCAAGCATTTGATTTTATACAACCACATCTTATAAAAAAATTGAAGTAAACAATGAGAAAAAAATGAGATAACAAACTGTATCTTATCTTAAATAAATTAATTAATTTTATTAATAATAAAATTAATATTTATTAATTAATAAATAAATTAAGTCCATTAAATACCAAAATAACTGATTAGATACTTTATCATTTGGCCTCCAGCAGCAGCAAATCAGCCATTGATTATTTCATAATCATAATAAAATAGATTACCACCGTATTACATTAATTGTAATTATATTTTTTTCATTTTCTATCAGTTCCTTTGTCGGGCTTTCTCTTTGGCTTATAACTTAACCAAAAGCACAATTTAGAAAGAACTGGGACTTTAAAAAATAATTCTACTGGTACAACTGTTGAGGTTCTCTTCTTCTTCTTGCTTTACTGTTTTGAACAAAAATAGCCTCAGTGTCCAATTTGCAGCTTAATAACTCAATCTGTACACTAAAGATGTCAAACTCGATTTCATTGAGGGCCACATCTGGCTTGTGTTTGACCTCTGGGGGCCAGGTGGGTGTGGCCAGTTCGATGTCACTTGTGTTGGGGGCGCTGTGGTGACCCGAGTGCTTTGCCAGTGAAATGGAGCTTGGGAAGGACGCGTGACACAGGCCTGGTCCTTTGTTGTTTCCAGGGCAGTCTTGTGGGCCAGATCTAAGTACCCCGTGGGCTGGATCTGGCCAGCAGGCCTTGAGTTTGACATTCCAACTGTACACCATAACTAGAGGTATAGTACCTCTCTACATATTCTGTACCAATTCAGTTGAAATCAAAGTAAAAAATGTTCATATGTAATCACATTCAATTACCAGGCAACTGAAAAAACAGAAGAATAAACAGAACAGGAGGAGCTCTTAATTATCAATGTATTTCTACAGTGGCAATCTACTGCCAATTCTTTCTCTATATAAATACTGGAGTTGGGTAGCAGAAAACAAACAAACTGTTAATAGTATCTCCATGGGATGTCTAATTATAAGTTGAGGCATGAAGTAAGAAAGATCACTATATTTGGGACCTAAAGAATAGTTTGTCTAGACCTCCAATAAAGGAAGATATAATATTTGCAAAATGTCCACTAATATGAAAAGAAACTATATCAGTAGAGAAAGATTTACAGGAAAGGCAGAAGAATATGAAGGATGTCTCTGTAAGGAACAAATAAGTTAAAAATTAAGAAAACAAAATTGACTCTTTATAACATAAGGGTATTTACTTGTAGGTTTTCCTTAGCAAGAACATTAGCAATTCCCATTATAAAATCCACAACAATTCCCACACTGTCTAAATCACATTCTTTAGAAAAACATGGCGAAACCTGTGTTAATACTAAATTGATATTAGCACAACACAAATATGTCTTTCTATAGTCTTTATTCTTACCCAAATCAAGGCTCATGGACCACATGAGGTTCTGGACAGCTAGTAGCACAGCCCCACAAGATCATAAACTTTTAACATTATGTGATTTATATGCATTAACTATATTGTATATTTTATATGCAGCCCAGGACAATTCCTCTTTATTCAATGCAAGCCAAAAGGTTGGACACCCATGTTCTTATCAATTTGAAGTGCATATGACAACCACCAATCAGCTACTTGAAGAATTCTCTTTTAAGCACACAGCTGACAGTGCTATAAGCAGATGGTTTATAGCAAAGCATATTTCCATTCTTTTTTTTTCTGTTTCATTTCCATTATGTTTGTCTTTTTCTGTGCCTTCACTCAGTCTGATTCTTGAACCAGAATGCTTATAGCCAGAGATTCAAGGACATAGCTCTGATAAGATACTTATGTTGCTGGTATACTAGATACCACTTATGCTTTCCTGCCTTAATGTTCCATTGGACTGAGAGCCATTTGTATCTCAGTGGAGGTAATGGTTGGCACCTCTGTTATTCTGTAATTTATTGTAATGGACTAATCTAGTCTCAGGCACTTTGCTTTTGAACATGCCACATCTTGTTAGGGGGCCTATGCACAACCCAGAAGGAGTTTTATAAACAATGCTGATGGAGGCTGTAGTCCTGTAGCATGTCATTTCCCATCGTTAAAAATGGAGTTTTTAACATTAAACTGAGGTGAATAGGCTAAATTTATGGATGTCAAAGGGGCTATATTAGTTATTCTGCTTATTTCTATATGTTGCCTGCAACTATGTGAGGAAGGACATAGTGTAAATCAATCAAATTGATGTAGGCTATAGATAAGCCACACTATTTCATAGCTTTGGTGGTGGTGGTGGTGAATGGTTTGGTTTGCTGAGTCCGGAATGAATCCAGCTAAAGAGGGCTGGTCACAAACCTCTAGACATCTTTCTTTTAAAAGGTCTAAGCTCAAAGGATCTGGATTTACACCCATATATCAATTGCACTCTCTCTTAAATTTAAAATCAAATCCATATTCAGAAAAAATACGAGTGTTTTATATATATTTATATATTAGAGTCAATCTGCTAGCAAAAACTGGTATAGTCATATTAATTCTGTTTGGATCACCATTCTATTATGTTATCATTATGTTTATGTATTGTGATTTTGTAGTCTTTCTCCTGGGTTCTGTTGAATTTAATGTAAGCCACCCTGAATCACTTTGACAGCCATTCAACTATTTCAAACAAATAAATAAATAGGAACCCTCTCACTAAATAGCAAAGACATAGTGATAAGTGAAGCATCCAAATGTTTTCTCTTAATACTACCAACATACCAGCAGCCCAACTTTTTTAAAATCAAATACATAAAATTCAATTTTTAATTAGTGTTTTCATTTCTGATTTTGCGTCAGTCTGCATCAGTCTATAGCCAAGAAACAAAAGATACTATTTTAACTATTGGAAGTTGTACTTATTCCTATCCTAAGCATGTTTACTTTACTACAGACTTTTAAATAACTTTCTTCCAAGAATTTTTCACAAGATTACAATTTCATACAGCAACCAATATCCTCACTGCAGAAAGTTAAAAAGAAAAGTCAGCATTTATTCAAGTGTCCTATAAGATCTTTACTCCTTATACCCGTGATGGTGAACCTATGGCATGCGTGCTGGATGTGGCATGCAGAGCCATCTCTCCGGGCATGCCAGCCATCGCCCGTTGCTCTTCCGGTTCCGGTGTGCAAGTGCACGCTGGCCAGCTGGTGTTTGTGCACGGGAGTTCCAGAAACTGGAAAAGCAGCTCCCTGGTGGGCATGCGTGTGGCCAGCTAGTCTTTGCACACGCATGCGTACCAGATATTGGAAGACCATGTGACCGGCTTGCGCTCAGCTTCCCAGCACACGCATGAGCGCCAGGAAACTGATCTTCTGGTTTCCGGCGCTCCTGCATGAGCGCGTCGGGGAGCTGTTCTTCCAATTTCTGGCGCTCCCCTGCACGCTCACGCGCTCCCGTTTGGGCATTCCCGTTGCCGAAAAGGTTCGCCAACACTGCCTTATACAATACTTAAGAATAATTCAAAACTGAGGAAATCCAGTATTACAGTAAATGAGGATGCATCAGACAACTGAAATCATTCTGTAGGGGGCAGTTCAGTCCAATATGAGAAGCAAACATTCCTTTAGATTTAGAACTTCAGTTTTATCTGAATCTAAGCTCAAACAACTGAAGAGACCTCTGTATAATCTACTAGCCGGCACTCAATGCCTAAAAAGTGTAGCAATCAAAATCCACTATATTATAATTTATTTAGAACTAAGTGTCACAGAAATGTATTTCTATGCAAACAATGTAAAATTGACTGAGAAGCAGAATTTGAATGATCAATGTCATCCTTACTCTGAAGTAATCTGCTGCCGAATTTCAATAAAAAAAGTTCCTAGGTGCCAGGAAGAAGATATGATTTTTTTTCAATTTATAAATTTCTATAAGTATGAGAACTACAAAAAAAGGAAAGTTGCAGAGAGAAAGCAAGATAGTCAAATTATATTATTTAATAAGCTTGAAGTTCTTGCTATCTTCAACTAGAGATTTCAAACAACTTAGTATTTGTGTCTCTTTTGTCAGCTGGTCTTTAATCTTCCCCAATCGGGATGAAACATACCATCTCTTATTACCTTATGGCATTCTCTAACTTTGCAACCAATCACAACTTTTCTTACTATCCACTACTAGACTCATGACTCAAATTTTCTCAAGCATTATAGCCACATGCTATGAACAGTGTTTTATTTTTAAAATTATACCAGCAAATAACATCCCTCCCCCCAATATCATGCAGCAAAGAATGGGAGGAGAATGGGAAGAAAGAAGAAAATCTCTTCCTGGTAAATATAATTCAAAATATACATTTTTGAGACAGAAGCTGTCTTAAATGTGAGCAAAAGTCACAAGCTCTAGTTTTAAAAGAAATGTTTGACACAGGCGTTTTCACAGAGATTCCAGTCTTGGCTTCAAAACTGGTTTAGGAAAAACAGACTATCCACATATTAAACTTCCTGGCAGTCCAGGCTGTTTAGAACCACTTTTAGTACCCTCCCTGATCCTGGGGAAGGGTGGTGGTTGTAACCCTGCAGTTTCAGAAAGTTAACAGAGGACTGCCAAAAGTGGGTTTAATAAAAGGAAGAAAAAAAGCATTGGCCAATAAAGTGGGAGATGGTGTGAAGTTCCTCCATCCTTTCCAGAGCCAAGCTATTACTAGAGACGTTAACATTTTTTTTTAAATGGACCCAAACTGATTAGAATAACATCTATGCACTACAATCGGCCCTCTTTATTTAAAACCCCAGGGAATGTGGGGACCTCTTAAATGAACGGGACACTGTTGGTGGCTTAAGCGCTTAAAAATACCCGGGACATTCTTCAAGTCCCATCTAAAAGCTTGATTCCTCATCCCAGCGGTGCTTGCATTTATTCAGGGGAAACAAGCACTTGGCCCAAGCACGAAGACTTTTCCTCCCCATTAGCGAAGGCTCAGCTGCTGGGATCGATTTGCTCTCATTTCCTCCCCCCCCTTTTTTTCCCTTTCTTTTCAAGTAGGCTTCCCGACCCCTCAATCCGCCTGCCTGAACCCGGCACCCCAGGACCATCTCAAGTCTCTCCTCAGGCTACTGGAAGTGGGCGGCAGGCTTTCCCGTTAAAGCGGCTAGAAATCCCTTTGTTCGCCTTGCAGAAGCCGGGGCGGGGGCGGAGGGGAGAAGGGAAAACGGTGCAAAAAAAAAAAAGGCAGCTTACTCACCGGAGATCTCCGCCTGGGGAACCACGTTCGGGCTGAATCCTTTCGCTCCATAGAGTTGCCGGAGCTCCGAACAGCTCCTCGCCTTGTTGCCACCTTCAGTCCTGGCCGTACAGGTCGCGGCGACACACAGTAGCCAAAATCCCTCCGGGAAGAAACGCATCCTGCCGCTTGTCCCCAATCCCTCGTCTAAAAGGAACCTGCAGGCGCCGCGGGAGGAAAAAAAATAAAATAAAATAGAGGAGCAGCGTCCCGCCGGTCTCCGCGTGCCGCTCGGTACTCTCTTTTCAAGAGCTCTTGCTGGTGGCGGGGAGGTGATCGCTCAACCCCTCCTTCCGCTGGGCATCCCTCCCTTCGGATGCCGTCCTTTTTCTCCCCCGCTGGCAACAAGCAAACCCTTCAGGGGGAGGCGGCGAACAATACAATCACAGCGCGCAGCGCACAAGGTGGCCAAGTCAGCGGTGGGGGTCAGGCCACTTCCAGACAGGGAAGAGGCGGCCAAGGGGCGCGCTTTCCAAAGCGAAGAGGTGAAAGGTGGGGAAGAGGCTGAACTTCGATATAATGCACAACGGCCACTCTCAAAAAGCAGATCCCGGCGACGGAAATCCTCGCGTGCCGGCTCCTGAGATCGGCTCCAAAAACAAATGGAGAAAGTGGGAGGTTGCATAGGAAAACAAAAAAACAGAAAAAACCAAACGGAGCTTTTGTATACAATGTGTGATGATGATGATATTATTTTTTTTAAAAATCCTTTGGTTTTGGTTTTAGTTTTTTTTTTTTTTTTTTTTAAAAACACAGTTAAAGGAGACGTTTCATCTTTCAGGTCTTGCCCAGAAGTGTGGAGAAACCAAATGATGCTAATAAAGGTGGGGAAATGGTTATAAGTCTGGGAGGGAAGTTTGAGCGCGGAAAACGAGGATGGAGGAGAAGAAGCGGCACCAGGCGCTCTTTCCCCCAACCGGACTAAGCGCAGGTCTCCCAGGCAGGAGGGAGTAACGCGCGCGCCTGGATGACTCCGCTGCACCCGCGGACGGTGGCGGCGGCAGCACGAAACAGCAGCACCAGCAGCACCACCACCTGCGAACGCAGCCAGAACCAGAAAGAGGCGGCTCCACAACAAGGCAAGGCTTCCCCGCCGGACGTGACATCACACCCAAAGACGGCCAATCTGAAAAGAGCGTAGCTTTTTTGCCCAGCGATCCCGTCGAAGCCCCGCCCCCTTATTTCAACAGCACGCGCAGATGTGGGATGCTTCTTTCCAACCCCCCCCCTCTAAAAAAAAAACCAAACCTGCTGCTGGTGATCCCGGCTCCTTGTTGGGATCGCCGTGCCAAAACCAACTGAACTGAACCGAGAAGCGGGAGGCCGGTTTGTCTTGAGGAGAAATCGGAGCACGGTTGCGTTAAAAGCAGGGCAGCACGGAGAGAAGGAGGGAAGGGAGCGCATTGTGTGCACCCCGCCTTCCAGACACACGTACACACCCAACGCACGTTATGGCTGAACAAGTTATGAGGTTATTTAGTATGCGCAAACGGAGAGGAGGCAACCTCTGGACACAATTCAAAGAACGTGGCAAGCATCTGTTTTGCTTACGGTTCCGGCGAGACACCGGAGAAAATAACCCTAAAACGGCGGAGGCGACTTTGTCTTCTTCTGATCTGGATTATAATCCCCAAATCCCTTTTGCCGTTGACAATTCTGTGTGGAACTGATAAGATGTCAAAATCCAACAATCTCCGAAAAAGACCCCTGATTGCCCGCGTAAAAATGGATTAGTTGGCCGCCGTGGGTGCTGGAGAGCTACAACTGAACCTTCAGTCAATGGGTTTAAATAGCGCGGTGCTCGTGTTAAATGACACCCTGCCTGGAATCCCGCCCGCCGCCGCCGCCGCCACAGCCGAGAGCTGCTTTGATCTGCGCTAGTTCATCTCGTGCAGATATAAGGCGGGCGAACCTTTCGCGGCCAGTAGAGGTGAATAGCGGCAAAGCACTTGCGCTATTGTTTCGGCCTCGCCTCTCTTAAGTGCGCTTGATTGACTGGTGAGGGACTCCAGTCCAGAGCCTCTCGGATTTCGTTCAGGAGCTGCTAAAATGATTAGCATTGACCGAACATACCGTACTTACCAGCCCTGGTTTCCAGAAAGGAATACAGTAGCATTTATCAGAAATATCTCTCTTCAATAAGGGACTAAAACTGAGGATGTCGGGTGGAGAGGGAGGAAAAAAGCCTCTCCCCTTCCTTTCCCAAGGTAATTGTTCACAAAAAGTCCCAGAGTGCCAGTAGGTTCCACCTCAAGTATAAAGTACTCAATTTATTTATTTATTTATTGGTTCGATTTATATGCCGCCCTTCTCCGGAGACTCAGGGCAGCTTACAATGCGTTAAGCAATAGCCTTCATACTTTTTGTATATACATGCTTAGTAGGGCTTTTGCCCCCCCCCCCCAAACGGTGTTCTTTTTTTAAATACAAAGTCATCTTATTGCCCCCACAATCCGGGTCCTCATTTTACCTACTTTGAAAGGATGGAAGGCTGAGTCAACCTTGAGCCTGGTAAGATTTGAACTTGCAGTAATTGCAGGCAGCTGGTGTTCCTTAACAGTGCTTTAGTCTGCTGTGCCACCAAGGCTCAATCATTTGTCTGAAGTGGTCTAGGGTTTCCTGCCTAAGCAGAGGGTTGGACTCCAAGGTCCCTTCCAACTCTGTTATTCTATTTCTACTCTTGCTGGATATTAACCATCAGAGTAAAAGACAAGAGCAGCCTCTGTGTTGCGGGATGCCCAGTTTGCATAAAACAAAAGCTAATGCTAGTCGTCACAGAATAGGTTTTTCTGGGGGGGGGGGTGTCCAAAAAGGCAATCAGCAACTGTTAGGGGAAGTGCTTGACATTTCTGTGAGTAGTTAGAAAGCACAAAATGAAATTATTCACTAAAAGATAATTCTGGGTTATGACTGAAACACAAGGGGCTACACCTTGTCAAGATATTTGACAAAAGTCTTTGCGCATAGTGGGGCATTCTTCAAGGAGGAAAAGTTCCCAACCTCAAGAGAAATTTCTCTGGGCCACTAGTCATATTCCTCTGTGAAAAGAATCAGTCTAACAGGTTTCCCATCCCTTCAGGAGGAAAGAAAGAAAGGAACTCACTGTTTCTAGAGGGAAATGCTGAACAATTGCTTTTTGTCTGGCTTTCCAGTGCTGGGATCATTCTGATGAGGAGGCTTTTATTTTGACCAGGCTGTACCACTTTGAGAGCTGAATGCTGCACTTGACCCTTGGCATGCCAGAGATTCAAATGGATGGGACCATGATAAAAACTAAATTTGATATAATTTAAATCGATTAAATACTCTTAGGTTATTACTGTGCATATAATAGTTCTCTATTTGCATCATAGTAAAATTGGCAACTCTGAAGGGCACTGAAGCCTTATCCAGTGCCTTATAATCTCCATTCTTGATTAGACTAGAACTGCATTTGAGAATCCTGAAATAAACTTTTTTTCATCCAATGTCTTTTGATTATGCTGGTTGGAAATTAGGAAAGTTATAATCCCAAATGCTGGGAATATCAGGTTGAAGAAGACGGCCTAAAATAAGGTATTTGACAACCCATTTTTGCCTAAGCCATTATTGCATTCTGAATGATCAGAAACATATTCTTGCTAAATTCTGAAAACACACACATTTCACATAAAAGTATGGCATTGACATTATTCATTAATTCCTTTCTTTGTTTTGTGGATTTATAGCCACCTTTCTACTAATGTTCAAGGCAGTTCCTTCATTATATTCTTTTTTTCACACTGTAGAGGGTGTGAAATCTTTTGAGAGCTAATTCTTGGAACATCAACACATTGAACAAAGGATTTGGGTAATCAGCAGCTGAAAAAGAAATAACTCCTAATTTGCAGATCAGAATAGCCTGCAGTCTTCTACCAGACAAAGTGGTTTCTGAAGAAGAAACCTAAAGTATAAGAGAGAAGACTGAAACAGAACATGAGACAAGTAGTATATAAACAGAAAATAACAAAGCAAAATAAAGCCAGTGATAGAAAATAAGAATTCTTCCAGCATGAAGACCACTGCCTCACAACAATATGGGTGGCAAACAAACAAAAAACTAAATAAGTAAATACCACTGTAGTCAGTCACCAAGAGAAAGTTCTGTCTTCAGAACAGCTGATTCAAGTATTAGAATGTTCCAGGGTGGTACAGAATGTTCTTGGTACAAAATAAGAATGTGAAGAAAAAGAAGGGGGCACAAAGAAAAATCTCTTTCCTGCAATTTTCTATTCCAACCTGAAGAACTTGAATGCTTGAAAGGAAGAACAAAAGATATAGAAATATATAAAAAGAAAACCCCATCTGTATTGGTTCTGAACATGATACTGTACTTTGATTTGTTTGAAAGTCAGAATATCCATCTTAATATACTGAAAATGAACCTAAATTTTATAGAATTTTCATCTAAAGTAAGCATGGATCTATTTTATGTTGTATAATCATCAAGATCATTCTTACCAATTCAGAGCTCCACTTTTCCACAAAGCACAGTAATGATAACTGATGCATATTATAATTTGCATCAACCAAGTTGTAGAATCATGTCTTTTGTGTTAATTTATTTATTTTGCCTTAATTTACTTACATTTTTACTAAAATTGATGGAAATTGCTTCCAAACAATTCTGATTTAGATGGCAATCAACATGACTGACATCAGAAATTTCTAGAGAGGTATGGGAAAGATTAAAATTATTATACCCATAATTGCCTGCCACTGAATATTAGGATATGGTAAAGCTTGCTAAAAGCTCAGTTGATTTTTTTTTAATTAGACTACAAAGAAAATAAATGTTGAAAACAAGTTTGTTTATGCAAAGCCTTCCTATTTCTTTTTTCTTTTTTAAATTTTTAAATAGATTTGACTGTACGCTGCCTCTAATAGTCTCTAGTGCATTACAGAAGTAAAACAATAAGTAAAATATAGTTACGTCATCAAATATCTTTGGTATTTCTAGTGTAAAATATGAATAAGTGAAAAGTTTATTTTTTATAAAAACGTTCTGTCCAATTGGCATGGCTTCCTTCAGCTTTCTTCAGCTTTTTTGTTGTTCAAAAATGCCATGATTCAACCATTTTAAGAACATTTATTCAAAAGCTCACTCAGCCAAAAAGCCATTCCTTCTAATGAAGATGAGTAATTCTTACCAGTATTTGTGTGTTCAGACTGATTAGCTAAGACAATTTTAGGGTATTTTAAAATTACAGTTATTTGTATATTATATGATTCAACTGAAAGGAAATTCTTGAAATAATCATAGTGCAAAGACTCAGCACAGAAGGATTGTCTCTATTCATCAACCAAAATCCAGTGTGTTGTAAGGCACAGTTAAGGCACAATAAAGAGTCTTTATTAGAGACAGTAATATCCTAGAAGTTCATATTTAATCTGCTACAAAAGCTGAAGAATGCATAATAGGACATGCTTTTATGAGATCAATTAAAAATAAAATGATTAATTTTCTGAAACTCTCCATCAAGAAGGTTTTGACGTGGATTATAAATCTTGTAATATATAAATAACATAGTAAGAGGTAGTCCTTGATGTACAACAGTTCATTTAGTGATCTTTTGAAGTTACATCAGCACTGAAAAAAGTGACATGACCATTTTTTTACACTTTATGACTGTTGCAGCATCCCGACAGACATGTGATCAAAATTCAGATGCTGGGCAACTGACTCATATTTATGACAGTTGCAATGTCCCAGGATCATGTGATCCCCTTTTGCGAACCTCTGAGAAGTAAAGTCAATGGGGACGTCAGATTCACTTAACAACCATATTATTAACTTAATAACTTGTAACATGGGGCAAAATTCACTTTCACTTAGTAACAGAAATTAAGTTGAGGCCTACCTGTCATTGAACAAGATATAAGGCATGTGATAGATAAAGAAAATAAATATTAAATGCAAGGGACGACAAGCCAGAGGAGATAAAAAGATTCACTCACATAGTTGCACCTGAAGTTTACAATTTATCACAATAGTCCTATGTAACTGTTCAGGCTGAATGCATGAGGCAGCATCTCTAGGTAGAGCCCAGTTGTGTGCATAGAAGGTCCACCTTAATATTACTGCAATGATCCTAGCATTTGCATTTGATAAATTAAGTACTACTTTGAAAATATCAAGATAGCATGTGTTAAGGGAAAGTGCTTTCCTTCATACCTCTGTGCATATTTAGCAAATTACAGAGCATTGCACATATGGAAATACTAAGGGTGCACTAGCATGATGCCCCAGCTATCTACACCCTGTCTACACTCATCCTGTACACCCTGTCTACATCGCTGTCTAAATATCTAAACAGGACTGATTATGAGTTGGAATGTAGTTTTGCAGATATAAGTGGATTAAGGTCTCAGGATGCAGTGTGTTAGTACATCTTCCAAAGTAATAACGAAATGCATGACAATTGAATAACCCTCATTTATCGCCAGGATGTTAAACAAAATTGGAGAAGAGACATTTTTGTTTTCATTGTTCTGGTTTTCTTACAAATATAATTTTTTGTCTATTTCTTGTTTCTTTCTCTCTTTTTCTGTCTATTTCTTGCCCTGCATTCAAGTTATAATATAAATGGTTTCTGTGAGTATTGATGTATAAGTGATAAAAGGAACATTCAATAACAGAAATTATGAGAGAAGATTGTTAAGAATATATATTTAATACTCATATCAAATCTTTAACAGGACAATTTTTTTGAAGCCAAACATTAGAAATCTGAAAAAGACAGCCATGATTAACTGTGTAGGAGCGTTCTTATTTTTTTAAAGCAGTATCTAATTTACAAGGTGTAAAAGCTAATCATAGGTGTAAATGCTTACAAAATCAGAGGTAAATTTTACCATAGTTCTAAATACCTTAGTTAAAGGCAAATCCTGCTGAGATCAGTTGGAGGTTCAAATAATATAGTTATGACTACTGGATAAATCTCAGTATTCTCAGTGTGATGTAGGGGTAGGGAATAGAACATCTCTAAATGTTCATAATTTTCTTGTAATTCAAAAACTGACATAAGCCTTTAAAGCACAGTGGAACTACCAGAGGACTAGAAAAGAGCTGATATGCTTCCAATCTTTTAAGAGGGAAAAAAGTCTATTCAGGAAACTACAGACTAGTCAGTTTGACATCAATACCTGGGAAAATCCTGAAACAGATAATTAAGCAGTGGATTTGTGAGTCTTTAGAAATGAACAAGGGAATTAATAGATTTGTTAAGAACATATCATGCCAAACAAATCTTATTGCCTTGTGTAATAAATTAGTGGATCAAGAAAATGCTATGGCTATAGTATATTTAGATTTCAATAAGTCATTTGATAAAGTAGATCGCAGCCTGCTTCCTGATAAGAACAATGTGGGATAAACAGTACCATAACAAATTGATCTGTAATTGGCTGAACAACACACTCAGTGTGTCCTCAATGGAACTACTTCTTCTTGGAGGGAAGCGTGCAGTGTGGTATCTCAAAGTTCTGTTTTGGGCCCAGTGCTCTTCAACATCTTCTTAAATGACCTAGATGACGAGACTGAAGAAATTCTCATCAAATTTGTGGATGACTCAAAACTGATGGGAATTGATAACGCTTCAGAAGAGAAATTCAAGTTTCAGAAGGATCTTGACAGACTTAAGATCTGGGCTCTATCCAGCAAGATATTCAGTGGTGAGATAAGTAAGGTCCTGAATTTACACAACAAAAAAATAGATGCGCAAATACAGGATAGGCAATATCTGGCTCAACTGTAGTGCCCATGAGAGAGAACTTGATGTCCATGGGACCACCATTGAAATATGAGACAGCAGTGTGCTGCAGTTGCTAGAAATGTCAATGCAGTTCTAGGCTGCATCAACAGAGGGATCACACCCGTATCATGGGAAGTGATAATACTGCTCTGTACTGCACTGGTGAGGCCCATATTTGGAATTCTGAGTGCAGTTCTGGTCACCACAATAAAAAAAGATGCTGAGGCCCTAAAAAGAGTGCAGAGAAGAGCACCAAAAACAATAAAGGGTCTGGAGGCTAAATCTGTTAATAATGGATAAAGGAACTAGATATATTTAACTTAACAAAGAAGAGATTGAAGTGCGGCATGATAGCAGTCTTCTAATATTTGAAGAACAGAAAAGTTGATGTTGATTTAGTCTCTACAGCCCAAGACAAGAAGTAATGAATAGAAGTTCATAAGAGGGAGATCCAACCTGGAAATAAGGAGGAATTTACCAACAGTAAGAACTACTGAGCAATGAAACAACTTGCCTCCCAAAGTTGTGGGTGCTCCATCACTAGACGTTTTCAAGAAAAGTTTGAACAACCTTTTGTCTGTGAAAGTGTGAGGTGTCTTGTCTTGGGCAGAGTGTTGGACTAGAAGACCTCCAAGGTTTCTTCTTGGAGCCCTATGATTTTATGATTCTAAATCAATCCACAAGAAGGCTAAAATTACTTTTATTAAGAATGCCTATAATAACCAAATATTGCAAAATCAGTTGTGTTGTACTTCTTGCTCCTTCATATGAATTAATGAAGTGTCTCAGTGGTTTAAGAATGGTATCTGGACATTAAAAATGTTTTATCTCCTTTTCCCTAGATAACACAACCTGCATATCTCTGTCAAGGTCATATTCCTTGCTCTCTGTAAGTCATCTGGCCATTTTTCTTCTGTTGCAACACTATATTTTATGTTTCCATTGAAAGTATAAGAATTGTTTTAAAATGTTCTTTAACACATTTAAATGTTCTTTAACACATGTAAATTGGCATAAATACACTTGGTTCAAATAAATATATTTTACTTCTTTTTAGTGACCATGAGTTTTGTGGATTAATGGGTGTTATCAAAAAATGAAGGAGATATGCCCTATTATTTCTTATCTCTTTCACACTAATAGTCACTCATTGAAACTTATTCCGTTTCTTGGCCACAAATTTTCTTTCAGAACTCATCTATTGGCAGCTCGAGAGAGATATCTAAAGAAGTCTTCACAATTTCTCAGGGGCTGAATTTCCTTTTAGTAGAGATTATTACAGAACATCAATGGGATGAATCCCTTTGTGAGGCTTCTCCCTGGAATCTAATAGAAGCTTGGGAAAGAAGAGATTGTTTTGAAGAAAGAAAGGACACAAGGTCCAGTTTGGTGAAGTGGTTAAGGTGCCGGGCTAGAAATTGGTAGAACTCAAAAGTCGCTGGTTGAATTTGGGATAGTCACTCTCTCAGTCTAAGCCACTTCACAGAGTTAATATTGTGGAGCAGTAAGTATTATGCTTTAAGCTGTCTTAAACTGAAAAAAAAATAAAGTGGAATACAAATCTAATAAATTCACACATATCTCTTGTCTGCCTTGTAAATGACTTAAGTGCAAGATTAATTTCTCTGAGAATTTCACAGAAGTCACTTTTCTTTGAGATAAAGCCAAAGTATCCTTTGAACAAACTGAATGAGAAAAGGTAGAAAAATGCAGAATTTCCTTCTCTGTCTCTAGTGACTTCCTTCCCAAGTCCACTCTTTACATGTGCATTTGCATGGGAATCTCCAATACATATCTTCAGGCATTGACCAGGATTCAGAAGATGTAAATCCCATTCTAAGAGAACTAAAAACAAGTAGGAACAAGTTCTGGAACAGCTGCTAATGTTCAAAGAGACCAGGAGCATTAATAAGACTTTCGATCAATCGGTAGATATTAAAGATTTTTCTTGGCTGTTATCTCTAGTTGTTGTATTCAATCAAGATACTAAGATCTGTGCATCAGGATAGCAGCATCAGGACCAATCGAGTGACAGGCTATATGGCAATATTTTTCAAAATTGGCATGCTGGCTTTGAAATTCTAGGACTTGCAGTCCACGCATCTTAAAGTTGCCAAGTTTATAAAACACTGGTGTATGGTATTCCAGAAGGCAGGTGCTGCAACAGATAAAACTAACTTTACTTTTGATCTTTTTATTCAAATATTGAAAATAATACCTATATAAATACGTGCATATAAAATATAATTTACACCTACAGGATGCCGAATATTTATTTAAAAAAACCATTTTTAACATTGGTTTCCCCAACCCATCCCTTCCAGGTATGCTGAAATTCCATCTGCCAGGATTCCATTAGTCAACCGGAGTGAAGATTATAGTTCCAGTTGATTTGTAAGATTTATTTTCACAAGGCTAAATATTAATGCATCTCTAATTCATTAAATTCAAATGTGTGTTAACATCTAATTTTCCTTTATTCAAGAATTGATGAAATCAAAACATGGAGAAATGCAGCTGGTTGAATTTTCAAATTGTTACCTTCAGCTTTCAAGCATGGCATCAGTGTTAAATTTCTTGTAATTCTTACTGAAAGCTAGAGTTTCTCCCTTATGGTTAAGTAGAATTTAGCTTGACAGAATTCACTGCATTGGCTGTTAGGGGAAAAAAATCCTTACAAGAATGATTTTGATACAAACCTGACTGTGAATAAAATACTGTAAGTTACAGAACTTTCAAAATGTATTCACTGTTAACTAAAAGCTTGTCAGTCAGATTCAATGATTTACAGACTGACATTTGGGGAAAGAATGCTGTCTTAAAAAAACAAAAAGAAAATAACATTGATAATCTGCCACTGATGTCTCAACACTGGAAAATTTAGAAAAGAATCATGTTGTGCAAAGTTGAAAAGCCATAGGACAGCTACAAAATCACAAGAACTAGGAAGGGATGAAAAAATCCTGAAAAAATGGAACAACTTTCTGAAAGATGAAATATTTAATTTGAACCTTCTCTTTGGTATACTCCTGTAAAAACAAAAGAGGCATAGAAAAATGGATTGCGAACACGAAAGAATTGCAGGAAAAAGATGAAACAGACTATTATTTAGTATGGCAGAGATGGTATAACTGGTTGGAAAAAAAGAAAGGAATACAAAAATAGGGACCCAAAACAGAGGTCAAAATTCATAGAGAAGAATTGGGTACCAATTAAGAAAGATAGTTAATTTAACATGGAATTTATGATATTGTCTTATATGTAAACATATAGAGGTATAGATAAGAATATAAATATAATCTACCAATGTGACAAATTGGAAAATGGAGTCGTAAGACTTGATTTATGTTTATTTGTTTTGTTTTGTATGTCGTATTGTTGTATCTATGTTTGTTCGCTATTTTTAACCAATAAAAAATTAAAAAAAAATCCTGAGAAAATGGAACAACTTTCTGAAAGATAAAATATTTAATTTGAATCTTCTCTTTGGTATACTCCTGTAAAAACAAAAGAAGCATAGAAATACAATATAGCAATATATCATAAAGACTGCAGCGAGGATTTTCATAGGTCATTACAGATCTGTTGAATGCTAGACTGGAGTCTCTCTCCCTCTCTCTCTCTCTCTCCCTCCCTCCCTCTCCCCTTCCCTCCTCCTCTTTTGTTTGCGTTCACGTGTGGGAGTGACTTTTCCCATCAACTTTTATGGCAAACAAATTGCCTTCAATTTGTTAAAATATGGAAAATGTTTTTATATTTTTAGGCTTTTGTAGATGGGATGCTGTGTTGGGTCTTGGCTATCCTCTCACAAGGTACAGCATATATGAAAATGCCCTGTCTTTCATTTCATTTCATCCACTTTCCAGCAATCTGCAGCATCTCTTGCTTTCTACACTTCGATTAACTTTCTAGAGAAGATTTCATTATTAGTTATTTTTTAGAGCCCAGAAAGTAGGAGAGCTAAGGGAGACTACAGAGTGTTGAAGAACAGCATAGCAGAATAATAGGAAGAACTCTGCCTCCTCTGGCCATAAGAAAAAAACATGTCTTGTTAGAAATGTCACCAGAAGATATTCCCAAATACCTTCAGGGAAAAAAGCTAACAAAATAGTAACGTGCTTTGACTTGGGAAGAATTTTTTTAAAATCTTTGAGAATACATATTGACACAGTGTTATTTTCTATATTCATAGTCCCACAGAAACATTATCTTCTGTTCTCTGGGTGTTCTTATTCATCATTTTATTTTATTTGTGCAATCCTATTACAATATATACACACACATTTATATCCTAAGATTGTTCTTAAGCAAATGCATCTAGGATTTGTAACCTGTTCCTTAGCATTTACAATTTCCTAGCTGTCTTTTTACTGTGAAATTTAATTATTAAAATTCAGTTTGTTAGTAGCAGTTGAATTCTGCTATTCATCCCCTATTTGTTCAGCCTTTTTCTACTTTCTAAAATAAAGGAAAATTGCTGGCTTCAAATCTGTGAGGATTTGAAGCAATGGTGAGTTGTCTTTTCTTCTTTGATATGTGTCACTCAAAGCAGACTGAACAATAATTATAACAAACCTTCATTGCTGTCCTTCTTCACCATTTCTGTTATTATATTACTAATCTCTCTAAAGATTTACAACTGACTCTTTCTGTCATTCAGCTCCGTTCAAAGCAAACAATGTATTCATATCAGTGGTTGGTTGCCCCCAGTTCGGACCGGTTCACAAGAACCGGTAATAAAACTGGCGGGAATCTTCATCATAGAAGCTTCTGTGATTAGATAAATAGGTATCACTTTGATGGGAAGGTAACAGCATTCTGTGCCCCTCGGCATAAAGTCATGTTGGCCACATGACTACATTTAGACAATGCTGGCTCCCTCAGCTAAGAACTGGAGAGGAGTACTGCTCCCTAGAGTCAGAACGATGGAACAGGGGAACCCATTATCTTCACTTTTATACTATTGTTTGTGTAGAATCCATAGTGGAAGCCTTTACAAAACATAATGTCTGCATTCATCTGCCATGCTAAGCCAAACAAAGCACCCACTGGTTAGCATTATATATTTATAATGCTATGGTCTCCACTTTAGACCCACCTTGAAATGAGACAAACGGCTCAATAAAGATTAAATTTCAGGTTCCTGACTAAAGATTGTCAAATGTCAATCGATCAAAAAGCCATGTTATGAAAAAAATGTAGATAATGTGATACAAAATACAACAAATGATGAGGACATCTAAATGATATGCTAATCACTTGATTTATCTTAAATAGCAAAACTTTAACATGATATCACTTTTTCTAATAAGGCCAATTTAAAGGAACTTTCATGGGTTACTTAGATTGAGTGTTTTAGCAATCAAGTAATTTTTGTACATATTGGCAGTTTCCTGGGATAACTCTCTTGAATTTAATCAGTGGAGGAAACACATCACTTTCTCTATTATAATCAATGGAGGAGACATAAACAATTAACATCTGACCCACCACAATCTTTCAGGGCATTATTTTTATTTCAAGCGTTCTCCCAAGCCACTAATTCTGCTGCGTTATCTGAAAGAATATAGATTTGTGAGCTAAGATGTCAGAGTCATATCAACACAAATACAAAGCACAACTGCATAGAGACAGAAAGCCAACATGACCAGCTTCTCTATATAGTCTACTTATGTAATTATACTTAACATAACATTTAATTTTTAAAATTAACTTTTAAAACATTGCAATTAACATTTCTTGAAAAGTATTGGTTATTTGTAGTATTATACATAAGAGTAAGAGAAACCCAACTTTTTATTTCTACCTACCTACCTACTTACTGTTGGAAGAAATATCCTTCTGGAAACATGGTGGCTGATTGGAAAGATGGTTTTTAATGGTAGACAAGACCACATGGTTTGAGGTCCTGGGCAAAAAGCACATGGTTAAGAGAGAGAGAGATTTGTACCCTCTGTTCAGCTTTGCATTTGAGCTTGTGTTCTGATTTATTTATTTATTTTTATTTATTTTTTAAATTTTTATACCGCCCCCTCTCCCAAAGGACTCGAGGCGGTGAACAGCCAAAATTAAAAACACACAATACAAACATTAAAATACTTTAAAACGAAATTAAATTTATCTTTGGCTTCCCCAATTTAAAACCCTTACCCATAAAATTCCCCAATTAAAAGATTTTTAACCCAGCCCAGCTTGCTGAAATAAAAAAGTCTTCAGGGCCCGGCAGAAGGTCCGGAGGTCCAGGATCAGTCGTATCCCTGGGGGTAGCTCATTCCAGAGGGCAGGGGCCCCACAGAGAAGGCTCTTCCCCGGCGGGTTGCTAGCCGACATTGCCTGACCGACGGCACCCTGAGGAGGCCTTCTCTGTGGGAGCGTATTGGCCGGTGGGAGGTTATTGGAGGCAGAAGGTAGTCTTGTAAATAACCAGGCCCTAAGCCATGGAGCGCTTTGAAGATGAGAACCAATACCTTGAAGCACACCCGGAAGACCACTGGAAGCCAATGCAGCTCGCGCAGGAGAGGTGTCACGTGGGAGCGCCATGTTGCCCCCATAAGTACCCACGCGGCCGCATTCTGCACCAGTTGGAGTCTCTGAGTGCTCCTCAAGGGGAGCCCCATGTAGAGAGCATTGCAGTAGTCCAGGCGGGAAGTGACGAGGGCATGAGTGACTGTGCATAAGGAGTCCCGATCCAGAAAGGGGCGCAACTGGTGTATCAGGCAAACCTGATAGAAAACCCCCCTGGCCACGGCCGTCATATGCTCTTCTAAAGACAGCCATGCATCCAGGAGGACACCCAAGTTACGCGCCCTCTCTGTGGGGGCCAATGTCTCGCCCCCAATAGTCAGCGATGGCACCAGCTGATTATATCAGGACGCCGGCAGCCACAGCCACTCAGTCTTGGAGGGGTTGAGTTGGAGCCTGTTCCTCCCCATCCAGATTGATTGTCAGATTCCCATGGGGCCATGCATGGTAACCCTGCAGGTTGTATTTTGTGTCCCAAGCTTGGTTGACTCTTGCTGGGTGATGATGTAATAAAAGGGCTTTGGGCAATTCCTACTATGGCTCTGCCTGAAGGAGGTAGATCTTTGTTATGTAGAAAAGACTGGTCCAGGCCTTAATGGCCCATTGACAAAGGTGTGGGGGGGGCTGAGTTTCTGCCTCCCTTTTAGGGGAAATATTCTGTCCTTTTAATATTTCCTAAAATATCTCATTTTCCTAGGAGAGGGGTGGGTGCTAATTTCCTACACTACCTAAATATATATGTCCATACACTTTGGTTTGCAACTAAACAGTGTGTGAGTGTGTGTGTGTGTGTGTGTGTGTGTGCGCATGCATGTGTGCGCGCGAACATGCAAAGTTCAAATTGCTGTTGGTTGTTGTTTTTCTGTATAACCTGAAATTATAAATTGCTCATGTTTGCATAAAAAAAATCTTAAAGCCACATATATTTTGTTTCAGAACATAGAGAACAATAAACTGTGGTTAGTTGAAATTAATGCTTTTGATGTTCTCCTATTAGTACAAACATCTGAATGTGACATTTCCTTGAAAACCAGTTTGGAGTTTAAAAATTTATCAGATCCTCCCATGTTTACAAATCTTTTGATTTCTTATCTGGGTAAGAATTATTCTGATTTAATTGATTTTATGAATAAACCTAGAAAATACCCAAAATATGCATTTAACATACTGATAATCAAATGATAGTCAAAATAATTATATTAAAATATGACACTGGGATCTCCTTTTATATAATACAGGGTTTCTTCACTTTTCTGGTTTTTTAAACTCTTGCAACCATTTCTTTCAAAATGAAAAATTAGTTTCTTAATCTGAGATCTCATGTTACATTTTAAAAAATCAAAATGATAGAACTTTCCCCAAATCTCTTTGCTATTATTCAAAACTATTCAGTTGAACACCTTAAAAAATATTTGTGAAATAACACAATAAATGCACGTTTTTTTCCTCCTGTGATATGTTGCATAAACTGAAAAACTGGTAGTCTGCACTATTACTCATATCTTTAAATGCAAGATTGCTTATTTTGTTTACAATATCTTTGAACAATTCCCCCACCATTTTCCTTTTATTTTTATTCTTTTAACTTTTTCTCAGCAAAGCCAAGAAACTACAGAGACCCAGTATGAATTTTAGTTCAGTAATGGATTCTTCCCTTTCAAGTGTCTCATCTAAGGAAATTGGCACCATATTAACCTTAGATAGCATATCTCAACCTGATGGTCCCCAAGATATGTTGATTGTCATGTTTCTAACTGGTGTTGTAGCAATACTGCTTGGTGACAACACATTCTGTAGTAAATTAAAGGGATTTGTTCTATTGAATGGCCTATTAGCCAGTTGAGATCTCTTGAGGATTCTCTAAAAGCAGTGACTGCCTCATAAACATCAGATGAAAGTGATGGAGGAGGGGGACTCTCTTAAGCAAAGAGTCTTGTCTAGAGGGAGCAAGAACCTGGGGAAAACAGATTTCATGTGACTCTGCCTAAGAATTCATGCCCAAAGCTGAAAAGGCCCTAAGAGAATCACTAAGGTAATATTGGCAGGGAATCTCTTAAATGCTATTTGTACTGTTTAAATAGTATTCCAGTCCATTGTCTCTCTATTTCATGTTTGTTAGGTAACCTGCAGATGAATGACTAATAATTCTGGAATATAGATCTCAACCTTATATAACCTGTTGCAATTAAATGTTGCTTTCATTTTTTTATATTGTTGCTTTTATTAACATAACAATCATTTTTATTACTATACCGGTAGTATTAGATTTGTTATCTAGCATCACACAATCCAAACACACTTTGTCCAGGTAATCCTGCTTTAGAAGCAATCTGGAGCCATTTATTAAGAGTTATTTCTGGGATAAAGGTGAATTCCTATTCTGCTGCGACTGCGTCCCAATTATAACAAGGGAGATATGTGTCCATTCAAGAACAGATGGTGGCAATGTTAACTATCTGTCCAGATAGAACTCTTTACTTGGGTTATCAGCCACACAGAGATATCCTGAAATTTAGGCAAAGAGGATAGGAAGGTAGAGATTACAGAAAGGTTTTTGCAAGGTGTTTTGCCCATTGATAATAGACCAACACCTCTTAAGACATCATGCTGAGCAAGACCGAAACAACATATGGAATTTCAGATGGTGGCAAAATAGCATATGTGGCCTATAAGATTGATTGATCGAGCAATCAATCAAGCTCTTTGAAGATAAATGTAAGAATTTGTAAAAGCAACTGAAATGGACAAGTTAGATTAGTCCTTTTTGGCATATAGGACCATTTCATTTAATACTATAATGATTTCTAATTGGCTGGGGATAATCTAGAGAGCTGTGATACTTTATTGTTGTTGTTGTTTAAAACACCAATGTGTAGGGATGAGGGGAAGATACATTTCAGTGCTTAATATTTTGCTCTCGCCAAAATCTACTTTTCATACTAATTATGTTGCACACTGAACATTTCGTATTGGTCTAATATTTATTTCTTTAGCTTTGAGATATATCATTGTGCTCATGCTTTCTACTTCTAAGTGCTGAATGAGGAAGACAGACATCAGGCTATTTATACACTTTCATTTGATTTGTTACTGTGTGCAAATTGTATAATTATTATATTAAAACAACTAAAGTAGTCAAGATGGCTGTGGCGATGATCATTCCCAAGCATTCAGTTTTTGCTCAGAGATGTATCTGCATTTTCCTTTGCTCATACATCATTCAGACATTTTCCTAACAGATTAAAAAGCAGGGCTGACAGTCTGTCAGCTCTACTCTTTAATAAAGTGGACACCTGCTGCTGGTAAATACTTCTTTTCTCCTCTGGCAAAACAGTCTTTTTCCTAGATTTCTTTAAACTCACAAAGCTCAAGGAGCAAGTAAAGTCAGCTCAACTAAAGGGCTATGCATAGCAATATGCAGGTTATCCTTTTAGTTAGTTGACTTGATATTCATTGTGATTTGGCTTAGATCTTAAATACAGAAAATTTGAATTTGCACAAAGTAGTTAAGTAGTTAAGAGAATAGAAATAGAAAACCAAATCTAAATGATTTTATTAGCAAGATAAACAAAACAAATAAGTGGGAACCAGCTGCATCAAATCTAACATTTTGGTCTTGAGTTTTTAAGACAAATATAACTTTAAATTCTAGGTGTTTTTTAAATCCACATAAATCTTTTTTCATGACAAGCCAGAGTTTTAAAGTTTTTTATGTAGCAATTTTTTTATGGGAGCTTGCTCTTAAATTAATATAAGATTACAGCCTAAGAGGCATAACCCTAATAAAAGATTAGTTTCTAGCAGTAAGGGAAAAGATATAATGACATAGAAATCAATTTAGCCAAGCTAAGGTACTGTGAAACTTAAGGTTATTAATAAGAAGTATGTAATGTTGTTAACTTCCCTTTCTTAAAAATGAATTAAGATTTTCTAATTATGCAGATAAGAATTATAAAACCAAGTGTTCTAGTTGATTTCTCTTTAAACAACAAGTCATAAGTTGTGATTTATCAATCTCAGTGATTGGGTTTGTGCAACATGCCAAGCCAAAACTAAATAAACCATATTATGTCTTTAATGAAAATGTGAATCCAGCAACTACATGACTATTTAATGAGCTATAACTGAGATGGGACTTCCAATTAAGTGCAATAGATACAGCTTTACATAATGAACAACATAACTCTTTCACAAGGAACCTATTTCATTTCATAACCTGTCACTTGCCCGTCAACAAGATCAATGAGTAAGGTACATCAGCAACTGCAAAGTCTTGAGAATTGAGAAACAACATCATTGACAGATGGATTTAAACCACATTTTACTCCACCTAGCAACAGGTTTCTGTAGTTCAGCTAGCAGAGTAATAAATCCAAGACATCAGAGTTTCTATGCATTTCATATTTTGGGTATTAGAAATGAAGCCTGTTTCATTTCTTGAGAAAATAAGGCTTCCAACCTGAAAGGGAGTTTGCCATTACAAGATGACCAAGTACATCTGCAATAGTTATCAGTCATAGCATCTGCTTAAATTTCTAAAAGTTCATATATTTTTAATGATTGCTGTAGACTATAGTTTGTGGCATAGTGGAAAATAGTGTGCATGGCCCAGATGGAAGATATATGTGAATATAAATAGTCATGGTGGTTAATCTAGGGATCATCAGGAAACTGCAGCCACACCTAGGCAAATAGTTTTGTTTTTAACTCAGTTATACAATATTATCTTGGAGATTCACATTAAAAGGGAATGAGTATCATCACCCAGCTCTTTGAAGGTCTATGGAGATTCTCAATCATCCAGGTCCTGGTTGTCCCAAAGATGCTTTTCAAATGGCAATTGGACTTTCTTAGTTTTTTTCCTTGAAAATGTTTGCATCTTATCCAAGAAGCTCCTTCAGTTCAGTTCAGAACTGAAGAAGCTTCTTGGATGAGCAGCAAAACGTTTTCAAAGAAAAAACCAAATAAGTCCAGTTGTCTTTCGAAAAGCACCTTTGGGACTGAAGGGTATAATGGTATCTATAGCTGACTAGTTAACTAAGGAAATGCCAATGTCCATAGCTAGTCAAGTTAGTCCCCCTTATCTCACCCTGCCCTCAGGATACAAAGGAGAAGATATGTGGGTGAATTAAAGTTCAGATGAAACAGGAAATATGGTAATTAGATGTTCAGGTAGGCATTAAGCAGCATCAGGGCAATTTCTGCCATTCTGCAATTTCTGCAGTGACATACAAGAAACAAGGTTGACATCCAGTGTCTAAGACCAAAAGCCACAGTAAGCAGTCCTACTTGATCCTTCGTTCTAGTTAAGCTTAGCACTCTTAACTCTACTTAAAGCCCAGCCTGGAGCTTGATGAAAAATTTACCCTACAGGTTGATATAGCACCTTGTCACAAAATCGAATGAAATCCCAACTGCATCAAATCCCATAGCTGCATAAAAAAGTTGAGGTGCACCAAATCCAATGGGCAAAAATACCTGGAAGCAGGGACTCTGTTCCACTTAAACCTGTAAGGACTTTTACATTAGAATTGGGAAACTGAAGCCAACATTGTTCAGCCAGAGCAAAGGTCTTATAGTGGGAAGCATCTGGAACATAATAAAGTCCTGTGTAAAACTTTACTCCGAGCTATTTTAGTTACTGCAAGTCATAGACCAAAGAGGGTCCTTCCCACCGATACTCCCTGAGTTGGTTATTCTTTTTCTAATGCAAGTAACAAAGCAAATATGGTATTGGATTAGATTTCTTTCTTTCTTTTTTTTAAATTTATTTATTTATTTATTTATTTTTAATTTGTATACCGCCCTTCTCCCTGAGGACTCAGGGCGGTGAACAGCCAAGTAAAAGCATAAACTATAAACATTAAAATACAATTAAAAAGATATATATAAATTTGGCCCCATGATTAAAAATAATAACAAACAATTAAAAACATTTTAAAAAGTGTTAGGCCAGCCCGGCTTGCTGGAAAAAGAAGGTTTTAAGGGCACGGTGTAAGTCACCGAGGTCTTGGATTTTCCTTATCTCTGGGGGCAGCTGATTCCTAATTGATTTTTAATTGGAGGAAGACATTACCTTCCTGATACACCTTCCAACTACACCTGATAGTTGAAGACATAGAGGCAGGTTAGTTTAAAAATTTATTTTATTTATTTATTTTATTTTACTTCGAATTTATATGCCGCCCTTCTTCCTGGGAACTCAGGGCGGTGTACAGCCAGATAAAAACACATAATATAAACATTAAGAACAAATTAAAAGGAAATATCTCAATTTGGCCAAAAATTTAAGAAACATACAAATTTAAAATCATTTAAAAACCATTGTTAGGCCAGCCCGGCTTGTTGGAAAAGGAAAGTTGTAAGGGAACGGCAGAAGGCACTGAGGTCTTGGATTCTCCTTATCTCTGGGGGCAGCTGATTCCAGAGGGTAGGTGCCCCCACAGAGAAGGCCCTCCCCCTGGGGGTCACCAGCCTGCATTGCTTGGCTGATGGCACCCCGAGGAGGCCCTCTCTGTGGGAGCGCACGGGTCGATGGGAGGTCGTCGGTGGCAGAAGGCGGTCTCGGAGATAACTAGGTCCTATGCCATGGAGCGCTTTAAAGGTGGTAACCAACCAACCAAATGAAGTGGATAAGAGTTGGAAGGATCAGTGACATTGCATGGAGAGCAGACAACATGGCAGAATAATGAAAACAGGATTTTGACACAAGACCCACATCTTTTGTTTGTTCATTGTGATGTCATGTGCATTTATGAAAGGGGAAACGTTTGCAGTACAAATCTTCAAGGGTGCTTTCATCATTTGGATTGAAGTAGCAAATGTGTGCTACACCAGGAAGGAATCCTGCTTTGATCCAAAATTAAGCTACCCTTATTCATTTCTAATTTTTGTTTATTCTAATGTATTCCTATTTTTCAGGTATCAAAATATAAGCTGTTTTGGATCACTGCAGGTTGATAGTAGCTTGTCATTCAACAATTGTCTCAAAGCTATTGTGAGATGTCAATTAAATCAGCCATTATTTTTGAATGAAAACATCCACTTTAAATGTTTCTGCCAATTTTTATTGATGTTCCTCACATTAAGTTTTGCAATCTATCAAATTAAGAAATTCCAGGTTTGAAAACTGCTTTATAGCCACCCGACTGAAAATGAATAATTTAAAATGTTGCACAAAAGAAAATGTTTGATATGACAAATAATAAAATGCTCTCTGCTTATAAAACAGCCTTTCCAAAGATACAAATGGATTTTGGCTGCCAGAAATAATATACTCCAGGCATATTCACTGATTATTCAGACACATTTATAACAACTAGTCTACACAATGTTTTGCACTGATAGAACTATATGAGCTTCTATAGCAAAATGTTACCATATGAACTAATTTACTATAGAAAAAAACAAAGGGTGTCTGGGGACAATGGACTCAGAAATTATTGTCTGACACTATAACAGAAGATATAGAGGAGCAACAGATTTTGTGGGATAAAAAAAGAGACTGAGGCTGGTTTGAAAGTGGATTTGGATTTTTTGTTTTTTAAAAAAGCCAGATTACAAAAGTGATATGGAAAAGATGTGGATCTGAAAATTGATTTAAAAATGCCAAAATATAAGATGCCACAATGGATTTACAAATGAAACCAGCTGATGTCATAATAATTAAAGGGAACACACAAATAATAAATCAGAAGAGTGACTTTAAAAGCCTTCTTATTTCGGATTTACAAAAGGGAGTCTTAAACTAATGAAGCTATTTCTGAGAGGAGACAAAGAGAAAATTAAAAGAAATCAGTTTGTTTGATGGACATTATTTGATGACAAAGATCAAGAAAAGTAAACAGAAGGAATTCAAAGTGGATTTATTTGATCAGGGTTAATATATATGTTGTGGTTTGTGATAGCTATTAATGGAATTTCTTTTTGAACAGCACTGAATGACAAGGCTTTAAAGATATTTTCTAAATGGGAAGACATTTCTTTCATTTTATTTCTTACAGAAAGTGATAAGTTGGAATACAAAATTGGTTTATTAGATCAAAGTTAAAACATAATATGTTACCATTTCTGGTAGCTCTTAATAGACTTTTGCTGATTAGAACTAAATGATAGGTTTTTAATAATTTGATAATGGATAATGGATGAGATACGAGAAAAATACATTTTTAAAAATTGAGGTATTATAGAAGGTGTTAAGAGTGTGGTTAAAGCTCACAGTGGATAGCCTGTTAGGAGGATTGGATGCATTCCTGAGAGTAGAATGTTTTCAACATGAACAAGTTTTAAGAGAAATCAGAGTATGTGGCTATGGGAATAGGAGGCTCATCCAAGCCTACCATCTGATTGTATGTACCCAGAGTGTACAGGTAGAAAGGCGAAACATTATTGCCAACCCATCTATCCATATTTTATCTAGCAGTGTACTACAGATTTGGAAAAATGCCAAGTTGACAGTCCTGATTACTAATATGTCATCTTAAAGGATGACCTGTCTTGATTGCTGAGTTATTAAGCTGCTGGTTAATGAACAGGACCATGGCTACTGCTGGACAGTTAAATATTGCTATGTGGAAAACTAAAGGAAAGATTTCATTTAAAGAACTGAATATAAAACTTCAATTTACTGGTACATAGTGCTGTAGTGAAGTGGCATGAAACCAGTTAGCAAAAGAACATGTTTGATTATTAAAGAGGCATATGTCTTCAGGAAGTCCAAAATTATTTAAAGCATATTTGAAATAAATTACTAGGTTATTACGGTAAAATAAATGTACAATACAGAGATCTTGAATGTTGGCTAGGTTTACTATTTTATTTGCAATTATTTGATATAGTTTTTTTTGTATCTGTAGTAATTTATTTGTATATTGTGTATCATAAGTTGAATGTGAGTCACTATCCTGTGAACTATTGTGAGTCACAAGTGTTTGGTTCAGAGGTGGGTTTCAGCAGGTTCTGACCAGTTCTGGAGAACTGGTAGTGGAAATTCGGAGAACCGGTAGTAAAAATTCTGACTGGCCCCGTCCTCATTTATTCTCTGCCTCCGAAGTCCCAGCTGATCGGGAGGAAATGGAGATTTTACAGTATCCTTCCCCTGCCATGCCCACCAAGCCATGCCACGCCCACCAAGCCACACCCACAAAACCAGTAGTAAAAAATTTTGAAACCCACCACTGGTTTGGTTCCAAGCAGCAAATAGAAGCTTCTTAGGTCTCAGTCCAAAGGTTTAAGTCAGTGGTTAGGGTACATCTATTTTTAGAACTTTTTTCAAACAGAAATCTGGATTATAAATTCCAGTTTTTTCAAAGATAACAACATAGATGGAAATAATTAACTTTATTACTTATGACTTTTATTTTGAATTTTAAACACATAATTTTTTGGAAGAATTGAAAATAATACTTAATTCTTCTGCTAACTTGTATTTTATTCTTAGAACAAAATGAAGACTGAGAGATATTGCTCGGCCCAAATTTAGCCCCTCAATTCTAAAGAAAACTGATAATTTGAACTGTACTTCCCCTTCTTTCCTGCCTGCCTGTTGCATATTCTCATATTCTTTTGTTTTGTTCCTGTTTAATGGTAAAACTTGTATTTTGATTAGAGATTTTCCAAAAATCTGATATCCATTTTACAGAACATGGATAACATATTTTGGAACTAAGCCCTCACTAAGTCATTTAAGATTGTGTTGACTAAAAGCAAAACATTTCCATGGCTTGAACATCTGCATTTTTTGTAGGGGTTTACAAAGCCTACAGACCAAGGGTGAAATGTAAAATTTGTTACTACCGGTTCTGTGGGTGTGGCTTGGTGGGGGAGGTGTTAATGTGACTGGATGGGCGTGGCCAACTTTTTTTTTTAAACTTTTCAAAGCATTTTTTCTAATGCTTTGAAAAGCCTCTGCTAATCAGGCAACTCAGCTGGGATCGTCAGAGTGGCATTTTAAAAAGTACCTCTCTGCGATCAGGCAACTCAGCTGGGAGTTGCCAGAGACTTTTCAAAGCACTTTTTTTACCACCTCTTCAGCCAAGAGGTTGCAGAAAAAAATGCTTTGAAAAGCCTCTGATGATCCCAGCTGAGTTGCATGATCATCAGAGGCTTTTTTTTTTTTTACTTTTAAAAGCATTTTTTCTTTGGAAGAAGAAACTTGCTTAGCGGTGGTAATTCTGGTCTCAATTGTGGTTGTAAGGTATAATTTATTTTAGTGTATTTTTTAAGTCTTTCAGGTTAGTTAAAGGTTCTGACATTTTATGTTGCTTTTTTAAAGACATTATTTCTGATTTTCAGAATGGGGGCATTTGAAGAAACCCTCCATATATGGTTTAAGATCTCCTCTTCATTATAGTTGCATTATTCTGCAGGGCTTATCCTGTAATAATAATAATAATAATAATAATAATAATAATAATAATAATGATGATGATGATGATGATGATGATGATAATTTTATTTCTATACCGCCCTTCTCCCGAAGGACTCAGGGCAGTGTACAGCCTATTTAAAAACACAAGACAAAACAGCAATTTAAAATTTAAAATGATTAAATAAATTTGGCTCAATTAAAACCCCAGAAATTTAAAATACCCCAATTTAAAACTATTATGTTGATAGCCCGGCCTGGCGGAACAACAGGGTCTTCAGTGCGCAGCGAAACACCCGGAGGTCGGAGATCTTACGTATTTCCGGCGGCAGTTCATTCCACAGGGCTGGGGCTCCCACAGAGAAGGCCCTCCCACTGGGTGTCGCCAGCCGACATAACTTGGCCGATGGCACCCTGAGGAGACCCTCTCTGTGGGAGCGGACTGATCGGTGGGAGGCTATTGGTGGCAGAAGATGGTCTTGAAGGTACCCGGGTCCTATCCCATGGAGCGCTTTAAAGGTGGTAACCAACACCTTGAATCGCACCCGGAAGACCACTGGGAGCCAGTGCAGCTCGCGCAGGAGGGGAGTCACTATTTTCATACTAATGGGTAGATTCATGTGCCTCTGAAGTGTTTTTGTCTCTTAGGACAAGAGAGTACTTCAGAAATTCATCCACACAAGTTGCTACTGATAATATTCTTTGTTTCTTTCATTGGATTGTCCATTGGTCCCAAAAGTTCCTGGAAAGCTTGAGACAGACATAGACTTGATTTGTTGTCCATTAAAAAAAACCCAGATTTAAAAACACATACTTTAGTTGGGATGCTATGAAACATAGCATTTTTATTTGCAATGATATTTCTGAATTCTAAAGTGATATCTTTGCTGATTTTGAAACTAAAAAATTAAAAGGGAGGGTTGTTTTTGGAAGAAAAGTGGCATATTTGTAAGTAAAGCTCTGAGTATTTGCAGACAAGCATACTATATGGCATCATAGTAAAGAGGTTAGAGGAAGTAGTGGAGAGTATTGTGGTATATTAGTGTTTTGCCCTGTCAACCCTGGCAACAGTTTTGTAAATGTAGAAGCAGTCTGGGGTAAATATGTTGTAAAAGTGTTCTTGATATGCTCTCAAAATTCTAAATGTGCCAATCAAAGGATGAGCATCCTATTATCAGGCGACGAGTCGTTTCTCCAGCTTTTGTCACCTTTCATCACTGCCCTGCTTTTTCACATGGCTTTCTTATTGGCTCCATGTGTATTTCTAGCTTATCACACACTTACCATTTTCATATTTTCCCTCACACACTCTTTTAGAAACAGATCTACAAGCAGAAAATTTAAGTTCTTCCTCTTCCAGGAATGAATACATTTATTTTTCAGCTGCTATTGCTTTGCTTTTTCTGCCACCAAGCAGGTTGACCAAAATGGCAGCAAGGCTTCTTGCAATCTCCTGAGGCCAAGAAATCTTTCTGAGGCAGAAAGTAGATAATATTGAAAAGTGAATGAAAAAAGGCTGAGGTAGCAGATTTATTCTAATAGAAGGATTGAGTAAATATATAGCGAAGACCCCACTTATTTTACAAAACAAATCTTGCTTTTAACAGATGCATTAACCACAGTGTAATGTGACATACATATAGCTTTAAAATAAACTACAGTTTCTGTTCATTCCACCCTTTCTAATCAATTTGCTCAAAGACCTGCAGAAATGTTGTGTAAAATTGTTGGTCTAATAAAAATGTTGTTAATGTGATTTTTCCCCCTCAAGAAAAATATGGCTAATATTTTTTTTCTCTTTCTTTTTTTCTTTTTAACATTTTTGATAGCTCCTTCTCCTCCTCTGGACATTTATTGTATTTTTCTCTTTCAGCAATATCCACATGCATTCTTCCAATATATGTTCTTGAAGATCAAGCAATCCTTCAAAATATTAAAGGCTTGAATTTTCCAACTTGCAGTTAGAAACATCAGCAAATGTCTTCATTTAAAAGAAAGTGTTTCATAATGTGGACTTCGTAAAAACCTTACTTTAGACCTCAAATGGACTGTCAGCAAATATAGCTTCATTTATGGCCCTTCTTTTATAGACACCGTCCACATCGATGTAAGAAAACCCATGTAGAAAATATTTGTGGAAAAAATAAACTGCCCCAGTCCCAGTCTATTAGTTTTAAATATGTTTTATATGCTTCTCTTTTCCTGATCTCTCAGAACGAAGAGGAGAAAAATGTTTCTCACACTGCAGAATCACACAACAAGAAGAAAGCACTAGATTTTTCTCTCAGATTTTAGTTTTTCAACAAACAGGGCACCCTTGTCCATATCCATTCTTCTAATCCCCCCAAATGCTTAATTAAAGTTTTTGGTTACCTCTGTGTCAGAAGATCAAAAGGCTTGAAGAAATATGGACAACCTAATCCTAGCAATCCACAAAGATAGATGGCTTTGTCTTTGTGAAGAGATAACTCCTCTCAGTAGAAAGAGATAAATTAACTTCCAATTATAAAGAAAGAGTTAAGACCATCTTTCCAAGGTCAGTCAAGCTAATTTACTGAAGAACAATAAAAAAAACATGAAATGTACTTTGTTTAGCTTGTTACCCTCTTATATGATCATGTTGCAAAGACCCAGGAAACCTCCAGAGAAACCTAAATGATCTTATCAAACTTTTGCAACAAACTTTTGAAAAGGTAGACAACGTACCAAGGGGGATAAATGTGCATTCCACTGGAAACTGAACAACAACAAGAAAAAAGAATATTGAATATTGGAAGAGCTTTGATCTCAGGTTTCCTTATGATCTTCTTAGACAAAAATGTATTATTTTTGTAGGAGGTCCCATTTCCTGATAACTGGTTTCAGTGATATTTCAGTGTGTCTTGCATGAAATGATTGCTTTGCTATGAGTTGTGATTGAACTAATAGTGTCACAGCAAGATGTGGAATGTGTCATAAACCACGGGGTTGGAGCCATGTGTGTAACATGCATATAAGGATCCTACACTGTGAAATAGCAACACTACTTGGACTCAAGCTTGCTAATAAAGTTATATTTTAGTTAAAATTATTTAAATAGCCTTGCCAAGAAAATGATAATGTTTTATCTTTATCTCTAACGAGCCACAATGTTGCAGCCAGAAGAGATAAGGATAAGGAAGGGGAATTTCTGGGAACCTGAAGAAGTTCAGAGGATGTGGGTATTGGTGTGAGATAAGGAAACTAACAGATGGATAATTTGAAGCAGGGTAAAAAAAAAGACAAAGGCATTTTTGAAACTTTTTCTTCAGAAAAGCAGAAAGAGATTATGAATAGATGCCTGGAAAGAAGAAGAGAGATACCAAACAGTATCTTGAGAAGAAGCCTGTTAAACAGCAAAAAGATCTAAGTAAAAACCCTATATTCAGAAAGCTATGGAAAATCCGTGGGAGTCCATCATAATTCTGAGAAGCCCATAGAAGGCTGCCAAGCTTATAAAACTTATAGGAAATCCCCAGAACAACAACATCGTAAACAATTAAGAAATTTCTAAAATCTAGAGCAAGGGGACGACACAGATATACGCAGGACATATGAGTCAGAACCAATGGGAAGAAAAGCAGGAGATCATCTGAGATAACATCATGGTCAGTGTAATAGTGCACTGAGATCTGCCTTTTGGAGGAAACCCTTCATATTGGTTCCAGTATTCACCTTTCAGATCCACTTTTGAATGAACTTACAATAACACACAGTACAATACAGTTTTAGTAATATGAGAACCAGTTTGGTGTAATGGTTAAGTACCAGGTTAGAAACCAGAAGACTATGAATTCTAGTCCCACCATAGACATGAAACAAGTGGGTGACCTTAGATCAGTCACTCTATCTCAGCCATAGGAAACTGCCAATGGTAGTTTTTCAGAAGTTCAGAAACTTCTGAAAAAAAACCCTTGCCAATAAAATTGCAGAGATTAGCTCAGGCAGTCGCCAAGACTCAAAAACGTATATACCAGTGGTAAATTTAACTACTGGTTCTGTGGGTGTGGCTTGGTGAGTGTGGTGTGGCTTGGTGGGTATGGCTTTGTGGCCGTGGCACGGGAAGGATACTGCAAAATCTCCATTCCCACTCTACTCCAGTGGAAGGATAGTGCAAAATCCCTATTCCCTACCCACTCCTGAGGGAAAGATATTGCAAAATTTCCATTCCCACCCCACTCTGGGGCCAGCCAGGGGTGGTATTTACCAGTTCTCTGAACTCCTCAAAATTTCCACTACCAGTTCCCCAGAACCTGTCAGAATCTGCTGGATTTCACCACTGGTATATACAGTATACATACAGTAACATAATTGGTTAATCAGGTATGATCAGACTGTAAGGTCCACAAAAGGGCCTAATAAATATATATCTATTTCATTCACCTATGCCACCTATCAAACTCGCTGCATCACATTGCTGTCATGTGACGTTTTGCTATGTTTTTCCCTTTGCGGAGCTGCGGTGGGCGTGGTCTGCATGTGACATATCCAGCCTGCAGGCTGCCAGTTTGACACCCCTGATCTACCCTTTTATATACAACAATCTATTATTTACTTCTCTGAGATTGTTCTGACATGGGAGTAACATATTTAATTTCACCGCAACAGATGCTTTTGTAGATCACATCTTCTAAAAACTATTTTTGAGGTATATATTAATGATCTTATCATCTCTTGAAAAAAGTATATATTGGGAATCCTGGGGAAATGAACTAGGCAATATTAACATCCCACTGGCAAAAACCCAAGGGGTTATGGCAGGGGGTAAAATAAACGTGTCACAATCTTTTCAGTTCATTAGCATGGCAGTTAATAGATTGGAAAGACTTGGCAGGAGTCATCAGCAGAGCAGAAGGACCATGCAAGCTATTTCAAACATTTAAATTTTCAGTGCTAGAAGAAAGTCTGCCAGGCTTTACAACTGCATTTGAAAGATGAATATTTTGGGGATGGGGAAAGGATGGTTTAATAAAATAATAATAATATTAGGAAATGACAAATGTTCCTGACAGCCTAATAGAAGCGCTAATATTCTTTGCAATACTGAATGTTTTCTTGTATAAAAACTAGTTGATGGCCCTTTCTTGAACAGGTTTGTGTATGTGTGTATGCATATGGGTCTATAGGTCTGTATGATGACAAAACAAAGATATGCTAATGCTAATATGCGAAATTAGATAAATGGAAAAGAAATTGAACAGAAAGTATATATGAAAAGAAAATCGGGGCTGTTCAGATACCAAAAAGGGAAATATTGAATTGAAAATATAAACAACAAGGGAGAGGGAATGAAAAGAGGAGAGGGGCGAGTGGAACAGAAGAAAGGGAAAAGGAGAGGAAGAAAAGAAGGAGGGAAAAGAGAAGGAGAGAATGTTAGAAAGGAGGGAAGAAGTGAGGAGGGGGGATGGAAGGCGAAAGCAGAGAAGAGGAAGGAGAGGAGGAAAGGAGTCCCATATATATAATATTAATATGAAAATGTAAAGAGTATATATTTGATTAACAATGGATAAGAGAATGTACATTTATAATATGTCTATGTGAAATAAAATAAAAATTTTCATTAAAAAAAAATTAAAAGAAAGACATGCTGCCATTGCCTGCACTGTATTTATTGTATATAGCACAGAGAAAGAAAAAGGAAAATGCTCCATGATTTACATTCTTTCTCACAGAGGATTAAAAGTGAAATCAGATACTTGGATGAAAACCTGGTCACAAACAACCACTTGTATTGCTGCCACTTGTCAATTTCAACCTCCTCCATCAGGATCTCTGGGCCTCTCCTTGTCATCTTTGCTGCATTCCTTGTCAATTTTCACGCCAAGGAATAGGGTGAGAATTTGCAACCCGCACAAAGAGATCAGGAGCAGAATAATAGTTTGACAGATAATGGCAGGAAAACCCTTTATTTTCCCCAGCTGGATATAAATGTTAAACTGCATCTGATTATGAGAGACCAGAAAGGCAAACGGGAGGCTGAATTATAGTACCCTACACCAAAAGATTATAATAAAATAAGTCTGAAAATTGTATGTTTTCTGAAAAGCTGTTAGAATTTGACATATTTTATATTTGCCTTTTAAGATAGTTATCTTTATCCAACAGCTGGCAAGTGCATGAGACATACAGGGAAGAAATTCCTCTACTCTATTCATTCATAATAGGACAGACTATTTCTGCTCAAGCTTTCTCATTAGTCTAGGTGAGCTTTTGCCTGAAAAAGATAGTTAAAGAGAGTGAAAAACACTGTCAATCTGTTCATAAATCACCTAGACTTAGAAATGGACCTTAAGATTTAATTTAATTATTTGATTTAGCAACTGCCCGACTCCAAATTACTTTGGGTGGCTCACAATATAAGAGGGTGCAAGTTTATTGACTCCATAAATCTCAAGGTTTTCTAAAAACGACATCATTTGTTTACAAATGAAATTTATCAGTTGTCTCAATATATCAGAATTAGGTAATGTAGAGCCAGATGTTCTTGGTACTCTCTGAGTTTAGTTGTTTTCTTGCAGTCGTTTCATTACCCAAACTAGGTAACATCATCAGTCAGAATGATTAGTTTGGGTAATGAAACGTCTACAAGAAAACTACCAAGCTCAGAAAGCATGAAGGACCTCTCATTTCAACTCCTTTATTGATGTGTAGAACCAATTTGGCATAGTGGTCAAAGCATTAGGCAAGAAGCTGAAAGATTCATTATCTTCATATCTTCTCCGGGTAGCATATTCTGTTGCTGGAGTGATCTAAGAATTTTGAAATAATTGAAAATACTTATAGCTCGGGTTTTAGATTTTGGCAGTGGTTTGCTCTCCAAGCTTGTTTCCTTAGGATGAGGAAGGCCCATCAGTAATACAAAGTGAATTGCTTTCAGAAAAATAATTCCCATTCTACAACTTTACTTTAAAATTCCCATATTCCCATGTTTTCTAGGTACTAACAAAAAATATCAATTGGTGCTCTTAGAATAATTGTTCTTATCCAAGATCCATAAATTCCCTTCCTTTTATTGTTCTTCTTCAACTTTCTGATTATGTGAAAATCTGCTCTGCAATTACTTCCACACAATCAATTTCGTAGCACAATTTATTTCTCATATAAATGTGTTTATTTCTTTTGCCCGCCCAACACATCTATAATATTTATATAACACAAAAGGAAAGAGGAACTTTTTCAGTATGCCAACAGTGAATCTGAATGAAGGGAATGATTTCAAAATGTCAAGGTTCATTATATATAAATAAAATGACCTATGGATGGAATCAATGGTTGTGCATGCATCCGTTACCACCCCCTACATGCACTGATTGATGGCAATGGCTGCTGTATGTCATTATATTGCTTTATTTTTCCATTATATTTAGGGCCACAAACCAATACGCTACAGAGAAATGGCATGCAGATGCAAACACAATATATTTTCTGCTTACTTGCTTACAAGGTTAAATAATCTATTAGTCTGAATATATAGGCAGTTTTCTAATCATACTGTGCATAATCTGAAGACAGAAAAGGTATTTACTCATCCAAATACACAAAGGAGTCCAGTATATATTTACTTTGAATGTACCTACTGCCAGTTTTCAAAAGTCAGTTTTGAAAACTGAGATGATTAGATTATGCGTCATCAAATAGTTTTTGAGCCCCAGTGGCCACATAGATAGATTGTCTCCATGATGATTTATCCCTAACTTGATCTTTTATTTCTTCCAATTAAACTCAACGCTCAGTCATGGACATCTATATTTCAAAGTCTTGTAGCCACATTCACCTCTGGCAGAAATACCTGTCATTTGCTATAAGACCTCTGAGATTATGGAGGAGACAAATTGAAGGCAAAATGCTGTTTAAAGCATGATTATCTCTTTGCATGAAAATAACAGTACAGTACTCACTGCCTGACAAAAATGATTATCACTTTGACAGTCTCATCTCTGGAATGCCTATTTAAGGTCAGGAAGTTCAGGTGAGCTTGATTTAGGGTATATAATTAGTAATTCATGTGGAGTAGACTTACAAAATTTGTGGGTTTGTTTGGCTTTTATATCTAGTTTTCAAACATAGAATGGTTGCATGAATTAAATTTTGTTACAAAAATAAATAAGGTTCTATCTGCATTAAATGTTTCATGCAGGTCTCATGACTTCAGTGGCCAGTCAAATCAAGGCCAGGTCCAAAAAGATTTGTATGATAGAGTTATACATTACTTACTTTCTCCAGATATTTATTAAGAATAATGGGTGTACATGAGATGAAACACACTTTATCCTCCTCAATGTCTTTCCCATCACTTTCAATTGACAATGAAAGTCTGTATGAAAGTTTTATTTATTTATTTATTTATTTAATTTGTTTGTTTGTCAAACATGTACAAGATAACAAGTATAGGTATGAACATAAACATGAACAAAGTAAATACAGATAAATGGGGACAGTAAGACAAGGACGGTAGGCACGCTGGTGCGCTTATGCACACCCCCTTTACGGTCCTTTTAAGAATGGGGTGAGGTCCACGGTAGACAATTTGAGATTGAAGCTGTGGGGGTTTGAGGCTGTAACAACAGAGTCGGGTAGAGCATTCCAGGTGTTGATCACTCTGTTGCTGAAGTCGTATTTTCTGCAATTGAGTTTGTATCAAATGTTTGCCCATGTATTATTGTAGTTGAAGCTGAAGAAGTCATTGACAGGCAAGACATTGTAGCAGACAATTTTGTGTATAATGCATAGATCGGACTGCAGGTGGTGCAGTTCCAGATTGTCCAAGCCCAAAATTTCAAATTTCCCTGGAGACATAGGGAATTCTATTGTGAGTAGAGATTATGTTTATCCTTCAAAGTTCTTGATATATGAAATGCTATAACTGTGTTGGGACCAAAATTACAACCTGTGTTAGGATCAGAACTGTAAATAACTTTCAGCCTGTCCTAGAAAAGCATTTAGAAAAGCATATTAGTTTCTTTAGGTGTGATATCACTTTTATTCAATCAATAAAATAGTCTATACCAAGTACTATCACTTTTCTGCATTTGGGATGGGAAGGGGTACCAAATATCTTTCCCTTCAGGCAGCTGGTCCTGATGATGAGAAGATCTCATGAAGACTTTCTGGTCTTCATGATGAGAAAGACAAGGGAGGAGGCTAAAGGGTTAGATCATATTTCTGTATCCCCTTTCCATTTGTTGTTTTTTTTAGAGACATAGATCTCTAGCCATCTGTCTTGTCTATATATTCTATCTCTCATCCATGATAAACCTGTAGGCATTATTCATGTTGATCATAAATAGTCTTCTACTCAGGGACTGATCAGACCACACCTGCTTATTTTGACTGTGTGGCTGCATCATAGATCTCCAAATTATGGCTGTGTTAATTATGTATCACATGACCATTAAGCTAAACTTATCCCCCAGTTCAAGAAAATTGCCAGCATCACTAATTAAATACAACCTCACCTGTTTATAGCAATCGAAGAAGAAAGTAGTTGTTACATAGAATTAGCAACATATCTTCTGGATATTAAAGCAGAAGACTCACTGCAACCCAAACTTGCCTTGCCAGCAGCTTCCTGGATGAAAAATGATACCTTGGTAGATTTGACTACATCAGTCTGCTCAATTTTATGTTCAACTTAATAAGAGATGACACTATGGATAAAAAATATACTATGGGCAAAAAAATCTGTCAAAGGAGAAATGAAAGAGAACTAGAATGAAAAATATTTTTTGAAATGCAGACTAGCATGATAGATAATGTCAAAATAATAGACATGTATCTGAAAACCACCATTTCCAAAATTCTTTAATAGGACATACCAAATCACTGGAGCCCCAAAATTAGCTCTATTACTAGTTCTTTTCATTTAACTACAAGGAACCAGTCTTTCTTGCACATTCATTATAAGAAGTTAATATTGGAATCCAATACAAACAATTATTCTTAAAGTATAATAGAAATACATCCTTATCCAACGTACATTATTCTACATATATTAACAGCAGCAAAACTAACCTCTGCACAGTGTTGGAGAAACACAAATATACCCTCGGAAGACTTAATAATTATAAAAGTCTTGGACTGCGTTGAAATGGACAAGATGACACTTGAGTTGAAAGGATTGATGGATTTGGAATATTATAGAATATGGGAGAAGTGGTATAAATAGATTAAGAATAGAAAAAAAAATAGTTAAAATAGGATTGAATTTAGTTAGAATGTATAAAGTATAAGTGAAATATAGTAATATGTCATGTAAATGGTCACAGTTATGCACAAACTTTCTTCTTTGTATGTTAATTGTTGAAAATCAATAAAATATTTATTTTTTAAAAAAATAAATGCATCCTTATCCAATTAGAGTTGAAAACATGCACACATAGCATATCAGGCCCTTTCAAAGATATTTCTCTGCTGAACAAATGGTTCGGACATATGTGGTACCTCAAAGAATTCTGGCTGTATGTATACTTGAAGTTAATTTTAAGAAGTTTCACCAAGTGAGCCTAAAATCATTATAGTGTTGCCTAGGATCCATTATGTTAATTAGAATCTACAAGTTCAAGAGACAGAAGCAGAGTGTGGGGAAGAATGCCTGAGGAGAACTATTGTCTTCATAATTTACATGTGGATTTCCCTTGCTTAAATGTTTGGAAAACATGTTGCTGGACTGAATAGCTTAGTAGTTAATGTGGTGGGACTTTGACATTAAATCATAAAAATAACAGTAGCCAGCAGGGTTGAGCCAATAGATTTTTATAGCTTAAAGTGAAGTAGCAAATTGTATCTCCCCAAATAAAGAATCAGAGTATCCAGTGCCAAGAGTCTTTGGCATTTGCAGCAGAATATCTGATGAGCTCTTCTTTGAATGTGTCGCCTAAGGGTACTGCTCCTTACGATGTCCTGCAGCCACACTGAAATTGGAATCCCAGCAGCACATACATTTTCAATCCTGATAGCAATCTTTATTGCCTGAACAACTAGTCAATTTTTGTTTTCAAAGGATTCTGTGCTGTTCTGAATTAACATTCCTTTCTTAAGTACAACTGACTAAAATTGACAGGTATTCGTATTAAGGCTATTCTTTCCTATGTTGAAACATACCATGTTGAACAGGATTTTGAAGCCATTATCCCTTGTCCTGCTTTCAGTGCAATCCATGCATGTCCAACATGAAAAATGATTGAGGTTGTTCCAAACACTATCTGTAACATTTATTTTTTCAAGATGTTTTTATTTCTATGTTATTGCAATATTATATCTCATTAGAAAATTGAATGATCTAAAGCAAATTTTGCTCAGAAAAAAACTTTGTTGTTGTTATTCAGTTGCTAAATTGTGTCCGAATCTTCATGAATCATAGCAAGCCAGCCCCCTCCCTCCTCTGTTTTCCACTGTTTTCCAAACTCATGAGTGGGATGGAGTGGCTCATTTGATTGTTTGTGTAAAGTGTGTGGGGGGTATTGTTTTTTTTTATTATTTTATATTGGGTTTTCATTGTTTGTAAGCCACCTAGAGTCACTGGAAGTGAGTGGGCTGCCATATAAATCTTATAAACAAACAAACAAATAAATGTTGGCCCATATGCTTAACTGCAGAAGGAACTGAACCAAGGTGAATATGCCAGTCACGGAGAGCATATATCCCCACAAAACCAAGATGCCTTTTTCTCACTATTGTGTATTTACAGAATAAAGAATTGGTACTTGAGTTCTACTCTTTCTACTTAAATGGATAATCAGATGCACAAGAGGCAGATAAAATTTAGACTATTTATTAAATAATGCACAGTTAATTGTTCATACTGCACTTTGAAATGTTTGGACCCTTAATCACACTTCATCACACTTTATCAGTATCAGTGGTGGAATTCAAATTTTTTTACTATTGGTTCTGTGGGCGTGACTTTGTGGGCGTGGTGTGGCTTCATGGGCATGGCTTGGTGGGCGTGGTAGGGGAAGGATACTGCAAAATCTCCATTCCCACCCCACTCCAGGGGAAGATACCCACATTCCTGCAACCCTAACCCTGCAAAATCCACATTCCTGTGGGAAGGATATTGCAAAATCTCTATTCCCACCCCACTCTGGGGCCAGCCAGAGGTGGTATTTGGCAGTTCTCTGAACTACTCAAAATTTCCGCTACCGGTTCTCCAGAACCTGTCAGAACCTGCTGAATAGCACCCCTGCTCAGTATGTTACAGTATGTGCAAGGAGCACATCTTCTTGGAAATAAAAGTAAGGAATATTTTGGCTTACGTGACTTGTTTTTATCTTTTTAAAAATGATTAAAATTGATCTTAAAATGGCTTTTCTCAGCAGAAGAATTTCTTTAGTTCCAGTATCATGCTGTGATAGAAATTCTTTTCTATCTTTTCTAGTAAGGACAGGGAACAGAAGAGGTTGGTAGCATGTATTATTTATAAGTATCCATTACCATATCCTTTATTTTTCCTTTTTCTCCAGTCAGGAGAATTAAACTAAGAGAACAATTTTCTTCCATTACTATTTGGCAGAATATCTATTTCAGTAGTGGGTTGCAAAACCCATCACTACCTGTTCGCTCCTGCACACGCTTCCGTGCATGCATGATGCTTCTGTGCATGTGCAGAAGCATCCGACGCAGGTGGGCCTCCTGCCACTGCCACTACCGGTTCGCCTATCTGGGTAGAACTGGTAGCAACCCACCACTGATCTATTTCCATGCAAAGCAGCAATGTTCACTGAAGCTGATCACTCCCTATCTATTTCATTAATTCGAAAAATCTTGATTGTCACAGATTTGGGACAACTAGCAGATAGTCCTCGAAATCCTGTATTCCATGGAGGCAAAATATCTCTCCATGAAGGAAGGAGCTCAGTAGATTTCATTTTGACTCTCACCTTTCTGATAACTCAGAGAATACTTGGATACTTTTATTGATAGAAGTTTTGTCTTCATTTCTACCCTGTTTCCCTGAAAATAAGACCTAACTGGAAAATAAGTCTTAGCATGATTTTTCAGGATGCTTGTAATATAAGCCCTACCCTCAAAATAAGCCCCAATTAAGATTGTCAGCCAGATGGATGCATTTAGTACCGTATTTTCCCCCAAATAAGACCTAACCAGAAAATAAGCCCTAATGCATCTTTTGGAGCAAAAATTAATATAAGACCTGGTCTTATTTTCAGGGAAACATGGTAGACTGAAGATAAATCAAATTATGGCAATGCTTTGAAATCTTTCTCTTTTCTAAAGCATCCTTCCTGTAGCGGGTTGGATTATAGCTCTGTTTTCATCCAATGCATCTAAAGGGCACTAAGTTGGTGTATGTGTGTGTATCTGTGTCTGTGTGAGATGCCCTATAACAGTGATGGCAAATCTTTTTGGCACTGAGTGCTCAAAGCACTGGAGCCCTGGAAACTCAAAGGTTTCGAAGATCTGGCATGTACGAATATCAGCTGGCCAGTGCGCATGCCACCTCTGCCACACATGCCATAGGTTCGCCATCATGACCCTATAACATTATTTTGGTTATATTTTCTCATTTGACATTCTATAGACAATAATCATGTAAGGCAGGCATACATCCAAAGTGTAGCAACTTCTACTATTGAGTCTTTACAAGTTTCAGAGCTTCAGGGAGTCTTCTGGAAATAGTACTATTAGGCTATGCAAAATATTCAGAAGAGGTGCTTTTTATGGTGCGTTAGTATGAGCAAATAACTTTATTTTGAAATTGATAAGGCTTCCCAGCAGTTTCAAAAGCTGTCCTCAGCTGTCTCTGCATGTGTATGTATGCACAGCCACAACACTTCACCACTTTTGAACAGTCCTAAACATTATGCACCCAATCCCTTGTTATTAATTATCACCTCATTTTCTCATTAAACTACCATCTGATTCTCTCTTCTTTTTCCAGCATCTCTCCTGGGATGCCACAAACATTTGCAACCCAATATAGGAAGCAATGTTGCAAATAATTTCAGGAGTGGTTTAGGCTGTAATCCACTTATAGTCATACACAGTTACCAGCTCCAGATGGAGAATTAATTGACTGTGTGTGTCTTTTGCTACACATAAGGATGAATTTCCCCATTAGTACCTAAAGAAAGATCCAGGTCACTCACTGAAGTCTCAATAGTTCTCACAATTTGCTGCAGATTAATACATCCCAGATTGTATTTTGTATGTGCAGCAATGGAAAATATACTTAGCATATTTATTTTAGGAATAAATAATATTTTGATACTCTGCTTGATTGCTGAGATCCATTGTCGGACAAGAAATTAGGGGATTGTATGTTAATTTGGCTACAAAGTCAGCTGGGTGATCTTGAGCTGGTCACTTGTCTCAGTTCTGAGAAGAAACCAGCAAGCTATTTCCCAAAAATTCTGCCAAGAAAATTGCGAGGAACAGTCACCAAGTATCAAAACTGCTTTGTAGAAATATTTTTATCCCCCACCATCGCTCCATTGCCAAACAGCTGACAGCAACCCACCACTAGTCTTCTAGTATCTTCAGCAGCCCCTCCCTTATTGCCTGTACCTAGGAATGAAATGCTGCCCACTTTGCCCTTGGCATACCACTAGGGCAGAAAGTTTTCCCAATGGATCAAAGCAATTGTCTGGAATTAAAACAGCTTTCATTAAAAACAATCATGTTTTATTACTGCAATGCTTTTAAAGAAAAAAACACAATAGGGACAAAGGAAATTATTGCTATTCATTTACTGTTTTTTTTTTTTAATCAGCCCTGAATGATTAATATTTTTAAATTTCTTTTGCACATGCAAAGTTAAGGCAACACCTGCTGCAGGAAAGTTAATTGAATTTTTAACATTGGAATCTATCATCATTAGAGTTTCCCTGTGAAAATAGTACTTAGAGATTATTCCTCAAGACAATTAGTGTTTGTTTCTTTCTAAGGCCTTCTGCTATAGCAGTAGTAGCTCAGCTAACAATATAAGAACATTTTGAGACCTAGAATTAGCTTATTAACACAGAGGAGGGAAGGGGAAAAAGCAGTTTGTCCTCTTCTAAGCCAGTAATATCACTACTGCTGTCTTTATTTCATATATAGGTAGTCCTCAACTTACAACAGTTCATTTAGTGATCGTTCAAGTTACTGAACGGTACTGAAATCACTGAAAGAAGTGATTTAATACCATTTTTCACACTTACGACCATTTCAACATCCCCAGCGTCATATGATTAAAATTCAGACGCTTGGCAACTGAATCATATTTATGACCATAGTGGTGTCCTGGGATCATGTGATTACCTTTTGCAATCTTCTGACTAGCAAAGTCAACAGGGAAGCCAGATTTATTAACAATTGTGTTTGTAACTTAACAACTGCAATGATTCACTTAACAACTGTGGCAAGAAAGTAAGATTGTAAAATAGGGCAAAACTCACTTAACAAATGTCTCACTTTCTCAACAGAAATTTGGCTCAATTGTGGTCATAAGTCAAGGACTATCTGTAGTTGAAATAAATAAAAATCAAATAACACACTGGCTCCCAGGAAATGTATAATCCACAAGACCAAGGAGCATCTTTTGAAAACTGATTTCCATTCCTGAGAATCACCAGTCTGTGGAAAGGTGCATAAAAGGATCACCAACAAAAAACATCCTGCATCTGCATCATGGGGCTTCAAGGAGCTGGAGAGAAGAAGAAAATGGATTGTTGCAATCAGTGAAAATAACTGACAGGAGATTCAGGGCAGAAAAAAAGGCTCCTACAATAAATAGCTAGAGGGAAACTTGTGTGGCATATTAAATATGCAACAAGCAGTTGCACTTTTGAAATCAAACATAAGAAAGGGTATGCAGCGATCCTGATCAAAGTCACATGTGCAAAGAGCAAGACTTAGATTTTTTTCCCCCTGCTCTTGTTTCATAAAATAGTCCTCTGCATATTTGTTGTTTCTTTTTCTTTTTTTAATTTTTTTTAAATGCATGCAATGGTAGTCCTGCAATGGTAGTCCTCCAATGTAGTTTTATGACTACAATTGGAATCAGAATTTCCATTGTAAGTCATTGCAGTCAAGTGGAGACCTGATTTTATGATAATTTTTATGATGGTTGTTAAGCAAATTCAGCTTCCTTACGGACATTTTTTGCCATTTTTTTTCTGCTCAGAAATCATCATTTTTTTTTTGTCAGAAATTGACAAAAAATATTTCAAGTTGTGACCACATGATCACAGCATCCTGCAACCACTTATAAAGGTGAGGTTATTGCTAAGCGCCCAAATCATGATTGTGACTACAGGTGTAGTGTAACTGTTGTCATTGCAAATACAGATAGTTTAAGTCACTTTTCTCCAAGGCTGATATAACTTTGAACATTTGAACGTTAAATGAATGGTCTTAAGCAGAGGACTACCTATATGAGTGAGCATAAATTTTGCAGATAAATGGGAATAAAGTTAAAATCTTCTGAATACAAGACCTTTTTTAGGATCAGGACTTTTAGTATAAAGAAAAAAAGAACAAAAGGACAGCATTTCAATTTTGCTGCTGCTGATGTATGCTGGCTAGCCTGCAACTCTGTGTCCCGATTGGAGGACAGCAGTTTTTCTTCCTGCTTCCTCATCCTGGCTGCTTGGCTGCGTGTTACAGGCCCAACTTTCTCAGCAAATATAGATAAGCGACAGTTCCGACCTCGCAACATAGAACCCATAGTTTCTAATCGAAACAAGAGCCTGAAGATGACAGGGTTGTGAGCCTGTCAAAATGTTGCTATAAGAAAAACTTTTAAAGTTACTGGTAGGATTTTAGCTGAGGTTTTAAAGGACCTTGCAGAGTGCTCTGTAAGGATTTTTAGAAGATTTTAAGCTGGGATTTTAACCAGAATTTTAAACATTTTAACCAACTTATTTACAATGATACGGGAAAACATCCGAGATTTTAATTTTTTGCATATGCACACCCGCGAAAACTTAAGAAGACATACATACATACATATATACATATGTGTGTGTGTGTGTGTGTGTGTGTGTACAGTTAATATCTCAGGTTTCTTCCCGTGTAATGGCAAACATATCCCTAGAAAGGTAGCAGTGACATTTCAACAAAATCATATTTGTCATCTTCAGGCTGAAGTTCTCGGTTTGGTTCTTATGGGCAATAATTTGAAAACTTACATATATATATATATGTATGTATGTATGTATGTATGTATGTATGTATGTATATATTTGTTTTCTGAGGTTTTCGCGGGTGTTTGTATGTAGGTCTTTGGTTATTCGGGTTTTCTCCCGCGTAAAATTGGAGGTGTCTTGACAACGTTTCGACGAAGTCTCATTTGTCATCTTCAGGCTGGTTTCTCGGGTTTGTGCATCATTGCTCCTAGAAGCACGAAGCCGAGAACACTAGCCTGAAGATGACGAATGAGACTTCGTCGAAACGTTGTCAAGACACCTTCAATTTTACACAGGAGAAAACCTGAATAACCAAAGACCTACATATATATATATATATATATATATATATATATATATATATATATATATATATATATATATGTAGGTCTTTGGTATATATATATACCCTGTGCTGTGCCGTACCGTACCATACCATACCATATTATACCATACACTATACTAGTATAGTTGTTGTTAGTTGCGAAGTTGTGTCCGACACATCAAGACCCCATGGACAATGTTCCTCCAGGCCTTCCTGTCCTCTGGAGTCCATTTAAACTCACGTCTACTGCTTCAATGATTCCATCCAGCCACCTCATTCTCTGTTGTCCCCGTTTTCTTTTGCCCTCAATCGTTCCCAGCATTAGGCTCTTCTCCACTGAGTCCCTCTTTTTCATTAGGTGGCCAAAGTATTTGAATTTCATCTTCAGAATCCGGCCTTCTAAAGAGCAGTCAGGGTTGATCTCCTCTAGGACTGACTGGTTTGATCGCCTTGCAGTCCAAAGGACTCACAGGAGTCTTCTCCAACTCATCAAATTTGCAGATGACACCAAGCTGGCAGTAATAGCCAACACTCTAGAAGATAGGCTTAAAATACAGAAGGATCTTGACAGATTAGGACATTGGGCCCTATCTAACAAAATGAAATTCAACAGTGAAAAAAGTAAGGTTCTACATTTAGGCAAGAAAACAAAATGCACAGGTACAGTATATGTGGTACCTCGCTCAATAGTAGCAGCTGTGAGAGGGATCTTGGAGTCCTAGTGGACAACCATTTAAATATGAGCCAGCAATGTACAGCAGCTGCCAAAAAAAGCCAACACAGTTCTAGGCTGCATAAACAGAGGGATAGAATCAAAATCATGTGAAGTGTTAATGCCACTTTATCATGCCTTGGTAAGGCCACACTTGGAATACTGTATTCAGTTTGGTCGCCATGATGTAAAAAAGATGTGTAGACTCTAGAAAGAGTGCAGAGAAGAGCAACAAAGATGATTAGGGACAGAGGTGGTATTCAGCAGTTCTGACCAGTTCTGGGGAATCGGTAGTGGAAATTTTTAGTAGTTTGGAGAACCGGTAAATACCACCTCTGACTGGCCCTGTCCCCATCTATTCTCTGCTTCCCAAGTCCCAGCTGATTGGGAGGAAATGGAAATTTTACAGTATCTTTCCCCTGGAGTGGGGAGGGAATGGAAATTTTACAGTATCCTTCCCCTGCCATGCCCACCAAGCAACGCCCACCAAGCCATGTCCACAGAACCAGTAGTAAAAATTTTTGAATCCTACCACTGATTAGGGGACTGGAGGCTAAAACATATGAAGAACAGTTGCAGGAACTGGGTATGTCTAGTTTGATGAAAAGAAAGACTAGGGGAGACATGATAGCAGTGTTCCAATATCTCAGGGGCTGCCACAAAGAAGAGGGAGTCAAGCTATTCTCCAAAGCACCTGAGGGTAGCACAAGAAGCAATGGGTGGAAACTAATGAAGGAGAGAAGCGACTTAGAACTAAGGAGAAATTTCCTGGCAGAACAATTAATCAGTGGAACAACTTGCCTCCAGAAATTGCAAATGCTCCAACACTGGAAGTTTTTAAGATGTTGGATAACCATTTGTCTGAAGTGATGTAGGGTTTCCTGCCTAGGCAGGGCATTGGACTAGAAGACCTCCAATGTGCCTTCCAACTCTGTTATTCTACCATAGTTCAAAGGCCTCAATTCTTTGGCCCTCAGCCTTTCTTATGGTCCAATACTAGTATAGTATATAATATAATTTTTATACTACATATTGCTGGTATCAGAAACCCATGGAGATGCTTAATCTGTTATCATGATACTTTATCAAAGGGGAAGAAAATGTGAGTGTTTGCATTCAGAGGACACTTTTTCTTCATGGTTATGTTAAATACAGTTCATTCCATTAACACAGTTTTCAGAATTAGTGCAGCTCACTAAAAAGAAAACTTATCCTCTAGACTAGCTTTCTCCAGTATTCTAACTAAAATATTGTTGGCTAGTTTGTAATTGTTTCTTGTGAGTTCAACTAAAATGAAAGAGAACCAGTCTGATGTAATGGTTAAGATCCCAGCTAGAAACCAGGATAGTATGAACTCTAGTTCTGCTTGAGACATGAGTAACTTTGTCTTTGCTGGGTTACTTTGGACCAGTCCAGTAATGGGTTTCTACTGGTTCTACCTGGTTTGGGCAAACTGGTAGTGGTGGCAGTGGGAAGTTCCGCCCACCTGCTCAGACATCATCACGGACACTGTGCTCATGAGCAGAAGGCTCTGTACATGCGTAGACATGGCGCACACACTCATATTTACGAACCGGTAGCAAAGATAAGTGAATCCCACTACTGGGCCAGTCACTTTCCCTCAGCTTAGCTCACCTCATAATATTGCCGTTGTGGGGAAAAAGGGAGGAGGAAGTAATATTAGATGTTTATGCCTTGAGTTATTTGTAAAAATAATTAAGGCAGTTTTTTTTTAAAAAAAGGAATCTCTCATTTATCAGCGATTCTGGAACTTCTACCATAATAATAGGCGCTGGATAGTTTATTTATTACATTTCAAATTGTCTCAGACTGCTTCCTTAGCTTTACAAATCCATTAAATGTATTTATGAAATATAAAATAAACTATAGATGACAGGCAACTACACTGAGGATAATTGTCATACAGCTATTAATAATATCGGTAAAATGAACCTGTGCATTACAGTAAGTGGCAATATAAAAGTGATTACAAGTTTCTGAAAAATAAAGAACAGCAAATGGCTTTGCTCATCATGTCTGTGTTCTGGTTTTTTCTTCTTCCATCAGAACAGAGAAGCTGTTCTGATGCAGCAGAGAAGAAACACTCCTTTGAGTGTTTAATTATTATACAATGGTAAATTGTTAGAAAGTTTCTTAAGCATAGCAAACCCTATTGTACAAATTATCCCTTCAGGCATCATGATTCCATCCAAAAGTCAACTGAAAAAAAGAAAACTTACTAAAATCTGGGGGAAAACCTAAACATTGCTTATTTCATATCTTCGTTTGATTTCTAAAAAAAAAAGGAGAGAGAGAAATTTTACAATCAGAAGATTGATTTTCTTCTCTGACTCAATATCAATAAAATATGTTATTGAATTATAGGTTACCCACTCTTTTATCAAAACTAAACAGCAGGCTGCAAAATACAACTTCAAATCAGACAGTCCCAATCTTCCAAAGACACACTTTTCATTAAATAAATAAAGAACTGTTTCTGTTTATTGCAACTTCTAGCTGGATTAAAAGTGTACTTTTGCCATGAAATGTGTACAGTAATTCAAAGGGTTGAAAAAAGATATAACCCTAGACCAGGAGCTTGAGGCAGGTGGAAAAAGTATGGTCATGGTAGCCATGGCTCTCACTAAATTCCTATTTATTAGAAGATAAATTGAATGTGTTCTTCGTTCGGGACACCCAAGATCTTCCTCACCATCTCTATGTACCAATTTGTGTATGTGGTGGTAATGGTGGTACCAAGTATAGCAATAGTAATAGGGCTTAGACTTATATACCAATTCATGGTGTTTTACAGCACTCTCTAAGTGGTTTACAGAGCCAGCATATTGGCCCCATCAATCTGGATCCACATTTTACCCACCTTGGAAAGATGGAAGGCTGAGTCAACCTTAAACTTGTCAGGATCAAACTCCTAACTATGGGGCAGAGTTAACTTGCAATGCTGCATTCTAATCACTGTGCCACCATGGCTCTTACAAAAATGATTTAATGTCTTTATCTTCCAATATGCTTACAAGATCTATGTAGCAAATGATGGAAATAAATGTGATCTGTTGAAAGGTAGCAGTTTGTTTAATGCCACTTGCCCTTTCTCTTTTAAAAATATTATCTGAAAAGTTAAAACTTAAGGGGCAAGGACTCTGGTGGGCCTCAAAAGACCTGTGTATTGACATATTTGTTTCCATGGGCAGAACACTGGAGAACTTAGTCTTTAATGTTTCTAAAAAGTCCTGTTTCTTGCTATTTACAGACATAATACAATTCTGAATTATTCTAGGTGGTTGTATGAATAAGAAAAGGGTTTTCTCAGTTTGGCAGGTTCCTAATCTAAAGGGCATCATGGTTCAATTGAGGTGATTCTGCAGTAAAACAAAGCATTTCATCTTTGTCTTTGCTAACATCTCTCATAGGAAAATGTCAATGTATTAAGTGAAGCTGCTATTAGAATGAGGCAAAGAGTGAGGAATCTTTAAAAAAGAACAGGCCTGGTGGCTCAGCAGACTAAAAGCATTGTGATTAACACCAGCTGTCTCTAATTACTGTAAGTTTGAATCTCACCAGGCTCAAGGTTGACTCAGCCTTCCATCCTTTCTAAGGTAGGTAAATTGAGGACCCAGTTGTGGGGCAATAAGTTGACTTTGTATAAATATACAAAAGTATGAAGGCTATTGCTTAACACATTGTAAGCCGCCCTGAGTCTCCGGAGAAGGGCAGCATACAAATCAAATTAAAAAAAAACATAATTATGCCAAAATATGTGTTATTGGATGCATTAGATTGTAAAGCATCACATCAACTTTGCTTCCTTTTCAATTTTATTTTATAAATAGTATTTTAATCCTGCAATAAAAGTACATTTGTATGCTGTGTTTACTGGTCTGAACTAGCCACGCTCTTTATTACCAACATTATCTATATTACCAATAGCACCAGATGGTGAAATAAATATTTTCAATCCAAGCCAACAAGAAACGATGGAACATTGTTTCATTTTGATGTTCTAAATCTCTGTTTCCAGCAACTGCTTTTCTATTTTATAGGAAAATGTAATAGTTTGTTCTCTTGTTTACATTCTAAAGTTGTCATGCCTGATGGCTCTTGTATTGTATGATATTGATTTGCAGGCATTTTAATCTGAAAGAAAATGTTAATATTAATACCTAAATTTTTTAACCGTTTTCTCCACTTTGAAACCCAACTTTTTTGTCAATATTTTATCATCAAAGTGCCTGGTTGTTTTAAGTGAACCAGGTTTCAGCCACAACATGAGGAATAGCCTAGCAATTCCAGAGCAACATGTTGCTCATACTTAGCACTTGAGTAACAATACTGTATGATTTCTTCTGAGTTAGGAGCAACACTATCAATCTTTAATTACATGCAGAAATGGCATTGCAATATAATGAAGATTGAGACAGCAGCTCCTATGGTATGAGTAATATAGCAGAATATTGAACACTTCATTGAACTGATTTTCCACTGGGCCTGAATTCCATAGTACAGTGATGGCGAACCTTTTTGGCACTGAGCACTGAAACTGGAGCGTGTGCGCACTGGAACCCGGAAGAGAACAGCTGGTCGGTGCGCATGCGTGTAGTGGCCACCTACTCTTCCGGGTTCTGTCACACACATGTGCACAAGAAAGCTGGACTGGCACACATGTGCACCAGCCAGCTGCTCTCTTTTGGGTTCTGGCACACGCATACATGCCTTGGCCAGCTGGTCTTTACCCGAAGATCAGCTGGCTGGTGCACATGCGTTCACTGGAACACAGAAGAGCAGTTGGCGATGGCACGCGTGTCCACATAGAGGGCTCTGTTTGCCACTTCTGGCATGCGTGCCATAGGCTCAGGGCATAGTATTTCAGCAAACAGTGCTTTTGAATGCTTCTGAAATTACTGCTTTCTAATTGCATTGCAAATTTAAATGCAATGCATCGAACTATAGTGTTCAAGTTACATGAATATATGACTGCTTTTAATACATAAAACAATTTTGCTTGATGAAAGGCAAATAAAGCCTATATAGTAATAATGTTGTTGTGATTTTATGGAATTTTATTTGGATTAAGTAAACTAGCTGTGATCTGTCCCTGGTTAGCTTTCTTTGATTCTCAGCAAGTCCTTTCATGTAATAAGACTTGCAGACTAGCAAGGAATTAGAAAACATTAAATGGCTTGAATGATGTTGAACAGATTTGCAAGTTAGTACCATGGCACAAATCAGGTTCTTAATTTAGAAGCTGATCCCACAAGCAAATCAACAAGGAATCCTTAATGCAGCAATAAGTTTTATGTAGTCTGTGGATAGATTTTTTTCTGTAAAGTTAATTGGCACTTAAGTGGCAGCATACAAGAGGATTTATATTTTGTTCTTAAAAATGCACCGTGGAGCATTATTTGATTTTGAGCATAATACTTACAGGTATCATGGGTACCAAATGTGTATATAGTGTCCAATGGATGAGGTAGATATACATATTTTATACATGAGCATTTGGCCTGTGAACACTATAGAAACAGAGCTGTAATAACAAATATGTGGTAGATATGGAGCCAATAACTGCAGTAAATGAATATTATTTACATTTTAAAAGAACTAAATGCCATTGGAGTATTGTCACCCACTGTAATGCTTTTTTGGCCCAGGCATTATTCTCCATAGGATCAGAACATTCTATTTATTCTGCACTGTTCCTACACCAGATTCGTCCTTCATTTAGACATTCTGAGATTAACAGTCATTAGACAAGTTTGGGAAATGTTCCAGATGAGCTCAGCCATAGAGTACACCTGCGCTTTGTGTCCTGTATTTTTACTGATATCCCTTTATACTGTAACTACCTAATCAATTTTATTCTGGAAAATACAACAAGCCTATAAACTTCGGAGCTACCAGGAATAAAGAGAGATTTCTGGTTGACTGCACAGTATATGTTTAATTGTCTACATAAGAGCTGAGTAATGTACAATTTCTCTAAACAAAAAATAGCATAAAAATGAATATAACTTACAAAAGTAACTGATTATAATCAACCATTATTTGTGAAGAGTTTTGTAATCATTTTAGACTCAGTCCTATTTTTATTTTGTAAGTAGAAAAAGTAGCTAACGAACTGTTGTCCTGCACATTGTTTAATTTAATTTGTTAATACATTAATACATGGTATATGTTACAATTATCTTTTAACACAGATAATATATTATTTGTGTGGAAACACAGATGCTGAATTTATGTAGAGACTAAAAGATTAGCTTCTAACCACTTTCCTTTTGTTTAAAGGAAATAAGATGAAACTTACATTATTAATTGTGAAGCTCGTAGTACCTTCTTAAGAGCTGTATTAGAAATTCCTTCTCTTGTCAGCAAAAATTCCCTAGTTGTTAATGTTTTTAAAAATGAGGATGGAGATATATCTGCTGACATAGTATGCTTGACATTAATTCATGGCCTGTCAGTCTGAAGGATATAGCTATCTTAGTATTTTGATCTTGTCTTCACCCAAGTCTCAAACATTCATGTTTGGATTGTTTTTTGAGAATGAGACTAAAACGTGACTCTGGTACTAATAAATAACAAATTGTTCTGTAGAGATGTGAAGCAATGTTAAAATAGTATGGTTCTAATATGTTCATATTGATACAATGTTGAGAATGTATCCAATATATCCTCATTGTCATTATCATCTTTATTGTCATCATAATTAATAGGTAAAAGGTAAAGGTTCCCCTTGCACATATGTGCTAGTTGTTCCCGACTCTAGGGGGCAGTGCTCATCTCCGTTTCAAAGCCAAAGAGCCAGCGCTATCCGAAGACATCTCCGTGGTCATGTCTAAACGCCAAAGGCACATGGAACACTGTTACCTTCCCACCAAAGGTGGTCCCTATTTTTCTACTTGTATTTTTTATGTGCTTTCAAACTGCTAGGTTGGCAGAAGCTGGGACAAGAAACGGGAGCTCACCCGGTTATGTGGCACTAGGATTCGAACCGCTGAACTGCCCACCTTTCAGTCGACAAGCTCATAATTAATACTAGTACTTAAAAGGTGAAAATCCTTCATCACAAGAAAATCTTATTTACTTTTGTCTCTTTCTCCAACCTGAATTACACAGATAGAACTTAAATTATAGTCACAAACCAGAGTTAAAATTAAGTATGTTAAAAATAAAATTAGATTGAAAGCACAAAATAGGTAATAATGAATTAATGATGATTAGTCAAAATGTGTCTATTTTTATATGTAGTATAAAAGAATTTGGCTACGTTCAAGGAAACTAAATCATAATAACAATATATAAAAAAGACCAGAATTTCTTGGGTATTTTATTAAGGTGAATCCTAGGTACAGTATAACAGGAGCTGTAGTTTCAATAACAGAAAGGCATGTAGGTAAACCTCAGCTAATGACCACTCATTCAGTGATCATTCAAAGTAACTATGGCACTGAAAGAGTAGTGGTTACAATAGTCATCATAGTTCTGGTAGTCCCAGCACTCCTGCAGTCACATGATTGGGATTTGGCTTCCAGGAAACCAGTTCAGTGTAGGATATTTACAGTGTCCCACATGACAAATCCCACATGATTTGTCACCTTCCCTGCTGGCTTCCCACAAGCAATGTCAATGGATAGCTGGCAGGGAAGGTTCCAAGTTGCTCAGATAAGTCTCCTCCAACCACACACCATTCCCAAACCCTTTTATGCTCATGCAGACATCAATATTCCCTCATTCACTCTCCTCCATCCTTGATGCATTTGTTCTTCTCAGGCATTCATGCATCTTCCCATGCCACTTGCACCTATTCAGGCATCCTAGTTGAACCTGGCTGAGTTTGTGCCACACATCCCTGGCCACTTGCACACCTTTGCTCACCCTCTTTTGAGGCTGACCATGTAAGGCAGTTGTATTGCTGGAAGTTGTATTGCTTAGGATGGGGAGGAGACCTCTCCAACTCAATTTTACCAAGACCAAGTGGTTATGGTTATATGTGTTGAACTGCGCATATCTGGAGATATTCATTTTTTTCTGCCTTGGATGTGGCTGTGGCTTCAATGTTCATATATAATCTGGCATTTTTCCTGAATTTACAGCTCCTGCTTGAAGGGCAGGTATCAGCAGTAGCTAGGAAGGCCTTTGTATACTCTATCTGGTATACTGGTAGCATCCTTTCATAGCTCAAGGGAACTTTTAGACAGTCACTCATGCTCTAATTTACCATGTGCCACAGTTCTGCCTCACGAACTGTGTTGCCAATCTACTTCTGAGTATAATTCAAGGTGCTGGTTATTACCTATAGAGTCCTACACAGCATACGCCCTGCCTACTTGAGAAACCATCTATCTCCCATAACATCTGCCTGGCTGATACAATCCTGCAGGGCTTGCATACTTGGGTTTATTCTATTAAAAATGTCATTTCCCAGTAGGCTGGAAACTTGCTTATTCTCTGGAACAAGGTTCCCCATGAGATCCAAATGCCCTCCATTCTGCTGCTGTTTAGAAGATCCATGAAGACCTAAGGAAGAATTAAACCCTTCACTTCATTGTGTTTGCCATTTTTTTTTTCTTTTACTTTTCCTAGTTTGATTGTTATGAGCTACCCGGAGTCATCAAGAGTTGGATGGTACACAAGTTTAATAAATTATTATTCATAATTATTATTGCATGTTAAGTCCTTTTATCAGTATACAGAAAACACCCTTCTTTAGAGGGAGGAACTCCTCAATCACTCCATTTGCCTTCTGTGCAGAGAAAGACCTGCCCTCAGCATAGCATTAGAGTGAAGGTCCTTGCTTTGTTTAGAAAGCTGGATGATGGCAAAGCTTCTTTTCCTCTGAACCTACCTCCTTTAAATGGTATGAAAATTATGTTCCTTAATTGTCCTAGTGGGCCAGTGGTTGCAATTTTACTGGAACAAAGGTGCTCTCTCTCTCTCTCTCTCTCTCTCTTTTGGAATAATGTGTTTTCAGAGCAATCATTTTAAGATCTTCACTAACTCTCATTGCAAATTACTTACATTTCTTCTAATTCTAAATAAAGAGATAAATAAATAAGACCATGTAATCCTGCCAGCAAATATCCAATTTACAAATCAGCAAGTATGTACTTTAAAGCAGTCCGAACATTCTCCATTAACTGCGATGATCAAGACCGTGCTGAACACAGAGCAAAGTCAGCAATAACTCCAAATGGAGTTATTTGCTTTCAGCATGGCTAATCTTGGGATGCATCCAATCGTCTTAACTGCATATTTGGCATTTCAAAATATATTGGATTTTCTGACTGTGATCATTAAAATTTCCAAAGATATCTGCTGAATAACTGACCAGTGTTTTCCTTCCATTACATAAATGTTGAAAGAATGATATAAGCAATTTTCCTCTCAAAAATCTGAGTACTGTCTTGCCCCTTTATTCTCTTTGTACACTATTTAAATATCAAAAGGAAAGGAGAATGAATTGTTATTTTCCCACAGTACATTTCAGACTACCACACTTAGCTGAAGAAGAGAAGAATTAATGTAACTTATTGTTACCCACCATCTTATATAGACTTAAAACCACATGGAAACTTTTTGGGCTCAATGGAAGCAAAAAGAAATTATCATAATGGTGGTGGTAAGATGTATTATTTTGATTTTTGGACACTATTTCCTCTGCAGATATTGTACAGTCTTTGAACTATTTATATTTTGATTCAATTGCATATTGTGTGATTGTGCCAATGTACTATGTGGCCATTGGAAATCATATTTCTGGAATGAAAGCACATGTCTTTTTTAAAAAAAACCTTGCAGTGTTGTTACACAAATCTCACCATAGAAATTATTTAACGTTGTTGTTTGCTGTTTGCTTTAATATATTCCCTTTGAATGTAAGGCTCAAGAAAACTACAAGCCCATGCAAAAATGTGCTTGTGCCATAGTTTCAGTGATGCATATTTTATACTTTGAAAGGTTAGCTTGAGAAATTTAGGTTGAGAAGCAGGAGTGTAAACAAAAAAAAAAAAACCCATCTTAAAATAGAATGCACAAATATTAATGTTTGAGAGATTAAAAATGATTAACAGTGTTGTGACTCCTTAAAAGGTATACAGTATGTTGCATAGCTTTTCCCGAATCAAAATCCTCTTCCAGTATAAAGATTTTAGTCCAGATAAAAGAGTATTATGTAGCTATTGTTGTAAGGAAGAAAGTGCAATGAGAAAAGCAAGGTTTGGAGACAGTGAAAATTATTCATAATGGCATTTAAAAAAGCAGAATTTTGGTGAAACTGATTCTTTGGCTACTTTATAGTATTAGAAAATCAGAAGGGGCCATGTAGCCTCTTCCTCAGTGCAGAATTCCTGAGTGAAGCTGTCCAGATTCTGCTTGAATACCTGCTATGAAAAGGAATTTACATTGGTAATTGGTTCCAGTAGTTAAATAAAATAAATACAAATCCCTCTTCCTATTGGGAGTTTTTCTTAATGCTTAAATGGAATCTATCACCTGTAAATTGAGATCTTTACTTCATGTCCTATAATCTTGAAATGATGGATCCTGATTTTTTTATGTGAAAAGTTCATGAAAAATACCAACATGATTTTTTTTGCTTGAAAGGTTCATGAAAAATAGCAACATATTTCTCCCGTCTTTGTGTTTAATTTCACATTTACCTTGTTCTCAAATTAAGGAAAAACATTATTTCCCTACATTTCTTCTTAAGGAAACACACATTCCCTATGGGACTTTTGTCAATCTTATCTGAATCAAACAGAAATATTTTGAATGGTCTTTGCAGAGCCCTGATTAATTTTTGCTGCAATTTATAAGCACTGTTGGAATGATGAATTATCTGAAATTCCAGTTCCTAGTGAATTACATTTTTAAAACTCCTGCTTATGTTATTTTACTTTGGGGAAATCTGCCTCTGAGTCAGGCTGAGCCAAGGCTGGACCTCAGCTTTTCAAGAATGCCTGGCAATTAATGGCATTTACTAATTGTCTCTGTAGAACAAATATGGTGAAAAATGTGGCATGTTAAATTTCCACTGTTAATCTTCTGCCTTTGTTTCATTTGCTCTTGGTTATAGGCCTCGAAGGAGGATGAATGATGAGGTCCTGAGCTTTTATTGTTATTTGTCTGTGGAGCAATGCATGTACTCAGCACTAAGTAAAAGTTATTTTTCATAAAGAGGAGAGCTTTAAGACTTTTCAAGGTCAGGAATCTTCAAGAAAAAGGGCAGGCAACTGTGGTGGCTCATTACTTCCAGCTTTTTTTAAAAAACTAACAATTAAAATAATCTGGAATGAGGTCCTGCTTAACAGTTTACAATGTCTAAAGGAAGAACCAACTAAGAAATCCACCTGATTTTTCTATTCTCTTTAGGACAATAGCAGAAACAATCGCTCACTAAGCATTTGATTAGATCAGGGGTGTCAAACTTGCATTGTCATGGCATCGTCACTTTTTTATTCTTCGCTAAACTGGGCATGGGCATGGCCAGCACGTGATGCATCTGTACAGTGCATCTGTACAATGCATCTGTACATGTGATGCATGGTACAGTGGTTAAAATGCAGTATTGCAGGCTAACTCTGCATTCCCACTACCAGGAGTTCAAACCTGACCAGCTCAGGGTTGACTCATCCTTCCACCCTTCTGAGGTCACTAAAATGAAGACCCAGATTGTTAGGGCTAATATGCTGACTCTATAAACCTCTTGGAAGGGCTGTAAAGCACTGTGTAGCATTACATAAATCTAAGGGATAAGTGTCTTTATTAATTGAACTATGCTATATTTTAATAAAATTAAGTTGAAATTTGTATTGACATTAATTATTTGTTTATTCCTATGTTCTGTGATTTTTTATTTATTTTAAATTGGTTTTAGGTACTGTGAGTATCCAATAAGAAGAGAAGTGAATATAAAGTTACTGAGTAACTTCTTCCATTCAGTTATGGCCGATACTTGAAGATTGCTTGGATAACCCCTGCAATTTTCTTGGCAAGGTTTTTCAGAAGTGCTTTGCCTTTGACTTTTAGGGCTGAGAAAAAGTGACTTCAAGGTTACCCAGCTGGCTATGTGCCTAAGACAGGATTAGAAGTCATGGTCTCCTAATTCTAGCCTTATGCCTTAACCACTATACTAAACTCACTCTCTTACTAAATAATAAATAGTATTAAATTTCCTGAAAAATGTGAACCAAACTATTTTTCCTCCTCTCTACAAGTTGCCAGTGCATGTGATTATGCACATTTCTCTCTTCAGTGACTTTCAAGTCCTTAGGTAGGACTGCATGTATAGAGAAATTATGGATCATTTCCTCTGTATATTGCAACTTTTTCATGCTCTGATATATATGAAAGAAATAACTATGGCCTACATTGAAAAAGGAGCCCAGGGACTTAAAGCTAAAGTCTTTTAAGTATAAATATGTTGCATTAATTAGTATAATTAATGACTATATATTTCCTCGCTTTGACTCTCATTATATAAGAGTTGCTATTTTGTGCATGGAATTCATATTAACATTCTCTAAATAATAATATAGGTGATATATGGGCTTTGGGTTAAACATTATATCTTCATTATACGTGTACACATTGTTGTCTTTAAGAAAAGTTTTGATTCATGGCAATTCTGTTAAACAAATTATACTCTAGTTGAAACCACTCTGAGTTCATTTATCAAAATGCCAAAAATACAGTGGAAAGATCTAAAGGACCAATAGATATTTCTTATTTTGGATGCATATACTTAGCTTTTCATCCAAAAGATTCTTAAGGTACTTAGTAAGAAACAATAACAATATCTGTGGTATGTTCAGAATTTGTCAACATTCATAGTTCCATATTCAAATCTAGAAAAGATGGGTCCTCTAGCTAAACTGAGCTAAACATTCTTTGCATGTTTTCAGTTTGAGAAACAGATGGGTTTAAAACAATCTTACTAGTTGTTTCATTATTTAGGTGGAAGTCTGACTAACATACACTAGCCAATTCAAAAGACTCCTCTGTACTTACTGTACATTTTCAGGTTGTCAGTCTTGAATTGTCTTGGAAGTGTTGCAGTTTCAGAAATGTGTTCTTATCTAAACTACAGTATTTGTCAGACTTTCTTTTTAATTCTCAGGTTTCCAGGGAAGTGTGTCTATCTTTCAATTCAAATTACACAAGAGTCAGTGCAGAATCTAGCAAAGGAGACATTACTGTCACCGTATGTTCTTCTCCCCACAGGACCATGTTAAGAATTCAGTTTGTTGCTAAAGTTTCTAAAGTCTGTTATAGACTTTTTTGGTACAATGGTTATTTAAATCAATTTTCTAAAGGCAAGAAGTAAGCATGTTTCAGGAATAGCTATTCCAAACACATGTCAGCCTTCAGAAGACTTTTCACCTTCTATATGCATTCTGATGCAGAATTGGCATTGCCTTGCTCTAGAAATTTAGAATTGGAGACATCCAACTGCCAATCTCTATTACATAATTTATGTATAAATATGAATTATTGACTGACAATGGGCAGACTACATATGATTTACAGCTAGTTTACATGGAAGAATACTTACATTTAGGAATTATTTGTTTTCTTCTCCCAGAGTCAGATGATTTCCCACCCAAGTGAAGAATATGAAGTCTTGACAGAGGATGGTTATTATTTGACAATAAACAGAATTCCATGGGGAAGAAAAAAACATTGCAGTCATAGATATCCAGTTGTTTTAAAAGTTAAACTCAATTTTGGTTCTATTAAGCTGATATAAAATGTTTTAGTAGTCATGCCAAGGCAGAAGGATAAATGTACATTCTCAAGATTGAACATACTAAAATGGAGTCAACTTTCTTTCATTTTGATTCCAGTGCTGAGGTTTTCTAGAGTCCAGAATTTTTTATATATAAATATTCTGGCTGAAATATTAAATACTAGAAATGGGTGAGTGAATGGTCTTTTAATTTCTGTTGCCCCATCACTCATTTTTTATTTATTCATTCATTTATTTAAAAGATTTATGTAGCCACCGATACTAAGCAACTCTGGGAAATTTTTAAACAAGTTTTCATTGGGAGTTTGTGAGAGTTTTGCACTGTGTGATACTATTGTTCACAATTATCAAATTAGACTACTAATAATTGTAGTGCAATTATAGTATAATTTAGCAGGTCATTCCTACTTCTCCAACAGTAACTGAACTGCATATGAAATTATCCTGGTGATGAATGAGAGACAGAGTTGAAACAGGTTTGGAAACAGTCAATATAATATATCTCTCATAATTTGTTAATGACTGTTGCATGCTAGTAGTGTTCAATTTACAACCATTTGTTTAGTGACTATTTACAGTACTGAAAAGGTGACTTATGTCCATTCTTCACAATTACAACTGCTGCAGATCAAAACTTGGATGTTTGGCAATTGGCTCACGTTTATGATGGTTGCAGTATTCCAGGTTCATGTAATCACCTTTTAAGACCCTTTGACAAACAAAGTCAATGGGGAAACCAAAGTCATTTAACAATTGTGTTACTAACTTAACAACTACAGTGGTTCACTTAACAATGTGGGGGAAAAAATCGTAAAATGGGGCAAAACTCACTTAACAACTGAAGTGCAACAGAAATTTTGGGTTCAATTGTGGATATAACTTAAGGACTACCTGTATTGCAGTCTGCTTAAGGCAGTCTGAATGAGATATTTCCACTCAGATTCACCTATATAATATACCATCCATGTATGTCACTTCCTTCAGTAATATGAGCTATTCTTTCATTCTGAAAATAAAGAATAAAGAATAATTTTCTGAAAAAGTTTAAATATTAGAACTTCAGACTGAATTGTAGAATGCTGTCATTTGACTTATCACTTGATTCTTCTTGTATCTCCAAGCTGTGGGCAAAGTTAGCTTTCATTGGAACATCTTTTTCTGAAATTTAAATGTTCTGCTGTGGAAAATTGATGGAGCCAGGTAATAATGCTGAAGTGAAGAACACAATGGCAAAGCTATAAAGAAAAATGTTGTCTACATAACAGATGTTTGCTTCCTTATTTATAGCTTTTTCAGAATAATAAATTGCACAATTCACATTCATGCAGATGCAAAATAAGTCTCGATATAGCCAACATCCTGGCTGTTGCATGCCAGGATGTCACAACCAAAAAGATACTCAGTATTCTCAAAATGGACAGTTATAAATTACCAGAGGTGAGACAAGATTCCTTTATCCTAAATTGATGATCGACCTTCAACTATCTCTTTGCCCATATTTTCAGTATACATAACCCAGAAGATGCCTCCTCCCATTCATAGATCACTTAAAAAGGAAAAAAAAAAAAATGAAGAGTGAAATAGATGACAATACAAAATAAAAATAAAATAGAAATAGCAGACATAGAGAATGGAATGTAATATAAGATATTAGTAAATAAAAGGAATTTACAATTCTGTTGAAATTTGACATTCTTTTTTATTAGTTCAATGATTAATTAATTGAATATATAAAATATTCTTTTCAGAATGCGTTTGGTGGCTGCAGAGTTGGAGTGGAATTTTAGTTGGAAGCCTGTGGGGATTAAATTTTGATCTCGGCAGTTGCGTAGGAATGCAAGGTCACATAAAATGGAAGCTCTTTGGACTTCGAGTTTTTCATAGGTCCTGGTCAGATGGTGGATTTCCTCCCCGTAGAGGTGGGATATTTGTTTTCTCAGGTTTTCGCGGGTGTTTGTATGTAGGTCTTTGGTTATTCGGGTCTTCTCCCACATAAAATTGGAAGTGTCTTGGCGACGTTTCGACTTTAAACCCCTCCAATCCATACATGAAGCAGACTGACACCCACCATGAAGAGCTCGCACAGCCACAAACACGAAGCCAAACAACAACAACGCAGCTCACCAGCTCAAATCCCCCTGCAACTCAGACTAAGCTGAGCACACCCAAGCCCCCACCCAAACAGAACACACCCCCAGCCAATCAGAGCACAACCAACCCCCCATCCAATCAGAGCACAGCCAAGCCCCTAACCAATCAGAACACACCTCCACCCAATCAGAACATAGCCAAGTTCCCACCCAATCAGCTCACACCCCCAGTAGCAGTTAAAAGGAGGAGACAGCTGCGATCTCACATTGCTCCTGGAAGCACGAAGCCGAGAACACCAGCCTGAAGATGACGAATGAGACTTCGTCGAAACGTCGCCAAGACACTTTCAATTTTACGTGGGAGAAGACCCGAATAACCAAAGACCTACACACACACACACACACACATATATATATATCTTATATATATAAATATATATATATATAAACTTATTGTATCATGTTGAGAATTATGTTGTCAAACACTAAATACTAATGTTTATAGTACTATCACCGTGATTTGTCATTATCTAAAATAAATGCACATAATCTTATTATAAAATAATAAGATCCATTTTGGTCTAGTGGTTAAGTCACCCGGCTTCAAAACAAGAAACCATTAGTTCAAGTCCCACTTAGACATGAATGCAGCAAGCTGGGTGGCCTTGGGCCAGTCACTCTTTCTCAATCCAATTTACCTCATAGGATTGTTCTGTGAAAAATAGGAGGAGGAAGGTGTGTTGGATATGTTCTCCACCTTGAGTTATTTGTAAAATTATATAGGTGCAATATTTGTGCAATACAAATAAATAAATAAAAAAAAATAAAATGAAAAAAGAATCTTATTTAAAAAGAAAAGAAAAAATAGATACTAAAAAATCAATAAATACAATATTGTTCTTGATTTCGTCCCATTGCACCTAAATTATTTATAAATACTAATATTAATTTTGGTTATATCAATCTTTATATTTTCCCCCCTAAAAGGATACTCTAATTTGTCTTGCTATATAACATGCTATATATAGGGAAGCTATTCTCACTTAAATTTAATAAAAAATCTATTTTGGATGTATACTTTTAATTTTGCTATTCCCCAAGATTAATTCCCCAATCTGAATAAAGTTTCTCTTTTCTAAAGTTAGGCTGAATTTGTTCTCATGCCCTTTAGCATGTAAGAGTCTCATGATTATCTTTTTTTCCCCCAGGACTTTAATTTTTTACTCTTAGTAATCTCTTAGTAAACTACTTATTTTATTATTAAACTTCAGAGTGCAATAAAACAGATTATGAAAACAATTAAAAAGTTTGGTAAATTCTTATGATATAAAATTTATTTATTTGATTATGTTGTAATGTACATTGAAATATTATTTGTTAATAGCATTTGCTATGTTTACCTTTAGAAAAGAATGTGGACCACAAGTTATCCTTAAATTATCCTTTTCACTTGTAACTTGCTAGTCTTACAGATAAAGGAAACATTAATTTCTTTTTAAATCCCACTGCTAATAATTTATCATGGTATTCCATGTTAAGAATACATTGTCACTCTTACATATACTTATAATATTTTACTTTTTCTTTCCATCTTTATAATAATATCACCTATTCTAATAATTCTACTATGTCCTATGTCCAAGTCTCAAGCCTTGTTATATGAGGATATTATGGAGATGAGACCTGAACAGAAATAACATAGTGTATGGTCTATTGTAGTGCTCTTTGTGTGTCTAACGTTATGAACAATTTTATAATAGTTTGATTGATATTTCTGTTTTAATAAAATGAACATTTAAAAATCAATAAATCTATATTTGTAAAATAAATTCATAGACTATCTCATCATTCAAGATTGAGTATTTGTTCTAAGTTTCATCAGTAACTTTTGCCTTACAAGTGGCCTAGAAATATTGTAAATAAATAAACCAAAATTATAAAGAAGCAGTAAACTAAGCCGGAGTAATTTTTGTTGAATTTCATTCAATATTACTATAGTTAAGAAACTATGTTCAGTACCATGGAGAGCATTCTTGCAACAATACTTTTGTGCAAATAAATTAGTCCATAACTTGCCTGGTGGAATTGACATCATTCCAATCAACCTTTCAGAGGAACCTACAAATATGGCTTTATGTCCAAGCAAAACTTTCTCCTTATGATTAATACTTATGATTCTAAGGGTATGTGCCAAACTAGGTCCTAGAAGTCTCAATCTTGCATTGGTGCTAGATTTGGTCTTAATCTTTCTGGATCACGTCTATTTTTAAAACAAGAAGAGACTACGTTTTGGACCACATCTTCATCTTCCAGCAAACAGTTCTCCATAGAAGACATGAAAGAAGGGCATGTTTAGGATTATGTTATTGGTCATAGAACAAGGACTATGGTTTGCTGATTCCCAAGAAATCTTAAACTGAATGTTTGGCCTAAGTGCTTTGATTCTTTTTTGCATTTCTAAGTGCACTGAGTCCTGGCAAATAGATGGGGAAGAAATTGAGGTAGTGACAGATTTTATTTTCCTGGGCTCCAAGATAACTGCAGATGGGGACTGCAGCCAAGAAATTAAAAGACTCTTGCTCCTGGGGAGGAAAGCTATGGCAAATCTAGACAGCATTCTAAAAAGCAGAGATATCACCCTGCCAACAAAAGTGCGTATAGTCAAAGTTATGGTTTTCCTAGTTGCAATGTAAGGCTGTGAAAGCATAAGGGAGCATAAGGAAGGCTGGCTGCCAAATAATAGAGGCCTTTGAACTATGGTGCTGAGAAAACTCCTGCGATTCCCTTGGACTGCAAGGCAATCAAACCGGTCAATCCTAGAGGAGATCAACCCTTTAGAAGGCCAGATCCTGAAGATGAAACGTGAATACTTGGGCACCTAATGAGAAGGAAGGACTCACTGGAGAAGAGCCTAATGCTAGGAAAGATTGAGGGCAAAAGAAGTAGGGGACGACAGAGAATGAGGTGGCTGGATAAAGTCACTGAAGTAGTAGGTGTGAGCTTAAATGGACTTCAGAGGATGGTAGAGGATAGGAATGCCTGGAGGAATGTTGTCCATGGGGTCGTGATGGGTCGGACACAACTTCGCAACTAACAATAATAAAGTGCAGTGAGTAATTCTGTTATGTGTTATTCATAGACTTTACTTAGCATAGAATAAACAATGTCATCAGTATTGTTCACAAATAAGCTTGAGCTGTAGACAGTGTTAGCGTGAAATGAATATTTCCATAATAAAATACATGTCAGTATGATGCTGCAGATCTAGAGAAAGAAATTTAATAAACACTGAGTGACTCCGCGGGAGCCTTCCTTTTAAAATTGAAGTACAAAAAGCCTAATATCAGGAAGTTAATAATAAATAGTCAATTACATTAACATATGCCATATAAAATTGGATAACAAAATACTTAGACTAATTTATTTATAGCCATTTACTAAATTATGTGTGTGACTATATAAGTCAATGAAGAAGTTTTTTTTAAAAAATATGAGAAAAATGGGAAGTCTGTAACACATCAATAATGAAATGATGGGTTGCTCTCCCTGGTCGTCCTTGAAGTCTCCGTGCCCTTCAGTACTATTGATCATTGTGTTCTTCTGGAGTGGCTCAAGGGATTTGGAGTGGTGATGCAGTGGTTCTCTTCTGTTCTGCAGGACCAGTTCCAATCCAAGTTGGTGGGGAGAGAGGTGCCTCTGAGCTCTATCCCCAAATTTAGTTTTACCATAAGCCACTAGGTAGAACAATTTGTTGTCCAGAGTTAGTAACATCAGTATGATATTTATTTTCAGTTGTACTGTAGATCTTTACCTTTGACTGGCAAATGATGCTATCTTGGTGTTTTCTCAATATGCAGAAGCTGTGGCAATGGAGAAGAATATATTTGAATTTAACCATAGTAGGTTGTTTCTGAATTCTCCAGAATCAGGACCTAAATATTTCCAACCTTGATTCTGAGTGGTTTTCCCCTTTTCTTAGAGCCCATAAGCAATTTGGAAATCTTTCTAGACTCACAACTCCTAGTTAAAGAATAGTTGATATTTTTGGCTGGGACATAACTCCATCTTCTAGGTCAATTGTGTACTTTTGGACTCTATTCACAGTCATCCATGCCTTGGTCATGAGTTGCATGAGAGCATACATGAGAGTTTCTAGCATACCATTGAGGCTGCCATCTTTACTTTTTTTACCACACCCAGTGAACATCTCTGTCCACAGAAGATAGTGGTATTTCCAGTAAAGGCTGCTTATATTTGAAGCTTTAACTTTCTTTAACTTATACCCAATAATTAGGGGAAAATCTCAGAAGCAACTCTTCCGAGAATTTATTCCAGATGGAAAGTCCCTCCATATTCCCTTCAAGACACCGCATACTGACATGTTAATTCTAAATTCCAAGACTATAATAGAGTTAGTGTATGAAGAAATAGCCAATTTTGACAGAAATAGCCAATGAGACAATGATAAAAGAAGGAGCTCATCTAGATTATTTAACTCCAGATAAAATGCAAATGAAGGAGCTTATAATAGGAAACTTAGCTTAAATTCATCATCTTACAGTTCATTGTTATATAAAATATTTAGTTGGATTTTATCTTTCTGTATTTTACCAAGCTGTATTTCATATCATTAAATATGAAATAATGGGTCATACTACAAATGAGGTAAGCAGGTCATAAACCTAATCAGACTTTGAAGTTATATTTCATAGAGTGGATCGCATCATATATGCTTGGTCACTGATGATAAATATGGCTTCTCCTATTCAGCCCCATTTTACAATTTAAGATTTTACCTTGATTACTGAATTGTTGATTATTGATTACATTAGGCAAATAATTATTGAATACATTAGGCAAATAATGCATCTAATATTTTTCTCCAGTCAATTAAATATGTACTTAAAAAGGTATAGCAGTATGTGGGATTTTATTTTGCTTGTGTAGGGATTGTAGATTTGTAGTAATATATAAGCTTTGCATGTAAAAATATAAGCATATGTCTACAGTTAATTCCATCCATCAAATAAATTCCTGTATTTCACCAAAGTAACATCTAGTATAGTAATTTTTAATATTCTGCATATTTCAAATTTCTAAATGTTAATGAAGGAATATAGCTCAGTGAGACAGTATACACAGGCATGTCTTTAAGTTGAATTTGAAGGTAAGTCAGAATAGTGATTTAATGGCAAATGTCTGTCTTATTATATACTATGAATTCTATCTGTCTGTGTATATAAAACACTGAAGAAACACTTCCAAATACATTAAAACATGGCTGCGGTTAAAGATGAATTGCCTTGGGCTGCATATAAAATAGATAATGTAGTTACTGTGTATAAAGAATAAACTTCCTTTATTTTTTAATATTTTTATTATTTTATAGGGCCACGTTCCTTCACACTATTTTAATATTTAATTCCTCAATATTGAATCAGCAATATTTTTTGTTCGCTTAATAGATGTTACAATTCCTCCAGGACTCTCTTAAACTCATCACATCATTTTGGGTAGCTAACTGCTTGTGAAAAGATCCACTGAAAATAATGGGCCTTAAAGGAGGTTACGGTGCCTGACCCATTGGCTGAAGTAGCAATATGGTGTTGGAGTCTGTGTGTAAAAATACAACTTTTACATTGACCATCTAAATTACTAGGATGTCTGGTATATTGTCAAGCACAAACAGAATCTTGAAAGGAATTTTCTTGGTCAAGACGTAATGTTCAGAAGCAGGGGGAAAATGGTTCTAGAACCAATCTTCAAAGCTTTTGTATTTGCCTTCCAATTAATGGGAAGAGATGCCTTAATGAAATGATACAATGAACTGCTCTCTTAATTAGTGAGAAATTCACAAATACTTGATCTTGAAATCCCTGTAGGTGTTACCCCAAACAATAACAATGCCAACATTCTTTGATGCCTTATGCCCTGGTGTTCTTTTATTTTTATTTTTTTGAAATGTAGGTGCTTTCAGTCTATTTCCCCCAAAATAAGCCAGTCTGGCAAATAAGTTGCCTCCTCAATATTCTTTTTTCAACATTTTGGGGAAATCACACATAGCACTTATATCCGCATTTGGTGCTTCACCTTGCAGTTTAATATTATGTAAATTTGCCCTCACTTTGAAACAATTGAACAAGCTGCTACTTGCAACAGATCCTTCATCACAATCACCTTCACTTGCTGCATGTGCAGGTTTTAAATAATTGAAAAGGCTTCCTTGGAATAAAATAAGGCTAATAGGCATATTATGCTGATTTTGATCGTCTAACCAAATTATCAATAGCCTTTCCATTTCAATGATTAAACCACTACGCGGCTTAGCAATAATTGTAGCTTTCATCAGGGCAGGGCCATTCACAGGCTCCATAATTCTTACTTTACCCTTTAAAATTGTTCCAATCATTGACTGACTGTAGCCTAATACTGTTCTGATGACCAATGGCATTTCACCTATTTCTTATTGCTTTCTCTTATTTCCATTTAATTTTCAGTTGTGATCACTTTCCTTTTCTTTGATGAATAACCAGTACTTGCCTCAGATTTATGCTTTGAAGGCCTGGTTGTTACAAGGATAAATAAGAAAAACATTTAAGCCAAATATAAAGTTACACACTCAACACAGTATTAATGGCAATGTGATCTGACTAAAAACGGTGGACAGCAACCTCCTTCCTTGAGCTGAACAATGAAGTACACAATGTTTTCATGAATGCTACATATTAGCGTGTGCATTTGCTATTATAAACTTTTGGATTTAACTCATTTTTAATGTAATAGATTTTATGGCAATCCATTTGTAAGAAGGAGTTGTCTGTAACTTGGATTTCTTTACCTGGGGACTGCCTGTATGCCACCCACAGAATGCAAGGTGACTATAACGTTTTCACTTAGATCTTGGGTACAGTTGGCAATAACTGTAAACTGTATGGGACTAAGATGAAACAATAGTCTGACTTTCTAATTTCGAAAGCTAGATCTTTAAAGCTAGAAGTTTCTGCACATGCGCAGATCATCAATGATGACATCTGGGGCGGTGGGCGGGACCTCCCGCTGGTTTTACTACTGGTTCTTGTGAACCGGTCCGAACCAGGGGCAACCCACCACTTGGCTAATTGCAAACTGTAAAGTTTTCATTATGATCTGTTGTTGTTAATATTATTATTTACATTTGAGGAAAAAAGGGTGAAGATCCTTTTGCTTTCAAATTTGATACTGCTAAAGAAAAAACATGCATTTAATTTCATTGCCCTTTCTGTAAGGGTAAATTGCTCTTCAGCTAAGATAGTAATTACCATCACATCATGCTTGTTTGACTTGCTCTGAAGTGTGACTCAGCTAATCATTACGATTCTCCAGCCTTGTCTCTCTTCAGTCAGTTCCTTGGAATGACTACCTGACATCATTGATCTAATAAGTGCTCTCTTGGTTCAGGGGCTAAGTAAAAGAGTAACTGTAAGGGCATCCTTTTACAAGTTCCTGGTGACTTCAGTAGGCTTTGAGTCAGCCAGATTGATCTCGGTGAAGCTACATATGTGCTCAGATTTATGCACATGCTTAAGTGTTTTGTTGGCTTGAAGCCATGTCATCTGTTTACTGGCACTTGAAGGCTTTTTCATTTTGAAGTGGTATCTTGTTCAGCCAGGTTTTCTGAAAGGAAAACCTATATAATATAATCAAAGGCTTCAGGACAGCTTTAGTCAAAGCTATCATTCCATTTAGCAACACAAGCTGAAGATATACTATTAGTTTTATGAAAAGTGCAGGTCTTTTAAAGCAAGGATTTAATTAAGCAACAGTTCTGGAGTCATTCATTGAAGATAGATCATTGGTACAAAGCAGATGCCTAGCCTTTTCTTTTTCCTATTTTAACTGCAGGGTAAAGCTAGTGGTCATAACATAAACATCTCATATATTAAAGAATGTGGGCTTAACTCATAGAAGAGGAAGGATTGGTAAGCTATTACAGAATCTGGAATGCTGAGTTCTGGTCACCACAATACAGAGACCCTAGAATGAGTGCAGAGAAGAGAAGCAAAAATGATAAGAGGTATAGAAGCTAAACTGTATAATGATTGAGGGAACTACAGTAGGTATGTCTAGTCTAACGAAGAGCAGGACTAGGGGAGATATGATGGCAGTTTTCCAGTACTTGAGGGGCTGTTACAGAGAAGAGGGGTCAATCTATTTTCCAAAGCACCAGAAGCACCAGAAGGACAAGTAATGAATGGAAGATTATTACATAAATATCCAACCTAGAACTAAGGAGAAATTTCCTGACAATGAAAACAATTAATCAGTGGAACGCTTGCTTCTAGAAATTGTGGGTTCCATCATTGGAGGTTTTCAAGAAGAGACTGGACAGCCATTTGTTCAGAATGGTATACTGTCTCCTGCTTGAGTAGGAGGGGTTGGACTAGAACACCTCCAAGGTCCTTTCCAACTGTATTATTCTATATTCTAGAACAGATATCTGAGTCCTCATAAAGTAGGGTGCATGAGAAAGAAACTTCAAACAACTCCACATTGACTAGGTTTGGTATACATTGAAGGGGCTTTGATAGCCATCCAAGATTCTCTTATGTTACCCTAATCATATTATCCTGGTAGTCAGGGCCCTTCAGGAAGTGAGATGTGGTTGCCTCCATGTGGTGGTTGATGGGGAAATAGTGCTTCTTCTGTTGCAGTGCAAGTACTGCAGAAAGGGAACCTCTCTGAGATTCAGATGGTCTGACTTTGTTGAGCATAAGACATGAAAGACCTGGTGTTTTCCTGAAACAATAGGTCTGGGTTCTTGGGCGAACAATGTTGGTTAGTTGCTTATTGTTTCTTATTGATCTTCTGTGAGGTGGGCAGCTCTAATATTGTGTGTGTGTATGTAGCCATTTATTTTGTTCCTCAAATATTTTAAAATAAAATTGATTTTAAAAAAGGAGTTTGATGAGTTTGAAAGTATGTGTGACACTTTAATTGGTCCCAATTAATTATGTTATAATTGATTGATGCTTGATGCTTGATGCTTAATGCAATCTATGCACGCTTAATTGAGAGGATGTCCAGTGAATTTTATATAAATGTGCTTGTATTTCATAATCATATATATATGATACACACACACACACACATAATTCACTTGTGGCTTTACAATTTTCAATTTTAAAAAATTTGAATGCTTGCTGAATTTTGCATGTTTTGAGTATTTACTGCTGGGGTAGTAAATCTATGCAATCAAGATGAGAGAGTTTTATTGACAACATATTGAGCAGCTAAAGTAGCAGAAAGACCTGAATCTTCCTCTAGTTCCACAATCTTAAATTTGATTGTAGCTTAATCCCTTTCTAATTTAATGTCTCTTTAATCAAAATTGAACAAATAAATACTTTGTCTTCTCTTTTATGCAGCTTGAAAGTAAAAAGGAGCTTAGCTCTAGTTCTGTTACTTTCAGGAAAATTGTTTATCTATAGTGAGTTATCATGAACAGAGCCAGGCACTTGAGTCTTTGTGAAGAGAATTTTACAGGAAGTAGCCATGTAAACAATGGCTGAGATGAAAACAGCCAATATATTTTTTTTCTTATGGTAGAAACGTGGTACCAGCATGATGAGTGGATTAGTATACGTTCTTATGTGCTATAATAGTTTCACTTGTTGTGCATCTGCATTTACTTTGCACACTTCAAACTGAATGCTTCAAACCGAATACTCCAGAAACAAACAATATCTACTAGTGATATTATACCACATAGTTTCTATTGGCTATTGGAATGGTCATCCATAATAAAGCTTGTGACTTTGGCCGATTGTATTTTTAAAAATCCTTTACAAACATAGTAGAATTCAGCTGTATATGCAAAATAGAAAAATAGCAATAAAGGTAATGCAATATTTATGTTACTTGATTGATATATGTCAATGTTACTCTTAGCTTTTCTCTACCACAATTTTGTCTCTAAACTAGTTCTGTACACTGTACTCTTTGCCACTGTAACTGAGTCCATACATTTTGCTGTTGTTTGCTTTTATTTCCCTCCTAATGTGTGATCTTCTGACTGAAAATATTCAGTTCCACCCATCTTAATTTGCTGATAGAAATAGCAATAGCACATAGACTTATATACTGTTTCATGGTGCTTTAGAACCCTCTCTAAGAGATTTATAGAGTCAACATATTGCTGCCAACAAACTGGATCTTCATTTTACCAACTTTGGAAGGATGGAAGTCTGAGTCAACCTTGACCCAGTCAGTATTGAACTCCAGGCAGCTGGCAAAGTCAGCCTGTAATACTGCATTCTAACCACTGCACCATCATGGCCCTTACTGATGCCTAAGATGTCAATTTGTAGTTATTTCATTTCAGCTTTTGCTGTGTTCAGATTGGCAATGTTTGTGCTTCCTATGTTCCATATTCCCACCGTAATTTTGTCTTGAAACATTTACATTTACAACATTCTTTGCTCTTCCCTCCCAGGAACTCACCTTCACTATGATGAAGCAGCACAGCATTTGCACATATTCATATACTGCTTATATTTAATTGAATAATTCTATTATGGTTGCATAAAATGCCTTTATATGTGTTATGGCTAAATATTAACTTTCCCATAATTTTATGCTCTTGTGCTCTTATTTATTAGCAACTTAAAATATCTTATAACACTTGCTCTGAACATTTTGTAACATTGTAAAAATGAAAGAAAATAAGTGTGTTTAATGCATACAGTTCCATATTGTTGTTTCTTCATTTATCATGTATATTCCTTTTAATGTGTGAAAGTTTATGATTCCTTGGAGAAAATGTGTTTCCTTGGCCAAGTCCTAATCTAGAATACTTCAAACAGATTATTATTAAGGAAACCCCTTCGGGTTGCAATGTGGAGTTTTTAGCTATTTTTCAATTATAGATTTACCCTATACCTGAAGTGCTTCCACTATTTATAAAATGCATTTCAAGAGGCAAATTTGCAAACTCTGAACTATTTTGCTTTAGAAAATCATTTAAATACACCAAAAATACAATTAAATCATATTTCTTTTCAGATGAGATTACATGGAAAGTATATTGATTTTGATTATATAGTTACAGTCTTGGATTCTTGCTGAGCAATCAGTGAATAAGGAAAATAGTATCTTAAAATAGTATTATACTGTAATACATTGCACTTTTGATGATTCAGATTGCCTTCTAAAGTAAGTACAGTGGCAATTGTTTTGAAACTCATTGAATATAGTAATCAACACATTTTGACATTAAATTTTATCCTGGTACTCATCATTTGTTTGATACTCAATGCATAAACTAGAACTTGTTGGTGTTGACTGCCTTGTGACTCACTACATTAATCCTTATGGGAAAAATTGTTTTTAGTACTCATCACGTCTCCTGCAGCCAATTAAAAATGAGTACCAAGGTATCACTGTATTTTACTTTCCATGCACAACACATTTATTCATAACTCAAGCCACTCTTTCTTGCCTGGTAGATGAGATTTTTCTTGGATTAATATTCAAGTGAAATTGAAATACTGTTGAATATTTTTTCTCATTCATCATTTCATTTTGCTTCAATATTTACATATGATAATTTATGTAACATTTGTGTAAAAATAATTTTGTTTCTGAATATACCATAAATGTATTTAAAATGTTTTCAGTTCCATAATATCCAGAAATATGACCACCCTTTCTTGATACCTTTGTATGCATGTATGTGTGTCCTTATGGATACACATGTACATATAGGCATACATATATGTAAGAGAAGCTGTGTACTGTGTTGATCTTATTTTCTTTTCATTTTGCTTGATTACTACAGTAAAAACAGATTTTAAAAAATAGGATTGAATTGTTTGCCCCATATGTTTGCCCCATATGAGAAGTCATTGTCTAGTTTCATCCCTCATTTTCACTTTCAGTGGGGAATTTTATATCAGAACTTTATTACCTGAAACATGAAACTTTCTTACCTTCGTGAACTGAGAATTCATAAGAGCAAGAGTTTACTTCAAAGTAGATCTCCAATGCAATTAAAACACTAACTTTTTTAAAAAAAAAAAACTGGTCTCATGTTATCTGGATCACAGCTGACAAACTATACTGTAAACTTTAGGAAATACCATCTCCAAGAAATAATCATTGCTTCATTTGTAAGAGCCATGTTAATGACAGAATGCTATTTGTCAAATTTCTATTATTATGCCCTCGAACAGAAATGGGCAATGTAATGAATACATTGTAGGCCAGAAAGCTGCAGGCAGCCCAAGGGCTTACATAAAAGCTTCATTATTTTCCAGTTCAGCTTTACAATAAGAGGCAGAAATGTAAAATTGTCTCATTGTTACAGAACACTGTGTTAGTCATCAGTTTAAAAAAGCACCTGATACAGAGCATAGATATCAGAGAGTCAAGCTACATCTTATTTGAATCTTTAGCGCAGCTGGCCTTTGGATCTCTTCCTTCTATAGAGAAAGTTCTACCCATGTCAGTAAAACAAAGAAAAAAAAACCCTTCTATTACTACCAGTGAAAGAGTTTCTTTTTATTCACATCCTCATAAGAGAAAAGATTTTGCAATGAAGTGAGAATAGGAATGTATACCTTCTCAGCTCACAGGATCAATTCACAGGGTGACAGAGGCTGTTTTGCACATATTATTTTGTGGCCTCTCTTACTTGTCAAAATGATGGCAGGTTTATTTCTACTCCAACTAACTTCCTAATTGTGCAAGTGGGATAAGAACACTCTGCTTTTGTTAGCAGCCACGTCTACAGAAATAGCTAAACAAATTGCCAGATATTATTCAATAATGATTTCTACAAGAAGGCTTTGGGTTTAACAATAGCAATGCCTGCTCAAGGGTTTATTGCCTTTCCCCCCTATAATTGTATGTCCTGTACGGTGTTGATTTTCTTTACTCAATCACCTATTGGCTATTGCTTACAATATTACTAATGTCATTACTCTTTGCATAGATTTTCTGTTCTATGTAATCCATGGATAAATTAGATATTTTTTCCCTTCTAGAAAATATTCCCTGATTCTACAATGGAAGAAAAAAATGTTTGATCCTCCAAAACTGGGACTTCATTCCCAGAGGAACACATACCTTCAACTTCTAAATTACCGAATCTGGGGTTGTTTTTGGTATTTTTTTAAAAAACAGGTATTCACATAAAATTACCTCAATATTCATTAAAAATAAAAGGCCTACCTTGTAGCTACCTACTTCTGCTTTCTACTGACAAAGAAACATCTCTCTTTAGTCCAAGAATACTACAAATTTAATTAATTAAAAATAGAGGTCACCAAATAACTCTTGGTGGCTTATATTTTAAAGATGTTAAACAGATGCAAATTACAGTTTAGTTTCAACATCTTAACAACTAGAAATTTCATCAGATACAACTGAGAAACCTTATAGGGTTTAATTTTAGCATCTAAAATTTCACTGCCTCTTCTGATACTATATCTGATGCAGCCCAGAGTTTCAAGACAAACCAGTCAAAATAAAACAATAAAATATCAATGTTATGTTCTATAATTTTTGAACAGCTCTAATTAAGACATTATTCTGTTTTAACAGAAATAGGCAGAACAGGAATGGTTATTTTAAAAATTATCTTTGTTAAATATATATCTCACCTTTGTGGTCATTTCCATGTAGTCAGTCAAGCTCACTTTGCAGGAAGTTATATCGCTGTTATAAGAGATAGCAGCCCTTAGTTAACTTACCTGTTATCAGAAAAAAAGCTAACTAGAGATCATAGGAAAAGAAAAAGGTAAAAGAGTCTCTGTGGATTTTACACCACTAGACATTGCTGACTATAGGGTAGTGATCGCGAACCTTTTCCGAACTGAGTGCCCAAAGTGCGCTTCCCCTGTGCATGTGCCGCCTGCATGCGCCCTACACCCTGCGCATGCGCGGCAGAAACCCGAAGACCAGCTGGGTGGCATGTGTGCATCCATGGTGCAGCTGAACTGGGGCGATGGTTCGTGTGCCCATGTGTGCCATATGTTTGCCATCACAGCTATAGGGGTGGTGCTCATATCTGTTTCAATGCCATTGAGCCAGCATTGTCTGAAGACATTTCCATGGTCATGTAGTCAGCATGACATAATGGAATGCTGTTATCATATCATATAATCATATAAGTTTGTCCTGAAATATAAGTCCTTTCTATTAAATGGGATTTTTTTCATTTTACACCAAGTTGGGAGACACTGAATTTTATAACTTAGTTTATCCTATGCCCAGATACCTGTCATCTCAATAAGGAATAGAACAGAAAAGAAAAGAAAGATTAAAGCAATCCATGATAAAGAAGGAGAAAACAGTCATCTTTAAAGTCAGTTGCTATTACAGTATGATAATGGTGTCTTAATCTTTTCTGGGGGGAAATAGACAAGTAATTATTAAAGTTAAATAATAATAAAGGAAAATCTTTGATCAAGCAATTGAAACTGACAAGGTAAAAGTGGAAGTTGGCAATATCTGTTCAGTGACTGAATGGCTCGGGCATACAAAATTGGGATTTAGTATCTTATTTTTTTTTAATATACCCTTAAACTTTTTGGAAATTCTATATTTGGAAAGAAGTTCAGAGTGCCATAACAGGAAGAAACCTCTTTTATTAAAAAAAAGAAAGAAGAAAGTTTAATATTTAAATTTTCATTTCACAATATTCTTATCAAACTATATTCATTCTTACTTCTGCTGCAAAAATATGCAAGCTAATGAAAGAGACCCATATCTCTTTTATGGAAACCCTTGAAGCCATAAAAATATGTTCCCTGGAGACATTCCATGGCTCCATTTCTTTTCTTTAAGGACATCAATCACAGCACATTTCTCTGCTGCTTGCTTTGTTTGTTTGTTATTTACAGGATCTATACTATTGTCTACCGATTTCAAAGTCCCAATTCTCCTGTGTATTTTAATTTATCATTAAAACTCAATGGATTTGTTTTTGGCTTTCAGTTAAATCACTTGCCTTTCTTAGCAAAGGACAATTAATTGAAACATCAACTCTAAATGAATTTTTTATTCTGAAGATTTGATGAAGAGCTGCAAACAACATTTTCCAGGTATCGTTAAGCAAAACCCTAGTTATTATTCAAAAATGGAACCGGTGGATATTGCCACAGTACTTTCTTTTAAACGCTTTTCCCTTTTCTTGGTTTGAAGCTAAAGGCTGACAATTGATATTTTGACCTGATATAAGAACAGTTCTGTTCTTTGTTTCATAAAGATTCATATAGCAATTGAAAATAAAGCTTTTACTTTCATTGCCATTTTATTTTACTTATTTTATTTTACAAGTGGCTTTTCAGAACTCTCCACTAAATTTGTTGGCAGAGAATGGATAAATCATTTCTCTATTTTTCCCCCAAGAGAAGAAGAAATTGGCAATACATTCTTATATTCCATTTAGCTTCTGAAAAAAGAAACAGTGAAAAGAATTTCCTTATCATGTTTTCCCTTGTGATTTAATTGGAGCACGGAAAGTGAAGGAAGCTGAAGATCCCTGGGGAAATGATAATACAACGAAGGACAACATTTATACACACTTTGGCCACCTCATCTATAAAATGGTTCAAGTACACTACATTTCTACCAAGAATAATTTGTCCTACATTCTTGCCTCTTGTGAACTAAAAGCAAATTGAGAGCTGATAGAAAAATTTTCAGGAGAATTTTTCCACCTGGTGTCAGGTTTAAAACAACCTTTGTTGAGACTGAGTACTAAGGAGTTCAAATGAATCCATTACTTTGTTCGTTAAGGACTATTTCTCAAGTCTTTGCAAATATGATAAATATTCCAAATCAATATTTGCATGTAATTTTGGTTGTGAAATCATAGACATGGCTCAGTCCTATGTAAAGGCAAACCATAGGTGAATGCTCTGGCCTCGAGGTGTATCTTGAGTCTTCTCATTCCCTCAATACAAGTATGACAGCTGTCAGCAAAGAAGCAACATGGAATCCTCTTCTCAAGATGTTGACACCTTATGAAATTAGGCCTCTATACATTTCATCTTCAATTTCTCTGTATGAAATGCAGTTGTTTTCTTCACATTGCTCATTGGAGAAGAGAATGCAAAAAGGGGCAAACTGTGTTAAGTACCCAAATTCTGGGGATTGCCCTTTGATTAAAGTCCTAAATCTGTTTTGATACTGATTCCTCTCTTTCACACACAGCAAATAAGTTCTGTGATTCTACAGACAAATGAGCATCTAAAACTATCTAATAGTTTTAAGGCTATAATGTACATGGTAAAAAATATAAGGCTAAGAGTTATTTCAGCACAGGTACAAGAAGCCACTCCAGTTAACCATTGACAAATATATGTAGTATATGCAGAGGTGGGTTTCAGCAGGTTCTGACCAGTTCTGGAGAACCAGTAGTGGAAATTTTGAGTAGTTCGGAGAACTGGTAGTAAAAATTCTAACTGGCCCCACCCCCATCTATTCTCTGCTTCCCAAGTCCCAGCTGATTGGGATAAAATGGGGATTTTGCAGTAACCTTCCCCTGCCATGCCCACCAAGTCATGCCCACCAAGCCATGCCACACCCACCAAGCCACACCCACAGAACCGGTAGTAAAAAAATGTTGAAACCTACCTCTGAGTATATGATACATGATTATTTTATATGCAGGTGGGTTGGCAAATCAGAATTTTGGCTTGGTAATTGAAGATGTTTTATTAAGATTTGTAAGTGTATTTGCAGGATGCAGTAACTGTGGTGGATTTATCTTTCATTTTCTGCTACCAAATAGCAGGGATGGAAAGTAATTTAAGGCAGATGCTGATTGGGGCTGTCATTTTCTCTTTTCTCAAACAAGAGACATTTAATGAGTATTCTAGGAAATGGGTGGATGGCTTCTTTTCAGAAGAAGATCCAGGTTGTGGCTTTGCTCTGAAAAAACAAGGTAGGGAAGCATCCAGAACATGACTTTCAAAATTCTGTCAAGCTCCTTTACCAGCAGAGGAGGCATACTCATTTTCTGCTGCACAATGAAGACTTTTGTTTCTGTAAACATAAATTTATGTCCATCCTGGAACACTTTGAGATGTGTCCAATGCCTCTCTCATATGACTGCATTGGAGATTTATTTTCCTGGAATGCTTTTCTTTATAGTCAACGTACACAGCCTAGCCTGGAGATTCCTTCTCTCTGCCCAATAAATGGTATGTTGTATATACATATGAATATATAGGCCTGAAGGAAGCCTCACTTCCAAGCAAATTAGTCAATCCAGGATAATATAAACGTATATGTATGTACATGTACATATGTATGTATATGTGTGTGTGTTGTATATATGTGTACATACACATGCATACATATATACACACAATGTGTGTGTATGTGTGTGTGCGTGTATTGATTCATTGATTTAATAACTAAATGTTGTGAAAAAGTAGCTACTTTAAAAAGTAATTAAAATTATTTACCTGAAAAATAAGAGACTGCATTTTTCCATAAGTTTCTATATAAAAATTTATGGGCTCATATATATATTGCCCTTCCTCTTTCCAATTGAAACAACAAGAAAGTAAAGAAGGAAGGTAATACAATGAAGATTAGAGAAGAAGAGAAATCTGTACAGAGAAGTTAAGAGTATCAAACAAAGTTGGATGAAGATGAGGGGAAGAGGTAGCTGGTAGATAATTTTGTTCATATATTAGAGAGTAAATTCACTAGCCCCCTCCTAAACAGTAGCTAATCTTCAAGCTAATTCTAAAAGAAATTCCAACTTTGGTGCATGAATATAGCATTTGTAACTCTTTTGTCATTTCTTTTATTTTCAACAGTTCATGCTATTTTTATTAATGAATTTAAGTCAACAATTTAGTTAACTGGAAAAAATAAACTTCCCCTGCCTTACAGTTACAGGGTAAATTGTGCTGATAATTTAGCGATTGCCTTAAGATGTCTTGCTGCTATTCACGTCTCTCTCTCTCTCTTTCTCCCTCACCATCCCATCCATCCATCCATCCACTCAGCCACCCAGCCAGCCAGCCATCTTAATATGTGGGTTACAGTATTTGTGCTGCAAGTATTGCAAAAGGTGGGGATATTTAGATAGATAGATTATATATAGCTTTGATCAGTTTAGGGGAATTACCAGAGTATATCAGTGCTATGGGCTAAACCAGAAATTTAAAAAAATATTTTAAAAGATATTGTTTCCATGTTATTACTGTACTAAGAAAAATGCATGGATATGTTTACAGTCACCAGCAGTCAAGGTTTCCTTGAAGGTGACTCTACATTTTAATTTTGTGGGAAAGTCATAAATCAATCTCTTTTCAGATTAAAAAACACACTGCTTAAATCTTATCAGAATATGAGCATATTCAGATTATAAACTATGTGTATATTTTGAATTTTTCTTGATTAAATTCAGTTTGGGAACTGAAATATTTATTGTAAAATATCATTGCTTTTATATATTGTCTGCTTGGTATTCTGTGACTTTTTGCTTTTCTTCCTTGAATTATCAATGGATCTGTTCGCTTACTGCTTTATACACTTGCATTAACTCTCCATTCAATCAAAGCTCTGTACTTATCTGTTACCACCATATTCAGTTATAACTTTCCACGTTTTTCCCAAGAGTCTTTCAACCTTACATCTCACTTCTTCCATGCTATCTCTTCCTTGCATAAACATGAAATTTTAGTTCTAACATTACATAATTGCCCCAAGTTCCATTTGTATGCCTAAGTGGGTATGGGTTCTCACCTCCATCACTGTGAGCTAGGAATTTCTGTTTTAGATACCCTTATCATTCAGGTGCTGGGAAAATTAATAAAACTTAGCTGGCTTATATTCATACATTTTTTAAAGTCACTGGCTTCACTGTTGCTTGGTTTAGAAATTTCTATTTTTGTACGACCTATTTCTTTTTTTCTTTTCTTTTTGTGGGTTTAATTTCCATCCTGGTTTCCTTTCTACAGATTGTATATCAACTAATCGGTTTTCATTCTGCTTTATAGGTTGATCTTGTTGGTTTTGTTTTTGTATCTCGTGTTTCTTTTTTGCCCCTTGTATATCATCTGGTTGGTATCCATACTTGTCTTTGACTTGATAAGTCATCACGTTAGAGTCAGATGGCACTTCTCTCAAATTTGTAAATAATCCGGCTGGGGTATCCTTCTTCTTTCGGACTCAGGGCAGTAAAACATTTTATTTATTTATTTATTTATTTATTTATTTATTTATTTATTTATTTATTTATTTATTTTATCAGATTTCTATACCGCCCTTCTCCTTTCGGACTCAGGGCGGTAAGACTCAGCCAAAGTAAAACATTTGTACACAAAAGTTAAAATAGATTTAAAATAATTAAATAAGTTTGGCCCATAATTTAAAACATTTCAATTTAAAACCAATTTCAAATTTTAAAAACCCACCATAAAATCAGACTGTTATTTTATGAAAGTGCCTTGTCTAAAAAATCTAGCATGCTGTGTATAGCCACTGCTTTGTATAGAAATATATAGCAAACTTCACAAAGAAAAAGAAACAAGAAAAGTCACCCAGTAAGAGCCTCAAACTTTCCTTCTAATATCAAAAGAATTCAGAAAGGTTCTGACTTAGCTTAGAAATCTGTATAAAAATAGATAAATGAGAAACAAAACAAAACAAGAAAGCCTGCTTTGAAATACTATTTTAAGGGAGAACATTGTGAAATTAGACAAGAACTTTTCTTCACAGAACCATCTTTGGGAAATTATACCTGGTAACAATGTTAAGTTTTATCAGAAGGAAAATGGTTTTAGTGCAGATACAGTTTATTTGAAGAAACACCAGAAGGATTTAAGCAAAAGGCAAAAGGCGTGTATCATTTTATGTATGTGTATGTATAAAACAGCAGCTGTACTGTTGTGGTACAATTCTTGCTTGACGTTGATTCTTTCGAAATGCAAAAATCAATTGTTGACATTCTTAAATACCCAGCTGTTAAAAGAGAGCCAAAACTAGGATTTCCTGTTTATATATGGTTTAATTGAAATTAGGTAGCTTTTCCTTTCAAAATTTTCCAAATATTGATTCCTTTTTATGAGGTCTAACAAAATTCATGATGTGCTTCAGATAGTTTGTAGTATAACCTCTCTAACTTTTCATTGATTAGAATCCTTTGGTGTATTCTTAATGATGATATGTCAAGGAAGCTGCAGGAGTAATTTCAAAGCACCAAGTTTTTGAAATTCTGTGAAAATATTATTTCTGTTTATTCTAAGACACTGGTTATTCTCTGTCAAAGTTTGAAGAATTCACATCTGAATTCATTCTAAACCCTGTTTAGAATCTTGAAAATGAAAGAGATTAGCCAATACATCTGGAAAGCAGCATATTAGAAAAACTGCTATGAATGAAATATAGTTTGACTGTCTTTGATTTCCCATTCCCCTATCCTGGCTTTGCACTGTATTTTATTCACAATTTTATTATCTCAATATTCATTAAAATAAAAGACCTACCTAGTAGCTACCTACTTCTGCTTTCTACTGACCTGTTTGTTAATTCTAGTAGGTGCCACTCAGAATGATTTCTGCATGGATTTGTTCTGGGAAACACATGTCAGACTGGGAATGGCTATAGCATTTAATATTTTAAAACTGAACATGTATTTGTTTCCCTGACAACATTACACATTAGTACACAGAAGTGTTGGATTTTTTTCTTTTTGACTGAAGAATTCTTTCTCTTCACCAAGGGCATTTTTGTGTGGGACGTTATTTTTTATTTGTATTTTTCAGTTTACAAATGAATTGTCTCTGTTCTTAATTCAGAACCTTATAAGAAGGAAAAACAATGATGGCAACAAATTCCATGGACTCATTAAACTGAAGTAGAATCTCAGCTATACAAAGGCACTACAGTAGTGGCCAAAATTGTGGAAACCTTTTGGGAACAGTGTATTTTTGAGGTTTGATGGCTAATAACACCACTGTTTTTGGAGTAGTACCATAAAAGTATATATCAATGGAAAGATAATTTAATCAAGAATGTAATGGAACAAAGGTTGTTCAATTATCTGTATTCTATGAAAAGTTATAGCCAAATAACGAGAAAAAGGAAGCACAACTTGCTTAAGTTGATATCAGGTAGCTTTCCTTCATCTGATTGTAGCCAATGAGCATGAATGTTTAGAGAGCCAATCAGATGTCATCTTGTTTTGGCAATGAGCCAATCAGATCACAGTAGGATCCACTTATTGATCATGTATTGAAACTGAGAGGACACTTGTCAGTGTATTATGTGATCACTATCAGGTTGGTTGGGTTTTTTTGTGTTCTTTCATTTAGTGAGCTTGTAAAATGTAATAAAATTAAAGTAATGGTGCAAAGAGTTGACTGGTCAGCCAGAAAGTGATGTAAAATAGTATTATTAAATAAAGAAGGCTACAGTTATAAATAAATTAGAAGAAAAATTGGTGGAAACTTAACCAGAGGTGGCATTTCTAAGTTTTTGAAGAACTATAAGGAGACTCAGTCACTACAAAACCACACTGGTAAAGGGAGGAAAAGGTGCACAACAGCAAGTGATGATAGAAGAATTAAGAAACTATGCCTATGTGACAGAAGAAAATCATCTGGGTGTATACAAGATGAAATGGCGCAATCAGTGGTGAGTTGCCCCCAGTTTGCACTGGTTCTATAGAACCGGTAGTAAAACTGGCGGGAGGCTCCACCCACCAACCCCGATGTCATCAAAATGCTTGTGCAGAAGAGCGCATGCGCATGTGAGCAAAGAGACCACATGCGCACGGCCCCGTTGTGAACTGGTAGTAAAGGTAAATAGAACCCACTCCTGGGCACAATGCAATGTGAAATTGAGTTCAAGGACTGGTAGGTGCAGACTGCAGGAATTTGGTCTAAAATCTAGAATTCTACGAAAAAAGCCACTTTTATCTCTCAAACATTCTTGATTAAATTATCTTTCCATTGATATATAATTTTATGCTATTACTCCAAAAGAAAGTGGTGTTATTAGCCATCAAACCTCAAAAATACACTTTTCCCAAAAGGTTTCCACAATTTTGGCCACTACTGTAGATGGATCCAAAGTGGAAGAATTCAGTGCTTAATCTATTCTTGATTGATTTACACTTAAATAAATAAGTGTATTTCCTTGAAAGCAGATTTTTTATGGGAAATGAAATAATGTTTTGAACAAACAAATAGATAAAAATGGTAAATGGCCAGATGCACAGCTTGGAAGAAGGTGCATCTTACTTTAGGTTTATCACTATTGACCCAAGTGGCCTTGGTGGGCTTGAAGACTTTTTCCCAGCTTTAATTGATTTCTCAGTTGAAGATTTTCCAGGATAAGCCTTGGCAACAATTCACATTCTGATAACCTACAGACTGGTATTGTATAAGCTTACTCTTGAAAAATACTTCAACAATTATATAGAATTTGGTAGTAAGAATGCCAGCCAATTTATTTAGGTAAAATCATGTTACAACTAATCCCAAACAATGCCTCCGCAAGGCCAGAGGGTTAGTTGCATGTTTGAAGACCTGTGAAAATGTAATTTATAAGCATTGAGAAAGGGAATTAATGTTGGCATTTCCTGTGCAGTGTCACCTGTTCTCTGAAACCAAGTTAGAAAAGGAACAGAATTTATTAGAAGATAGCCAGGCAATACATTATTCTCTGTGATATTTCACCTATAAAATCTCAAATTTGAAACTTTCAAATTCAGGATTATCAGCTAGTATGATCAATACCATAGAAAGATACTTGATCAGGGATGTAATCAAATTAAGAGAAGACAGGAACTGGAAAGGGCTGGTATGTTCATGATTTAAATTGCAATTGGAGAAATGGAAAGGACTGGAAACTAATGTCAACAGAAACGAAATGTATTTGATATACATTTCATTTACATATACAGGATATATAGGACAAAAAACAACGGATGGAAACTAATCAAGGAGTGAAGCAACCTGGAATTAAGGAGACACTTCCTAACAATGAGGACAATTAACCAGTGGAACAGCTTGCCTTCAGGAGTTGTGGGCGCTTCATCACTGGAGGTTTTTTTTTTTTTTTTTAATTTGATTTATATGCCGCCCTTCTCTGGAGACTCAGGGCGGCTTACAATGCGTTAAGCAATAGCCTTCATACTTTTGTATATTTTATACAAAGTCAGCTTATTGCCCCCACAAACTGGGTCCTCATTTAACCTACCTTAGAAAGGATGGAAGGCTGAGTCAACCTTGAGCCTGGTAAGATTCGAACCTGCAGAAATTGCAGGCAGCTGTGTTAATAATAGGGTGCATTAAACCACTGTACTACCAAGGCTCTTTCTTCTTTCTTTTGAGAAGAAACTGAACAGATACTTGTCTAAAATGGTATAGGGTCTCCTGCTTGACAGAGGATTGGACTAGAAGACCTCCGAAGTCCTTTCCAGATCTATTCTGATTGAATGATATGCTTTTTAAATAAAGACAACTGAGTAAGGACATCATACTTAATGCACATCCTGTAAAGGGCAGTTATGCAGAAGGCGGCTACAGTCTGCACTTTATTGTCCCAAATTACATGTTATGTAATAAAGGTGTTAAATATCTGGAGGCTATTTCTAGCTGGTTATTTGGAGAAACCTTCCAATGGTAAGAACACTAGTAGAATTAATTATCTGGCAGGTTGAATTGAGATTCTTTGTCCCAGCTGTTATTTTTATTTTTGAAGTATGGTTTTCAGCATGCTCCTCAAAGGCCAATTGCAACCTTTGGATAGGAAAATGTGCATCCCTGATTTATGGTAGTTTTGTCAGAGCTGAATCTTGTGGATTTGTCTAGTAGCAGATGAAAGCTAGTTACAAAATATTGTACATTACCTTCCATAGTTCCAAGACCTCTTATTATATGTGTGACCAGCCTTTGTTGGACAGCCTATAACTCTTCTCACAACAATAGTTTTGTAATATCAAGGACATATAACAATTTAGGTATGTGTAAATCATACTTGCACATCATTCCTACTCTCAGACAGTATTTTATCTGTGGATAAAGTATCCACAGTATCTCTTGGCTTTAAAAACATATGAAACTTTTGTGTAAGCAGGACAAACCAAGCAAGTGAGAATGTTTATTTATTATTTATTTTATTTTATTAAATTTATATACCACCCTACTCCCGAAGGACTCAGGGCGGTGAACAGCCAAAAAATAAAACACATAGATTACAAAATTTAAAAGAACAATATAAAACCACATTAAATAAATTTGGCCCGGAACAAATTAAAACACCCCCAATACTTAAGACAGATTTAAAATTTACAATTTAAAAAGTTAAAATGGAGGAGTTAGGCCAGGCTGGCCTGTTGAAATAAGAAAGTCTTGAAGGCGCGGTGGAAGGTGTGTAGATCTGGGATCCTCCGTATCTCCGGGGCGAGCTCATTCCAAATAGTAGGTGCCCCCACAGAGAAGGCTCTCCCCCTGGGGGCCGCCAGTTGACACTGTTTGGCCGATGGCACCCGGAGGAGCCGTCTCTATGAAAGCATACTGGCCGGTGAGAGGCTACTGGTGGCAGCAGGAGGTCCCGTAAATATCCAGGTCCTAAGCCATGGAGCGCTTTAAAGGTGGTAACCAAAAGCTTGAAGCCTGGAAGACCACTGGGAGCCAGTGCAGCTTGCACAGGAGAGGTGTTACATGGGAGTGCCACATCGCTCCCATAACCACCTGCGCGGCCGCACTCTGCACCAGTTGGAACCTCCAGGTGCTCCTCAAGGGGAGCCCCATGTAGAAAGCATTACAGTAGTCCAGGTGGGAAGTGACGAGGGCATGAGTGACCGTGCGTAAGGATTCCCAATCTAGAAAGGTACGCAACTGGTGGATCAGGCGAACCTGATGAAAAGTCCTCCCGGTCACAGCCGTCAAGTGCTCTTCTAAAGACAGCCGTGAATCCAAGAGGACACCCAAATTGCGAGCCCTCTCCGTGGGGGCCCACGACTCGCCCCCAATAGTCAGTGATGGCACCAACTGACTATATCGGGACGCCGGAAACCACAGCCACTCGGTCTTGGATGGCTTGAGCCTGAGTCTGTTTCTCCCCATCCAGATCCGCACTGCCTCCAGGCACCGGGACATCACTTCAAGGGCATCATTGGGGTGGTCCGGGGTGGAGATGTACAGCTGAGTATCATCAGCGTACTGATGGTACTTCACCCCGAAACCACAGATGATCTCAGCCAGTGGCTTTACATAAATGTTGTGCTTTCAAAACTAAATGAAAAATCTGAAGAGGATTTATTGGTGAGATTTCACTCATTTAGCAAAATTTATTGCTTGTTGGAACATATAGAAATACAGATGATATGCTACCCACTTATAAAGCAAGCTTCTTTCTTGCATCTCAGTTGTCTATATATTGGAGTACTTCTCTGGCTTCAGGATGAGGTTCCATGTGGGGTTACATATCCCTGAAGGAGCAGAGATGGTATTGCAACCCCAGATGAGCAGTCTGGCAGTGAGTTCTGGCCAGTGAAGTCTCTGTGGAATATAAAATAAAACCAAGAAAACAATTGACGACAGAGGAACACAGCTGTCAATGCTTTCATTATTCACCAGAAAGATTTAAAGTATAATTTATGGTATTGAACATTGGAAGACATTGGAGACATTTGAAAAAGAATTATGTACAAATGAAAATTTTATTGTTAAAGTGTATAACCATATATTGAAATTTGAAACAGAAGAGGAATATGGTAGTGAACAATAAAGAGGGTTACATTTTTGGTTGTTATGTAAAGATGGAACAATTGGGAAAATGTTGTTGAAAGAATTGAAATTTATTTTATGTTATAGTCTTAAAGACAATTTTAGTAAAATGATGCACCATTGGTGTATGATACCACAAAAATTATTTAGAATATATAAAGATATTTTAAATTAATGTTGGAAATATCAGCAACAAAGGTCATTTTATCATGTTTGATCAATGTGCACAAATGCTACTAATTTGGATTTCAAATACATACAGTAATTCAGATTAACATTCAAACCAGAACTTTTTCTGGATAAGAAGCTGGAAAAGGTCATTAAATATGATAACTGCAGTGATATTATTGTATGCACAAAAAATTGAAAAAATCTGGTAATACCTATGACAGGGGAATGGTTGGTAAAAATGACACAGAAATAGCCAAACTGATTTATTTGATTAGAGAAAAGACAATATCTACCATTTATTGGTGAATTGAACCCGCTCATGGACTTTTTGCATAAAATGCAGACAAATGTACTTATGATGATAGTTTTGAAGATTAGATAGGAAAAATTAAAAAAGAAGAGAGAGACCAATTCATAATTGTACTTTACATCTTTTTCTTCCTTTTCTATTTTTCTGCTACTGTTTTTCTTTTTGCAAGTTTAGTTTTTCCTTTTCTCTTTTTCCCTTTTCTTTTGCATTCTAGTTTGTTTTGTTTAAGTCTTAGTCATCCCTTTAAAATTTTCAATAAAATTATATATTTATAAAGGAATATAAAGGAATATATTCAAATTTTAAAATTGGTTTTAAATTGATTGGGGTTTTAATTGGTCTGGGCCAAAACTATTTAATTTGATTTTAATTCTGCTTTTAAATTTTGTATGTATGGATTTTATTGTTGGCTGTTCACCGCCCTGAGTCCTTCGGGAGTAGGGCGGTATAGAAATCAAATCAAATAAATAAATAAATAAATACTCCTGATTACAAGTCTTAAGATATAATGTAAATATATTCTTCATGGGAGATAATAATTTATTGCCACTGATATACTTCATCTACTTCATTAAATCTTGCAGTGACAATATGTATGCATATATTTATTAATTAGATTTAATGTTTCCTTGAGGAACGCTAGATGAACTACGCTGACTTCAGTCTGACCTAAGTATAGTACATAAAATTATCTGCCATAATGTCCTTCCTGTCAATGACTATTTCAGCTTCAACCACAACAATACACGAGCAAATAATAGATACAAACTCAAGATAAACCATTCCAATATCGATTGAATATGACTTCAGTAACAGAGTGGTCAATGCCTGGAATGCACTACCTGACTCTGTGATTTCTTCCCCAAACCCCCAAAACTTTAACCTTAAACTGTCTACTGTTGATCTCACTCCATTCCTAAGAGGTCTGTAAGGGGCGTGCATAAGCGCACCAACGTGCCTACCATCCCTGTCCTAATATTTCTTTTTATTTACTCTTTTCATGTATTCAAATTATGTTTATACTTTTCCCTGTTATCTTATATATGCTTGACAAATAAATTTATGATTATGATTATGGCAGACATTGTACTCTCTCTCTCCTCCAATGCTTTCCTTCTCAATAATTTGTAGGGTAAAATGGATTGAGAGAATGATTGGTTTCAGTTTTCATGGCTTGAAATAGGTCTCTTCAGTCCAGTGTCTTAACCACCACACTACTGGCTTCTCCTGCAAACTCTGTAATGCAGTAGGATGAGTAGTGCTTCAAAAATAATGTGTAAGGTTCTCATCAGGAGTAAATATGTTGCTCCAGGGAGTAGAAATTATTTTCTAACTGCACAACAAGGGGAGGATTTATACTGATCTATAATTGCATATTATGATCTGGCAGATGTATTGCCTACAGGATGTTTTTTCAGCAGTGCTATAAAATGAGTTTTGGAATCATATATACATGTAAGCAAAGTTGCTTCTGTTGCCACAGGGGAAAGAAGGTTAGTACCAGTGAGGAGACATAAATATGATCCTTCTCTCATTAGGCTTTTATTACAGATTTGTACAGAAATCAATGATTAAGAATGTTTAAATTCATTTCTCGCAATGAAAGGAGATGAATTATATTCTGAATACACCACAAAAAACAAGTTCTGTGTACCTATAAAATTAACCACAATTATTAATATCGTACTTTTTGGGCTATAAGATACACTTTTTTCCCTCTTAAAAGAGGCTGAAAATTTGGGTGTGTTTTATACTCCGTATGTAACCCCACCCTCCTGCCGGCCCCACCCTTTGGCCTCCGTGCATTCTCTTCCTGGCTGCAGAGATTGACACTGACAATGGCTTGTATTTTTGGACTCTATGTGTTGCGTTTTCAGCCTCCAAATGCTCTGTTTGAGAGCCCTTCAAGGCTGCAGGGATCGCCAAAGCACATCACTTTGTTTGTTTGTTTATTTATTGATATACCCCTCCAGAATCGAAAGACTTTTAGTGGTTTACAGTTATAAAACCATAAAAGAATACAGATAAAAACAAAACATATTCAATCAATTGCAACATTGCCACAATCATCAGGCAATGTCAATCAACAAGAAACAACTTCAGCTTTTAAAGATCTTTTGGAATAACTACCTTTTAAAGTAGAGTCAAGATAGTCACCAATCACATCTCTGGGGGAAACCAGTTTCATAAGGTGGGAACAACCACTGAAAAACATCTTGTCCTGGGAGCACCCCAATCTTTTATTTATGAACTGGAGAATACATGAATAATAGAGAATACCATAGAGAATACTCTATGGATATGATTAATTCTATTTGGGTGGCTTGGTTTTACTAGCAGGTACCCAACTGTCATGTCATTAGGGCAGGGCCTTCAAACTTGGCAGCTTTAAGACTTGTGGACTTCAACTCCCAGAATTCTCCAGCCAGCATAGCTGTTGACTTATCATCAGTTGAGAAATAATTCCGTGCCTTCCCCCGTGCCCTTAAAACTTTCCTTTTCCAACAAGCCGGGCTGGCCTAACAAATCCTTTTAAATGATTTTAAATTCGTATGTCTTTTAAATTTTGGGCCAAATTGAGATATTTCCTTTTAATCTGTTCTTAATGTTTGTATTATGTGTTTTTATCTGGCTGTACACCGCCCTGACTCCCCAGGGAGAAGGGCGGTATATAAATTTGAAGTAAAATAAAAAATAAAATAAAATAAAGTTGACCTATCAGCATACGGTACTGCATTCTGTAGTGGTTGCAGCTTCTGAGTAATCTTTAAAGGTACCTTGCAGTGTCCATTACAACCATCAGCAGTAATAATAATGGCATGATTTCTCATTGCCAGTTTCCCCTATACCCATAAGGCTACAATTGAGCAATAGAGCCTAATTGCCACAATTTTCTCGTGCTCATTCAGCAGTAGCTGTGAGTCCCCAAGGAGGCCTGAATCAATACTCAGGTCCCTCAAGAGTCTAGATGACACCCTGGCACCAGAGGCACCAGAGAACTAGATGATCCCTTAACAAATAGCAAGCCAATTTGTTTGAATTCTTCATCAGATAGTTTCTCATAACTAGACTCTCACAGAGTTTAAGCATCAAAAGCATTTTTACCTCAGCCTGTGGTGGTGGTATATAACTGAGTATCATCAGATTATTGGTAATATTTTAATCCCTATCAGGCACTTCAGAAAGAAATAATGCTTGATACCATCCGAAGTTGCTGACAGGTAAAGCAGGACCTGGAGCTTAAACGTAAAGGTAAAGGTTTCCTCTGTCCATTTATGTCTGACTCTAGGGGGTGGTGCTCATTTCCTTTTCCAATGTTGTCTGAAGAGATTTCTGTGGTCATGTTGCCAGCATGACTATACCTCAAGTTGCACAGAATGCTATTTCCTTTGCATTTGAATGCTTTTAAATGGCTAGGTTGGCAGGAGCTGGGGCAAGAATAGGAGCTCAACCTATCACATAGTACTTGGGTCTCAAACTGCCAACCTTCCAGTCAACAAGCCCATTACCTTAATTGCTAGGGAACCACACCCCCTTTTTTAAGGTCCTCCCCATGTCTGCTTAGTAAATCTCTGCTTCTGGTAACCTATTGCTGCATAGTTTAAATCCTTAGTACAGTTTCTGAAACAGTCTTAGCTTTCTTTTTTCATAAATTGTTTTTAACTTATATTCTTATATTCTTACTGAATTCTATCTTACCCCAGCCATTCTAGATGAGATATAAATATAAATATTGGGAACAAGAAATTTTATTTGAAAGAAAATGAAAATGGTTTGCTGCTGTTGCCTTCTAGCATGATTTTACAATTTCTTAGTCTAGACTACAATTATGCATTTTCTGGATTGTTCCCAACCCAACTATTAACTAAAACCAACTGTTGTTATTGATATTTTTCATGAAACTGGATTAGTTATGATTGGTATATCAGAACCCTGACACCTGTTAACTCTTGCAGTGTTAAAACTGAAAGAGTATTTGCCTTCCATTTATAATTGAGTAATTGACAATATCGAGTCTCTTCATGCCAGGAGAGTCAAAAGATCACTCTGAATTTTCAGCGTGATGCCAATATATGTCAGTGCACTTGACAATGTCCCTTTAGTATTTGCACGTTCCATGCCCAGGTGAATTTTATCTTTTAAATACTTGTAATAAAAAAAAAAGTCTCAGTGTAGTACAAATACCAGCAAGTCCATTATTTCTATGTAGACCACATTCTTAGAAAATAAGGCAGAGGGTATATGCAATACAGTGGTTTTTGTGGAACTGTATTTATTTCTCCAAAAATTAAAATAAATTGAAGTTAGAGATTGGGAGATACAGGGAGAAATGGTAGAGGAAAATACTGGTGAGCAGCCTTAAAAGTTTGAGCAGCTTGGTAATCATTTTGAAAGAGTATGTATAACATCTCAGAATTACAAGTATGTCTAATAGCCCAGGGGTCCAACCTCTGGTCTGTAGACTGGCACCAGTCCATGGCATGCCAGCAATTGGGCTATGCAAACAAGTAAAGCCCCATCCACGGGATGCAGGCAGCATGCAAAACCATGCCCCCTCCAGTCCACGGAAAAACCTCTCTCCACGGAACGGGTCCTTGATGCCAAAAAGGTTGGGGACTGCTGCTCTAGCCCTTATAGGAATCATGCATTTTAAATTAATGTGCTGTATTTCCAAAAATCATGAGGATCATATAGGAAAAAGTCAACAGGAAGGTAGAAATCCAATTCGTTTCCTTAGTAGTTTAAAGTGCCAGAATGCATTGTGCTTATCTTATGATAAGCTCTATTAGACTTTTTTTTTTTTACCACTGGTACAATTTTGGCACCTTTTTTTTTTCCCAAACAGAAGATCTGTTTTTTAAATATAAACTTGCTGTGTGCTCTGTTCTTAATGGGCTCTATTGCTTGAGAAGCAATAACTGCTGCTGGGAAAATATTGGCACTGTTTGGCTCATGCCCAGTAGAAACCCAAAAAACATCCCCCTCTAATTACAAAATAGGTAGTGAGAAAGTACCCATTCATTAACTGAAGAACCTTATTTCCCATTCTTTCACTGATCACTGAGTCACCAAATCTCTACAATAGCTGTTATTTGGAATAACCACAGCCTTCCTCTTTAACATTAATATCTTTTATTCAGAAGAATAAAGCATTTTCAAGTAGATGAAGGAGTTTCTTTTTAATGTATAGAAAAACAGAGGTTATTCAGTTATCATCTCACATAGCTTAGTCCATTCCGCTGCTTAAGCAGCTAGGTTCTTTTCTCTTTGCCATTGAAGTAGCATGATTTTCTTGGATATGCAGATGGAAGACAAAAAACATTTAGCTATGTATCTGAACTGCTACAACTCCCAATTATCCGATACATGCATTTTTTTTAGAGAAAGAGTCTAGGAAGAGGAAGATAATGCAGAGTTAAAGAAGTTTGTTTAAAGGCATGGGTATATAAAAAAGTCTTCACCTCATAACCCAAAGGAAGTTTATTCCATATTTTACTATTTAAACCCTGACAGGAGTATTCATTAACTTTCATGATTTTGTAAGTGATACCAGTGGGTGTTAAAATTACTGATAGAAATAACTTCTGCCATTTGGAAGGCAGTTCTTTAGAGTTTAGGAAAAATAACTTTCACCAACTGATCAAAAGTGATGATATGACCTGACTAAAGAGGCAAAACAAAGCTGACTGTGTGAATTCCTGGGGAAAAAAGTCAATAACCAGACTATTTATTTACTAATACAATATCTGTATACTGCCAATACTATACAATACTGTATACTTCAGTGAAGAATTGTCAACGCATACTAGCAAAGTTATGCTCAAAATCCTACAAGCTAGGCTCCAGCAGTATGTGGACTGAAGTACCAGAACTGCAGGCAGGATTTCAAAGAGGCTGAGGAACTAGAGATCAAATTGCCAACATACGCTGGATCATGGAGAAAGCTAGGGAGTTCCAGAAAAACATCTACTTCTGCTTCATTGACTATGCTAAAGCCTTTAATTGTGTGGATCACAACAAATTGTGGCAAGTTCTCAAAGAGATGGGAGTACCAGACCATCTTATTTGACTCTTGAGAAACCTATATGCAGGTCAAGAAGCAGCAGTGAGAACTGGAAAGAACCACTAATTGGTTCAAAATTAAAAAAGGAGTTCGGCAAGGCTGTATACAGTCGCCCTGCCTATTTAACTTATATGCAGAGCATATCATGAGAAAGGCAGGCCTAGATGAATCACAAGTTGGAATTAAGGTTTCCAGAATTAAGGTATCAACAACTTCAGATATGCAGATGATACCATTCTAATGGCAGAAAGTGAAGAGGAACTAAAGAGCCTTCTCATGCAGGTGAAGGAGGAGAGTGCAAAAGTTGGCTTGAAACTCAACATTAAGAAAACTAAGATCATGGCATCTGGCCTTCTCAATTCCTGGCAAATAGATGGGGAAGAAATGGAGGTAGTGACATATTTTATTTTTCTGGGCTCCAAGATCACCGCACATGGGTACTACAGCTAAGAAATTAAAAGATGCTTGCTTCTGGGGAGGAAAGCTATGGCAAATCTAGACAGCATACTAAAAAGCAAAGACATCACCCTGCCAACAAAAGTGTGTATAGTCAAGGCTATGGTTTTCCCAGTTGCAAAGTATGGGTGTGAAAGTTGGACCATAAGGAAGGCTAAGCGCCAAAGAATTGAGGCCTGAAACTGAATACTTTGGCTACTTAATGAGAAGGAAGGACTAACTGGAGAAGACCCTAATGCTGGGAATGATTGAAGGCAAAAGAAGAAAGGGACTGCAGAAAATGAGGTGCCTGGATGGAGTCACTGAAACAGTTGGCGTAACCTTAAATGGACTCGAGGATGGTAGACGACAGGAAGGCTTGGAGGAAAGTTGTCCATGGGTCGTGATGAGTTGGACACGACTTCACAACTAACAACAACAATGAGTGAGATGTGAAGAACTTAGATTAACTAATCCAAAAGTTAGCATATTTTTTCTATTAGGGCAAATAAAACTGGCTACTTGTTCTTTTAAAATAGAGGTATGAAAGGAAAGCTGAGATTGTTGTGACTTTAAATACTATTGCTTGCATGTTCTTCAACTGCCTGTGGAATTTAAACCAACCCATTTTTCACTTCAAAAGTTAACTCAGAATCTCTCAGTATACTCAATAAATGCAAATAATTTTTTTCCTCTTGGGGAGACCACACTGTTGTTTGTCTTGATCTTTCAGAACTATAAAATATCTTTTTTTCTTTCCAGGTCATTAAAGATATGCTCAATGTTTTATAAAATGTTCTATTTTTAAAGAAACAAAATATTTTTGTGTGATATTTAGGCAGCAAAGGAAAAGATCGCTTTTCTGGTAATGGAGTAAGAAAAGAGAACTTCTAAATCAGTTAATAGATTATTCTAGTCTACTGTAACTAAAGACCCACAGTAGCTTCCACCAGCAGCCATAATAACACTTGTAATGGCAGAAGCTACTCATGGCTTTATTCTCGTAGCCGGGAATATTATTATTAGCAGTCCCTCTTACTTAGAATTTTTAAAGCTCTGTGGAACACGTATTTTGAAACCATAGGTTCCTATGCTATAGAAGATAACTTCCTGATTTCATTACCTGTTAAAATAAATTTGCACCATAATTTTGCATTAAAGCTATTGTGAAAGAAATTATATTTTCCAGGTGGGAAAAAATTAACATCCTCCTGCTTTCTGAGCACTCTTTAAAGAGTCTGTAAAAGGAAAAAATGTAGTTGATGGGAAATACAGAAACAGAAAGAAAATATTTATTAAAAAATAAGCTCTTAATAAGAGTTATAAAGAAAACAATATATGATTCAGAGGCAAGGCAAAACAAAAATCAATAGCTTTTTTCAAATGCAGAAAATTTATAATTGAGAAGAAAGTACTTCCAGAAACTGAGAGATCCTTTTAATTAGACTAGAAATACAGGAGCTTCAATTTAAAATGTCTTCCTGAGGCACCAGTTGGTAGAATAAGCATTTTCCCCTTTTCAGCAATACTTTTTGATACAGGTCATAAAATCTCTATGATGCACAGAAGTCATTCCACAAAGGCAGTGAGCAAAGAGTTTTACATCCAGCTAAAAATTAGCCATTAGAGGGAAAAATCATTACCTTGTAGTCATGTTATTGTAATAAGGTTTATTCCTAGTGCCAGTATTTAAATTGCCCTAGCATTTAGGGGGAAAGGAATACATAAATGATGTCTCAAGAATGTAGTAATTTGGGAAAGCATGAATGAGTAGACTCAAATGTTTTTATGAATTTTATATAGATAGTAGAATACTTAGTATTAGAGATGTTGACCACATTGCTAATTGAACATGATAAATATTACAAGCAGTGTACTGTACATATTTTTGCCCAAGACCTCAGACCTATTTTATTAAGTCTGAGACTGTGGACAAGCAAGAAGCAATTATGATCTTTGCTTGAATGTTTTCACTCAAAGGATGATCAATTTCCTTTTCTTTCACAACTAAAGATTTTTTCCAAGCTTAATTCTGTGAACTTTCGAAAGAAGAAAACTTGAATCCTGAAAGTAATGTAATTGATCGTCCTTTGGGTGAAAACACTGAAGCCAAGAAAGGTGTATGGACCAAAGGAACTAGCATTTAAGTAAAGTCCCTATATGTACACATACTATTAGCTCCTGTGAATCCAAGCAAGTCTAAGATCATGCTTCATGGGAAGAATGATGGATTCCTTAGAAAATACACAGTCCCATTCTGGTTTACTAAAGATGTATTATTTATTTTTGTCACGATTTTTAGATGTGTAACTTTGGCATTTAGGAAAAACATTAGATACTGGTCACTCCCAACTTTGGCATCTTAAGAATTAAGAGGATTTAGAAGTTAAAAAGACAGTGTCTTAATTGAGAACAAGTGTGCTGAAAGAATTAAAAGTGCACACAAAAAGCTCTAAGGCAGGCAGTCAATATATTAACCAAGAACAATGTACCTTATTTTAACAACAAAACAATTTCTTTTAAATACCAAGTCAAACATATTAAAATAAGCTTGTGGTCACTTAAGGCATATAGGCACAAAATAATGTTTCCAGATATTCCTGAACTTTATCTCTCAGCATGCTAGTTAGGTTTCCTGGGAATTACAGTTCCCAGAAATATTTTAAGGGGACATACTATGTTCCATTAACATGTAGTGAACATGAATTTTGTATTTGTCTCTGTATGAGGAAAAGAAAAGAGAATTCATGGGTGTTGGTGGAAACAAGAGAATAGTAGGTTCAGAGACTGATCATTCGAGAGGTATTGGCAAAATCTGATTGCTTTTGCCCCTGATTTAATCATGGACCTAAATATTAACTTCCCGACCAAATTATCCTGGTCACCTCTTCAAGTATTTGGTCTGAAACAGGGGTGAAATCTACTTAACTTTCCAACCGGTTCAGAAGTGCACGCGTCATGTGAGCACATGGAACCTCTGTGCATGCACAGAGGGTAAAAAACAGGTTGATGACCAGATGGGTGGGCAGAGCCTCACGCCATCGCTACCAGTTCTCTGAATCACCGGGCGCCATTGCTACCGGTTCAGCCGAACTGGTCTGAACCGGGAGCATTTCACCCCTGGTCTGAAACATAAACGTTGTTTTTTGTGCAAAATTTAGGAAAATATATGAGATTAGGGCTGGAGAGCAAAAGTGCACTGAAGAGAGGTGATTGCCCTTTGACATTTACAAGGTCTGCTGTAGGTACTAGATCAAGATGAAAGTCTTTTGAAGTGCTTTTATTAAATGGTAATGAAGATTCTCTTTTCAGACTACTGTATCAAATTACTATTGGAATAACTGGCGATTTAATACTTTCTTGAAAGAGAAAAATGTTACTAAATATATTAACAAAACTTCAGACACATTAAAATGTATTGGGATTCTTTTCAGAAAGTTGAAATTTGTCTTTTATTCAATTGTTAGTACGAGATATGAAAAAGCATAATCTAATTTGTTGTTGTTGTTAGTTGCGAAGTCGCGTCCAACCGATTGCAACCCCATGGACAATGTTCCTCCAGGCTTTCCTGTCCTCTACCATCTCCCAGAGTCCATTTAAGGTTACTCCGACTGCTTCAGTGACTCCATCCAGCCACCTCATTCTCTGTCGTCCCATTCTTCTTTATCCCTCAATCATTCCCAGCACTAGGGTCTTCTCCAGTGAGTCCTTCCTTCTCATCAGGTGGCCAAAGTATTTGAGTTTCATCTTCAGGATGCTTTCACAGCCATACTTTGCAACTGGGAAAACCATAGCCTTGACTATACACACTTTTGTTGGCAGGGTGATATCTCTGCTTTTTAGTATGCTGTCTAGATTTACCATAGCTTTTCTCCCCAGGAACATTTAATATCTTGCCTGTAGTCTCCATGTGCAGTGATCTTGGAGCCCAGGAAAATAAAATCTGTCACTATCTCCATTTCTTCCCCATCTATTTGCCAGGAATTGAGAGGGTCAGAAGCCATGATCTTAGTTTTCTTAATGTTGAGTTTCAAGCCAACTTTTTCACTCTCCTCATTCACCCGCATCAAGATACTCTTTAGTTCCTCTTCACTTTCTGCCATTAGAGTAGTATCATCTGCATATCTGTGGTTGTTGATACCTTAATTCCGGAAACCTTAATTCCAACTTGTGATTCATCTAGCCCTGCCTTTCTCATGATGTGCTCTGCACATAAGTTAAATAGGCAGGGCGACAGTATACAGTTTAATTTCTCTTCACTTTCTACAATTTGTTTTACGCCATAATCTATAGCTAAGGAGAATAGAAATGGTACGTGTAAGTTATCAACTGCAAAAATTCAGTTAAAGGGTTCCCAACTGATGGCTGCCTAGATACTGCTTGAACTCATTCAAAGGTTGTTTGGAATCTTATTCAGTTATAATAGTTCCATTGCTGAAAATCTTCCTACTATTATGATAATTGTCTTTGCTTTCAAGTGAAATCAGCCTTTCTGTAATTGAAATATACTATTCCATGTCTTACCGTTGTGAGGTCTTGAATATATTGACTTCCTTTTGTGTGACACTCCTTCAGGTGCTAGAAAACTGCTGTCATATCTACCTACATTTTCTCTCTGTCTCTCCAAGTTAAACATAGCCAGCTGTCTTCATATAGGAGGTAGTTTCTAGGACCTTCAGTGGAACATATTGCTCATCTATCTATGAAAAACAAATTTGCTAGTGTAAGTTGATTTTTCCATGAAGGAGGCTGACTAATCTTACATTCTGTTCAGGGACCGCTTTCATTATGAGCACTCTGTTGGTTTCAGCCTAGCAAGATGAAATTGAAGATGGAGAGATATTTGCAAGGTTATCTGCAGGGTATAGTAAAAATATCAAGATAGCAGCTGTGACAGTGTGATTGAAGCATAGTCTGTTTTTTATGTATGCCATGCATGACTCATATAAAAATCAGGCAAAGCCTTGATTAAACCATCATGGGTGCCATTTTGACTGTTTTCACTATACTCTGAAGAAAACCCTGTAAATCTATGTCTCTCTGTTGCCTCCCTTATTCTGCTTTTGACTTTTTTTCACAGTTGGTTACAAAAAGATGGAACAGATGTAGATTAAATGTCTAATTTGATTCCTCTTGAAGTTAGGGCTTGCACAAGGTTGGTGGACATTAGGGAGTTTATGAACTTTCAGTTCCTTTATTTCTCCCATCTCATTTCTGTCCTTGTGTCCAATAGGCCAATCTGAAGAGTTTTCCAGCTACATAAAAAACAGCAACACCCACAGAGGTTAGGGAGGAACAAACACTGGCTGTGACATCATAAAAGAAATCTGAAAATCATATGGCTCCTAGCAGGCTGTCTCTGACACCCTAAAATTGCATCCTAAGACATCAATGGAATGCGTTTAAAATTAATTACGTTCCATGAGCTAATAAACTTATAAAACCTCCAGTAATGTTTTATTAGTGTTTATTATTTATTACAGAAATTATTGTACTTACAAATCATCACACTATTACAGTTCTTCAGAGTCTCTTTCTTCAATACAGCTATGACAATGGTTTTTGATTATTTTAAAACTTAGATTCCAAAACACAACAAAGAAACAATACATAGTGCCCTTGTTCAGACCATGTCAGTATTTGAATAGGGTAGATGACAAAGTTTCAGTATATAAAGTATCAGTAACAGCATCAACAATATTTACAGGCCCAAATAAATTTCTGTGAAAAATTATTAAACAAAAGAAAGAAAACCAGGGATACCTGTAGCCTGGCTGCAGGGCTAATACAGTTAAGGGCTCTTAGTCCAAACAAGGCCTATGAGGACATGAGGAAAACTGAATGCAGAAAAATGCTTTTGCTATCAAAATAGCAGGCTGTTGAAATGAACTACTGATGTAAAGTTTTCTTCATAAAGTCCTCTTGATCAGTAATATAGCATTTTTTCTAGGATATTAATTGGCAATTCAAGATGGCAATTCAAAACACTTTTTTTTCTCACAATGATTCATAGACATATCTGTGTCACAGATTACTGCAATCTTCCCTTTTCTAATTCTGCAGCCTTCTATTGCACATTTCTCAATGTCACCAGTCTTTTTCTGCCTGGCTGACTTTATATCTCCACTTTCAAGTGTTGATAATAATAATAAAAAAAATGGTTGTGAGTGGTTGCGGCCCTCCCTGTGCAAAATGCTATTTTAAAGTAAGAGATGGTCTTTAGGAAATCGAAATTCAAATCAAAATGTGGCATAATTAAAATCAACACAACGATATAGACAAAGGTTACATGAACTTTGTACAAATATTGACAGCAAAAGCATGTAATATTGAGCAGTGCCTATATCCAGGGGATTATATCAAAAGCAAAGATTCCAGCATTGGTGTGGGTATGAAACAGCAAACATTTTACTTGGCCACAGACACAAAATGTGACTACATTTCTCTCCAGGTGTCACAGCAGTTACCGGTAAATAAAAAGAATTATTTTGTTGATTAGGATTGGAAATGGTTTTCTGGAAAATGTATACCTTTTTAGTTGGATTTGACACACATGACAGCACTTTAAGTAAATGAGAGCCATACAATCAATATGTGGTAGTCTATTAATTTAATATACTCCTGAACTCAAGGCAAGTTTTGCACAATAGCCTCCATTGCAAAGCTTCCTGAAGGCATAAATTCTGTTGTTCCTATATATGCTTAGCATATTGTTGGACTTCTTTCCTCTGCCAGAGTTACTGTACATATAGCTGAACTATTCAGCCCAAATCAACAATTCACTATGACTGCTTGGCTCCAGGATCATCCTAAAATTTTTCTGAACTTTTTGAATCAGCAGATGGAAGAAGGAGAAGATGAGGAAGAGGAAGGTGACTGTTTCAATAAAGGGAGGGGGGTGATTTTTTATTTTTTATTTTATTTTATTAAATTTCTATACCGCCCTTCTCCCGAAGGACTCAGGGCGGTGAACAGCCACAAGATAAAACACATAAATACAAAAATTTAAAATAAAATAAAAACGAATTAAATAATTTGGCTGAATTTAAAATACCCCATAATTTAAAAACAAATTAAAATTTACATTTTAAAAAAGGGGAGAAGATTTAGGCCAGGCCAGCTTGATGAAATAAAAAAGTCTTAAGCGCACGACGGAAGGTGCGCAGATCCGGGATCCTCCGTATCTCCGTGGGGAGCTCGTTCCAGATCGTAGGTGCCCCCACAGAGAAGGCTCTCCCCCTAGGGGCCGCCAGTCAACATTGTTTGGCCGACGGCACCTGGAGGAGCCCCTCCCTATGGGAGCATACTGGCCGGTGGGAGGCTAGTGGTGGTAGCAGGCAGTCTCGTAGATAACCAGGTCCTAAGCCATGGAGTGATGAGGGCATTATGACATAATCACACAAATACTGTGATTTTTATCCACTACAATGCACAAAATATTATACTTCAGGGAACATAAGATAAGATAGATTAAATAAAATTTAAAGGCAACATAATTTAAGGTTTCTGGGCTCATGTTATATGTATGTCTTATGAAAAGCAAGATGGAAAAATGATCTCATGAGAATGAAGATATATAAACATTTAATATCTATTTGTTGAGACTTTAACCTGGAAAATAACTTATATCACAGTTATTAAAGGTGTTAGTAATAATAAGAAACACAGTCATCTTGTAAGCAGTACTCAAAGTGATGTATACATTAGCACAAACTCTTTTCAATCAACAGAATCACTGACACAATTTTTCTTCCCCTATTTATACTGTTGCAATAGTTAGAGGTCATGAATTTTCTAGCAGCTGAGGCTACGAACACAGAAATCGCTATGTCTTAAAGACTCTTGTTTTGAATTAATTTTAGATTTTGGATTCGGATTTCTGAATTTCAAAGAACAAACCTTGCTACATATCTTCTCCTCAAGCATTACCACCTGCTCTATCATGCTAGCACACTGCTTCTGAGTCTACATGTTCAACTCTAAGAGATTGCTATCACCTTGCCCAGGCTACCATGATGCAAGAATGTATTGTGTGGTATGGCCCGCTTAAATATAATAGCATATATTAGAAAACAGCTAATAAAACCCAAGAAAGCCTGATAAACTTAAGGAAGCATGGATGTTTCCTGGCCTGTATTGGAAATGTTTAGAAACTTTTAATAGAAATATGGGACTAGGTTTAGATGCAGCAGAAGACAGACATTTTTCTATTTTCCTGATAAAGTAGCTAGATGTACAGTTTGTAACCTTATTTTTAGCTATAAAACATTTTTATATATAAAAAATCAGGAACAAGCAGAAACATAATTTATGCATATAGTAATTCTATATGCTAATTGCATATTCATATAAATGCATATTACATACAATAATTGATAGTAAATGTTTGGCACTCCTGGTAAGAATTTAAGATTAAATGTTGGAAGGAGCAGTTATGTTCATCCACTGGGATCATAGCATAGCTAGGTATCTTGGCTCTAGATCTTTCTCCAGTTCCACCATTCACTGATATTGTTACAGTTTTGTTGACTTGTTTATAGTTTATTTATTCCAACTTTTGGTACAATATCTGAGGCAGCACTGCTAAGGCCATATCTCACTTAAAAGAATTTTAAAGCACTGAGGCCTATAGAAAATGTTTGATTTTTAGGTGAAAAGCATATTACATTGTGTATGACTGCAAAAATTGTATAATATACAGAGCATGTTCCTTGTTTGCTTCCTGGATCCTCCAATTAAATATTTATCACCTGAATGGAGTTTCACACTGATTCTAATTAGGTGCACAGAAAGGGCACAGTGGACAAATTATATAGCCCCTTGTAATAGATAAAGTGAGCAAATGTTAATTGCTTATACTATATAACAAAATATTTTTTTTATCGTGGCAGTGTTATATAAAGTACAAATAGTATCTTACTGATTTAATTGGAAGAGCGAGAAAGGTGAAAGGTAATGATAAAATGCAAACTACATTAACATTGTCATATAAATTTAATGCATTGCCTGTGTAAAACAATATAGTTGCTTTTCAATGGTATTTTGGTATACTTCATGAAATTGCCAATTATTGTTGATCAGATATTGTGACATGTACTTTTCAATTAGCTCCTGTGAATTTGCTATTTAGAAGAAAGCAGGAAGTACCTACTTATGTCCTGTCAGAGGAGTACAGCATAACAGTTGATGCAATCCTCCAACATATGAATTTTAGTGGGTTTTTTTTAACACACTCACTAAATTAAGCCTAAAGCTTAAATATTCTCAAATGATTATAAGTGATTTTTTCAATAAGGGTTTGAAATATTTTGACTACCTTCAAAAAGAGAATTTAATATTCTAAGCATTTGTTTAATACTACAAAAGAAATTTTGTCTAGAATCTGATATATACCTAATAGAAGGATTGTTGGCATTTCTTGAGTGAGATTGATTTTCTTGGGTATTGTAAGGCTGTAGAGCTTAATTATACGAGAGCATTTTGCTCTCATCAGTTTCCATTCATTTTCTCTCTTCAAGATATTATTACTTGATGCACTAAGATAAAATTACTTTTTTCAGACAGAATGGCTTTATGACTATGGAATTTTTTTTTTTTTTAAAAAAAGCTTCTGACTTTTAAGATTCTGGCATGTGTTGTCTCATATCTGTCATTCATCTCTATGAGAATTAAATCTTTACCGTACTATTTCATCAGCAGATGAGCATTCTTAAATTTCTTTTGAATGGAACAAATTTTATATTATGAAATGTTTTGTTATATTCAGTGGGACAAAGTGTTTGATTTAGCTGGATTGTAACTTAATTTTAAACTAAGAGAGCAAAGTCATCTGAAAATAGCCCATCAGTCATTAAAAGCAGTGCTCTATCTTGCTATGTAAGGAATATAAGGAAACTCTTAAAAGCAAATAAAAGAAAACATTATACAAAAAAGGATGTGCACGTCAGAACTCCAACAGCAACAAGGGTTTCCCAACCTGTTGTACTTTATGTTTTTGTCCTAAACGTATCAGATAGTACATAGGATTGTTATACTAGACTGAGTATACATTTTATGCAAATCAAATGGTTGCAGTAATTTTTGTACACATGCATATCATACATGTAAATCAATAACAAATATTTTACATTTTATCATTTAAAACTGTACACAGAAATTATTTTTACCATGGAAACAGCTTTCTAGTGATATGAGTTATTGGTATTTTCAGTAAATATAAATGGGAATTCTTTGTAATGGTTAATTCTGCTGAAAGTTGTAGTATGTAGATTTTCAATGGTATTTTAAGGATTGAGGTAAAAATACACAAATTAGCCTTCCTCCATCTAATTAATAATAGGATTGTAATTTCTTACCATACTAAGAAACACATTAATTTTCTTGAAAGTGGAAAAAGGCCATTTACAAAAAACATGGAAAATACTCTTCAAAATAAGTATTAGAGAGTAAATATTAAATAACAGACGGTATCCTTATAGATTGACATTTCTTTCATATTTTTATCTCATAGCGTATCATCATAAACAGAAGCTGCACTTCAGATTTTTAAAAATTATTTTTTAGGATAAAAGAGGTAAATTTTTCCTGATAGTTTGATAAAAATTATTGTAGTAGTAGCAGCAAAGAAAGTGTATATTCATCTTTTGGATCGCATTCCATATAGTATACATAAAAATGTATAAAAGGGGGGATTCTGCAAACATCCATAAAACAGTGAGTTTGCTGGCATATAAATCCTAATAAGCCCAATCATTTATTTGTGAGCGGTATTAAGGAATGGATTAATTCCATTCTTTTCTTTCGTTTGTCTTATAACATGTCAAAGAGTAATTGACTGGGTGGAGCTAAAAGAAGTCATGGGTGGAGTCAGAACCCTCAAACAAGTAAGGATTCCCTTTTATGGCATATCTATTTTTTTCTCTCTCTCCCACTCCCCCCCCCATTTCTCACATTCTTTTCTCTTTCTGCCCATCTTTTCTTTCTCGTCCAAGCAACCAATGGCAGGGAATGTACAAGTACTTATTTCCAGAGATCTGAACTGATGTCTTGCAGAAAGCTGTTCTATTTACTTCATATGCCCTAACATGGAGTTGAGCAATCCTTTTCAAGTTGAGGATATATTGCACTTGGATGGTAAGGCAATGGGCAGTTATAAAATGCAGTTGAGATAGAAAGAAATCTATTTTTAATCTTAACTTTAATGATAATTAAAGTAGATAATTTTTCAAAGGATGAGTTTATCCTGAATATTCCAAAGGACAGTCAAATGGTTCCACCAAATTTTGGTGACGTATTATGTCACTGAACTTCATTATTGACTGAGGAAGGAAGTCAAATAATTGCATCAAGTTATGACAGCTGCATTGCCCATCCAGATGTACCTGGTGAGACACCTGCATCAGAACTTTTAAAAAAAATACAATATAGATCAGATGAAGAATATGTAGCCATAGAGATGTTTCTTAACAGTGGTTCTCAGCATCTTTTATTGCTAACCATGCTGACTAATATTACAATAGAGAAGATTATAGCACAGGTATTGGTTCCTCATTCTAGCTATACAATATATCAATAACCATTTTTGCAATGGCCATGTAAGAGTCTCCTCTCTTTTTAATTCACCAGGTATTTGCAACATGACAAAATTGTAGGTATATAATAAAGAAATACATGAGCAGGGAAACTATTCTGTAGTGTTTTAAAATAAATTGGGAAATAGTTCTATTTATTGCTGATTGTTAAAAGAACTACTGTACAATAATACATTAAAGACACCGTACACTTTCTACAATCTAATGAAAAGAAATAAAGAAATTCAAGCATGCTATGATGCCTTGACCAGAATTTGATCGAACTACAATTTTTTTATAATATTCATAGATCCCTATAGATATAAATTATTGGCATGTAAATGAAATCCAATTATTTAAAGAAGACAACAGTCCAATATCTGACAAATAAAAGAGAAAAAATGCCAACATATTAATGTATAACTTTATGACATTCTTAACTGTACCTATCACAATAACTTAACCTACTTAAATCTTCTGTCTTCATCCTTTCTCCATTTTGAGTAGTTGAGATGTTACCAAAACAAAGAAACAAACCAACCCCAAAAACCTCCAGACAGTGGAGACAATGTGTACAAATTGATGCTTGCTGGTAGCCAGTCCCAGACTAATACTTAGCACTTAAACTAACATACCACATAATATTAGAGCATAGAATTTAGAAACCAATTTAAGTTGCTTTCACTTGGATAAGGCTGAAGGTATATATGATGGTGCACAGAAATTGCATAGTTACTGCAGTATAATACAGCTATGACACAAAATGCCACCAAACTGCAAGGCTGGTAATTATAAAGAACCAAGACATTGATGCTTGAGTACCCAGATTTCTGTCCCCTTTATAAATGGAAAATGTTTTTATTGTGGTTGTGGATGTGGTGTCCGTCTTTTCCATTATTAGTATGGTTTCGTTTCTGTCTCCTGATTTCACATTAAAAACATCTGAAAAGAAACACAAAGAAAGCAAATGTTACGTATTTGGCAAACCATGTCAATTAAAAAAAATGATGATTTTTATGATTCCAATAGTTTCACTTCTGAAAATAAGACCTGCAGTATAATCTGCTGTTTAGGTACTCTCAATAATTTAATTCAATTTATAAGTAGGCTCAAGTCTAAGATTGTTAGTAATTTAATAGTAAATTTGATAACGTCTTTCTGTTATGAAAGAAATTGGAGTGTGAAATCTGTACATAAATTGTAGAAAAAAACCCACACTATCTGTCCTGTGAATCAGAAAAAATAAAATAGAATCCACCCTATATTTTATGTCTGATAGATTAGTTTTTGAAGAATACATATCAATAGTTTAATCATTGGCCTAATAATATAATTAGCTAAAATTAATGGAACAGTCACGTTGGCATTTGAGTTTGTAACATATTTGTAATAATGATTTGTAACATTTCAGTAATAATGGGGTTTGATTTCACTGAACTCCAATGCAACTGATTGCAGGGCATTTTTACTCAAAAGAATAAAATCAAATAAATGTTATCTATTTTTTAAAAATCCTCCATTTTTTTCCTTATTGTTACCCTTATTGTTCCTTATTGGTCTTTTAAACTCCCTAAATCATCAAATTGGGTGTTCCCAACTATTTTTGTGACATCATGTCATCACCATAGACCATACGTTATTGTTAATATTGTTATTCTTTCAGTGTTGCATTTAATAACAAATAGCTCTTTAGCTGATTATTTAACATTAAGATGATAAATAATAATATGAAAATTAATTTTATGTAAGCTAAATTAAAGTAAACATATTTTCTATCAAAGCTTGCCAATCTCTTTTCAATCAAAGCCACTTTGGAAATATGACTTTAGCAAGCCATTCATCCCTTTGCCTGAGACAAGTCTTCACATCACTAACTATTGCTTGATATGTTATTAAATAAGGTTTCTATGTATCATGAGAAATTGCCAGAGGTTGGAAGCCCTTTGTCCCACGATAGTCTTAGAGTGAAAGCTCCTCAGTGCGGGAAACATTCAGAAATCATAAAAATATATTAATTCAATGTTCATTCATTGAATTAGAAAGAGGACTTAAAAGGAGTGAACACAAAAAGCAAAATGGGAAGAGACAATAAAAGAAGGAATCTAAGAACAGAAGAAAAAGTAAAGGAAAAAAGAGAAGAGTATAAAAAAGTTTGACCGATGGAAAAGAGGTGAGCAGAAGACAAACTGGACAGTAGAAAGCAAGTCATATTGCTCAGAATATCAAAATAGGGCAAGGGCATGAAAATAAATGAAAATGGCAGTTTTGGAGATGATTGGATGATAAAGAAGGCAGGAATGGGATGGGAACCAGATTCTGTTCTTTTGCCTTGAGAGATGCTGAATTCCTAAAACAACAACAAAAATATAAGGTAGCAGAAATATAGAAAACATCAGTAGAATTAAAACAGAGGTCTCATTGAACAAATAGATTTTATGTTTATGTTAATATTTAACCTATCCTCTCTGAGTTAGTTGCATAAGCTAATTTGTGTAACTGTGTGGCACCATAATAATAGACTAGCAGCAGATCTGAGCCCTCTAGCAGATACATAAGGGAGAAAGTATTCCAACAAGTATTCATATCTTAAACTATGGCTGGCTTTCTATGTCATGACAAACATTGTGAATCTGATTGCTTGATATGAAAGAAGCCAATAGAATTATATGAATATAAACTCCTGCTAGATTGTGCAATTTCCCAGTCCAGCATTTTCTCATTAGCGAAACTCAAAGTGAGATGATCTGGACCACATCACTAAATTCCACTGTTGAGATTACTAGTGTGTGAATTACTGCTACCACTGCAACTCCTGATTGCAGTAAAATTGAGTAAGTCAGGAAAGTTTAAAATGTTAAAATGCTAAACAGTTAATTGCAGGATGGAAGCAAGAACTAAAGGTTTCCCCCTATGAGACATTGTCTTGCTTGGGGAGAAGGATGGGTATGGGTATAAGGCTGAAAGCAGACAAAAAAAACTAGAACTTTCCCCCATGAGGAGGTGACCCATTGAATTCAGTTAAGGTGAATCATGGTCTGGAAAGCAAACAGAGAAAAAAGCAAAGAGAAATAATTTGCATGTCTAGCTCAGAAAGAGGGAGAGAGAATATTGCATGCAAAGACAGAGGGAATTCAGTGTTTCCCACCATTTCTTTCCAGTATAAGAATGCACTCTTGCTCTTTGTGTACCATTGTTCTGTCACCTCTTCCTATTTCAGGGGAAATGGGGAAGTTTTGAGGTAGAGTACATTCTAGACATTCAGAAAGTTAAATATTAGTTTCATTTGAAAGACCATCTGGATACATAATGCTCTTAGGGATGCTTCAAGGAAATACACATATCCTTCTCCTTTGATCATTCCATTTGCATTTTCCTTGCAAACCAAAACTTTTGAACCAGCTGTTCAATGGAGTTTTAGCACTTGTCAGTATTTTGGATGCTGTGAAGGGGAGATAGGACAAAAGGAAATTATATGAGTGAAGAGAGAGACTATATCACACAAAAAGGAGAACAGTTTTGAACAGATGGAGATTGCTGCTGAATGAGGAAGGAAGGAAGGAAGGAAAGAAAGAAAAAAAAAAAGAAAAAACACAACCCTCACTGCATTTAGACATGGTGTACAATTCAGAAATAGTGTAAATCAGCTTAAAGGAAAGAAATAGAGATGAAGGAAAGGAAATAAACTGGAAGCAAGAGAGGAATAATTCAGTACTTCGGGGGTGGGGGAGGATTTTGTAAGAAATAAGCTGAGAACCAGAGATCGATAATTGCATAAACACTCAACCACTTAGTTTCAAGACCACAGTTAATTACAGTAGTTTATAGGAAGAGGATTGAGGGAAAAAACTACAGGTTTATGCCATTTTGGGCAAAATCACTTGCACTCTGATACTGGCAATGGACAATCGACTGGGCAATATTCAGAGTTTCTCTGAGCTTTTTCATTTATTTTATTTACTTTATTTGGTAAGACAATTGGCTTCTGGGTTGTATACATAATAACTATGTAAGAGAACCAGATTGTATCATCCCTGTTTTGTTTTTTTTTAAAACTATAATGAAGTTCCAGGCATAATTCCTTGCCCTGATAATGGACTTTATTCAAAAGGAAAAAATAGAGGGAATAAATATGTATGGGTGCAAATAATACTAAAAAAAGATGTAATTATGATGTAATTAAGTAATTATCATAAATTACTTAAATGGGCCCAGGTCATGTGAAATTAAATTTTCCAATTGTACCAACCTTCCTGATTCCTTGGGGACATAGCTGGCAGGTTGCTGTGTAATATAGGGCTACAAAACTCAAGATTTTTCTGATTTATTATTTTTTTTCCTGTCATCTATTGTGGATTTTGGCAGTCCAGGCCTGATAGCCCTATTTTAATAGATTTTTTAACATTCTAAAATATTATTGTGTGAATAATATAAACAGCTTTGTTATTATCCAAAGTATTTGTATATCATTTCTCATTATAATAAACATTATAATGTTTAATTTCTGAGTCAGCAAGTCATGAAATCTTTTAGTTGTCACTCCCATTTCTATTGTTATCTACAACAGACAGCATCTAGAGACCACCAAATTCTCCCTGGACCATTTCAGCAGTCCTCCCTACCTCACAGATCTGTGCTAGCTATAGCCATCTTTTATGACAGTTTATATTTTGATTGCATAAACATTAGCACTTACACCAGAAACTTGAAAACAGAGGAAAGGTTTAAAAATAAATCATGGGAATAGGTATTTTTCTGAAAGAACCTGGCCTTTCTTTCCATCACTGTCATGCTGTCAGCTGTGGCAAAGGCACTATTTCTCCATCCTTTTATATCATCCTAGCCTGCTGACTTCAGCTCTCTAGAGCCTGCAGATTAAATAAAGACTTCACAAAGTTAAATCTATTCTTCTCTTTCACTTGACCATATCCAGGGTTATAACTTAATTTGCTGCTCTAAATTGGCTAGGATGGGAACTATTAATTCATTTATTCTTCTGGTATTGACTTAAGCAAACATTTAAAGTAAAACTGAATTCTATCTGAAAGAAGAGAGAAGAAAATGTAGGCGTGTTGGCATTTTAACAGCTTTTCCTTCAGTACTACAATGCTGCTTAATGCACTATATAACAGCATTAAATAATACATCAGGAAAATCTGCTTTTAACCTTCCTAGGGAAAGCCTCCCAATGTTAGTTTTCTCTTTCGCTGTAGTTTCACAGCAATTTCTTTTATGGCCTGCTGGCAATTAAAAGATAGGTTAGATGTGCCAACAGGGCATTTTGTAAATCTCTGTTTAAAAATTAAATACATGTTGTTTGATAAAGTACTGTTATTGTATAAAGCTATCTTTTCATTGGTAAAACCTAAGCTTAGCAGGATTGCAATGTTTTACTTATCTTCCCTGGGAATTATTCCCAAGACACATACATAGACACAAAGAGACAGAAAAGTGCAAAACAGCCTCCTCTTAAATATCAAACCTATTAGGAACAAATACCTGAGAGAATGTAATAGTGGTTCTCAGATGCTCCCTAGGCTATAGTTATAAATAACTTGAAATGCAATCATGAGCTATAATGCTGCCCCAATGGAAAGCATGAATTTAGTAGGACTCTGAAAACAAATGGAGGCAACTCTCTCCAACAGAAGAAGAAGAAAACTAGGCGGATTTTACAAGGAGTGAATCGATTTTCAGTTCAGTTCACTTTTGCATCTGTTTTTATCCATATGCTAATTCTATTTCTATATTAAACTAATAATTCAAGCAGATCTTGTCCAAATAGGATTTCAATGTGCATTTTAATGCTTACTTTTTGTCAAAGTAAATATTTAAAACTCTGTGTTCTTTCCAAGTACTATTTAAGGCAGGCCAGTGAAAGGTAGTCTCAGTGATGAAATGTTGCATGCTGCAGTAGTGATGTGGTATCACAATAGATGCTGCACTGCTGTTATTTCATTTTTATCACTTTTGGTATCACTACCCGCAATTGGTTTTACGCCTCCAAATAAAGATCTCTCCAAACCCTTGAATGAACAGTTTTTAAATAGCCCCAACCTATTTCCAAATGATGCATTATCTTGACATCATGACCACTACTAATCATTTTCAAATGTGGCTGGAACAGACAAATGGGAAAAATGAAAGAGTCTGCTTCTTAGAATGAAAGTAGCAATTATAGAACCCTCAAACTGCCATGCCTGTAAAATTCATTAAACAAGTCTGGTGTCCTAATGAATTCCTCTCTGATGAAGATTTGATTGAGCTAGTCAATTGATATGTATTAATGCAATAGTATGTGCGATTAATACGCATGGTTTATGGATTTCTTCTGTTAATTGTTGATAAATTTTTGCCTTTAGAATAGAAACAGAACAGATCCAAGACTCTTTTTCCCTGCCAGTTTATTGTTTTAGCCAACATATGGCAACAGTGAATTAAAAAGAATCTAATAAACAGATACACATGTCTTGGTATGCATATAGAAGCTAAGGAAAAATAGTAAATGCAGCACAGGTCTGGAAAACTCCAGAAATTTCTGCTCTATATCACTGCGTGTTTTCATTTGTACACCCATAAATTTCACTTTCCTATATATATATAAAATATATAAAAGTCCAGACTGACAGTAAATTTTCATTGTAAAGAAATACAGATTAATCTCTCTTATTTATTCATTATTTAACAAATTCATATAATAAATTGATTTTATGTTTATTAACACTTTTTATTTCAGCTGTTCTTCGTGGTGCTTTTCTTAAAGTATAAAATTATGAACAGTTGATACATATTTTTGAGCAAATGTTGCATGAATCGCTAAAATGGTACTGTACCAATTTGTTTATTTATAAGACTTACTGGTCTGCCCATTTTATGTGCTACAATTCTGGATGTCTTACAAAATTAAAAACAGAAAAATGCAACAAAAACTGCCGAAAAGCAAACACTCTTCCCTAGATCCTCTTTTCATTTTCTCATTTTCTGGATTTATCTCAGTCTACACCAATGCCTGCAGAAATGGCAGTTCTTGAAGGGCTTCCAAATAAATTATGTTCATATGAAAAATCAAGTTCTGCTCTTTGGATCCTGCTGAAAATTATTCCAACAGTTATTTTAAAAAACTATATAAAAAAATCAAAATACAGACATCCATATAATTCTTCTCAGAGTAGCATAGCTGTGGAATAAAATAGCCTAAAATAACATTTTAAAACCTGTATAAGGATGAAAAATCTGTGATAGGGCTGTTAATGAAGCAAATTATAGACAAAACACAATGTGGCAACTAATTTGACCATATAAACACAGTTGATTACAGAGTTATACAGAAAGAACCATATCAAAAGATTTTGATACGTTTCTACATTTGAGACATGACACTTATCTATCAGAATACTTGTGATATTTTGTGAATGAACCTCAAGAGGTGTTAGCAGCTGGCACATCTTGTCTGATCTCAGAAACTAAGCAGGATTTGGCTGTTTAGCACTTTAATGTGAGAAAAGAAGAATAAGAAAACAGTGAAAAACCACTTCCATATTGTTGCCAAGAAAACTGGAGGATTATCAGGAATCAAGTTCAACTTGAGGGCATCTCTATCTGTCTAGTAAACAAATGACCACCAAGATTGAAACAAAATAGAAGGTCCATGGAATAGGACAGTCTATAGAGCTGAAAATGCACATATCTCATAGCAACTCCACTTCTCACCCAATCCTCTGCCTAACATTTCTGTCTACAAAAAAATTTGATTATTCAGCAGAGAAGGGTGTATCTGTTCTCCGCCAAACTTGTGTTTTTGTGAGAAATAGGAAGCTACAACATGACATCAAGTGAAATTGATTTAGTTCTGCTTGTATGGGGGACTTTAAAAAGTATAACTATTTCTGAATTTTTCTAACAACAAAATGTACATTTATTTATTATTATTTAGTGTATGGTCTCTATGGTCATGCATTTTATTGCATATAAATGAAAATGGGCATATTATTGCACATAAATGAAAATGTAGCAGCATATAAATATAAATACCATTGAAAATTACATGCTAAAACACATTTTGTATTACAAGAAATGTGTCTTGCACATTTCTTGTAATACCTGGAATTTTATTAAAGTTCCATGCCACCCATCTCACTGATACAGCCGTTCTGGGTAGCTAGATACCTCCCAGTTGTAGAGAGTTTTGTTCTGTTCAGACATTGTTGCAGTAACCAAAATGAACATAATCAGTAGTCAACCAGATAGCCTGAATTGTTTTCAAGGAGTGATGCAAAGAGTTTACAGATTATTTACAGTTTTATATTTTCTATAGCTATGTCATAACACAAACCCAATTTATTTGATACAGAGACTGAATAATAAATCTCATCTGAGGTGGCATTGTAACAAATGTTGCCAACATTTTTTAAGGTTTTCACTGATGTATGAGAATAAAGAAATACAATTTTCATATTGTGTGATAAAACTCTATCAGCTCCCCCCCTTCCTCCCCAAAGAAGGAGTAAACCCACAGATTTGATTACAATGTCATAAAGAAATAACCAATTTGTCTTGGAACAAATCATTGAAAACCAGAAGGGAGATAATGACCACCACTTTCATTGCGAAAACAAAACAAAATATAATCTGAACTTTAGGTTTTTGAAACCTGTTTCAAAGCAAAGTCAATGGGGAAGGTGTATTCATTTAATGTTTGCATGATTGGATTCCCTTAATTAATTGAATCAATCATTGATTCAACCATAGCAAAAAAGGTAAAATTGGCTGCAACTCACTTAACAACTGCCTTGCTTAGCAACAAAAATTATGTCCCCAATTGTGGTTGTAAGACAAGGACTATCTACATATACATGCATTATATTACCGTCAAGGAGAAATTTCTCTTTGTGATTTAGTGCACTAAGATTGGCATGTAGGACTTGATTGTTACAGTAAATATGTAAGTTCACAGTGTAAGAAGATATGAAGACAAGAAGACAAGTAATTAATAATTTTACCTCAAATTAAGTTCTTTACATGGAGAAGGCAATGATCCTGACCCTAAAAGTACTCATTCACTCTAAAGCATCCATTAAATTTAATGAACACTTAGTGGGATTGCCAATACTGAAGGAGAAGCTTCTGTGGCTACATAGAAATGTTGCTGCATTTAAAAAGTTCTGTCTCTCTAAGCCACTATATTGAAGACATCTGTTAGAGATCATTCTACAGCTAGAAGATGCAATCAAGATGCAATAAAAAGTTTAATAAAAATTTAAAATGCCAAACTGATGACTTCATCGTGATGATTTCATTGGACCCAAATGAAGTTATCTTTTCAGCTAAAATGAAATAATAATGCTTCTTTTTTTGGGGGGGGAGAGCTCTTTGGAGAGAGAGAAAGAGAGGGAGATGAAATAATTAGGAGACGGGTGTCCTGGTATAAGTAATTTCTATGTTTGAGATAAACATTGAGACCTCCAATCACAAGCAATTGGGCCCTGGAACACAACATTTAACTGCAGTTTTTCTCTGGTGTTAACTTTTGGCAGACATTCAACATACATTTCTCCTTCTCCCAATTTCAAGTTGACAGGATTATCCAGCCAACCAGAACTTTAGCTCTATCACAGTTGACAGTTCTTGATGGAAGATTTGATTAGCACCATCAGTCTGCCAAATATCCATATAAAGAACCATCAAAATACTTTGAGACATAATTGTATTAATCAGGTGCTTTGAAACTGATAAGTCCATGAAACTGGATAGAATGAGCTATTCATTTGGGAAAAAATGTGCTAATTGTTCATGCTCAATTCTGGAACTTTTGTGTAACTAGTTTTTCACATGTGTGTGTGTGTGTGTTTGTGTATGTCTAAATTGCTACCCTTATGATTGAAGTTTTTACATGTAATGCATGATACAAAACTAGAAATAACATCCCAAATTTCTGTCAACAAGAAACAATAAAGACAAAATGAGATGTCCTTTAATCCTACTTATTCTCTAATGATAACATAGACAAGTAAGAATAAGTGCAGTGTAGATTGGTCTGATGTTTGAGACAATGTTCTTGACAAAAACAAGCCTTCATTGTTGAACCAACTATAATTTACATTCAAATTTAAAATTAGGAAACCCTTGACTGTGGGGAACTAATATGATTTTGTCAAGGCTGACTTATAATGCACCTCTACTTGCAACTTGACAACAGGAATGAAGGGAGGAAGGAGGAGAATGCTTGGAATGTATTGGGACCTGGGATGGAGGTGAGGAATTTATGTGAGCCGTTTACAGCCTGGGAAGACCCGGATACTTCAAGGCCGTGTGATGGGAACCTTCCAAAGAGGCAGACTGTTTTCCCAAAATAAAAAGAATGTGTTGGATTGGTAGACAATGGACAAAGGGTGGCAGAAATTGGGGGGGGGAGAGAAAGAGAAAATTAACCATGCCATTTTTCAAGTGAAAATCTCAGAGCTAGCTTCGCTACTTCTGTGCCTCTATGGATCTATCAGGTAAATTATATTCTTGGTAAAATAATATCCCAGGAATTTCTTTTGCTGCATATGCCAATGGGACAGTTGACAGATTTGTTGTCTAATTGTAATTAGATCTGACACTAACATAATTTGGGAACTGTTTATGGACTATAATTCTACAAGTACCATTCTACAATGCTCACAATTCAGGTTTGTTTCCAGGTTTTACAAAATCAGATTCTGTGTGGTTGATCACAAAGGACACACTTCCTTAATTAGGAATTGTTCTTAATTATTATTTTGATGGTTTCTATCAAATTCTGCTGTGATTATAACATTAATACCTAACGTACTAACTATCATGTGCTTATCTTTATGTCTGTTCCCATTTAATGTGACATAGAAATAATAGTAGATTGTTTTCTTTTTTTCTTTTAATATTTTAGTTTAAATATTTTCAATAGCATGGAGGATTAAATGACCTATCTGTTCTTTCTCTTCTGTTCTTGAATTATTTTATTGAATCTGACAGTAACGAATGAGTTATATCATTACTTTCTTTTAAAGTCATTACTTTGAGCATTATTTTTTAAGAGAAAAAAATTGAGATTTAATTTTGCCTTGAAAACAGTAAATTAAAAAAAAACTCATCCTCTTCAGTAAATGAAGATGTTCCCAATTGTTCCTTCAAAGAAGCATTTGTCCATATGGTAAAAATATCAAGATTAAGCTGCTTCTGCAGCTGAGATTCTCAATAATCAGCTGGAAAAGTTTGAACTGACTCCTAATATGATACAGACTGAGTTTGGAACTACTTCAAGAAATGGTTTGTTCTCTTGCTTAGCAATGCATAGCAATGCAGTTGCAATCCATGTGAAATTTTATGAAATGTGATCGTGGCAAATTATGTTGTGAAATGGAATCAAACTATGAGAGTCAATTTGATATTGTGGTTAATTAAGTCATCACACTGGAAACCAGGAGCCTGTAAATTCTAGTCCTGCTATAGGCATTAAAACTGTCTATGTTACTCTCTTAGCCCATGATATCAGGCTTGGTGAACAAGCTGGATGGTCAATTTCTGTTGCAATCAATGGATCAACACTTGGTTGATCTGAAAAAAAGTGGACCTTGTACTTGCAAGACTAGGACACTAGGAAGGAGGAGGGAGAATTGAACCATGACAAAATATGCAGAGATTGGGTCTGTTTGGGGAAAGATGGCAACTATTTACAAAGATGGTTTTAGAATGGAATTATTTTGGTCAGCAACATGAAATCATAATGTGATGAAATGAAAAACATGCAGGAACAATTTACCAAGATTTATTCAAGAGCTGGATAACCTAAAAACAAAAGTTGCATATTCGCATACACCAGTGGTGGGATTCAAGTAATTTAACAACTGGTTCTCTACCCTAATTATTTCTTCCAGCAACCAGTTTGCCAAACTGCTCAGAAAGTTAACAACCGGTTCTCCCGAAGTGGTGCAAACTGGCTGAATCCCACACTGGCCTAAACCAAAATTTGAGGCAGCTGACTCTGCATTTACAAACACATGTAAATGACAGACATCGACATAATAAAGCTCTGAATTACTTAACTTGAAATAAAGTTTAAATTATAAGGCAATATTTCAGCCCAAACCACCTCACAAGGTTGTTGTTGAGAAGAAAAGATTAGGAAAAGGAGGAAGTATTAGGTATGTTCATTGCCTTGGGTTCTTATAAAGTAATAATGGCAAGATAAAAATCAAATAAATAAATCTGCCTTGTAAATATTTCAAAATACTTTGAAATAGGAAACTCTTCCTGACATTTTGGACAATTACTTGGAGAATTTCAATAACCTCTGCTTTTGATTTCCACTTGATAAAGGCTAAATATGATGTTCTAGAACAAGTATGCCAAGAACTAAATTCTATTCATCATAAAACTTGCCAGAAATGCAGTTGAGGACATGATTTTAAGAGAAGCACATGGGATTTCTACTCTAATTTCTACTCCAAATCTTCTCCAAATCTTTCCAGATACTTCTCCTGCAGTGATCTCATTGAAAAAGCAATTTGTTCCTGATCTGTTAGCTTATCAATGAAAATACATATATTATTGAAGAATCAGATGATCCGACAAGGCATTGATTGTAGGGGCACTGAGGTGGCTGGAACTTTGAGAACCGGTCATATGTACCTCTCATTCAGCATTGTGGAAACTTTGAATAGTCACTTAATGAGTGATTGGTAAGTGGGACCTACCTGTAAGGGTGAAATTGATAAGAGTTGTGTTTTCCCTTTCTGTTTGATATATGGGTGTGGGAAATGGACATGTTATTCTTTGACCAGGTGTTTTTTGCTCCATATATTATTCACTCCATCTCAACATTTCAGAGAAAACAAACACGGTTGATCTGCTTTAACTAGTTGCAAAGTCAAGGAAAGTGGCTTTTCTGAATGAACAAAAGCCATTATTATGGAGCTCCACTGCTTATAAGCTTGGGGACTTTTCATCTGGGTGATTTCAAGAAACACTTTGATCAATCCTTAGTCAAAGTGAAGTGCCCTTTTGAAGCTTTGCACAGCCCTGTTCAGCAGGAGACTAGCCAATTGCAAAGTTCCAGGCTGTGATTTCGGTTTTGCAAGCAATTCCCATTTATCAGAGTTATATTATAAGTGGAAGCTCTATTGGGGGTGGTGAAGAAGAATAATAGTTGCCTTGAATTTTGAAGCCAGAAGCAACAATAAGGCAAGAATTCCAATGGGGAACCATACTGCTTATAATACTCTATATTTCAGAATACAGCAAAAGAAAATACTAGTTTTTTTTACCACTGCTGAGCCAGAAATAAATCTGTTCAGATTTTAAATGCTACAGACATTGTGAGATCAGGGCCTACATCTGAACTTGCACCAAATATTCATGTGAAAGTGACATGAAATTGTTCAGAGTAGTTGTAATATACTATTAATATCGGCAATAATCTGTTGATAATCAGTTCCTATATTAAAACTAGGCAAAAGTAATTTTCAACCTGTTCAGTAAAAGACAATGTGCTCGGAAAATTTCTTTCAAAGGAGAACCAAATTTTAATGGCATTTCATTCTTAACAGTATATGAAATACCATTACCATTTAGTTATGAAGTGTTTGAAAAGCATGTGTGAATTGCTACAATTCAACTTTGCACACATAAGCTTCTGCATCTATAAACCTATTTACCCCTAGGGCCAAGAAAAATCCTGTCCTTGAGACAATTCAAATAGATTATCTGTTGACATTTTCTGGGCACAAATATGAATGGACAGTTTGAAAGGATAATTTTTTACAAGCTTTCTAATATTTTATCAAGTACAAGCTATTAAGTGATTGAATTTTGGGCATCCTCCCATTTCCAGTCTGGGAAGTATGATTTGGCAATGTATTTCTAGGACCACAGGATTGCCTGAAAATTGAGACAGAGTGAAAAACATAAAAAGCTAGGATTTGGTATTAATATTTGTCTGTAACTTTTAATTGTTAAAGCTTATCACAATTTGATGTGACATTAACAGTTTTTATTTCTGCATACAGATCCTCATACATTCACATATAGTTAATCCTGTACAATGAATTCACAATCATGCATTGTGTGGCATGAAAATGGAGTCATGAGACCATCTACGTAGACAAGCAATATTTTGATTGCCACTGAGAAAGTGCTTTTCATATAGAAAAAAGGTAACATGGAAAGTGATTCTAAGCTGGGTGTGTCTGTATGTGTGAGACAAAGAAAATTGGGAGGAGGAGACAAAATGTGTGTTTCCAAAACAGCTGGTCTATAGTCTTCCAATTCTGCACTTCCTGGACACTTCCCTGAGGGAATGATGTGATCAATGCTAGCTGCTTTCTACTTGTAGGAAGAGACTCCCCGCCCCCTTCCTGGTAATCTTTGACTAACATATTTTCTCACCCCTACATTCCCTAGTGAGAAAAGCTACAAAGCTGCAGCTGCTGTTTGCTGACAGATCTAATAGTTAAGTCATAATAACTCATATTAGCAGCAGGAAAAATAAAATCACCTAGGTTTCTCAGAGACTAAAAAGAAAATGATTCATGCAACAATCATTATATAGAACAGTGTTTAGTAGGAATGGATATCATATTCATCTCCTTCAATATATCCTCAAAAATTATAGCAAAGACCATTTTCAATTAACTGAGGAGTTAAATTACAACAATCTCCTATAAATGCTGAGTTGGTGCCCTTGCATATCTTTTCTCCAGATCTATGATCAGTCTATATGAAAACATATAAATCATTAAAAAAAATTGGCAGGCTATTGTGAGTTGCAAATGCCTCAATGTGCTGGAATAGACCTAAAGAGTAAGAGATTGCCAAACATTCATGTGAGACCAAAGCAAAAAAACCAAAACAAAACCAAACCAAAACACACCATGCTGAATATGAGTTGACAGAAAATGGATATTTGTTTTGATTTCAGCTGCCTTTTCTCTGCACTTGCTAGGAAGTTATTCCACCCGTTCACATATGGTTATTTTTACCTTAAAGAGAAAAACAGATTGTCTCTATTGAACTGGCATATTCAACTGCTATAATATGCAAGATGTAAAATAATTATGTGCCTTTCTTTCATCTCAGCATAGTTCTTAGATACATCTATAACAGCAGAATTTCAGTATTCAGTGAAACATTTCAAATCATAGTTAATTATGCTGGAAAATATATTAGAGTTTTATTGTCTAAACTCTATGTAACTAGCAACATATCTAAAAACATATTGTGTCAGACAAGAATTTCACTTGTTCTCTCAGAAGAAGAGATAGCTCTTTATTCATTTTTATTTTCCTCTTTTCTATAGACAAACAGTAATGCAGAATAACCGATGTTGGGAAGCCATTTTGAATGTGGATGGACTGCAAGGTGTACAACTTGATCACAATTGTGATTATCACAATTTCTTGTCAACAAGAAATCAGGTACAAATGAGTCTAATTATTCTGACATATCTTTGCCAAACGCATGTGAGAAGTAATCCTAAATTTACTCGAGGTAATGCCCAAAGCATAATTTAGTTTACAGTTCTGATGAGAGTCTGTAAAATTAAAAGTGATGTAGAAGAAACAAAGGAAGTTATTCTGTGTTGCCTCTGATACCCGTGAGAAAATTCCCTGGCTTAGCAGGAAGTATGAACTATATATTGAAGGATATGAATCCTTTTACCAGGTTAAATATACTGAAAATAACTGAATAAGGCTTTTAAGCCATATGGTTGCAATTGAGAATAAATAATTGCTAGTAGTCCATTGTTTCGTGGTACAGGGAAAGTCATAGCTAAAGAACAGAAACGAAATAATTAAGATTGCAAGATGCTTCCATTAAAATCAATTTTGCATTTGATTTCAAGTCTGAAATCAAGTCTGAAGTCTGTGTATGTATGTGTATTCATCCCACCCCCTGCCATTTTTTTTGGAAGAAACTGTTCTCTATAAGCATGTCAAAGATTGCTGTTTAAAAAAAAAACAAAACAGTTCAATAACCCATACTGTGCAAACAAAATCATGAAACTGACTCAATAATTCAAGGACAATCTGTTTTGAAAAAAATCAGCCTTTATATTATATATCCATATGAATTTTGATGATAAAAGCACATTCTTGCAAATTAGGACCAGTGGAGTTTTCTTCAGACATGGTTATTAGCAAGATTGTTTTCCAAGTTACATTGATTAATATATGTTCAATGAATGCTTCACATAAAACCGTATGCTGTGGTCCAAACAAGTTTCAAAGGAACTTTTTTCTAGATAAATTTTCTTACCTGCAGAATCCATTTGCTTATATGTTTATGTTATAAGTGTCTGTATACATACATATCTGCTGTATCTACATTTAAATATAACAGTGTTTATTGTTATGATTTGTTCATGACATTTAAGCAGCTACAATAAAAATTCATACTTGTTTTATAACTAATGGAGTGTACTTCTTTGACAAATGCTTGTGCTTATTGTTTTAAGGAAGACCCTCTCAGAAAATATAACTAAAGCAAAAATGTTCACATGCGAAAATAATACAAAGTACAGCAAGAGAGCCTATTACAGCATGCAAGCAATCAATAAAAATGTTAAAAATGGTGTCGAAAATATTTTTTTCTAATTCTGTGTTGATAACTTTTGAGGTAGAGAAACTAAATAAGGTTTAAGGTGTGATAAGCACAAAAGAATTCTACTGCAGCAATATAATTGGCACTACCAATTTTTATTCTAATTGTAAAGGGACTTGCACATCAGATATTCTTTTATGTTTGCATAAACATAACATAATTTTACACCACTTCTTGCATATCAACACTTTATTAATTTCACTCTTCCAAACCTTCAATTCATCCTCAAAAACAAAGAACCTAGGCCTCATCCGTACAATGAAAAAAAAAAAAAATGAATGTGGAAATAGATTAATTGCTTCTCAAAGTAAGAGCCAAAGGTGTTAAAAGGCTGTTTTCCTAGTTGCAGTGGCTTGTATCTAAGCTTGAATTTTTAGATTGGAAGAGCTTTGGATTTAACAGCTTTCCCATGCCCACAAATTTGATATGGGATATTACTTTGCCCAAAACAATGAACTAGGTACCAAGGCTGACTGCAAATGAGAAGGGAATATTGCTGAACAATGGATATGAAGGAATAGAACCTATTCATTTCAATGTGTACAACAAATGTCCAACAATATCTATTGCTAAAAATATCATTTGTTTTGATTCTGGTGATAGGTTATTAAATGTACACATAAGACTTTGTGAAAGACGTCATTTAATTTATTCTGCTGTTCTAATAATTTAAGATGGGACAAATTTCTTTGCTTCTGCTTTCCAGTTTCAGAGCAGAATAAGATGGCTATAATTTCACTGTTTCTCCATGCTATTAAGCGTATGTTCCCATTCACTAGTGTTACCGACATCCAGTAAAAATGTTATGTGCATTTCCAAAAAACTTGTACCATTTTTCCTTCACTAATTTTTATAATGACTGAGGACAAAGATAAATATTAATGTAATTCAAATATGGTAAAATCTAAAGTGGAAATGCACAGTCATAGCAAATAAGCTGGATGATGTCAGTTTAGTCATCACTGATTAAATCAATTTGAGACACAAATATATGATTTTCCATTTGGACTCCCCTTCTTAAACCCAGTAGCATTGTCAAGCTCTACATCCCCAGTGGACTATGTCTCCTGTAACAGAATAATGTTATACTTAGAAATATAATTCAAGAAAGATCTATCACTACTTTTAGAATAATGTTCCAGGAAAGAATGGTCACTTCCTGTAGATGCCTTAATTGTTAATTAATAGGCACATCTACAGAATTTGTTGAAGAAAATTCATTGAACATGTTCCTAGCTGGGGACTTTAATGCCTGGATTGGTACATATGATTATTTACTTTATAAACAATATAACCCTAGCCTTGTTTCAAATCTGGAACCAGTTATGTTCCTCTGAGGCATACCAAACAAAGCCTGGTGCCTGCTAATCCTGTGATAGCTTGCTCTCTTCCCCCATAGCTACAAATAGTTATGTATATTACCAAACAGAGAGTAATTCACTTTAGTGCTAGGGCAGTGCAAGACAATAATTTCAGTTAGCCAGAGGATCTATGCCAGGAATAATTTCTCTCTCTCCCCACCTCCTCTCTCTCTCTCACACATACCACCTAACCAGTGGTGGGTTTCAAATTTTTTTACTACCGGTTCTGTGGGTGTGGCTTGGTGGGCATGGCTTGGTCAGCATGGCAGGGGAAGGATACTGTAAAATCTCCATTCCCTCCTCACTCCAGGGAAAGATTACTGCAAAATCCCCATTTCTCCCAATCAGCTGGGACTAGAGAGGCAGAGAATAGATGGGGGCAGAGCCAGTCAGAAGTGGTATTTACCAGTTCTCCGAACTACTCAAAATTTCTGCTACCGGTTCTCCAGAACTGGTCAGAACCTGCTGGAACCCACCTCTGTACCTAACAAACTATTTAACATATATTAAACATTCAACAAAATCTGTCATGAATCAGAAATATGAAGGACGGTTCATATGAAGAACAGTTGCAGGAGTTTAATGAAAAGAAAGACTAGGGGTGACGTGATAGAAATGTTTCAATATCTAAGGAGCTGCCATAAAGAAGAGGGGGCAGGAAAAGAAGCAATGGATAGAACCTAATGAAGGAGAAAAGGAACCTAGAACTAAATTCCTGACAGCTAGAACAGTTAATCAGTGTAAAGACTTGCCTCCAGAAGGTTTCACTGTTCCAATACTGGAGGTTTTTAAGAAGAGACTGAACAACCATTTGTCTGAAATGATTTCCTGCTTGAACAGGAGTTTGGACTAGAAGATATCCAAGATCCCTTTAAATTCTGTTGTTCTGTTAAATGCTGCTAGGTTTTTAAGGAACTGGGCTGTAATGCAGGCTGTAGTTTATTGTCAAAGTTCTTAGAATCATCATTCCTCAACTTTCATCTACCTTTAATAACGTCTGGAATCCCCAATAGGAGAAGCAGAATTACAAATATATATTTTAAAGTAAAAGTTGTATTGCATCTAGATTTTAATTTGAAATACAGTAAGGTTGACTGGTCAAATATATAGTTTAGAGCCTTTGATATGTTTTATATTATAGTATATCATATTAAATTGCTGACAATAATGTTTAGGCTGGTACTAATAGATATCATTACCATTTAATAATCGGGACTATTTCTGTACTGCATCTGTAGTTTGTCTTCAGAGTAAATGTAGTTGGATGAGTAGCATTCATTACAAATGAACTTATCAATGATTCACCTGCCACCAATTGTTCCTTCGGTTACTCTAACTGAACAATAGTTTGCATTAGAAGTAGAAATAATTCCATCGCTACACTCTGGAGATTAAAGGGACGTGATTTGTGTTGCAGTCAGAGAACATGAGATACACTTTACTAATTGCCGATTACCAAAACAGCACAGGCATGATTTGCAAACGGGAAATAACATTAGCATCAATACCACATCAATACAGAAAATGAAATGGCAAACAGAACTACAGCTGTAGTTGATGAGCCCCACTGTGACATTCATTATTTATTGCAGCAATGTGGATTTGATTTTGTACAAATATCTGAGCTTTGTTCCTTTGTTTTTCATGAAAGTGTGCAAAAGGGAACAAGAGAAATCTTGTATAAAATGTAGATGACCCTATCTCCTGAATACACAGGAGCCTAAATTTCACTAAGCAAGATTAGGATAAATGGATACTTGTGATTATTACAGTCTGCACCAGTATACACACACACAAGTTTGTGGAAATTTGGCATAGTAGCCCATTTGCTGTCAGGATGCAGCATTCATAAAGAACATTTTAATATGACCTGAATTATGTCCTCTAGTCCACATCATATTGGTCCTCTATGGATAGTACTTACAGATAATTGCAAATCACTTACTTCTGTTTATAAAAGCTACAAAGGTCTCATGATTTAGAAATGCCTTAACTTTTAAATACGAGGACCTGCGCAGAGGCAGACCGGTTAACGAAATTACTTAGGAACCAAAAAGATTCTGATTATTGAAGACTTGGCTATTTCAACAAATGGGCTGATTTTGATTATTGAAGACTTGGCTATTTCAACAAATGGGCTGATTCAGATTCTTAGGTTTTATTATTTATTATTATTTGATTTTAACTGGTTTTAATTCGGATTTTTATTGTATGTTTTTGCTTGTGTTCGCCGCCCTGAGTCCAAGGGCGGCATATAAATACATGCAAATGAATAAATAATTAAACCAATTAATTTCGACAAATGTTGGAATTTATGGTATAATTGGGTGAAAGAAAAGAGAGGGGAATGAAATGGACTGTATTAGTGGTATAGGCACAGATTTGTATACGTTAGCTGCAATAACCCTGTGTGTATATATGTAAAATATTGTATTTTTAAAAATGAAAATAAACTTTGTAAAAAAAAAAATAGGAGGACCTGAGGGGTTTTAGAGGGGTCATGTTTTATGGACCAAAAGAAAGAGAGCATGAGCAAGCAAAAGCATTCTGTCACTCGTTAACATGTTCTTAGAAAATGCGTTAATACAAAGCCTGGAAGAGAAAAGTTTAATGATGATCTATTTTGCCACTTTGATTCTCCTGAGTATTTATTCAGTTTGGGGGGGGGAATCATGGAGTCAACCTTAGACAACATTCAATATCTGATATCACTAGGGACAGAGGTAGCCAATCTAGAAATGAAAGTGTGTGTTTTTCATACAGCTTCATAAATTATTCCTGCCTCCACTAACCATTGTGGGTAGTCCGGGTGGAAGCCTTTTACCCTAGCAAATTACCTAACGTTCTGAGTGTGTCACATTGAAGAGCTTTCTCTTTGATGAGATTTGATTCCCTGCTTTCCAGGCTTTCCACAGAGCAACACAGTAATACCTAAATTGAAAACTGACAAACACGCTTGCAAACTGGGGGTTATTAAGTTATATTGACACATTCCACTGTGCTTTTTATATAGTTTTCTGCATAAACTTAATAATAACTCTTATATCAAATTGCTGATGAAGAGAAAACTCATTTCCTTTTAGCTGTTACGCTTTTTGAAACATGCTCAAAGGTAGTAGTTGAGCATTGTGCAATTGTTATTGCCATTATGAGATAGGTGACTTAGATTTTTGACTACTATGTATCCAATATCTTAGAGGCTTCTTTTCCTTATTTTAGGCATAAGATTAATCAGTGGCAAATGGCCCATTTTATCTATTTTCCAGATACAACTTTGTGTGTGTGTGTGTGTGTAAGAAAGACTTGGAATATTCTATTTGCAGAATCAGTATTCTTGTATTCTAAAGAATGATAGAAATGTATCTTAACTCTGGCATATTGGCATAATTGCTTTTCCTGTTATTTGCTTTATGAGAATTGTCTCTTTCTTTCAGTGATTTTGCATTATAGATAACATGCAAAGAGAGTTTTTCTGGTCAACACATTGAGATAGCAAGCAAAGAGAACTATATCAAAGAAAGAATTTTTAAAAAATTATGTAAGGTTTCATCCCTTATCTTTAAGTATATCTACATTTAGAGGCATTAGGTTCAACGTGGACCTTGAAGACTAATAAATATATTTCCTTTTTTAGTGTTTGAGTGGGATTAAAACCTAGGATTTGCTGACATGTTAATTTTAGTAAGACAAGCAATCTGGATAAGAATGGAGACTTTAGACCAATTTTCTGCAAGCTGACACTCTCCATACATTTTGCTACTGCAGTTGGCAGTTTTTAATTATTCTGGTTTGTTCTGAGATGGGCTTTCTATTCTTTCCTTCTTTCTTTCTAAGAAAAATATTGTGAGCGAGGAGTTTACCTTCTGACATTAATACATGCACCCATTAAGTTCTAGTAAAATGTATATAGTAATCTCTGTTTGAATGCTACTAGCAAGTGGTGGCTGAAACACTTGCATTTTCAAATTTACACAGGGCTGTGTACATAATTTAAATGAAGGAATACTTTTGTCTAAGAGGAGTAGAGCTAATATCAATATTACTTAAGGCAGAAATGCAGCTTGGCTTAAACTCTCAGCTAAAAGCCCCATTTATAGTTTCAGAGGCAGCGTTACCTTCAGCCTAAATGACCTTTAGTCTAAACATGTAATGGTATGGCATGTTGTAAAATAGAAGTGACTTGAAAAACAATGTTATAAAGTTATCTGATAAAGAAAAGATATCTTGGTTTCATAGAACTGTCTTTCCTTTGGATTTGTGAAAGGGCTATGCAGTGTTTTTCTTCTTCTGGTACAAACATAGTGAAGATTAATTGCATTCCGTGGGAGTCTTCACTAAATGTGTTTGTTCCCATCGTTCTGTCTTACTAAAATGGCAAGCCTTCTGATAAACATGCAGATTTTGTATAATTCATCAGGAATTTAAACAAACACTGTTGCAAAGTACTAATTCTTTCCTCTTCAGTTCCATGGGTATTCTCCAAAGTAGCAGCTTCTAATATGAAAATGCAAGACCATTTGCAAGGGTCTTAAGGCTTAATAAAGTTCTTTAGAGCAACAGTTAGAGACACTTCCTAGAATAAACATACAACCAGAATGCATCTGGGTTTAATGGCCTGAGGTCATATTATTTAAGGACCAAAAACTGCAGTTTATATAATCTGCCTATTTGTTTGTTACAATATGAAGCTGACTAATTTCACAATTATGATTTTAAGGAGGAGGATGGGGTAGGGTGAAGGTCAACTGAAATTATGAGGGCTGTTGATTATGAAATCACTGAAGTATAGGAATTCAATATTATTGTTGTTGATTTTCTTTATATCCACAGACTGCTTACATTCATATGCTTCCTCATGTGGTAACCATTTTTTAAAAAAATGTAGTGGGAAAGAGAGGGGGGAGGGAAAGAGGAAGAGAGAGAGAAAGAGAGAGAGAGAGAGAGACTGACTGACTTCTGTAGTAGACTGCTTGTTAAAATTAAAACTTGCATGGCCTGGTCATTTATTTGGATGTTATGGCATTTGAGTACTCTTGGATATAACTGCATATTTTGCCACCAGGTATGACATCTAAAAATCAGACAAATAGAACAGCTTTGTAATAAGATGCTTGTTTCTGGGTAAATTATGCTTTTCCCCTGTTCCTCCAAAATAATAGCCTCTAGGTCACAGTAATAGTGAATAAAATAAAATAAAATTCAGACAGGAATACCATAATTTGGTGTAGTTTCTAGTCAAACAATATCATTCTTATTTTAGCAAAAGATAGCAGAAACGTAATGCAAGGAATAAAAATGCTAATATATGAAATCAATATCTATTAGTGTTTAAATCACATTTGGGCCTTTTAAGAAGCTATTGCTGATTCTGTTTGTATTAGAAATCACTCCAGGGCCTTTTAGGGATTTACTTTTTGCCCTCTTAAAGAAAAAAGGTACTAAGAAGCCAATATTCCTATCTCATATCATCCCTTCACTCTCATTTTCTAAAGATAATATAGGGAACAAGCAAAACTTAAGTAATTGTCTTTGAAAGATAAGCATCTTGTGGCACACAGGTATTTGGTATTCCGAATGCATCTCCATGTTACACCTTCCTGGGATGTCATTGGTAGAGATCTCCTATTACCTCTTTCTGAATGGAAAAGTTAAGTATAATCTGATAGAAGTCCAAAAGTCAAATATGACTATTTCCAGACCTTTTAGAAACCAGATGATGATAGTAGGAGAGTCTTCCTCTGTTTACTTCTCAGAGAAAATGAGAAATGATGCTCTCTGGTGTTTCAAAGTGCCAGCTTAGTTTCAGCTACCCCATACTTTTTGAGAAAGGTGCAAAACGGCGCTTGACCAAAGATAAGTAGTTATTCTCCATTCTGTGTCTTCTTTCATCTCTGCCATATCAGAAAATTCCAGATAAAAACATTGGATCAAAGTTTTATCAACATGTATTTGAATGAGTCAGTAGTCCCAAAGGTGAGTACATTCATAATTTTTAATGGTTCATCAAACTTTAGTAATTCTATATGTCTTTACTGAGATCAAGTCTCATTTGTCTGAAATGGTATAGGATTTCCTGCTTGAGTAGGGGGTTGGATTAGAAGACCTCTAAAGTCTCTTCCAGCTCTGTTAGTCTGTTATTATCATGAAGGTTAATTTCTGTATAAAGATGAAAACATTTATGATGTAAACTTATTTTCATAAACCATTTTTATTTTTTATTCATCTTTCATATAATGATATAATCTGGAATAAAAGATAATTCTAACAGAATTAATTAAGGCAACCAACCAAAACATTTGTATATTTTCCTGGCTAAAAATAATAACACTGTTGTTGAAGAAGTTAGAAAAAATTAAGAAATGTGTATTGCTGAATTTCATATTGAACTTTTCATCTTGATTTCCTGAGGTTTCTTTTTCAAAAAAATAATCCCATTAACAATGTCTTTAAGAAATATTATCAAATATTATCCAATTAGAACAAAAAGGCCAGTTAATAGATTGTATACATCCACTTCTGCAATAAACCTTTCATGATTGATTATATATTTTTAATTTTTATAATCTCTATGCATTTAAATTAATAATTACTATGAAAGCATATTAATATGCGACTCTAGTGACATATCTTTGCTGTTCAGCATGCCTTAAGGAGTCATAAAAATAATTATTAAAACAACCGGAGCAGGCATAAGCATGCTATGATGAAAGGAATTGAATTTCTGCATTGAAAAAAGAATCCTAGAAGAAAGCTAAAATATGTATATTAACATATATTAAAAATTACATTTAAGTTGGAAAGTGAAATATGCTGTAAAAGTGAATCCAATTTATTAAAGCTAACCAGGTCTAGATCCAGACATTGCTCACATAGAAAACTTCCCATGGCACCCATCGTATGTAACATTCTCCCACTCCTCCTGGAAGCAAGGTTAGCACCATAGCTGTTGATTTTCCAGAAGGCCCCCAAGACCTGGCTATGTCATCAGGCCTGTGGAATCCCAAGGGACCAGGAAGATCTTGAGGTGGCTCCATTACTATGATTAACATGTCTTATGCCCTCATATTTCCTTTATACATATACATGCAATCAGAATAATAGCATAAAGCAGATCATTCTCACAATATCTCTATATGACCATCCATCCATCCATCCATCCACCCACCCACCCACCCACTTATAATATTAAAAAGATAACTATACAAACCTAGAAGATATAAATAAAATATAAAGATTCAAATATATCAAAAGGAGCTCATGCAAATATTTTATAACTATGCTATTTATATCCCAACAGCATGATATTCTGGTGAGCGCCTCCTATAATTTTGTCTGACTTTCTTGCTCCCATGTGATCAAAGAGTAGTGATTACTGAGAAAAGATGAGAGACTGGCAAAAGGTGACTTTGCCTTGGCCTATCTCTGGTAGACTCTACCTACTAGTGCATATAAACAGAGTGCCTGTTCCAGGGGTGAGTTCTACTTATCTTTACTACCAGTTCGCAACAGGGCTGCGTGCACTCTGTTGCTTCGCTTGCTCTTCTGTGTATGCACAGAAGCTTCCTGATGACGTCCAGGTCAGTGGCCGGAGTCTCCTGCCGGTTTTACTACAGGTTCTTGTGAACCGGTCCGAACCAGGGACAACCCACCACTGGCCTGATCCCACCTACCAGATTTTCCAATGGGATATGGTGATGAGGAATCTCTTGTTAGGGAGTTGCTTGCGCTCCACTATGGGACAAAAATAGCCCCTTCCCTTAGAATCTTTTTAAAAAATTGCCAAGGTCTATTTTGAAAGACCTTTGTGTTTTGTTGTTATTGTTGCTGCTGTGCCAGAAAAATTGTATGGCAGGCTTAAATTATTATATTTTAACATCTCAGTCAAAACAATCTTGATTGATTGTGTATTATTAAGTCAGAGTTAACTTGCGAACCGGTGGTAAAGGTAAGTAGAACCCACCTCTGGTCCATTGGTATCCCTTAACATACCAATTTGAGGGTAAACCCCTTTGCAGGGTTCAGAGACCTTTTTGAAGACATTTCTTGCTTTTCCAAACTGCTCCAATTCTTTGATGTCTTTAAAGATATTATTATAATACTGCTTCTTGTCTCTTCTAATAGTTCTCTAAAATTCCTTATTAAATGTCCTTCCTTTGATCTTTGCCTTTCTTGGCTTCATCTTCTCTTCTTTATGGTTTATTTATTTATTTATTCATTCAATTTGTATAGCTGCCTATCTCAAACAAATGACTCTGGTCAGTGAACAATCACAAAATCAAATAAATCAATTTAAAACCTTTTTTATTCTGAATTAGGCTTGCTCTCTTTTGTTTTTGATCCTTGGCAATCTCTTTTTACATGCATCCTTAATAACTGTGATTTCATTCCACAGTTTCCCAATAAGTGAGGTTCGGAACTTCAAAGCAATGATGTTCTCTTTGAAAATAGTGGGTATAATGTTCAAAGTTGTACTGTGAAAACAAGTTGATTTTCTTCTTCCAGTTTAACATAATTTGGAACTTGCACATTAGCAGTTTGTGATCTGTTGCATAATCATTCCTTGCCACATATTTGCTGTTATAACTGAACTCTTCCATCTTCCATCGCCAATAATAAAATTTTCTGTATCCTCCATCTGGTTATGTTCATTAATAGAGGCACCATTTTGTTTGAAGACTTTATTAGCAATGAAAAGAAACAATGGACTGGCAGAAATTGATAAATCTTTCTTGTTTCATTTTGGTGTCCTAAGCCTAAGTTTATGACAGGATATATTTAATTCTATGATTTATTACAGCATTAATAATGAAAGTTGCTGCTGATACTTCTAATGAATTACAACTGAACATCTCTAACTTGATCATTTTTCTCTGATTTAGAATAAAAATGTGATTTACATTGTCCATGATTTTTTTTCATTACATATCAAAGCATAATACCACATAGCGCTATCAAAGAAATAATATTATATCTATTATTGATACTGATGAAATCTACACTAATGGTAAAATTGCAGAAAAATTCTTAAAACCAATTTGCAAGAGGGAATATAGGCATATACAGTATATACTGATATAGTCATGTGCAGCTGATGATAGACAGCAGATTCTATCAGTATCATGAATTCTAAAATTGAGATGGAGACAACCAATTAATTCAAAATGGCAGTAATGCTATAGTTGAATTGTATATTAATACAATATTGCTGTATGTATATGTAGTCTCCCAAAATGTCAAGAATCTTCTGTCATGGTTTAATTAATGGCAGAATATTCCAGGAAGCATCTCAGAGCAGGAACATAGAGAATGTCAATATGCATCTGCCTTCAATGAAGAGTTTGAGGGACTATGGGAAAAAAGTAAGCCTTCGTGACGTAAAACAGCAAAAAAAGTAAGCCTTCAAGGGGAAAAACAGCGAAAAAGCATGAAAGATTTGGAGCAGTTACTAATTCTGTATCTCTTTCCTATTTTCTCAGTTACCTGGTTCAAATAGATTTTTTTCTCCTGAATTTTTTAAAAAAGCTTGAAGATATGTTTGTCAAGTATCAGGGGATTTGACTCATCTCACCCATCTCAGGGAAGCCTGACAGGTTCTCTTGTTATCTCAGTTTGCTTTAGTTGTTCCGATTCCTTCTCCAGGAAACACTGATTCAGGTTTCTATCTATAATATGTACAGATGCAAATAATTCATTTGGTTTCTCTGTAATCTCCATATCACCACTGAATATCCCTTGCATGCCTTTGTTATCTAATAACCAATTGCTTGGCTTTCTGTTTTGAATTTATTTATGTTTATTGCCATATGATTTTTAAAATACATATTCATTATTGTCATCTTAAATTTTGTGTGCTAGAGTTTGTGCTCCTTGTGAATTTCTTTGTTTGGATTAGTTTTCCAATTCTGAAAGAAACCTTAGTTTGTATAGCTTCTTGGATACTTTTAGGAAAACAAGCTGTCCTCCTCCTACATATGATATTATGAAGGTATTTGGCCCATTTAATTTTTTTTGTTCATTTTATAACTTTCTAAATAATTATTTTTAGGAGTTTTTCCTTTTGTAGAAAAATGTGTGATTGTAGTAAGACTTCTGGCAATTTCCAATTTGTATGTATGCAGATTCTAATAGTATTATAGTAACTGTATCCTATTAGTTCCATGACATTTATGTCTTGCATTAGATCACAAGTACTACTTAGTATAAAATTAAGGTCACTCTTTACTTAGAATTTGTTCTGAGAATAATTGTTTAGAATATTTAGAAACAAGGTACTCTTGACATGGCCTAAAAATAAATAGAAGGATGGAGATACACTATTATTACAAAAGCTTCTTTTTGCATACCTCTCTGATTTCTTTCACTATCTCAAGATGACCCTCAACATTTTGATCAGGAGATTATAATGTGTGTCTAGATATAATTTACATTTTTTGCAAGATTTGACACTATTTGGCTTTGATGGACTAATCTTGTTTTCTATGTTTTTAGTATGTTAAATGTTACACATTCCATGATAAAATAATGATGTATTTTCCCCAGTGTTCTATTCCAATCTTTTCTTCAAAGTTTAGTTTTACTGTAATTTATTACAGCTGAATAGAGCAGCACACAGAAATGTCATACAAACATATAAAGAAATTCATCATTGTTTAGTGTCCAAGCTTTTGGTATTGTCACATGAATAAGGGTATTGCCTTGTTATATATCTAGATCTAGGCTCCAAGTATAGGGAAACTCAATTCACAAAATGTTCTAACAATTTATTTCCACAACCAATGCAAGCAATTCCACATAGTTTAACAGTGGATTCTTCAGCTACTTATACTGGATCATATTTTTCTCAACCCAATCCTCTTCCATATGGAGTGAACTTTATACCTGCCAGCCATGGTGTCTGCATTATGGTGCTGAAGGCTAATGTATCAGTTAGCACCAAGTTGGAACAGAGCAGTTTACATTTGAAAAGAAGTAACAGGAAAAAAATTGACCAGTTTGCACTTTATCTGCTACAACCCAGAGGGAGAGCTGACAATTTATTTCACACATTTTTGTTTCAATGCTTATGTCAAAAACAAAAAGCAAAAAAATTAGGAAATTGCTCAGTGGTATGGACAACTCTCCCTTACTCCATACCTAAATATAATTATAGAGAATACTTAGGAAAAAGCTTTAATAAATGGGGCATATTTACAGTTCATTTTTCTCTAATCTCCTAGGTGAATCAGCCAGAAGCACACAAATCCAGTTGTCTAATCCTACACAAAATTAATCATTTAATTCCTCACAGAAAATGTAAAACTTGAAGGATTATCCAAGTCACAGAACACTGTGGATGAAACTATGATTAAAAAAACCAGTCTTCTTTGCTGAATGAGCCTGCTTTATAAAAGGAGCTCTCAGTGCACTTTACAGCAGGCAGTGGAGAAAAGATACATAGAGATTAATATTTTTATAGGGTAAAATGAAGCTGATAGCGTTTCTCATGGGAACACCTCCAAGATGTTGTCCCTGCATTGTTATGACTGCCACTAATAGTTGTGGTACCAGAAGTACATTTTTTTTCCTTGATACATCACTACAAAGATTGAATGAGAACTTTCTGGCATGTGCTGCTGTGTTAATAGTAAATAATTCAAGAAGTTCCTATGCCACATTTCATGGCAGGTGGGCTTTTGTAGAAATAAATAAACAAATAATGAAATGAGGACACCTGCCTGTTAAGGTGACTTGTTTCCAGAACCAGCTGCTCAAAAATTATTACTAGGACTAGGATTACTATTTTGTATAGAATATTGCCTGGGAATAAATTATTGTTATATGCTGGTCCAATGGGGTATATTCTAAGAGGTCTACAAAAAATATATTTCATTATAGGAAGCTATAATATTGGCAGAGCAGGTGATATCTCTTTGCTGAAAATAATTCATGATACAAAAGATGTGTTCTGTATACCATGTTTCCCCGAAAATAAGACCCTGTCTTATATTTTTTTGAACCCCGAAATAAGCGCTTGGCCTTTTTTGGGGGGAGGTCTTATTATTTTGGGGCGTGTGGACCAAGATGGGGCTCCTCTTGCTGTCTTACCTGATTTCTAGTTCTGCATTTTAAATATTTTCGGGGAGGGCTTATTTTCAGGGGGAGGCTTATTTTAGCATATTGTTATTATGAAATATGAACATTATATCCAAAATAACAATAAACTCTAGAAATGGAAATAGTATTTTGAATGATAGACATCATTTCCATGGACAAGACTGTAAGAAATTAAAGCCACTTTCTATGGAGACCTTCTTGGAAAGAAAGCAGCAGAGACTTGCAGCAAAGGCACCTTAGGAAAGGAACTAAGTAATCTACTTCCATACAGTAAACAAAGACAAAGCACAGAGATTATTTTCTCCAAGGTACGTTGAACAATATTTTGTGTGATTGTAACAGATGTCAAAAGAACTTAAAATATTTTATGTATGTCTAGAGAATCAAGCAAATAAGAAACATTAATGCTAAGAACAAGGGTACATAAAAAGGAATCATTGCATATTGATCTATGAAAAGCAACTCCAAATCCCTAACTGAGTATGTCCTTATTACATCTAAGTAAATGACAAAAGGGTATGTCTGTTTCTGCGTTAACAGACTCTTCAGTCAGGCAAGGTGTTAGAAAAGGAAAGGAATAGGAAAAAAAGGAGAAAGTTAAAGAAATAGGTCAGGGATTTCAGGATGTAAAATGAAGATTGATTATAACACCATATAGGTGCTATTAAGGTGAGCTATAGCTAGTTCTCAGGAGCAAAGAAAAGGATTGTTGTTTCCCAAACTCTGAAAACATGAAGGCCAATCTGTCTCCTGTTATGGAGAAACCTCATTTATTTTTTTATTTATTATTTGATTTGTATACCGCCCTACTCCCGAAGGACTCAGGGCGGTGAACAGCCAAGCAATAAAATACTTAAATACACAAAATTTAAAACCAGATAAAATCAAATTAAATCATTTTGGCCTAGACATATTAAAACACCCCAATAATTTAAAAACAGATTAAAATTTACATATTAAAAGAGGGAGGAGATTAGGCCAAGCCCGCTTGATGGAATAAAAAAGTCTTCACAGCGCGGCGGAAGGTGCGCAGATCCGGAATCCTCCGTATCTCTGGGGGGAGCTCATTCCAGATGGTAGGTGCCCCCACAGAGAAGGCTCTCCCCCTAGGGGTCGCCAGCCGACACTGTTTGGCTGACGGCACCCGGAGGAGTCCCTCTCTATGAGAGCGTACTGGCCGGTGGGAGGCTATTGGTGGTAGTAGGCGGTCCCGTAGATAACCAGGTCCTAAGCCATGGAGCGCTTTGAAGGTGGTAACCAAAACCTTGAAGCGCACCCGGAAGACCACCGGGAGCCAGTGCAGCTCGCGCAGGAGAGGTGTCACATGGGAGCGCCATGACGCTCCCATTACCACCCGCGCGGCCGCACTCTGCGCCAGTTGGAGCCTCCGGGTGCTCCTCAAGGGGAGCCCCATGTAGAGAGCATTACAATAGTCCAGGCGGGAGGTGACAAGGGCATGAGTGACCGTGCGTAACGAGTCCCGATCCAGAAAGGTTCTCAACCATGAAAACTATTCCTGCTTACAACATAAGAAAGTTGATTGGTGCTGATAGAAAAATATTTTTTTAATGAAAATGACTAAGAGGACTATATGAATTACAATTGTTTGTATGCAAAAAAAGTTATGAAGTAATGTTTTTTTCTGCTTATTTCCACGAAGAACTTCAAATATTTTGATCTTTTGTAAACAAAGGCTTTAAAGGAAGCCTGATTTAATGGCTACTGCTGGTTTTATTGATTAAGCTAATGGCACTATATTTTTGTTGGTTTACACTGGATTTCTGTGTACAGTTTAAATTCTCAGTCAAATAGGTCAGTCCAGTTCAAAGATATAGCCAGACTGAATCTTTTCTTGGAGAAGATTCACCAAGGATTATAAATCAACCTTACTATTTACAAATCAACATTGGCATCCTTCAGTCTCAAAAGACTATGATATCGTGCTCTGGAAAGAGGTCCTAAAACAGCATCTAATGTGACTAAAAAGCCAATTTGAGAGTGGCAATCCCTTCCACACTAAGGGCAGATACATTCTGTCCTCTGCCCAGCCCCCAGATTTCGCTGATTCCTGAACTGCCTCTTTGCCTCAGCCTGCCGAACAAGTGTCTCTTCAAATTGGAGAAGGCCATGCTGTGTCTTTAGCTTCCAAGCTGAACGATCGGAGGTCAAGGTTTCCCAGTTGTTAATGTCCATTCCCAGGGTCTTTAGGTCCCTCTTGCAGATACCCTTATATTGCAGCTGTGGTCTCCCTCTGAGGCACTTTCCTTGCAATTCTCCATACAGGAGATCTTTCGGAATCCGACCATCAGCCATTCTCACGACATCCCACATTACCATCAAATAAGTATATGAACAAATACAGAAAAGAATATTTAATATAATTTATATTATATTACATTATACTGTAAGTGTGATATTTAATACTATATACAGAATATCTGACTTACATTATACCTACACCACTTCTCTTTGTCCTTTTTCTACATCTTCCAGGTAGTTCTTTATGGTTGCCTCTTTTCAGCTGAGGATGGAATTACTCAGAATCTTGCATCTTTGGATATCATGGACTCATTGATTAGAAAGTACAGGGTCTTTTTATTAGTCATTAAATGAATTAGAAATGAAGTAACTATATTACAAATCTTTCTAAAGCAGAACAATGAATTAACGGTTTAATCTTTTAATTTTAAGTACTTATGCATCATCAAGCAAGAGGTGAGATGGGTCTGAATCTCAAATAAGGGTATTTTCTTATGAGCTTATTTATCAGACCCCATTATGATGCTTTTCATTTAAGGTTTTAAAAGACCTATGCATTGTGCAGCACTCATCATGTGATTATATTAATGTACCTCATCTGAATAATTCATATTAATTGTTATAGAACACATGTCTGTTCTGCAAATAGATTTTCTTATAAGTTAAAAAGCTATAAGTATGCACAGGCTAAATGAAACAGATAATTTCAGATGAGAATGTACATTTAAGTATCCTCAATAGGGAATGCTACAGAATTAAATCAAAAGCACCTTCAAAGAATTTTTTTTAAATCTAACAATTTGTCCTTGGTCTTATTGTTGATATTGAATGCAGTCTTTACAACCAGACTATCTATTTTTATTTTACCAGAACTTGTACAGAATTATTGAAAGGATGTTTGTTAGACACTTGTCTAATATAGAGCGTTCTATTAAACCAAAATAATATTAAAAATACAGATTTAAAAAGAAAATTTTGAAGACAAGTTCCTTTGTTCCTTATTGTGAATTACTGTATGTCTGATATAATTAGTAAATAGTTTTTGTGAAACATAAATGATTAGAAGTTGGTTTAACTTTACTTTTAGGTAATTACCCAATCTGTTTCATTTGTCTGTGACTGTAACAAATGTAATCTAGACATACGTTTATAATATTTCATATTTTACTGTATATTTCATATTTTGTATTTTTATCTCGTGTTTTTATCGAAATGTGATGTGAATGTACCATATGATAAATAAATACTCAATCTGCCCCTGCCAATCTGATATGTGTTCAGGATCAAGTTATCTTACTTAAAAAATTCCCTGTTCTTTTCATAATTTGTTAGTTACAGTAGCAAACCAAAACAATTCAGAGAGAAATGCAGATTTATTAAAAAAACATATATTAAAAAGCCATTGTGATTTGTGGCTAAAATGTTAGATTAGGACCAAGAACACTTAGGTTTATCCTCAGTCATGAAAATTCACAAGATAAATTTGGAGCTGCCACTGAACAACCCTTTAAATGTTACATATTCCTTACGCTGTATCCATATATTGTCTGTCTGAAAAATATGTATAAGTAATAATACTGTATTAAGACAAATGTGGACAAAAATATACAAAACATTTTTGGAATCTTTTTTAATTTAACAAATTATAAACTAATACAGAAATGGATTGAAATGTACCCAGTCAGAAATGTAGTAAGATAATGAAATGGATATTAGTCTTTCTTTGCACCATGGAATTTATCCATCCAATGTTTGTAGTTAACTGGTAATAGCAATGAACAATAGAATCATTTTTTATGTAATAGAAAAAAAAGCATTTATCTTGATGAAATATTGGATATTAAAAGTTGTTCTTTGGTTAACTTCACTGTGCACCACTTGTCACTGACAAAACTGATCTAGTCAGGATTAAATAGTTTCTAATTGTAGCTGCTTTGCCAGAATACTGCACTCTCTCCCCATGGTGTTATTAATCAAGACCACCAGTATAACTATTGTAGGTTTATTGCTTTCAGCAGCTTTATGAATTGTTACAGAAGGGATCTAGATGGTTTGTTTTCTAGGAACAAAGTTTTCTAGGAATAAAGGATCAAGCTGGTTAAGGTAGCAACGTAATTTTTACTACTTTCTTTTTTTCCAGGTTAACTATCTTTATCATGTCTCTTTTAAAATAAATTCATTTTTTACTTTTGTCATGTGATTAGTCATATTTTTGTCTGTCACTGAAACGGAGCGATTTGATACTGTTCATGAAATATCCAGCCATCTTGGACTTAAAAAAGTATGAGGCACATGCTTTTGATAAAACAGAATGAAAGTCTGGTTTATTTCTTATGGATTCACAGTTACTATGTCCTGGAATAGTATCAAATCACAACCAGGAACAAGAGTGAGGTTTCTGAATCTACTAGTCACATTTTTCTATATTTCCAGACTATCCTACAACAAAATTAGATTTCATTTTCAGGGTTTAATATTTGTTGGAATTGAATTGAACACTTAATATTTACAGTTATTCTGAATGCTGTGGCCTCTCTTTTACCATTGACAAATATTTGGATTGGATTTAAAAGTAAATAGGAATGTTTTAATAACTGAAACAGGAAAATAATCATTGAAATTAGCTATTTTGTTACCTATATTTACTTTTCCATGTAATCACCACTATTTGCTAACACTTCTTCCAATGATGGACAAACTTTTGAAAGGTCTTATGAAAGAATTCCATTCCTTGCTCTTCAACCAAATTCTGACAGTTCTTTCCACCTCTTCATATAAATAAAACAGATGCTCACAAGATATTCTTTCAATTTGGGCAAAGATAGAGGTTGCATGGCACCAAGTCTACAATGTAAAATGGTTGGAATAACAAGCTTAGAAATTGCCTTTGGGCAATTGGGTGGCTTGTGTGGTTAGAAGCCTAGGGCTGTGATGTTGTGTTACAGCAAAATTTCTTTCTTATGCTTCTGAAATTTGTTTATTGTTTTTTTTTTTTTTAAAAAAGCTTCATTTTTTTAAAGCATTAAAAACTAACACAAACTAGTAAAAAGAAAAATAGAAAAGAGAGGAAAGAAAATAAAAATGTAGAAAAAAGAAATCTTTTGATTTCTTTGCAGCAAATGTAAGTACAATTAGAAAATTATCCCTTACTCTATGATTACAAAAGAAAGGTCACTCTTTTCCATTATCCAGTTTTTCTAATCAATAAAACCACAAATCTTAAGTGCACTTTTTCCATACAGCCGTTTCCAGACGGCAATAAATGTGGATACTGTTTTCTCTCTAAGCAAAGAAGTTAATTTGCAAGTGAAATCTGTTTATTGTTTTAAAGTATTGAGTATTGCAATATAGTATCCTGGGTTAATAGTGGTGCTACATTCAAGGAAATCCATCTGGGTGATATCATATATGTTTCAAAAAATGAAATTATGACTTTTCTGCTGAAGTATGGGTTTTCAGGATTTTCTTTTTACAGATAAAATTTTGTGATGATATTCCATAGGATCGATGTTTCACTTCTGGGTCATGATGATGAACCCATGTTTTGATGACTGTCAAAATCCTGTGAAGAAATTTCTCGCCTTCATTCTTGTACTGTGACAACAATTATTAGCAAATTTCAACTCCTGAAGCTTTCATCTCTGCTATCAGTATGTGAGGAACCGATTCCACTTTCTGATATTGAACAGCATCAATTATGTGACCCACACATTCCTAGAAAATGCCAAGCTTCACAGCAATTTCTCTTTGAGTGACAGGAATTGTCCTTATTAGTTCAATCTTTCTCATGTAAAACAGATTAGTTACCATTAGTTAACCATCTTAACATTTTTGGGTGCAAAATATATATAGTACTTAACACCCCACAGTTATCTGCATAAACCATCTGCATTCAGTGGAGAATTTCAAATGGAGGGATTCCTTTACCGATCAATAATGCTATTGTGGCATGTTAATAATGTTACCATGGCACACTGATGGGTACCCACTACAGGTTTCTATTTCATGAACAATAGCAAAGCAACCTTTTCTGACAGTAACTTCCCATTAATTGAAGTGAAATAACAGATGCCAAACAACATGTCTCATCTTGCAGCACATGAATCTATCATCTGTTGGGGATTTATAAAGTTGGAGACATTGCATTACATTTCACTCAACCCCCACATTAGAAATCATTTAAAAAATACCCACTGTTTATGGAAAACATCAAGTATATTTTAAGATCCAAATTGCCTTTGTGGATAGCACTGCATAAAGAAATAAAATGTTTTTGGAAGAATTGGTATGAACCATATTAGAAAACGTTTGTTCTATAGTTTGCAGTGAATATTAGGCAATTGGTTTAGAGAATAGGGGACAAATATGCAAGAACTGTTACGTAAGCAAAGAGGGCTGAAATATTCTTTATGTTCTGAGGAGCAAGATAACATTTGGAAGTGACTAAAGAAGACTTCTCTCTGATTCCCTGTGGTATAAAAAGGAGAAGAGATTAAAAATATAGGACTGCTTTTCCTGTTTGATTCTGATTTCTGATTTGGTCTATCTATTGAGTTTGACAACTGGACACAACATATGTATGTATGTTTTTAATGTGTCTTTTTGTTCTTTTCTGGTTAGGAAGTCATAAAGGAAAAGCCTGCTGTATACAAAAATGAAAGCCATCTTATTAATAAGCTGTTTGCATGGTTTGTACCCACTAATTGAGAAAAAAATAAACAGCATCCTAAAGCTCTCAGCAAAATGCTATAAACTATAAGAAACCATAACAACTGCCTTGAGAGGCATTCTGGTATCCATTACTTCCTTTTATCCAGTGAATTTCTTGCTTATTGTAATTAGATTCACCTGAGATTTGTGCAACAGTGTTCTTCAGCAGAAGAGCAAATTCTTACTCTCATATAGTGGATACAGTCAATATATATGGACTACAAATTAGGTAATCAGGAGACTGAATGCTTCCAATAGTAACAAACCCATTTTGATCAACAGGATAGCTACAGCCAAACTGATTTCTGAAGAATATTTTCTCTGACTGATGCTGAGTCTATCTTGGCTTCAAATGTCATGTCAGGGAAAGGAGGTAAGAAGGATCATATAATTATTTGATTCAGTGGTTGAATAGCAATGCTATGAACTAGAGTTTTAACATAATTTTATTACTATTATTTTATTTATGTACATGGAAACCAAATTAATTAGAAAATACAAAGCTTGTGCTGATTTCATGAATAGAATAGCAAATATTAAATTATTTTTAAACTAATTATTTTGCATAATTAAAAGATAAACAAAAATGTGTAAAAGCAAATGATAAAAGAAAAAGTGCTAGAAATTGATAAACTTCTACTTTACTTGATTGATTAGCCCTTGGGCCATATCAAAGTGCAGAGTTCCAGGCACAAATTATTACTATAGATAAAACAAGGAAAAATAAAAATAAAAGTTGAAGAAGCAGCTTTATGTATAGACAATTAGAAGGGTCTTGTGAATGATTAGTGGCAGAGAGGCTACTATATGCACAAGGATGAAAAAATGCAGAAGTACCTGCAATTGAGGAATGGATTATGGAGATCAAACTGGGCAGAATTTGCAGAGGTATCAAAATTGTCCTGTTTGATTAGGTCAAAATATAAGAACTTTTGGGTTTGCTGAAGGGGTTGAATAGGGGAAGATGGGAACTATGTAATGTAATTCTAAAGGGGGATAAAGGATAAAAATTGGTTTGTTTTGTTCTTTGTTGTGAAGAAGCTACTTCTTTAGCCTCTTCTTTCTTAAATCAATTTTTCAAATACACCTGGATTTTTAAATTAGATAAGGTTGACTGATATATCCCTAAAAATTGCAAATCAGTTATGGATACTGGAATACATGATCAGTTCTAATAGCATTTAACTGGAAGAATTCAGTAAATATATCTCTTTAGACAGCAGCAATGGCCAATTGATTTACTCTGTGTATGTTTCCCAAACCCCTTTTTGATGGAATTTGAACTCCCTCCCACTGTCCAAATTATATTAGATAAAATTTGGTAGCAAAGTACAACCCAATATTTTTGTTACCCAATTTACCAAGGAAACAGTAAAGTAATATACCAGATTACTAACTTTCCTGAAAAATATCTTCTGTTTCTTAATATTATTTTCCTGCCTCACCCATATTGGAGAAGCCATATGTACAAATAAAAGAAGGAAGGAGATTTACCTTTTACTTCATAAGGGAAGAGGATATACTATCAGGCTTCCAATTCATTCATTCATTCATTCATTCATTCATTCATTCATTCATTTTTGTTATTTTGCTGAATTTAAAGCTCATTTATTCTGCAGTTCAAAAATTGTGGATCTAAGATGCTTTTCTCAAGTAATAAGTGTAGGAATGAAAAAAGTGTATTAAAACCATAAAACATGAGAATAGTGTCTGTGAAACTGAAAAGCATTAAACGTTTGCTGAGTTGCAAAGAATTAAAATGTACTGCTCCAAATACTGATGACGTGTTAGGCTTCCTAAACAACGATAGCCTAGGGATTAAGGCAGAAGACTTCCTGCCATGGCGCTAGTATTCCATATGGAAATGAAAATCTTTGTTTTCTATTGCATGGTTAGTTCTGTCTGTTATGGTGCTCCTGAAGTGTTATTTACAAAGATCAGATTTAGAACACCTTTTGAGAACTGTGAATGAACATAGAATAGTTTGTTGGCCTAAAGACCAGCAGCCCAAAATTGCATTACATTGGATACACTTTCCTGAAGGAAAGTGGAAATGAGGCTGGCCTCAGAAAACATAGCACCAAATACTTAAGGAAGATTATTAATGTTCCTTGGGATGATACTGAAGATTCTACAAATGATCAAAACCACTGGAAAATACTTGCTGTACTTTGCACATGATGATGAAGAAGTGTTATTTAGATAGACGATTGTCATGCCATTTTCATTATTTAATCCTAATCGTTATTTAATCATTAGGATTTAATCCTAATCACACAGAGTTTGCAGTTTTGTATGTATTTACTTCATACTTCCCTGTGCACAGTCACTCACGCCCTCGTCACCTCTCGCCTTGACTACTGCAACGCTCTCTACATGGGGCTCCCCTTGAGGAACACCCGGAGGCTCCAGCTGGTCCAGAATGCAGCAGCGCGGGTAGTGACGGGAGCAGCATGGTGCTCCCATGTAACACCGCTCCTGCGCGAGCTGCACTGGCTCCCGGTGGTCTTCCGGGTGCGCTTCAAGGTGTTGGTTATCACCTTTAAAGCGCTCCATGGCATAGGGCCTAGCTATCTTCGAGACCGCCTGCTGCTACCGACGACCTCCCATCGACCCGTGCGCTCCCACAGAGAGGGCCTCCTCAGGGTGCCATCAGCCAAACAGTGCAGGCTGGTGACCCCCAGGGTGAGGGCTTTCTCTGTGGGGGCACCTACCCTCTGGAATCAGCTGCCCCCAGAGATAAGGAGAATCCAAGACCTCAGCACCTTCCGTCGTGCCCTTAAAACCCATTTTTTTAAGCAAGCCAGGCTGGCTTAAGAAGAAATTTTAAATGTTTTAATTGGTAGTGAGTTTTAATTGGGCCAAATTTATATATTTGTTTTTAACTGTTTCTAATATTTGTACTGCATGTTTTTTAATTTTGGCTGTACACCGCCCTGAGTCCTCAGGGAGAAGGGCGGTATAGAAATTTAAAATAAAATAAATAAAATAAATAACAAGTTGACTAACATCTGAATAGGCACAAATAGCATTGTAACCTGTGTTACAGCTAGTAATCACAGCAGTTAAGTGTTTTATTATTTCACACAATCAGTTGTTGTGCTGCAATACCAATTGAACCTTCCAAGTAGATTTTTAAAAAGCCAAGATGAATCAGATCTGAATCAAATGTTGCTGAACTAAGCACTGTTTTGTCTGTGAAGAGATACCAAGAATAATAATTTAACACGTGTTACTGCCCATAAGTTCCCTCCATGCTTTAAAAGAGATCTTTCATGCAGGGCATGTTTTGAGAAGCAGAAGCACTTGCTAATATCAAATGTCCAAATTATCTCTGATCAGAATGTGCACTTGACTAACTGGTCTATATTATGGTCTATAATGGTCTATATTATGAGATCAAATAATAGGACAAAATAGAATTTCTCCTCTGCCTCCATGTTTCTGAATGAGTGTGCTGTGACTATTTCTAGCAGTCTGAGGACAGTACCAACAAACCAAGTAAGAAGTTACCCTGATCATTTTCATTCTCCAAAGAGCTTGTGCAGCAAAGAAACTGAGCTGTGAATTAGGCATCTCTTCTCAATTTTTTAATCCTTAGAGTGTACATCTAAAACATAGGGAAATAAATGTGTTATGTTAATTTTCATATGGTTGTAGAGTTACAACCAGATGATGGTTCTTTAAGTCAGGTCAGGACCCAAATACTGATCCAGATTTTAAAAGAGGAGTTTAAGCTTGAAACCTGCACCTGTAGAAAAGAAAACTAATCATAGTTAGCTAATTTTAGTTAAGTGAAAGATAAACATAGATGTGAAAACAATGTACATTTAATTTATGAAGCCAATATGCAGCAACTTTAATTGGTAAGAATTAAAGGGTAAGGTTTACTTTTCATACAGTACTGCATGCTCTTTTCCAGCCTGTTTCTGATAATAGGAGGGGCAAAGACATCCAGGCTTTACATTTATGGAAATGCAAAAAGGGCAGCATTTGAAACAAGTGTTATTTGTATTTAAAATAGCAGTATAACTTAAGTATGCTCCTCATGCTGTCCCATTATATAGCATTCATAAATCATCATTAAACTACTACATGTTCTTCTTCATTCACCAGTGTTAAATTATGTAGCTTCTGGTTTAAATAAATCTCCCAATTAAGGTAAAATAGGTTATTGTGCCAGGAAAGAAGTGTCAATCGGCTTTATCTAAAATTAAGAGGGATATGGAAGAGAAAGGAGCAAGAAACTATATTTCAAGAGAGCCTGAAATGTGTTGCAATGTATTCTGAAAAAAGAGATGGGAAACGTTCAAGAACTCTGGCAGTTTCTACTGAGCAAAAAAAATCTACCATATGATTTATTAGTTGTGTGATAATTATTTGGGAACTCTATGTTCTACAGATGCTTGGGAACATCAGTTGGGGAGGACTATTGCAATTTGTGGGTTTCCTAAAAAAGCATAAGACTGATCATTATGGAAAGAAGGATGTGGGTTATGTGAACATTTCCCTGATCCAATTAAAAAGAGCCTATAAAAGCAAGCTTTACTCATAATTCCCAAGATCGGGAATACAGAAAATGTGTCCTAGGGAAATCACCTAGAACTACAAGCATGTTTTTATATCCTTTAAAGCTCTTCTCAGAATAGGTGAGACACATTATTTGGGTTAATTTTTAATTGGAGCAAACTTTACAGACTACCCATTTCACTCCTAACTCTCTCCTACTGCATTGAGAGTGCATCCCTTGATAGTCTATGCAATGTGTTAATTCAGAGTTCACGAATGAGTTGGGAATTGGACTCTGGTTAAATAACCCCTTCCTCTTCTATGATTTTAGTACTCCACACCCTATATGCTAAGCATTGCAGCATATTTATCCTCCTTTAGAAAAGAAAATGGGAACCGAATTATTTTCCATAAAATTCAATCAAAATGTTTGAAAACCACTGAATAAAAAATGCTTGAAAAGCTAGAGAAAATATTCAGAAAGTGTTAACCTTCACATGTTCTGATGTATTGTTTCCTGACACAAAATACTTGATTTCTAGATTTGTCTAATTTCCATGACTGCAGAAAATACAAATCTTCTCCACCCTCCAAAATTATGACACATTGTTTTCAATTATAGAGAGGCCAGGAAGGTATCCATTAACAAAGCATCCAACTACCAATTAGCATTTTCAAATGTTAAGTTTGACTAACTTGGGAAAGGAGGTGGGGGTACAAAGAAAAAGGCTGCCTAAAGGCATATGGGTTCTGAAAACTCCATTTTAGTTGGAATGAGACTTTTCTGTGTGTGTTTAACAAATTTCTCTGCTGCAAATCCAGCACTATTGCAAAATAAGTTCAAACCAAAGGTTCCTAGAAACTGAACCCAAAATAGACTTTTACCAAAAAGCAGTAATGTTGTCTATTGTAACAAAATTAAGTCTTAGAAACTGGCATGCTTTGCCTGAGGAAATTAATTAAATTCCTATCTGAGCAAACAGGTGCAATGTGATATCTAAATGGCAAACTTTTCTTCTTTCACACAATAGAGTTTTGTCTATAGTACTTCCTAGTATAAATGACAATATTTGTTTTTGAACAGTAGCTACAGGTTATCATAGCAGTCTGAATTAACTATCAAAAAGATACTAAGTCTCAATTGAAGAATCAATACCATAAGAAGTGGTGGTGCATCTCATGGAGCAGAGGTGTCACATTGGCATACTGAGGCAGTGAGGCATGCCCATCACTGGTCATGACATTGCTTTCAATGCATTAGTGCTCTGATATCAGCATGGCAAATTTATAACTAGTCCATGCCATGGTTGTACTGTGTAATGTGCTGAGATGGATTCTTCTCCTGCAATCTTGCTTTATTTTTTTTTTTATTTTTTTAAAGTATTGTTAATAGTTGTGACATTGTTTTAATTGCTGGATGTACATTCAGTGAGATAAGCAGCCACGTAAATTTGTTAAATGAATGAATGAATGAACATATAAATAAATAATGCCCTGTTTGCATAATTTCTTATGGCCTAATCTGAACTGTACATTAATTTGTATCAAATAGCTATGTTATGGGTATTCCTCCAGTTATTTGGGCATAACATCTTTAAGCTTTTGGTATTAGTTTAATAGGCAGATAAGATTAAATGGCTAACCTATACTGAAATGATTGAAGTTAACCATGCAGGAATGAAGAACCTATCTTCTTAACATGCTGGAAATGTTGACCATGGATTATTGAGTGAAAAAGGAGGCTCTCATAACTGAAGTTTCTAAAAGGAGCTTTCCTTTCCATTAAGTTTCTTTACCTAATAGAATAATTGCTTAAGGCAACCTTTTTCAATTTTGTAGTTGTCATTAATGCCTATAAATTCTTATTACTCTGTACTAATATCCCTTTAATTTTCATCCCACCTAATAACTTTTCCCCATGCTGATTTGCTTTGTCCTTTAGCTTTGATAAAATGGGTCCCCATTAACAAAAAACTGAAGTCAAGAACTGTTGGCCTTATAATCAAGAAGATTTGGATCTGCATGTACTGCATTATTTGGAAGAACATGCTGCATTATTTAAACTAATTAAATTTGTTATTTTCATACCACTTTGGGTTAGTATAGAGATGTTCTTATATCTAATTAATCAATGAATTGAAATGATGGCATATACAATATTTACTCATTAATATGTAGTTCACATATATGTGAAAATTGGTCTGTTTATATCCTAAAGCAGTCAGTTCTCAAGCGATTTATTTTTATTTATTTTACTTATTAATTCATCTTACATAGCTATCACCTCATATTTGAGACTCTGGGAAGCTCACATTTCATGCATTTCTTTGTGCGTGCAGAATTACAATAGAAGTCTAACAAAGAAAGAAGATAAGTAGTTTGAAATTTTCACTTGAGAAAGAATGGCACTACTGTATAAAGTACCTTTACCTCTAACCTTTTCATCCAAGAGTTTAATCAAACATAATAAGGAAATATTCAGTTATATTTTCTGTATTATTTTACAGAAAATGTACTGAGTGTACCTATGTAGTAAATGTCTATAATAAATGCAGGCTGCACAAAGTCACGAAGTGGGCTGCATACAGTCTGCAGGCCGCTTATTGTGCAGACCTGCTGTAGACTATAAAAACATAATCCTTGTATTCTGCAGCATTTATAATATCATGGTAGTGTTTTTTTTAAAAAAATAATCTTATAAATAGAATTCAAATCAGCAAGTTGTATAACTGCCTAAAAATAAAATGCTTTTATGGCAACAATTCCAGCTCTCTTTGTGCACAGGGTAATTAATATAGTGCTGTTTATCACTGTTATTCTTACATTTTTGTAATCCTGAACAAATATGTGACTGAAAGTTTTGGTGCTGTTAATACCCATATCTTTTTACCACACATATTTCAGTAGAATATATTGCATAGGCCTGGATGCATCTATTTTACCCATTGCTATGTCAAAATATACCACTCTGTCACCATAGTTGCCAAAGAAGTTATGACGCAAACAATTTAAATGACAAGCTACAGAAATAAAGAACTTACCTACTGACAAGAATAATTTATGGAACAGGTCAGCCTAGCAAACCTGAAGAAATCATGCCATTATCTCACATCAAATATTTTAACAAAAATAAGCTGCATATGGTACATAAAACATGGAAGACATAAAGCGAGATGTTTGATGGAGCTAAAAAAAAATTAAGAGGTGCTCATTTTAGGACCTAAAAAAATACAAATTACAGCCAAACCTCTCAATTTAACTAAAATCTGGTGCCATGTTTTTGGATGGATTTAGACATTGGCTGGTGCCATTAAGCAGCTATTTACATAAGACTGTAAGATTTTACACAAATCCAACAAAAACAGAATATTACAGTGTTTTAAAATAAGCTCTCTTCAGAGCTGAGCCTGCAAATGATTTGGCCCTTATTTCAAAGCTGTGGCTTTACTGGATAAAATAAAAGATGACATACTAGCAAGATTCAACTGTGTTACATTATCCACAACTCCCCAGGATGTCAGCAAAATAATAAGACAGGAACCTAGTTTCAGAAGCCAGGACTTATTTGGATATCTGGAAACTATTTGTACATTTTGCAGATTTAGAGTTGCTGTTATTTCCCACCAGTTAAATCCACCCTGAACTCTTGCGAACAGAAGTATCTATTAAGAAGATGCACACTGTGGTCCACAGGATATTTTATAATAAGTTTTTCCAAAGCTTCTGCGTCAAATCCTGTTTTCATAGACCAGCAAATATCAAAGTATTATAAAGAACAAATAGAGAGATTGTTATCCACTATAACATTTTTCTAATATAAGTTGCAGAATATCACAGAAATCTACGATGTCCCCTTCTTTATAATATGACATTTCATGTGACATACCAGACAATGGCGCAAAGCGTCCATACCTTAAAATGACTTAGATTAACTCTCAAAAGTGATTCATTCTGGACTTCCTTGGCTTAATCTGCCTTTGCTAATTTGCTAATGTATTACTGTTCAATTATTTTTCAATTTTCCATAATTTTATTAACCTTAATTGTAGTTGTAATTTTGGTAAGATTCCCAGTTTTGTTTTATAGCACTACTTATCATTACTACCACTTTTAGATTTTAAATTGCCACACTATTTCCTTTATTCGCTGATTATGTGAATACAATATTTGATTGCCATTAGGAAATAGGAATTTTTCCTTATTCTGTCTACTCTAACTACTTTTCCTGGACAATAGTTTTAATGCCCATTTCCCAAGAGTGTACTTTGCTAATCTTGTCCTTAGCAAATGACTGTTAACTATTAGAGTATGGAGGTACATTTATCTACAGGAAGTAATATCTGTAGTATGCATTCTGTGATATGGTGATAATATATTCATAAATATCCAGAATTACTTGGGTGGTATGTGTAAAGGCAGAATGCTGGATAGTTAAGAGCAATCTGAGTTTTTGTCCAGCAGAAGTTTATATTTTTTTGAAGATATGACAGCCTTCTCCAGTCTGAGCCTTTTTAAGATGTATGGATATTAGTTTTCAGAATTCCTAGCACAATCATGCTGGTATATAGATTAAGTAATTGCAATCACCCTGCAGGAATGCATCTCATTTTTAAAATGGATCTCTTTGTATAGTTGGATTAATCTTGGAAAAGAGAAAAACATAAATATCCCCTGCCATAGACAGAAAAACAACATGAAAAAGAAGGTTCTTATATGCACTTCTTACAATATGACATTTAACAAATGGTATTGCATATTACAAGATTGTTTTTATTATTCTTGTTTGCACCACAACCTTATCTTAATACAAATCATTAAAAAAATAAGAGCATTGAAATATTCTTCTTTCTTGGTTTATCTCAAGGGCTAAATTAGAGCTAGAGAAATAACACTGTGATATTCTCATGCTGCTTTGCCAATGCTGCTTTTCTTGCCCTTGTTTTTTGTAGCCAGTATAGTACCCTTGTGATAGCTCTGCCTCTGCAATCACCCACCCAGTTGCTACTCACTCAAAGGTGACTACTATTTTTCCTAGTGAAGAGGACACATAGCTGATTACAAGCCTGTCCTAACCAATCATATCTTCCCATGAGAGCAAGTACTCTACTTGTTGATCCATTTATGCCTTGAAGCATGAAGATTAATATCCCAGGTGGCCATTAACTACGCTGCCTCCAAGAGACATCTTTGCTTCTGTTCCATTTATTTTTCCTGACAATATCAAATTTCTTATTTGTCCTAGACAGCTCATTTGAGAGGACCCATACTTTACCAGTGAAAGGTATTAATGCTCTTAGTAACTACATATTTCAAAACCTTCTGCTTCCTTTGCTGTTCCAAAGAGGTGAAGGCTGCTGTGATGGATTCTTAGTCTTACACATATGAGATTAGAGAAGGAACTCTTATAGTCTGTTTCAGAAGTGACATACTATTCCCTCTACATAATCCCTCTACAATGCTACCTGATTCCAGAAGGGAAGTGGCTAATGTATAATACCCCCAAGCAGTTACAGATTAATGAATAAGAAGTGGATTGCAAAGCACAAAAGAAGGATTTGAACCTGCAGTTTAGTCTCCACCAATCTCATATTTTGTAGTTGGATTGAACTATGTTTCCTGAATTCCAGGCGGGATACTTTTTGAAATTAGGATGCCATAGGGAAAGCCAATATAATGCTGTGTTAATAAATTGTTAATTTAACTTTAAAAATTAAAAATAGTGCAATATTCTGTTCTCATCACAGAAATTACAATTTTTGTGAAAGGCTACTGGATATGTAAGAGTTCACAAGCCTGGGGGTTAATGAACAGGTGCAGGTGAATGCGCTTATATAGCTTGGTTCAAATAATCTCATTCAATGTGTGAAGACAGTTAAACCTGCTATTTGTGTGGTTAAATCAACCTGAGATATCTGCCATCACTCAATACCCACAAATAGTACTGTACATAATCTTGTCCTTCAAAAATTAACTACTTCAGTGTTCCAAATCACGTTTTAGATTTCAAATGGCTTTCCCAACCAAAATATATTCTAAATGTCATGTTTCTCCTGGAGAATTCTTATTGGAATCCTCCATGACAGATATAACACTTAAGATAAAAAAAGCTTCTTCATAGATTTTATGAGATGATTATTCAGCATAGCCTGAAAATAATGTTAGCTTGGAAGACAATACCAAAAAAGTGAATAATTAGAAGTGAACACAGATTATATGGCAGCATGTCAAGCACAGAAAAGAGAGAGAGAGAGAGAGAGAGAGAGAGAGAGAGAGAGAGAGAGAGAGAGAGAGAGAAGGCAGCCCCTCCTCTAAAATTGAGTAATTGATTTCATGCTCTACTCTTGGAAGGAAACACACAGATACCTGAAGAAAAGACTTGGAAGTAAAGTGGTTTAGACTTCCCTAAAGGGAAAAAAACAGGCATCAATCATAAAGGGCTTAAATATCTGTACATCAATGCTCCTATAGTATGGGGAACAGACAGAATGAAAGCCTTCTTCAAATTATTTGATAAATATCAAAGGTAAAAGAAATGACTTGCTATAGCTGCATACTACAGGTTACTCACCCAAGAGGAGCAAATAGATGAAATCTTTCCTAATCAGTTAGGTGAAGTGTGCAGGAAACACATTACTATAATAATGGGAGACTTTAAGTACTCTGACAAATTGGGGACAAAGTCTGCAATGAGTGGAAAATCAAATAGGTTCCTTATGTGTGCTTAGCTAACAACTTTGTCACACAAAAGGCAGAGGAGGGAACTAGAGGCTACACTGGACTTACAATATTTTTTGGAGTATAAGACTGACCTTTTCCCCCCCTAAAAGGGGGTGAAAATTTAGGTGCGTCTTATACACTGAATGTAGCCCCGGACACCCACTAGCCCCCACCCTTTGGCCTCTGCCTCGCAGCAGTTACCTCCTTGCAAGCAAATAGCAAGAAAAACAGCTCCTTTCAGCTTCAGCACAGCCTAATTAGCACAAGTTGATTGGATCGGCCTCCCGCCTCTCAGCTGATTTGCACTCAGCTGTTTTGCGCAGGGCGCTGCTGCTTGCTGCAAAGAGGTAAATTGCCGGAGCAGATTATTTTTCCTTGTGCTAATCAAGCTATGCTGAAAACGAAAATGAAAGTAAAGAGGCTGTTTGCTGTAACGAGGCAAAATTATCAGAGGCAGAGGGAGATTTCTTTTTCTTCTTTTCCTTACCAAAAAAGGTAGGTGAGTTTTATACTCTGAAAAATATGGTAATTCTTACAAATAGGGATGAAATAGTTAAAGGAGTTCAGGTTAGATGAACCTATGGGGAGAGTGACCTTGTCATACTAGAATTAATCATGATGCAGCCAGAACAAGTCAGACTAGTGTTCTAGACCAACGGTCTCCAACCTTAGCAATGTTAAGACTTTTTGGACTTCAACTCCCAGAATTCCTCAGCCAGCTTTGGTGGCTGAGGAATTCTGGGAGTTGAAGTCCAAAAGTCTTAATGTTGCCAAGGTTGGAGACCCCTAGTCTAGACTTTAAGAGAACTGGCTTCAATAAAATAAGAGCAAGATTAGGAAAGATTCCAAGGATGGAAATCCTAAAGGAAAAAAAAAGTTCAAGACACTTGGGAAATTTGAAAAATGAGATAATAAAGGCCCAAGCAAAAACAATACTACAGTGAGAGAAAATCAAGAGACTGACAAAAGAAGTATTAAAAAAAAAAGGAAAGAGAGGTTCATGTGTAAAATAAAATACCACCCGGTAGCCTGAATGTTCAGGGAGGTGGTCAGGAAAGCTAAGAATGAGCTAAGACTGGTAAGTAATACCAAACAAGAGGAAAATGAATCCAGGAAATTATAGGCCAATTCGCTCCTGGAAAGATAAAAATAGTTTTGTACTCTGAAATGTGCAAAACATTAAAAAAGTTTTCTAACTGAATGGGAAGGAACTGTTTATATTACAAAAGCCCCAATATAACCTTAGAATGATTATAATTCAGTATTATAAAGTTACCATCGTAATGGCAATTATTTTTGCAGGAATTTTTATCCAGGTTGTCTGAGACAATTGGGTTTTTTGCTTTATGATTTCAGTTTCTTAAAAAGTCACTGGCAGTTTCTTCAAAATGAAGGAATCTGAATGGGAATTTCAGCTGCACAAATCACAAGTTGCTCAGCCTTCCATCCTTCCAAGGTTGGTAAAATGAGGTAAAATAACCCAGATTGTTGGGGGCAATATGTAAATTCTAAATTGTAAACAGCCAAGAGAGTGCTGTAAAGTGCTATGGGGCAGAATATAAGCCTAAATGCTTTTGCTATTGCTGTCTCCATTGGATGTTTTCTACTATACAGTGGTACCTTTGTAGGTTGATATTCCGCCAATATCTGAACAGAAAACGACTGTTCTGAACAGAATATAAGAAACATTTGATTAATTTCATTGGTATCATCCATAATTAGCAACAATTGGGTCATTCTTTTTTAAATTATCTCTTTTATCCAAGAGGACCATTTCATTTCATTGTAGTCTTTTAAATTATTATAATAAATGAAATGTTATTGAAAAATTCATTTTTACTACAGTATCAAGCATCAAGCTTACACTTGCATCAAGCTTACACTTGCATCATAACAATTTGCTGTAGCAACCAGTACTTTATGACACTTGCTCTTATTTCAGAACTTTGGCAGCTTTAGAAATATTATGAGCCAATGTTGCTGACTCAAGAATCTGATATGTTGCTGTTGTCAGTTAGAAATAATCGAAAACATGCAATCTCTTGGAGTGAAGGTTAGAAGAGGAAATAGAGGACATCTGAAATATATTGATGATTCTGATGTTGGGTAGCAGGTTCTATGAAAAATTATTTGGAATTGAGTTTTCAGGCATTTGAAGAATTTGTTTTCATTTGTGCTACATTCTGCCTCTCGTTAAGAACTAACAAACATCATTTAAAAATTCAGATGCAATTAAAAGAGCGCGTAACAATAAAATATAAAATATCAGTTAAAACTTCCTATGTATTTTAATCTGGGAGCAGGATATCATCTCCCCATTTAAACGTTCCAGTTTAAGTTTTCTCATTGATCTAAACACAACATAATAAATCAATCGAATGTAAAAAGTTTAAAAACTTGATATGCATCTCAGTATGCTCATCTTTTATCTGCTTTGCATGCATTATTTTCCAAAAGGAACATTTTATGTGCTAATCAAACTATACATCTCTATCTATAGCCTAAAGTGAGATCAGTGCAAGAATCCAATTTTGAATTTCAGAAAGGCAGTAAAACCAGCTGCACAGCTTGAAAACATTAAAAACATCAACTAACATTGAGTTAGTTTCAGAAGGGACAACAATAAAGTTTGTTGTGCTCTTAGTGATATTTTCACACAGCTAAAGCTAGTGAGCTATTCAGCGCTCTCCAATTAATACTTGCTTGATTGTAGCCACACAAACAAAAACAAAATTCAGAACATTCTCAATAAAGACAGTAAAACATTTGTATTTGAAACACTAAAAAATACATTGTTCAAACTGGGCTACACATTACAATAAAAGCTGCTATACAGTATTCTGGCAAACCTGATTACTACATAAAGCTCAAATATTATCCAGATATTTTTTTAACGAAAATAACATGTGACTCCTTATATATAACAAAGTTAGAATACTGTGTAACTGAGTTGAGCACCTGAAGTAACATTTAAAATTTATATCACAGTAGCATTATAGCCCTAGTGATGGTGAACCTTTTTGGCACCGAGTACCCAAACCAGAACATGTGTGCATGTGTGTCCATATGTGGGCGCCGGAGTGCCAGAAATCTGAAGGCCAGATGGCCAGTGTGCATGAGCGTGCCAGCCAGCTAATCTTTGGGTTTCCGGCACATGCATGGCACCAGCCAGCTGGTCTTCGCATGTGCTGAAGCACCGGAAATCCAAAGACCAAGCTGGCCAGTGCGTGCATGCTTGTTTTTTGGCCGTTTTTCAAGCCATTTTCTGGCGCCCATGAAGACCAGCTGGCCGGTACACGTGCCCACAGAGAGGACTCTGTGTGCCACTTCTGGCATATGTGCCATAGGTTCGCCATCACGGCCCTAGACAGTCTAAAAATGTATTAAAATAGAAACCTGTTTGAGCAAGGCAAAAGATCAATTAAATTACAAAACTACAAAATTTTATATTCTGGTGTGTATACATAAAACCATTTTCATATTCTAGTTTTTGTGCATCCTACTGTATTCATGTAAAGGAATTTAGTGTGACCTTGGAGATAAAGAAAGTATCAGCAGCCTACTAAGCAAGAACTTTCAGGAAAAAAAATTACAAAGAGAGCATGAAAAATAATCCATATATTTCCCCTTTTCATTTTATTTTAGTATAAGATGGGATAGAAATCTTTTGGAGTCTGTCAACATAGAAGTCAGCTATACATTCAGATGCAGGTCAGGTCAAGAAGTATGTATGGCAGGGATTCCAGGAATAATCTTTATTGTAGTAAAGTAGAATAACGGAATCTTGAAAATCTGGTATTTCATCTTACACACACACACACGGAAAAAATTAGAGCAAAGATATTAATTTAGTAGAATAAATGTTAAAGATGTGCAAATGCTGGTGGGAATGTGATTGATGTTATGCATCTGGTGAAGAATGAACGTTTTTCAAGAGAAGTGAAAATGACTGCATAAGAACAGACTTATTTCACTTTTTCACTTGAATCTATCAGAAGAAACATAAACACAAGTTGAAAGTAGTGGGAATTGAGTACTTAAGTGTTTATAATAATGTATGGAAAGGGTAGGAATTAATGGATATAATAATGTATGGAAAGGGTAGGAATTAATGGATGAATATGGATTGAATACAAAATACAATCAATGTGAAAGACAAGGTTGAGATGCTTGGGCATATAGTGATAATGAAAAAAGATTGATTGCAAAATATACACATAATTGTGAATGGGTTGACAAAAATGGAGGGCAAGTAGACTTGTTAGCTGGATGGGATTGATGAGTTCTTTAGAAAGAGACAGTTGAGAAGTTTAATAAAAAATCAGTGCATAAAATGTTGTATTCATGTGATGAAAGCAAGGATAGTTTTAAAAGGCAGAAATGTAATGAAAAAAGTATAGTGAATAAACTATTTTGTTTCTTTTTCATATCTCATGCTTTTAATTTCTCTGGCTATTTTTTATTTCTTTTCTGCATTCTGTATTATGTCACTTATTCAGAAGGGAATAGTGTGATACAGTATTGTTCAACTTCAGCAACTTTAAGATGTGTGGACTTCAACTTCCAAAATTCATCCAGCATGTTGAGAACTGAGGTTAAGAATCTCTGGTGTGATAGATATTTTTGTATGTGTGTTATGATTAATAACCATAGTTATGTGATGAAATGATCTAACAACAGAGCCAAGCAAAAACCGCATCATATATTGGATACAGCACGACCAGTTTATGCTTATTACATTTGAACAAAAATAATATGCAGAAATGCTTCTCCTCAAATTCTAAGCAGATACTATTTGGGGAAGTACTATAATCAGTTAAACTTCTTTCTAGATGAATGTATTTAAATGAGAGATGGCAGGCTGAATATAAAGAAATTCTAATATGCTTTTCCTTAAAAGGCTCATGCAGTACTTCAGACTAAGAAATCAATCTTTAATAATATCAATGTTAAAATGAAATTTTAGAAGCAAGGTAGGAATGTCTTTCTGGCACATACTGTATGTTAGCATTTTTTCTGGCCTCACATTACTTCAGACCTTAGCAAGCACTCAGATAATGAGGGTATTTAAAGGCATTAATACAGACAAATTTCTCTAATTTCTGTTCAGAATAAATCTCCCTAAGTGTCTATGTCTGAATATTTCAGCAGAGTAATGTTCTTGCATCTTGAGACTTTAATGGGAAAATGTTAAAATACTCACAGTGTAACATCCTCTGTATTGAATACAATTTACAATAGTAAAAGCTAAAAAGGAAATTATTTTTTACAAGAAAAGTAAGAATGTTATAAAGAAATGGCTGGTGTAAAATTGAAATTAACCAAGTACAATTGCGGGCATAATGGAAAGTTCTATATATGTGATTCTGAGCTGTGGGGCTTCGTTGTCATATAAATGACTTTAGGGGTTTTACATCCTTAATAGGTTTATTGGGAAGAATCTGAGATTAAAGTTTCACGCTTCTTTCTAGTGATTGTTATAAAAAACCCTTTAATTTCTTAACAGTGGAAAAACAAAAAATGTTGTGAAAGATTGTTAGAGCTGTGACGTCTCCCCCAGTGGTTCTTGTTAAGATTGTGATTTTAATGGAGCAGGAAGAACAAAGATCTTTAGTAACAAAGAGGATAAGAGAAAAAAAAGGAGCCTGCAGTTCCCAGTATTTTCTAAACACAGAGATATGAACTTTAGGCTATATGGATTGCCTATGACAGTGATGGCTAACTTTTTTTCCATCCCGTGCCAGGAGGGGAGTCGGAGGATCACAAGCATGCGTGTCCATACCCATAATTCTATGTGCCCGCCCCCGAGCATGTGCGTGCAACCCCTCCTCCCCCTGCTCCTGGCACGCAATGGTCCAGTAGGCCCATTTTTCTCTCTCACCTGGCTCCAGAACCTCTATAGGAGTCTGAGGAGGGTGAAAATGGCCTTCCCCACCACCCCAGAGGTCCTCCGGAGATCAAAAATGGCCCATTTGCCAACTTCCGGTCCCACCGCTTCTGGCCTCTGGAGGGCCTCCAGGGGGGTGAGGAAGGCCATTTTTGCTATCCCCAGATTCCTAGAGAAGCTCTGGAGTCAGGTGAGAGAAAGAAAATGGCCTTCCCCACCACCTCCTGAGGCCTCCAGAGACAGGAAACAACCTGTTTCCCTACTTCCGGTGGGCCCAGAAGGCCCAAAAATCAGCTGGCCAGCGCACTGGAGCTGACCTTGCATGCCTACGATATGGCTATGTGTGCCACCTGTGGCACGCATTCCATAGGTTTGCCTTGGAATCAGCTGGCCGGCGCACTGGAGCTGAGTTTGCATGCCTACTGATATGGTTACATGTGCCATCTGTGGCACGCATTCCATAGGTTCACCATCACGGGCCTATGAGTATCCTAGACATAGGGAAACTGTTTAGGGAAAGAGGTTCTCATGTTCATTTAAATATATTCTTATTTAAAGGAAACCTGAGATCTAAGAGAAGTTTAATGCAACTACATTACAAATGTTAAGCAATCTGGTAGATATACATTTCAATTGCATTGCTACTGTCCTCTTGAAATTATTTTTCTGAAATAGAGGCACTACATGGTATGGAAGGATCTGAAAGTAACTTGTGAAAAAGTCAAAAGACATTTGCTTACCTGTTCAAAGGATGGTCGCAGTCATTAATAACTGCAAGTTTTTGTAAAAAAGAAAGAAAGAAATGGAAGACAATTTGGACCTCTCTCCTTGTTTAGACTGTAGTGATAAAATAGTGGTAGTGACTATATTACTAGAAGGTACTAATGTATATGCCGTGCTGGAGCTCTTCCTGATCACTATCTATTTTAAATACAATGAAGGTTTCTATAGGCAAAAATAGGGATGTCCCATGGATTTACCTTTGCCCCCTTCCCAAATTCTGGCCAATCTTTATATGGAAGAAGTAGAAACCAAAGACCTAAACTCATTCACAAGAATTCCACCTCTCACTGGTATATGTATAATTGGGTCAAGATTAAAACATAAGAAGTGGAAGCCTTCAGCAAACATATCAACACTGTGGACAGGCACATTAAGTTAACACGGGAAGATGTTAAGGAAAATAGTCTGGCTTTCCTGGATTGTACAGTACACACTAAGAAAGACAGAAGCCTCAATATCGAAATATTCAGAAAACCCCTGCACACAACTCAATATTTACATTTTGATTCTCACCACCCATTGGAGCACAAAATTGGAATGATCAGAACCCTATACCACTGGGCTGAAGGTTTGCCTACCAGCAAAGAGGGAAAAGAAATAGAATTAAAACATATCAAGGAATCCCTCAGAAGTTGTGGCTATCCCAATTGGGCCTTCATCAAATCTAGGAAAAGATCCAGCAGGACCTGCTCCATAACAGACAAAGAAGAAAACAACAAATGAAGCAACGTTTCATTCCATACATTGCAGGAACATCTGAAAAGCTCAGGAGGATTTTCAACATAACATATACATACACTTTAAATTCAAGAATACATTAAGTCAGAATCAGACTTCCGGAACTTTGAGGAGGCCCGTTTTTTGCCCTCCCCAGGCTCTAGGAGCTTTCCTTGAGCCTCTGGGAGGGCAAAAATGGCCTCCCCCGGGCTCCGGAGAACCTTCCTGAATTCTGGAAGGCCTATTTTTTACCCTCCCAGAGCACTAGCACTTAGATTTATATACCATTTCACAGTGCTTTATAGCCCTTTCTAAGCAGCTTACAGTCAGCATATTGTCCCCAACAATTTGGGTCCTCATTTTATCAACCTTGGAAGGATGGAAGGCTGAGTCAAGTTTAAGTCGGTAACACTTGAATACTGCATTTTAACCACTGTGCCACCACAACTCTTATAGTTATCTCTTCTAGAAAAATAATGCATTTGCTGACTTTATAGAACATGGAATTATGCACATGGAAAGGTGGAGACAATGGCAATAGATTCTTAAAGACACCCACTCATTATTGGCTGCAGTCTGAAACAATTGAATAATCTACCCTAGGCATATTATGTTGTGAATGAACTACCGGTAATTTAAACCAATAGACTTCCAAATAAACAGACATAGTATTACCTTGTAAGGCTACTATGTATGTTTGCACATTCTCTCTCAATTATCTAACAGAATTATTCAGAAGTATAACTACGCTCCATTGATCTAAACCCAAACTTTAAATATATATATATATAGAGAGAGAGAGAGAGAAAGAAACATGCTAGTATATTCAATTAGTTTTTACAGAACTGTGGGAGGATTTTAAAATTGATGATTTCATATTTAACAAAATGCAGAGAATTTGCACTTGGTTAGTCAATAGTGCAGTACTTTACATAAATGCTTTACAAATGGTGACAGTAATTACAATTCCAGCAAATGGTTATTATCTGCCTTTTCTAAATTTTCAAGGCTAAGTACAAATTTCATGCATAGTGAATACATTTGCATTAGTTCAATTCATTCTCCTTTTTCCCTCTAAAATGGCTTTATAAGGTAAGAATAATATCAATTCCAAATTACTGTTCTAGTGTTATCTATATTCATTTATCACAAACTGAATTCTAAAGAAAGCAAATATGCACTGTAACTATGTTCAGTGTTTGCATAATCCCTTCGAGAAATTTATTTTGCCAAGTTCTTATTTGCACAGTTTTTAGAGAGCGTCCTGTGAAATAATATTTGCATTTTGTATATGTGTGTATTCATTCATATACATTTTAAGATTTTATCTCCCCATGCAAACACATTTTCTGGCATTAGTTAATAGAATTAATTTGGTCACAGTTTAGATGACTTTATTAAGATGCAGTGCATTAAATCTTATTGACGCTATAATTCATGCATGAATTAAGGTGACTAATCTTTAGTATCTAACTGTATATATATATAGTTAGTGTCTTCAGGGTCTAAGAATTGTGAGAGACCCATTAGATCTCTTCTGAAAGCCGATTGCACAAAAACTTCCAAAAAACATGTGAACTATTGAGACGCCTCCATTAAAAGGGGCTATTTGCAGGGATCCCAATTTTTTTCAAAGTCCACAAAAACACCCATGGCACAGTGACACTTACAAAGTGATCATCATCGTATGGATCATCTGCTTGCAAACTAGCTGCAATAGCAGAAGTGGTTAATCATAAAACAATCTCAGGTAAGTTATACTCTCCTCAATGTTAGCCCTCCATATCACATCCCACAATGTAGTTTTGTCATTTGGGAGGAGGAACAGATGTCTAAAGTTGCAAATAAATCATAGCTTTGAAGTGTCTATGGAGATTCTCAATCATCCAGGTCATAGTTGTCCCAAGGTTTGTCCACTCCAAGGTGTCAGCCTCAAGCTGCTTGCTTGCTTTTGGTTGCCATTGTAACGGGGGGGGGGGAGGTATTGATGGTATTTAGGATGGGGGGGGGAAGTGAGCTGGTGGAGATGTCTCGAAAAAGGGAGAGGAATCTGCACTGTCTTTTTAGCAGCTGCAGAGAGAACTGATAACTGCCAAGGTCAACCGTTCCAGCATACCAGATAGATGGGTCTGCCTAAAGAAATACCTCACATGACACCTTGGGGAGATGTGGATTGGACAATTGCCTTGCGACTGTGGGGGGAGGTATCTGGGGGATGCTTACAATATGTAATTTTCGCGCCTATTGCCTCAGACTTTGCTTTTCTTTCACTGCATTCAGTTCATACTCAGTAAAAGTACCTTTCTCTACAAAATTGAAGTTGGGGTTTTTCTTTCTTAAAAAACCCAGACAGAAACTGAGCAACATTGTGGACCATGCACAGTGAACCATGTGCAGATCTGTACATTGGGGAAACGCAATGGCACAACATAGGAGAACAAACACATTAGGACTAGATTCAGAAGTGCATCTGCATTTAAAAGACATAGGCCACTCTTTTGAAGAAAACGAAGTCCATATTTTGGACAGAGCGGACCACTGCTTTGAAAGAGGTGTTAAAGAGGCCATCTATGTCATAATTGAACATCCCTCTCTCAACAGAGGGTGTGGGATATGACATCATCTATCTCCAATCTACAACACAGTCCTTTCAACAGTTCCAAGATGACGCCATACCAATTTGCACCACTCAGGTGACCCTGATGACACAGATAAACCTCCAGGTGACCTTAATGACCCACTAAAAGAATGCAAATGTCCAGGTGTCTGCAAGGAGTATAAATCCTTCCATTCCCCACTATCCAGTCAGAGCTGAAGAAGCTTCTTGGATGAGAAACGAAACATCTTCAAAGAAAAGCCAGAAAGTCTAGTTGCCTCTTGAAAAAAGCACCTTTGGGACATAGCTTTGAAGTGTTATTTGAACTTTGAATAGTTTTATATTTGAGAGAATACTATACAGCCCAGACCAAAGGGTCCTTGGGCTAGGCCCTATAGTATTGAATGATGCTCAATATTACAGTATAGAAAATACTACACATATAGGGGCTTTGAGCTAAGCCCTATAGCATTGAGTGATGCTCAATATTAGACATATAGTCAATACTGGACATTTAAGACCCAGCATCACTCTCGGAAACAAAGATGACACTTCGCTTTGTACAATGCCGACTTATTTTTTTTTTAAATTAAAAGTTTTTTGCTAACTACATGGTTCATGTCCCTGCTATCTACCCCTCCTAGAAAATTATTGGGAGAAAGAATATTTTAAAGTTGGCTGAGATGTGAGGATGTGAGTCCCAGTGCTCACTTCTACCAATACTTTATCTTGGCATTAAAAAAATCCATCATGGATTTCAATAGGAGCAAAACATATTATCTGGTCAGTATCTCAACCCTGAAAAGCTACAATAGAGCTTACTAGGAATCTCTCATTCAGTCTCTAGAGTTTGCTGAAAGAATTATATATTTGGGAAACAGGCATACAATCCTGCTGGCCTCCCCCTCCCCTCTATAGATATACTTTGAATAGAGAACTGTGATTAAAGAATAAGATTACTAACAGCAGCAGCATTCAAATATACAGATTTTAGAGATAAGTGCTTTAAAAAGTTTACAAAAGGAAGTGTTACTTTAAAAATTCTATATGTTGTATAGAGTTTTATTTTTTAATTGACAACCGAGGTAGACTTTCCAAAATCACATATAAATACTGTAAGTGGAACAGAATTATACCTAAAAACTTGCTGCACTGACAGAGGCTTAATTTAGACTGTTATACATAACAATGCATTATATTCTACAGTACATCTGGTAGTGTCAGAACAGGGGTTGATTCCTCACTGGACAAGCATGAATATATAGATGAACGATATTTTATCTAACCCATGTGGGTTGCTAAATTCCTCCTTACTCATTTGCATGAGTACTGTAAAAAATCACTGGTTTGGTAGTACATAATAGAGTTTGGTCTTCTCACATTTGATATCTTTTTTTTATGATGACCTGTCAAGTTGTCCAGTTTTTCTGACATTGCCCAAGCTGTGGAAGCAGAATGGTTTCTTGATTATATCACTGTTATATAGCTAACAACTCTTTGATTAAACCAAAGCAGAAACCAAAGGTGTTTGCAGAACATATCATAGTGATTTAACTATTAAATTCAGAGAGGTTGACCAAGATAGTAAAAGATGTAAAAACCAAGCGTTAGATTGAAACAAAATTAAGGAACTGGGTCAGTGGTGAAATCCACTTACCTTCACTACCGGTTCAGGAACAGGAGCACGCGGGTTCATCTCTTCTGTGCATGCGCAGAACTTTCTGCGCATTCACAAATGGTAAAAAAAGGGACATAATGACATCCCGGTGGGTAGGCAGAGCCTCCCGCCATCGGCACTACCAGTTTGGCGAGCCGGATAGAACCAGGGAATTTCATTGTTAAACTGGATACAGAAGACTGAGGGGAAAAATGATAGCAGCCTTCAGATATCCAAAGGATTGTCACACAGAGAATGGGTTGGGCTTTTTGTCTATCATGTTGAATGTTACATGTCCCAGGTTTTTTTTAAAAGTAGAATTTTTATATTTGACCTTCATTTGAAACAGTGAGGTAAGGGCTAGATGCAATCAGATATCTGCAAAACACATTCAATTTTCTGCCTGTGAGCTCAGATCAATTCTTAATTGGAAACTACATGAACAAAACACTTGGCTTAATTTTTGTTTCTTCTCTCATCCTCTCCTTTCATACAGTACCAACACTCTCAAGAAGCAGTTATGGAGAATTTTAAAAATTGCACATACCCTGGTGGTATTTTTATTGTTACAATGAAAGTTTATTCCCAGTATCTATTGCAGATATGTTCCTTTCTATCCTGAATTATTATTTTGTGCAGGTTTTAAAATATACTTTATAATATGGCTGTTGTTTCTTTTGTAAATTACATTGTGAAGGTTGCTGAAGAATAGAATATATATTTTAAAAAGAAAACAAGATTATGTGAAAAAATTGTGATGAAACCATACATAATCTCACTGTCATTTAATTGTGTGTGTGTGTGTGTGTATTGTCTCATATTAGAGAAAGAGGAATTATATGTAATTGAACCAATTAGCTACACAAATCACATCATAAATTTCCTGAATTTATGTAAGAAATTATCTTATTAATCAGAAGTAATTGAGGAAGAATGGAAATCAGGGAAAGGCAGATTTATGTAACAATAATAAAAAGAAATGCAAAATATGCTAATTTCTAAGACTAATAATATATTGGGAGATGCAACATATTATCTCTGGTACATCTGAAGCCCATTTAGGGTTTTGCCAAAATGGAGGGCAAGTACACAGTTGTAAATAACTGGATTTATCTATGTAACCACAATCAAACTTTTTTCTAATTGGCAGTAAGTGGATTTGGTTTATTCAAGCTATTCATCAGAGAGAATTTGCTTTTGGAATTTCTTTCAAAAAATTCAGTGCAATGATAAAAATGCTTTGGTGCAACATGGACTGAAATGTTCTTTTAAAGAATTATTTTAGAGAGAAATAATTAAATGAACAATTATTATAGTTACATTTCGTCTCTATCCATTCCTGGATTGAGAAGCCTTGCTCACAATCAACCATGCCTTAGTCAATCCTGCTTGGACAACTGGAAAGCATTGGAAGCTGAAGTTAGTTCAACTTGTGTGGTTTCTCCGGTGATGATAGGTATATTCTGATATATTCATGTAACTCACTCTGTCAAGAATGGCCTTGGTTGGTAAGAGGCTTTCCAGTGCTAATCATGGTGCTGGTTATTAGGATTAAAGTCTTACAGGATTCCAGACTGTGTTACATACAGGACCACCTTCTTCTGTATTCATCTGATCAAGTTGGACAGGGTAGTAATAGAAAAACATCTTCTGGATTAGCTCTAGTTCTTCCTTCCTGTTCTATTTAATCCGGAAACAATGTATACTGTGATCATTGTGTAAAACTGGCAGACAATGATTTTGTAGATTTTGATACTGTAGTTTTAATATTGCTGGTGATTTTGGTTAGATTACATATAGGTTACTTCTTCTTTTTGAGGCGGTTATTTTTAAGCTTTGAAATGATTAACCACCCAGAGCCTTTCAAATCAGTGGCATAAAAACACACTCATAAATAAATTTATGATTTTCTTACTTAAAATTTGTTTTATGATGGCATCTCCAAAAATCACAAATATAAACTTAAAACAAAAGTTCTACCTGGCAAGTAAAACTACATGAAAGGTTGACAGTTTGTCCATGACCTCTACAGTTCTTGCCTTCAAATACATGCTATATATCTTTATTTTTTAAACTCAAATATAATTCTAATCTAATTCCTATCACAGCTAAGCATACAATATTTGCTTGTTCCACCCCGCCCCCTTAAAATCCGCCTTGATCAAGAAAAATGTGTTATGTTCTCAGGAAGCACAGTATCAGGAAGTGGAAATTTATTTACCTGAAATGAAAAACGGATTGCAGACTTCAGGGATATATCAGTTTGGAAGATGAACAAACTGTAGAATTGACACTGGGTGTTTGGGTATAGGAAAAAAAGATTTATCTTCAGTTTCAAAATGTAATTCAATCAAGTATCTTAGTTGCAAGTTTTTTTGTTTTTTTTAAAAAAAGTTTCCTGCATTATTCTCCCAAGATTTCAGCTAATAGCAGTAACTCAAAAAAAAAGCAATAAAACAGTTCAGGGGACTGGGGCAAATCCACAGTGAAAATAAGCCAACGTTACAGGTCTCTACATGTGCTGAATTTTAAAGAAATGCACTGGAAACTCAGAGTTAAGCATATAGATCTGGATCAGAGGTGCTTTTCAGCAGGTTCTGACCAGTTCTGGAGAACCGGTAGCGGAAATTTTTAGTAGTTCGGAGAACCGGTAGTAAAAATTCTGACTGGCCCCTCCCCCACCTATTGTCTCCCTCCCGAGTTCCAGCTGATCGGGAAGAAATGGGGATTTTGCAATAACCTTCTCCTAGAGTGGGGAGGGAATGGAGATTTTACAGTATCCTTCCCCTACCACGCCCACCAAGCCACACCCACCAAGCAATGCCACGTCCACCAAGCCACACCCACAGAACTGGTAGTAAAAATTTTTGAAACCCACCACTGATCTAGATGAATGCCACAGTCAAATCTCAACTCATGGTGAAGAGAAATTTAGTGAACTGCTGCAAATTTCTTGATTTTAACGTTCAATCAAAAGCATCTTCTTTTTTCTTTATTGTCCCAAAATAGCTCAAATCTCAAAATCTCGACTGTTCTTTTTTAAAGTTTGCTGATATGTTATGTAAAATAACCTCTAATAAAAGTTTTACTTTTATCCCAAACCATTCTTAAACCAGTGCATCTACCTCCATTATTTTCAAAAAATATTTTGAAAATATTTCAAAATTAAATATTATATAATAAATTATTTTTTTAATTTTTAAAAAACCCTCCACTGTTGCTTCATTCAGTCTCCATTTTAAAAATTTTCATTTATAAATAAACTCAAAGGATTATGATCCGAAAAAGTATTTTTTAATATCTCTACTTTATAAACTTTAGGAGCAAAGTTTTTTGAAATTCAAATTGAAGAGGATCTATGTCTTTCGGAAAAATAATCTTTCTTGTGGACAAATTATGTCTTCTTTTAATTTTTTGAAATAATGATTTTTCCCCTCTTGAGGAGAATTTACTTTGGTCTAGTGGTTAAGGCAGCAGAATACAAACAAAATACAGAATACAGAATACAAAGAGTCTATGAGTTCTATTTTTGCATTAGGCTTGAATGTTGGCTGGGTGATTTGGGCTACTTATTCTCTCCTATCCACCCTACATGGTTGTTGTGAGAAAAATAGGAGGATGAAGTATTAAATACATTCACCATTTTGAATTATTTTTAAAATAAAAAATGTGGGATAAAATGAAGTAAATATATATTCCACATTAAACATTTGTAATCCATAGTCAACCCAAAAATTTAGAAAAATTGATACTTAGTTCTATATCATCCTTTTCAGTTTCCTATTGTACCTGTTGGAAAGTTTTGTGTAGTTTTTTTTCTAATATCTTTATCAGAATCATTGGATTAGGGTTATAAACCTTTGAGATATATAAATTCTTTTTAGATTCCTTGAGGTTTGCATTTGCCTCAAACCAGTATAGTTGTATATAGCTTCGATATTAAAAATAAATACGTTGGTATTTTAGAACTCTTCACAAAATGCAGTTCAAAATATTGTATCAAATGTTGAAATTTGAAATCTAGAAAGGACATGTATAAGGTAACAATACACACACACACACACACACACACACACACATACACACACATGCTAATTTGGGTGCTCAAGGTTTGTTAAATTATTTTAATATTCTTCTTGAGTTTCACATTTTAGTTACTTCATTAGATTTCAATGCCTCATTGGGGAGACTTCTGTGAGAAAATTACTTTCCTTCAGAAACATGTATGGGCTAGACGGGAAAAGTAATTTATGATTCAGAACTAAGCAAACATCTATTTTCAAAGTTTACAAATGGCTGCATAAAAATATTAAAGCCATCTGTAGCTACATGTATGCAGCTACCATATAAAGAAACAGTTGCTATAGTCATGAAATGCTATCTTCAAAATACTTTGACAAATGTAACATTATAAATAGAAAAGTAGAGGAAGAAAACTGCTTCTGCTGTTCAATTGTAGTACAGTTTTTAAAATCTGTGTGTAGCGGGTCCAATCAAACACAATGGGCAAACTATATATAGCATGTTCATACAGATTAGAGGATTTTTGGCCAATATAAGCATAAGAAATTGAAACAGACTGAAAAGAAGAAACATTGGGCTAAACAATTCCATTCCTACTATTGCCTATAAAATTTTCCAATATAGTTGCTTCTTATGTTCCAGGATTAGCACTAACGTATTGTATTTTTCTTCAGGGTTTTGGCAGGAAAATCCAAAATATCTCTGTTTTTTATTAGAGTTGAGTTAAAAGGAAGGTAGAATTCCTCAGAACTGACCAGAGTAGTGCATTGGAAGTTTCAATCTGGTCTGTATTATTCTAATTGGGTTTTATTACAAAAACAAAATGAAGACAATGAAATATCCATTCCTAATAATAGAAGTCTGGTTATACCTCTCCTTTCATTCACCATCGAATATCACTGACCATAAATATAGGTAGAAAAGGGAAAAACTCTGTAAACTGATCATCCTCGTATATTTGAACAAAGAATTCTACACTACTCTTTCAATAGACAAAGAGTGGCCTCAAAGGAATTTGAAGACAATTATGCTATTTATACAAATCATGTGCTTTTAAAAATGAAAATCTAAAGTCACTAAATTTGAACATGCTACCATAAAGAAAAATTGAAATGTTTATACACTGAGATGCTCAAAATGTCAGCCCAGCAGGGAAGAGGTAGATTACTTCCTCTGAGATTTGGATGCTGCTGAGCCCGATCCCTTCCTGAGCTCCTTGACCAAGTTTCCATTGCAGTCTCCTTACCTTTTTATGTTGGTGACTTCAGTAACATTAACCTTCATGTCTCATGATCTGGTGCTAAAGAGTGCATTACCTTTATGGTGAACATGGGCTGGTACCTATTGGAGTCCTAGGTATTTTTACTTTGGAACAATTGTTGAATGATATTAATTTGGCAGGCATAACATTTAGCTCTAGGTGATGAAGGCTGGGACGATAATCTCGCCATAGAATCAGAGACTCCTTCTAGGCCTGGGATGGCGAACCTATGGCATGTGTGCCACAGGTGGCATGCAGAGCCCTCTCTGCGGGCACGCAAGCTGTCACCCCAGCTCACCTTTGCCACCCATGCACGTGCACCTCCCACCAGCCAGCTGGTTTTTGGGTCTCTGCCACTGATGCGCTGGGGTGGGGCACATGCGGGAGACATGCATGTGCAGGGGATGGGGCGCAAGCAGGAGGGATCATGCACACATGCATGGGGTCATGCACACATGCGTAGGGTCATGTGTGCATGCATGGGGTCACATGTGCAGGAGCAAGGCACGCAGGAAGCGGTCACGCGTGCATTGCATTATTGGTGTGCACGCGCACGCTTTCGGCACTTAGCGCAAAAAATGTTAGCCATCACTGTTCTAGCCTATGGACTCAGATAAAATCGATAGGATGCTTCCTAGTTTATCTCCTGCCACTTGTAAGTTGACTCCTGGCTTCTCCTTCATGCAGTTTGTGTGTGGTCTGCTGAATCCTGGAGGTAAACAATGCCTCATTATGAGAGAAAATATTTTCCTGCTGTCTTGAAGAGGCTACAGGCTCCCCATATCTTAAGAAAATCCCCCTGGATCCAACTGTGTGACACAACCATAATTTTTATTTTTAGTTAAGTTTCTTGAGGCTATGATGGGAAGACAGCAACAGAGCATATTAGAAGAAAGGGACTATTTGGATCCTTTTTGGACACTTTTTGAAATGATTTTAAAGACAGCTTTATGTGAAACAGTTTGTAGTAATCCATACATGTGATCTTGCAAGCATGACTTTTTTAGGTCCATCTGGTAAAACTGAAACTTGTATCTAAAGGGTACAGTTTCCACTAGCATTTCCAACATCTAGCAGTAGCTGGACTCTAGGACCACCTAGGAACACACAAAGGTTAGGGACCTGCTGTGTAAGGACAATCCCATCCTTTCAAGAATGCAATACCAGAGTTGACTGATTAATGTACAAACAGGAATTTCAAAAATTGTAGTTTGTACAAAAATGAAGTGATTCACATGCTAATTGGCACTAGTTAAGGCCCATGAATATACTATACCTATGCTGCAAGCCATGAATTGGCTGCCTGTAATTGAAAATGCTGATTTTTATTCCTAAAGCCCTATATAGCTTGGTGCCAAGATAACAGTGTTGGGTGCTACTGAAAATTGTTTCAGTCTAAATAAATACATAAGCATTCCTGTGTACAGATTATAAATTATAAAATCAAAACTACATGTGTTGTACTTGGTCCAATCCCTGCACCATTGTTATCCCTGATAGAAAAAGCATATTTATCTATGTTCAGATGTCTGTCACATGGGCTGAATGACAGTCTTTTTAGTATTCAACCTATCCCCTGTGTTCATTTAACATACAGTATCCCATATACAATATGATGCTGTTGCCACAGCTGCTATGATTTATCCTATAATAGCTACAGGATGGGATGAAGTTGAGATGCTAAATTATAGGTTTTCTGTGGAGAAGTAGTAGAAATGTCATATTAAGTTTTAGTTTTCTTAGTAGTCCCTGGTTTTATTGCATGAAACCATTAATGCACAAATGGGACCATACATATGAGTTCCACTAAATTATTTCCAGACTCTTTGGCTCTGTCTCTGACATCACTAAGTGTGAAGATTTGAAGAGAAACGTTGGAAGCATGCTTGGCTCATTAAAGTTCCTAATAATTTAGAAGGATTCTAAATGTGCTTGGTTGAAAATGTTTAACATCCCTTTGGGGCCTGCTTGTTCAATGTGAGGCAGTTCAGAATAGGGACAGCATCTGCAAAGACAATGAAGGAGGCCTTCAAGTGCAATTCAGTTCCTCCTACTTGGGTTCAGGCAATAATTCCTCAAAAGAGCTAGTGTGAAATCAATTAGCTAACAATGTGGCCTGAAGATGAAACTATTAGTTTAGGATAATCTAAATCCTCTGTCTTGTTGCATGTAGCATTTCCTCTCCCCTTAATTTGTGTGCCATTCAAACACTGACTCTGCCAAGATGCCTGTGCTCTAATAAACTGTGAGGAAAGAATAAACCCACTGTGTTAATAATGAGACCAATTAAGAAATTAAGTCATCATTAGAGGAGTTCCACTGACGAATCTGAGGGTAGTGTCTGGGATGGGTAAGGGGTTAAACCATAAACTACTAGCCTGTCCTTGAACAGAATAAACCATTGACAGCAGCACAACACTGAAACCATTTGTAAAGATTATAAAGAGTTCCAGTTGAAAATAACTCATCTTGTGATATACAGGAAATCTCCCCTCAAACAAAAACAAATGAAAAAACAGGACTTTCAGAAAGGTGAAATTATTTTCTAATTACAGAAGCAGAGAAAATATAACTAAAACAAAAATTACGAATATGACAAGGAGGTTGAAAGCTGTTGAGATGACAAACCAGTGATATCCATGGCAAGCTGCCAACAGATGTTATGCTCATTGAATATTTATGAAATAATTGTTACAAAAGCACCAGTTGTACAATTACATATTTAGAGACATAACATCTTGGTGCAACCCGAGAATATGGCATCTGGGACTGAAGACTGATTAAGATAGTAGTTTATGCCCTATATTGTTGATGAAAAGGAACATAGAAGCGTTAGCAGAAACGATCATACTAATGAGGGCTAAAAGGTTCCTGACATGGGAAAAAAGAGATTGATAATGAATGAACAGTGACAGAAATGTATTAATTTTTAATAGCTGTTGAGATGTGACATAAATGAGGCAGGATAATATCATGAACATTGTTTTTAAAAGCCATCCATTTGCATATCAAAGGAGGATATGTAATTTGTGTTTGCCAATGGCAAACGTATCCTCTGAACACATACCATTGTGTAGCCAGAATTACACCATCCTCATGGAAAAAAGAATTGAGTATCTTGGGAAACATCGTGACTTGCTGGTTGAAATGCTAAATAGGAATATTGGACATTGCAACATTTTGCACAGTTGTTATTGCCAGAATGGAAAATCATGTTTTTATGTGGTAGTTGTGTGTTTATATTGATATGGTGTATGACGTCATCAGAATGCTGATGATAACCAGCTGTATTTCTCTGCTGTAGATTAACTGGGTGAGTCTTTCCCAAGCAAAGTTTTGTCCCGGAGCCTAGAGACTATGGATGGGCAAAACAATCACAATTATCAATTGTGGCAACACCAAATGACTGTGGGCTTTAATGCCAAGCAAATCCATAGGTTTTCCACCCTTAACTTTACCATGGCTCCTGTTTGAAGACCAGGTGGCAACCATGGTTATGAAGACCTTTGCCCAGTTTATCTTGCATACTAATTGTGCCCATTACTGGATGGGAGGTCTTGTTGACTCACATCTCAGTTGCCTCTCATTCATATTACTAGTTCAGAACACAGCAATGTAGACAGATTTGGTATGTCCTGTAATACCAATACCATATTACCAGTCTGCTAGCTGCAATAACTTCCAGTGGGTTTCTGGGCTGTCCCAAGGTGCTGGCTATCACCAATAAAGTCTTAAATGGCATAGAGATAGATAATATTCCTACTTTTTTTAAAAAAAAAGAGACAATGGTAGAATTGCAATTATGTAAAAACATAAAAAGAGCCCTGGACTAGGTTGAATATAGCATTTAGTGTCACACAATAGCAAACCTAAGGCATTGAGAGAGGTCACAAAATGGAAGGGATGGTAACTTGAATTTATTATTGTTCCCTTGTATTTAAAGTATGCTTCCTATAATCATATATTATCATCAAGACCCCTAGTCATTGATACCTGATTCTCCATATTTTTATTCAGATCCTGTTAAAACATCTGCATTAATAATTATTACCACAGTTGTTGTTACAGTTTAAGAAATGGAACTATATCGAAGTATAGAAAAATTGCAGCACAAAAAAACGTTTGTTTTTCATTCATGAACAAAGATTGTGATGTATTTGAATGGCAAAATACATACATCTACAATATTAAACCTAACTTAAACAATTAAGATTTATTTCGTTGTACAAACCATATACGTAATACCTAAAATACCTTATACATAATGCCTAAAATAATTACTCCAAAAATATTGTAGCATCACAAACAACGTGGCTATTCCTCTACATAGAAAGAATTATTATAATTCTGAAAAATCTTATTACATTTTAAGTGACAGTTATGCAATTAAATCTCAATATGCAAAATAAATGCACAAGTTAACCTCGGTTATTTAAATATATTATTATTTTATTAATAATTTTAAATAGTAAATATTTTAATTACATAACACCATTATAATGCTATCAAGAAGGAATTGCTATGTTTAATGAGACTACACTATTCACTACTATTTATTCACTATTTATTTGGGCTATATTTTAATGGACATAATTTCTACAAAAAGATTGTTTTCTTTTTCTATTCCACATCACTTCTCCCAAATCCATGACATTATCATAGGGAAAACATGGGCTACTTTCAGACACTATTATTTGTGTTAGTAAGCCAAATTTAAAATGCTTTCTTCTACATTATTGGATAACTAAAACAAAAACCAAATAAAAACACAGTATTTGCATTGAAAGTATAGCAATTAAAATTTCCACTGCAGCACCTGGCTGCAGTTTAATTTGGACTAATTTGAAATGCAAACAATGTACTTAAAGCATTTATTAAATTAAAAACAAATCCTGCTGAACAAAGAGAAATGAACATTGTACAAGAGTTGTTACACTAAACTTTAACACTAAAATAATTTATTGAATTAAATATTATTTAACTGCAACCATACTTAAAATTAAGAACTTGCTGTCCTAGAATTCTAATCCTAGAAAGCAAAATTTCTTTAATTCAAGCTTACTTTAAATTATTCAAATTAAAAAAGAAAAGAAAAAAGAGGGACCATATCTTTCAAAGGAAGAATACAAAACAAACAAACAAGCAAACAAACCTAGAGAGAATGGAAGTACAGTAAATTTTAAAAATTTTAAATAGTGACAATAGCTTTGGGTACTCTAAATACTTGTCCCACAACATTCAAATTTATAAAGTTAATAGCAATGCTATTGAACCATATATTTCAAAGTTCTTAAATCAAAATGGTCTTATTGGTAGTTTTTACGTCTAAAATTAAACCATCAAAGTTATAAGTTATTTTCTTAGGGTTACAAAAGACGCAAACAGAAGTTGATGTTTCTCATCTTGAATATATATAACCTCTTCTTGTGATCATGATTTAAAACAAACAAATGACTAGTTTTAATAAATGAATTTTATAATGCATGTTTGATCATCTTAAAAATCAAATTATGGTCTATGAATGGATGGGAGACTGCAATTAACTAAATTTGAAAGCAAAACCCTCTGCTGAAGAGGATAGGTCTGGGTCTTGGAAGAAGTAAGGTTTATTTACATTGAGTTCAACCATGGTTTACGTTGATATATAGATAATGGCATAGACAACTCAGCTTTGATGAACTTTCTAAGTGCATATAAGCAAAGTTAATAGCCCTACCTTTTGTGTAGCTTTTATCACCTGATCCTTGGCATCCATCTTCATCATCACAGTCTCCACTGGATTCTGTCTCTTTGCTCATTCCATTCCCACTGCTGCCTTCCCTGTCAATCCAACTTTCGGACTGTAAACTTGTGTGGGCTGCCAGCTACAATGCAAAATATTGGCAAAAATATTCAGATTTCTAGGGGGGGGAAATGTAACTTTTTTTACCATTGCTCAGTTTTCCCACTGAAGTTAGAATTGGTAGTTTAATATAAATTATTAAAAGCAATATGAACCACTAAATGGAAGATAGAGCATTACTGATGAGTTTATTATTGAAACTCAAGGCATTTTATTAGACACATGTCCTCACACATAGTCTTATCTTGTAATATCAGTCTTTTGAGCATGTTGGTTCTTTTACAGCTATTAGATTTTATTTTCAATACCACTGATTCCAGAACATATCAATTGGCTATCAATTGCCATGTTTCCTATCTTTAGCTATTTACAAGTTTTTCATTCACATTGGATCTATATTACCTCCAGTAGCTGAAGCTCTATACCTCTTAAAAATACTTGCTGGAAAATAAAAGTTGGAAATTGCTATTGTGTTCAGGTCTTGAGGTTAGTAGTCTCTTAACAAGAGTTACTAGACTTCTGGCAATGTATCCTCAATTGTGACCTCATGTCCTCTGTTAGCAGGCATGGCCTTAAAACCAAATATCATCTGACTTTTTTATCTAACAAGCTTATTTCTTCCAGAACAGCTTTCTCCTGGTGTGGTGCTTTCCCAATAAGAGCTAACCACAAGTTAGGAAGCTATGCTCTCTGACCTTAATTAGTTGATTAGTGTTCTCCCACCAGTTTGTGCTGCTGTCCGAAATTGGCACAATCCTTATCAGTTACACACTTTAGTCTCCTAACTGGTTCTAGCATATTCCTACCAAGGAGAAATCAGTCTTTCTGTCATATACAAGTAGGATGAAGTACATTTTTTCAGTTTTTATTTTTAATTCACTCTAACACTGTGAAGTTAAATAGTTAATGTGTCCTCCTTTTCACCCTTTTCCAATTGTTCATGTCTTTTGCCTATTCAGTTATCTGGTAATCGTATTCTTAAGTATCTAATTGGTACTATGAAAGCATTGGTTCTGTTTTATCAGTTGCTGCATTAGAAATACTATTTTTCTCATTTTCTTCTCCATTGTCTTCAAAAAATATTCTTGCTACTAACTTCTGCAGTCAAATTTCCTGTTTTTAACAAGTCACCATCCATATAAGAATCTCTCTGAAGATTGGTACAGTGGTGGCCTCTAAAAGAAGTGAATAATGGATTTCTGTTTGTACAGCAGAACAGTTGGCATGATTTGAGACAGGCGGAATCTGTTGTGTATATTTGCATTTTGCATCATTCAATGAATCATTGCTGTCTTTTATGGAAGGTAACAAAAGCATTCATCATCAACAAATGTCCCTTTCTCTTGGAGAAAAATTGAATGGTTATTCATCTCTATTTTTAAAAAAAGTTCACCCAGTGTCACACTTTTTACAGATTATTTCATTTATGGGTGTCAGAAGCATGATTTGTGCTAATAAGACAATATATGATAGTTAATTTTATTTTTAAACAAGTAGTTTGATGTTCTCATAGCTGCCATTCATTGTTTAAAAGACTGATGTCATGCAGATATGGCTGAAAAAAACTGCTTTTGCTAACGTTCTGTACAAATTGAATACAAGCTTAGTTGTGTCTCAGATTTCTGATGTCTTTTGACAGTAAGATCATGGAATCAGAAGGAACTGCAAAAGTTATTTATCCCACCTCCAAATGAAGCATAAAATATCTTGCTTATATGACTCCAGTGACCTAAATCTTTAATAATTGATTCCTGTATTTTTTTATATTAAAGGGAGTGTTTTCACAAGTGTTGAATACCTTCTTCTAAACATTCTAAAATGCCTTATTAAGGGTAATTCTGCATTTGTGAATTAACTGTGAGAGCTTTCTTCTAACCCTGAAAAAAAGATAATTCCAACTGGATTGAATGACTTACATTTTCACGCCATTGAATATATGATATCAGTCAAGATTTCTTTTTACTCACAGTTAATTTTAAAAAAACTGTGCATCTTACTATCCACGTTCAAAAACCTTATGCAACCTAGTGCCCACCAGTTGAGTATCAATTTCTAGAAGGCCATGCTAGCATAATGTCTAAGATTTGTGGAGTTAAAATCCAATAGAAAAAATGGCATTTGGATGCTATTATTGCAGCTGTTTGGTTAAAGTTCTGATGTTACTTGTTCATGCTATGATGGACTAGGATTGCAATTTTCTGAATTTTGAACTAAAGGAATTCCCATTGGTTGGGAAATATAAAAGCTACAGTCCCAGCAGGAGGTCATTAAAAAAATTGCAGTTAAGATTGGCTGTTGGTCCTTTGGGTATTTCCTGGAGATACCTGACTAAACAGGAGATTTTAAGAACACAAGTTTAGGCCTGATGAATTTTGGAATTTATCTAACACAATCCTTAGTTGACTTACCTGACTTAAGTTTTGCAAACTGTTTTATACATATACATTTTATATAACAAATCTTCAAAATAATAAATATCGGTTTTGCAAGTTGGTAGGTACTTCTTATACTTCCTCATCCCCAAGGGATATGAAAATTACTGCACAATTACTGTTTTAGAGCAATGAGAACAAATGATTTCAAGGATCCATTTGTAATGTAATGGCTGATGATAGCTTTTACCTGTGAGGAGGCTGTCTTGTATCTAAACATCCACACTGCCAGCTCTTAGTCTTACACTGACAGGGTAGAAACAATCTGTTTGATCAGACTTAAAAAGTGTGAAATGAGAAGTACTGCACTCAAGCTCATCTGATTCCACCAGTCCTTGAATGACACTGTTTTTGAGAAGGCATGATATGATTTGTTAAATCAGTAAACAGTATCTCTTTCCAAATTGTCTGAAGGAACTGAATGAAACATTTCTCACTGCTTTGTACTCAAACAGCAATTACCCATCTTGTTTGCTGGAGGAAATGCTCTGACATGCTCTAGTGCGCGTTAATTCTATTCCAAATTCTTGGATAATTATCTGTTTCCACATTTGACACAAGTAGGGATCAGCTTCATGATAATGTGAAAAGTTTAACATTTCTTCATGAAGACCAGCGAACAATCTCATTATTTATAGCAGCAAGGTCTCAGGTAATGTCAAATTAATAAAACCACATATATTGTGCTATTGGAACTGTGAAGAAAATTGAACTCTCTGATAGGAGGTGGGGGGGAATCACATTTTATGAATAGGAAAACAAGTGTTTAGTATTGAGACAACTATCATAATGACCAGAGGAGTCTAAAGTGTATTCCTCTGATAATACAAGGAAATTGTTTCTACAATTTTTTTCTGACACTAAAGAATTTGTGTAGGAGGAAAGAAATTGGAACATGAGTATTTATAACCTATAGAAACAAAACAATTTCCAGAAGTTGTCTGTAAATGGAGAAGTGTGTATTCATTAAACTGCCCTGGACACAAATATTAAGCACTAAGAGGTACTTAGAATTGCCTAATTCTTTAACGTTAGATTATAAAAGTAGATTATAAATATCATCTTTTTCTCTCCATAGAGTTAACCTTACATGTGACTGGAATACAGAAAAATGTTACACATCTCAATCCAGGTATTTCAGCATAAATATGCAATAAATCTGCAACACAAGCACGTAGCCCATTCTTTTCAATAACAATGAATACACATACTAAAACCTTCCCAAAATTAATATGAATATGGACCAGATTATCCATGTTTTAACGGCTCTCCTAAAACCTAACAAGGGTCCTAGTCTCATCTTACAAGGGAGTTTCTCTGATCTCCAAACAAACAAATAGATCATCAGACAAATCAGCGCAAAGTATCATTGAAGCATAAATAACCAGGTTCAAATTATCTTGCATGGATGTGAAGCCATAACTCTTTGAGAAGATTATAATGCTGAGAAAAGTAGAAGGAGAAAAAAAAAGAAGTTGGAATACCTGAAGGACCATGATCAGGAGACATTATCCTATCTATCTATCTATCTATCTATCTATCTATCTATCTATCTATCTATCTATCATCTATCTATCTATCTATCTGCTAGGAGTCAACACCAACTTAAAGATCACATGAAGTGTTAATACCACTTTATAATGGCTTGGTAAGAAGACATTTAAAATATTACATCCAGTTTTGGTCGCCATGATATAAATAAGATGTTGAGACTCTAGAAAGAGTGCAGAAAAGAGCAACAAAGATTATTAGGGGACTGGAGGCTAACATATACAAAGAACGGTTACAGGAATTGGGTATGTCTAGTTTAATGAAAAGAAAGACTGGAATGACATGATAGCAGTGTTCCAATATCTAAGGGATTGCCACAAAGAAGAGTGGGTCAATCTATTGTCCAAAGCACCTGAAGGCAGGACAAGAAGCAATGAATGGAAACTAATTAAGGAGAGAACCAATGTAGAACTAAGAATTAATTTCCTGATAGTTAGAATAATTAATCAATGGAACGATTTGCACCCAGAAATTGTGTGTGCTTCAACATTGGAGATTTATAAGAAGAGATTGAACAATCATTTGTTTGAAAAAATGCAGGGTTTCCTGCTTGAGGAGAGGTTGGACTAGAAGATCTCCAATGTCCCTTCCAACTCTGTTATTCTGTTAAATGTGAACATCTAATAGTTGGTTAACATACAGATGTATATCACTATAGTCACTGAATACAGAAAAATACATTGTAAGCTATATTTTAAGCAGTTTCCTATAATCAGGTCAATGAAACAGTCACATTTAAGGGATAATTTGGATAGTTTGAATTTTATTTCTTTATACTTAAATCAGCAATTTTTTTTCCATAGAAAATAGCTTGGTTTTAACAGAACTAAGTTATTGTTCCGATTTATTTAAATATTTACAAATATTTTGTTATGTAGTCATTCTTCAGATGGATATCTACCATGTCTAGAAAATCATATATTTTAATAAACAAAGGAACATTTTTGAAAAAAATAATGGTTTCTATATTAGTTAATGTGTCAGTAATATTAATAACGTATTAAGCTGCCTTGATTTAGCCTCAGACATTTTTCTCACAGCTACTTATTAAATATCAGAAAGAAAGAAAAAGATGGCATAATAACGTTATGATTTAAATAATAAAACAGAATGTTTTCCAGTTAATGTTACCCTTGTGGTACACTGAGGGTTCAGTGACCTCAAAAACTGATTAGCAATCAAGTTAACCATGTGGCATTATAGATAAAACCACTTCACATAGTGATTAGAGTCACACATTTCTCTAAACCCTGGCTTCAGGGGTGAAATCCAGAAGGTTCTGACAGGTTCTTGAGAACCGGCAGCGTAAATTTTGAGGAGTTTGAAGAACCAGAAAATACATCTCTGGCTGGCCCCAGAGTGGGATGAGAATGGAGATTTTGCAATATTGTTCCCCCTGGAGTGTGGTAGGAATGGAGATTTTGCAGTATCCTTCCCCTGTAGTGGGGAATTTTGCAGTATCCTTCCCCTGCCACACCCACCAAATCATGCCCATCAAGCCACACCATGCCCACCAAGCCACGCCCACAAAACCGGTCGTAAAAAAGTTTGAATTTCATCACTGCCCGGCTTGCTATCTGTATCACAATAACTGGATTCACAAAAAACACTAAGACCTACAACATGCTTTTCCAGGTGCAATGGCTGGTTTCTGCAGATAGTTAAAACCAAACAAACCATATTCTGCCATTGTGTCACTTGTGAACAAAGCTATTACATTTTATCAATACATCTATATCCTATTCAGTCTGACCATATTTTTGCCTGCCATTGTAGATCCTAATCTTTTAAAATCTCATGTTTACATCACAAGATTTTGCCTAGGTAACCAAGTTTTGCTTAGGTAATAAAAGAAATTCTGGTTAGCCTACACCCTACCCAGTGTCCCACTTGTGGAAAAAATTGTGTTGATTGTTTTTTTTTTTATGAACACTTGCTTTCATCTATCCCCACAATAAAGGAGGCCAAGGGTAAAGCAGTGTGTGGCTCATAGAAATAGTTTGTTATTATTGTTGAGAAATAAATGGCATAGAAACCCCTAGAGTTGTATGTTTAATCCCTACAACTTTGATTGACCCTCAATGACCCTCACTTTGTCAAGGACCTAGGTGTACTTATCTCTGTCGACCTATGCTCCAAAGTTCATTGTAACAGCGTTGCTTAAAAAAGCATTAAAAGTTGTAAATTTAATTTTGCAAAGCTTTTTTTCTGGAAACGTATTGCTAATTAGAGTTTATAAAACTTATGCTAGACCAATCTATGTTCCAACCTATGGACAACAGTTACCTACTTGCTAAATGCAATGGGGTAAACCTGCTCCATTGCTGGATCATTTGCACTTAAATTCTGGGAGCTGAATCCCTGCTGTTGAACTGATATGTATCCTTAAAGAAGAAGCAGAGGGCAGCAATAGATGAACAAATGAACAGTTTTTACAATTCCGATCTCAGTGAAAACTCTAGCTGAGGGCATAAAACTTCATACAATCTGACTGACATTCATTTTCTCCCATTTTCTCCGGTATCCCGGAACATGATGGGTCAGAAGGCCAAATATAACAGTCCAGATGTTATACATTACTTAGGAAAATGTAAGCTTGTCTTTCTTTAAGTGAACAGTACAAGGTAAAATATAGATGGATGGATACCAGCTTCTCACAAACACCAGTAAATACAGGAGGTGACTTCAAGGCCAGAATAGAATCTAATTATATTCTCTTTACCTAAAATGCCAATAGCTTCTCCCTGGTAAAGTATTTGTTTCCCTTTGTAACACACCAGTCTAAATATACATATGGTAATTTTGCTGAGCTTTCCTTGGGTCACAACTTTACTAATTTAGATCTAAGTAGTCTAAAAGGGCAATCAGGGAACTACCCAGGAGAATGTTAAATTTTGTACATTAACTTGAGATATATTCATGGATAATCTTTCCAGCAATCTTAGAGAAAGATATTAGATTATTTTGCATACAATGGTAAAGAAAACCCATCTTTAGCAGATTAAGCCACAATCAATTGTTTATGAGAAACTGATACAGGTTCATCAACACTATAGCATATACAAACATGTCACCACATTCTCTTTTTCTTAGGGATGAGTCCAAAGTCATCCAACTGGCTTCATGACTAAAATAGGACTAGAATTTACAGCTTTCTAGTTTCTAGCCCACTGCTTTGCTGGGAGTCAAGACTGATTTGAAGGCATAAAAAATGGAAGGGAAGGGAAATATAATGGTTGCATTTATTCTGAGTATTCAGAATATTTCCTGTATATTGAATTCACAAAGCTCTTAAAAGGATGTAGCAGGCCAATGGACAGTGATACTACTGAGGTACTATTTATTCTTTCTTTTAAATGGATTAATATTTTTGGGTTTTGTTAATTTGGTTTTTATGATTTGTGAAGGATTTTGATAATTGCTGAGGGTTTGTTGTACTGTTCTAAATAAATGGATTCTCTCTGGATTGGACTAGTCTACAACTTGATAAAATAAATAAAAAGTTCCATATTCTGGGTAAATTATTGATAGTATTAAGCTATGCTTTCACATATTGGTCTATGGCTGTAATATAGTTCTCTCTGTCCATCCATCCATCAATCAATCTTGCTTTTGTCTGCCAGGAACAGGATCAGCTGTTATGTTAGCTTGGAAATCTCTTGAGCCACTTCCACTTGTCATGAAAGCCTATTAGAATTATTGAGAAAAGTGATAGTTGCATCATTGTTGCTAGTTCACCTAAGCCATTAAGTCTGGTTGAAAAATTAGAATACTCCAAAAGGTTACTGAACCATATTATAATTACCAAAATTAATGTTCCCTAATTACATATTGCATAAGAGGAAGGAAAATAAGGAATCATTTTTAAAGAACTTTGCATAATTTTCACTGCTCTGGTTATCCAAGCAGGAAATACATTAATTTTAATATACTGTAATTAACAATTTTACATTAAAGGAGTGCAGCCTATTACTGATATGTGCTACAGCCTCTTAGGGCTTTAGTCAGTTGGATACATTGCATGGGAAAATTATGGCTTTCTTGATTTGCTGGGGAATCTCAACTCAATATTAATCAGTACATGAGATCTAAACTTATTCAGATAAATGGTTTTCTTAAATAAAAACATTAGAAGTTCCTGTTCCTATGGCTTGATTTAAAATTTATTTATATAGGTAGTAGGGTTTGATTTTGGAATCAAACATAGGTGCAAAGGCAGAAGCTGATACTATTGGAATTGGATCATGTAAATGAAATTATAGATTCTTAATTAATAGATATCAGCTAGTTCAGTATGCCACCACTGAAAGCATGAATTCAGAGATGTTTCCTAGCACTTTTGTAAGTCTTCATTATCCCAATATACAAATAAAAATTGTTCTGTCTTGTTTAAAATGTACTGGGTGGCAGCAATTTAATCTTACATATGTTGTAATAATTGTCAGGGTTGTAGCCTTTTGCATTGTCTAAGATTTTCCTGTAATATATTTTTCCCTCTAGCTATATCAACTGTTAACCCTACTTCTTTTTTTACTTCTTTTCTTCATCCCACCTTCCACCACTCTGAATTAACTGACTAACCATCTCTCATTCATTTAATAAGAGGTGTCAAACTTCAGGCCTGTGGGCCGGATGTGTCACGCACTGGCCACATCCACCCCCATTTTAGCGAAGCGGGAAAAAAGTCACGATACGTCATGTGACGACAACATGTCACGAGTTTGACACTCCTGATTTAGTAGTTTTGTTGAAATGAGTTCCTAATTTCTGGTTCTGGCTATGCTTATTCTGGCTATGCTTATTCTGGCTATGTACTCTGGCTATGTTCTCAAGAGTCACAATTCTAAATATATAACCTGGAATGTCCGCCTGTGATGATAAATGACAGGAGATTTGGAAATTACTGTGAAAAAAAAGTTTTTCCCAGCATGAAGAGATGTGCCTGAGCTAGAGGGTGTTGTGTAAACTCTACTTAATCTAACTTTCCCCTACATTATTATCATCTCAGAACTACACTTTTAAATAAAAATGTCACTTGCTGTAATTATCCCATTGGACTACTTCAATTATTTCATCACTCAATATAAGTATATGTGGAGAGACTAGCATATTAAACAGGTACGGTACACTGTCTACCTAGTAGTTAATGAATCGGTGAATTTTTAATAAGAAAGCACTGGCTGGCTTTGCTTGGTACATACCTCAGAATTTTCTCTCTGGTGTAATTTGATGAGGTTAATTCTACACAAACTATACCAAGACAATAAAAGATGGAGCTTTTACTACAGATGTATGTATATGTAGAAATCATCAGAGTGAAAGACTGTAAGTAAGAGTGAATAAAATGGAACTGTAATAAAGAGCCTCCTGGTGTCACTTTTATCATTAAAAGTCTTGGATTAATATTAAAAGCACAGCTGAGGTACCTGTGGTTTGAAGTGCTTGAGAGACTGCCTTAATTGCCTCAATCTGTTGTTCCTCTCCAATGTATTTGGAAAGGTTCAGCAAGGCATGTGCTTTTGCTGATGAGCTGCTCTGCATCTTGTAAAGCAGACATGTTTTGGCTTGTGTGTCAGATGTTGCTATTGCTAAAACTTAAATGTTTGAGAAAAGGAAATGAAAGGATGAAGGCTGCATAGTAATGAAGAGAGAAGCCCAAGTACAGTAATTTCTGAAATAAGAGCATGGGGAGTATTGTAGATCTTAAGATTCTTCCTATCTTACCATCTTTATTAAAAAAAAACTAGAAATAGAATGTTTAGGATTAGAATTGTCTTGTCAAACATGCAGAACCCCTAACAACTACCAGCCTGTTCTAATTGCCCTCCACCCACCCCCGCTTTGCTGGACTCCTTCAAAATTAATAAGCTTGGTTTTAATCATATCAACGAATTAGATGTCTTGGAACCACAAGTCAATGTTTTGTTCAGTCTTAACATACAACTTGAAACATTCTGTCCCTTAATATATTTTTAAAAAATCTTTGGCATTCTATCTAATAGAGTCTCAAGCTAAATAAACACAACTCTTGGATATGGGTAAAAGTTCAAGAGTGGAACTACCATTAGCTACCTCCTCTACGTGGATAATATGAAGTTGTATGCTAAGAGTGAACAAGACATTAACTTGCTAATCCAAGACACAGATTTACAGTGAGGACATTGGGATGTCATTCATACGAGAGAGGTATGGCTGGATAGTAGTCAAGAGAGGGAAAGTAGTTAAAACTGATGGAGTGGAAACTACCAAAGGGCCAGAAAGCAGACATGTAAACTTGGTATCCCACAGAGAACCATGAGAAGGAGGTAAAAAAAGACAGTAACATCCAAATACCACGAAAGGATCAGACATGTCCTGAAGAGAAATTCAGTGGGAAGAACCAGATCCATGCTTTCAACATGTATGCCCTGCCAGTCATCAGTTACCCAGTCACCCAGCAGGGCATGAGACTGGAGTTGTTAAATAAGAGTAGGAAACAATGGAATCCTGAAACAACCCACAAAAAAGGGGGCTTGGATTTAATCTCTCAATCCCCTACCAACCCAGACTGGACTTGGCCTCAGAGAAAGAAGAACCACCATGTAACACTGTGTTATTTGATCTGGTCACCCCAGTCTAGAATGATGATATGGAAGCCATGGGCACACAAAGCATCTTGTGTTCTCTCTTCCTAAAATGCTTTTATGTAGTCCTCACCAGTTAGCAATCTTATTGCAGGGATTAGTTCTTGATTCTAATTTCTAATTTTAGCTTTCTATACTGTATTAAAATTCAGGTAATCATTATAAGGGGTTTTTTTTGTAAGAGAGATAGGCAAAAGTGTGTAATAAAAGCCAACGTACTACTTACAAATAAATTATCTTGCTTCATTAGAAGAATCTTGTTAACTTTTGACATTTGAGCAGTTGTTCAGTGCAAGCTTCAGCTTTTCTTATGACATTTTAAACCTTTGATCAGTGAAGAGGTCTGAAGCTTCAGAACACATATAATAATGTTCAATAAAGTATTCCAAACATTTTCCAGCAAGTAATTATATAGTTTTAAACTCCAGCAGCTAAATGATGAGGTGTTTCCAGGGCCATGCTTGTAATCATGTGCCAGAACATTCTTTGATAATCACACATTACCAGCATGAGAGCAGAATTTCACATCAGAATTTCACACGAAAATATGGCAACAAAGAAAAATAACATAAATAAATTCTGCTCAAACTATGAACAAATTACTGATTGAAGCAGCTACTTCGTTTCCTTCTGCAAACGGGGTCTTCCAGTGGCTGTAAAAAGGTAAAGATTTCCCTGTCAGTCATATCCAACTCTAGGTCAAGGTGCTTATTTCTGTTTCTTGGCCAAGCCAGTGTTGTCTGAAGACAATTTCCATGGTCATATGGCCAGCATGGCTATATGCCAAAGAAACACAATTTGCTGCTAGCATCCCATTGAAGTGGTACCTATTAATGTACTTGTATTTGCATGCTTTTGAATGGTGCCAGATACTTCCTTGTTAGCAGGAATGTTCATGTAAGAAATTGTTTTTTATAATCATCAATTCATTAGGGGAAGATGTTTGGATTACTGAAATGTTCTCTACACTGGGCTGCCCTTGAAGATTATCTGAAAATTCAACTGGTCAAGAATGCAGCAGACATCGTAATAATTTTGGTTGTCCCGAAGAATGTTTTATTTGCTTTGTTTGATTTGGACCAGTGGTAATGATATTCTGGAATACACTGAAATTGTTATGATTAAATGTTTCCTTATGCTCAGTGAATAGTTCCTACTGAACTTTTTATTTCATTTCAGAAAAGAAAATGGATACATAATAGTTCACTTAGCTTATTTGTGGCTTTTTTCCCCCTTTCAAGTCAAAGAGAGAGAGAGAGAGACAGAGAGAGAGAGAGAGAGAAAGAAAAGTCAATACAGTTTAGATAAATGATCAAGTGTGCTGATATGGACATCAGCTGCTCCATTTCAATCTAAGCCATTCCTCAGGCAATCTGTACCTGCCCATATCCCTCGAGACCATTATCACCTGAGAGGTTATAGCATTACTTCCATGCTCATGTCAGGATTACTTTTTTCTATCTCTTCTTTTTAAACTCTTGTCTGACTTTCAAATAACCTTAAACATGGTTTCACTTCATCAAAGACATAAAAAAACAACTTTCTCAGCAGCAGAGATAGAGGATTATCTTGTGCTCTGGGCAGACGTGGTTCAAAATTGATATGCAGAACATTGTTTTGATCTGCATGGGAGATTTATAAAATTAGCTTTGATTTGAGGTGGGGGATAAGGTAATTAATATACAATGTCTAACCTAAGGCTGCTGTAGATTAACATATTTATTTTTGAATTTGAGTTTTATTTTTCTTCAAACATCAAGACTCCAAGATTCACCCCTCCCCCAAAGAACAAAATAAATAGATACATGCATTTCCAACAATTTTTTAAATTATAGAGTTTGTTCTTAATCCTTGATATCCTACCATTGTTCATAGTATTGGTTTGCAAATTACATCTCAGTGGAATTTCTATAGAAATAAAGAATGCCCAATGTTTATCAAAACATATGCTTCGTTTTCATAAACATCAAGCAATATTTTGACACCTCCTCCTCCAAAAGGCCAATATATTGATATCAACACTAGGAATCAAAAAATTGGCATAATCCAAAAAAATTGGCTTGTTATAGAAGATGCAAGACAATTTCCTAAAATAACTATTAAACTACTTTGAGTACAAGCTATCAATCTGCTTTTGGTAAGGATTTTTTTTTTTTTTTTGGTAGCATTCAATTGAAATCCATCTTCCTGTAACTTAAATCCATCATTTTGTATTCTGGAAAAGAGGCCCTGACCTTCTGTGTGATACGCTTTCAGATCTTTGAAGAATACTATTCTACTTAGCTCCCTTTCGTCCAACATTTCTGAAGGCTAAACTTAGTCAGCACCTTCAGTCTCTATTCACAGGACGACATATCTAATCCCTTTATTATCTTTGTGCCCTTTTTCAAACCTTTCCCAATGTCTCTTTAGAGTGCTGTATCTAAACATGAACCAAATGCTAAAATGGCTAGTTTGGCCTTGAACAGTGCAGCGTGAGATAGAAATACTACTCAACTTTCTTTGATTTATTTAGGAGCGACAGTATGGGCTTTCTGATGCACTTGCATTTGTTTTTTTACAATCACATCAAATGACTTATATTTAGTTTTCAATTAACTATTCTATCATAACTTTTTTCACACGTAATCAAGCCAGGAATCAGCCATTCTATATCTACACATTTCATTTATATTTCTTTGCATTTGTTTTTGTTAAATTTCTCTGCTACTGTTTTGAATATTATTTGTGACTTTTGCAATATTAGCTAACCCACCTATTTTGTGGTATGTGCATTTTGATAACCATTCCTTCCAACTCTCTATCCAATTTATTTCTAAAAATGTTGACACTAAACTCTGTAGCACCCCACTTCTTTCTGATGAAGAGTGATTAAAGTGAGCTTTTTAAATATAATTATCAAGTCATTTATTTTCCACATAAATAATTGTACCATTCATTGCACACACTTAACTAGTTTGCTAATCAGACTATCATAAGATACTTTGTCAAATACACTCCTGAAATTGTGATATATTACATTTACATCAGGCCCATAATCCTGTAAGGAAGTATTCAATTAAAAATGAGATTATATTAGTTAAGCAAGATTTGTTTTTTTACAAATGCATGTTATTTGTAGAATGCATAATAAATAATCCCACTAGTATCACTGGTAATTACTACTATATGAGTTAAGTAATTGTTTAAATGTCATTAAAAATCCTCAATATTTTGCGATTTCCCCATCAAATATTTGAAAATTGACCAGGTTATAGGTGCCATTATTCATATTTAGCCTTGCCCTTCCCCACTGGGAAAGACTCTATGTTACCTCTAAGGCTTTTGCTTCTCATGACAGCAGTTTGTATTGGGGTAAAGCTGAACAGGATTTGAACAGCTGCCAGGTCCTAAAATGTGCTGAGTTAAAATAATTGCTTGCCTTTGATTTTCTACCAAGTCTGAAATCCATCAGTTCATCAGTTCCTAAGAAATATGTACATATCTATCACGGCATTTAATTTAGGTTAATGAATCTGTGACGATTTTTGTACTCTGCAAAATGTGATATTAAAAGAGCCTTTATTTCTCACATAAAATGGTAAACTAATCAGTTGGCATTAAAAACAATCTTCTTAATATAACAAGAATTTTCTCAATGGATCACCTTCATATAATTAAAGAGAATAAAGGTAAAATAACCTTTATTCTTCCCTAAATAACCATAGTATTGATACTAGACATAGTTAAACAATTAGAAAAAAACAGGAGCATGCTGGCTCACATTGTTTGGATGCTCGGCTGGAGATTAGCAAGCCCTTGTTTGAGACTCAAATGCTGCTACGTAGCAGGGTGATCTCTATCATTTGCTCCAGCTCATTGATGAGAATAGGAATGGAGACCCCACAGGTGTCTCCTAGGACAACGATAAAGTCACCACTTAATCCCTTCAACCTAGAACTGCCTTCAAAGGTGCTTCTGACATGAATGTGATGGGATCAGAAAAACCAATTCATACAGCCATACATTAATTATTTTCTGCTGTTTGTTTGATTATTTAAAGGACTTAAATGACTCCCATTTTAAGACATAACTCGGCACAGGTCAGAACAATAAAAACCAAAACCTGGCAACGCAGCCACGTTTTTCCAATGCATCCAGGAAAACCATCCCCAGGCTCTAACAGGCAAGAAATATCTTGGCATTTTCAGTGATAATTATATTTGCTATAAGCTACAAAATGGGATGACATGAAGTTAACAGTTCGCACACTGAAGTCTGTGTATATTACAATCCACCCTGGATCAACTACAGGTAGATTTTCATATTTAATTAAACACTTACCTTTGACAATGTTGAAGATTTAATGTACACTGCTTTCTCTTCAACATCCCCAAGTTTATGATCCTACCCACTACACTTATAGATCAATAAATACTCTCCAGATATGTGGCGACTAATGCTTGCTAGCATTCTCAACATATCTGGTAAGCACAAAGTTTGATGGATTCTTGTAGTAGATCATTTGTTTGGCAATTATCCACACAAAAAGTGTTGCAGACAGCGGCATGTACGCAGCCCTCCACTGCTCATAAATGGTTTTGAGTTGATGCCATCAACTCAAATGTGAAGACGCTTAGCAAGTTGCTGAGGGTATCTAAATATTAAACATGTTTTAGTACTAAATATTTCACTAGCTGTTAATATTAAATATTTAAAGTATTTTCTACCATAGCTGTTGAATACTATGTTTTAACTATTTAAGTTATGGTTTTTCTGGTATATATTATGAATAGGTGGTAAAAACAGTAAGAACAAAATAATAGTTTGTCAGGATTTTCCATTCTGCTTCATGTAAAAGTATTTAATAAGTTAAGGAATGAAAGGCATCTTTCAGAATAGGCTGTACATGAAGTGTATCTTAAATCTAGACTAACATTTTGGAAAATGAGTTATAAATTAGTAATTTATGTAGGTACTTTTCAACATCCAGTGAAATCTGCTTCTTTAAAGAATAGTCTTTCATCAATTTGAGATTGTTCTAGTTTGGGCTAATGTTTACATTTCACATTTTGGTTCAATTAACTATTAGTAGACAATACTGAGGGTTATGGAATTAGTTACAGCAATTATTCCAAAACATATTCCTGTCAATGCTTTCTGGGCTCCTTCTGATATTTCTGATTGTGCAACAGAGTAAAAATGTCAAACTCTAAAATTCAATGAAATGCCGCTTATATCATTAGTCAACAATTTTTCCTGATACTACCGCATATGACATATTTTACCATATGTTGTGACACTGTAAACTGTTTTAGGTTTGCTAAAAGGAAAGGGAAGAAGCAAAAGACAAATTAGATTGAAAATGCAGCATACTTGTTGATAGCATGAGTTACAAGTAGATAAAATCTTAAGCAAGATTATGTCACACAGGCACAATTTTCAGGGTTTTTTTTTTAGCAAGATTTATTGAAAAATTTAAAAATGGAGTTGCAAAAATGTTGGAAACTAATTTATTTTCCATCTAAAGCTACTATATCCCAAGGCTCTACAGCAGACCTGTATTTCCTTTCTAATTGGCTTTCTGTGAACAGCAAACTGCTGGGTCTTTTCACTGATAATCAAGGAGTTTAGAGTGCTTATTTAGACAAATGGTTTTCTGAAACTACATTGCTCTGGAAACTGGTAATTGTTGTGGTGAGAATGGAAGTGCAGAAGTAACAATCTCACTTCACCCCCAACAACCCTTGATGGGATGGAAAGAGGAAATAGATGTGTTCACTTATCAGTATTATATTCTGCATGTGATTCTTAGAATTTGCTATTTCAATACTTCATAAATGTGTGCATTTATTTATAAAATTACAGTCTTCCTGTTTTTCAGCTTTTCTTATTGTTGCTCAGTTGTGGAATGTCAGCTTGAAACTACTAAAGAAAGATTTTTTTTTCATTCTGCAGAGGAAAAGAATGGCATGTCTGACATCAATAATTAGTTATGACAAGCTATTTGAAAAATATGTATTAACTCAATAACAATACATTTTTAAATTCACACAATTTAACAGGGAGAGAAGCGGTTCAGCTAATAGTATTCAGAGAGAAAATAGGGCAGTGGGATGAGGGTGCCAATCCAAGCACAAAGTGTATCTGAAGATAATAGAAGTTTGTTTATTCTGAAAATTATATGATATCAAAATTTTTATTTTTATGGACTATTGCCTACATAAAAAGTGAAGGTCTTTTCTCTTTTCCTGAGTCTTCAATAGAGGGTTTTGTTTTGTTTTGTTTTCATTAGGTTAATGTTTCACAACCTTGGCAAATGTAAGTTGTGTGGACTTCAACTTCCAGAACTGGCTGGGAAATTCTGAGAGTTGAAGTCCACACATCTTAAAGATGCCAAGGTTGAGAAACACTGCATTAGAAGGATAATACAATTAGATTGTTCTGTGTCTTAAAGACTGCCATTTATATTATGACAACAATGATGCCTCTATCAGTAACAGGGATACTATGTAATAGTTAGACACAAGGGAATGCTACAGGTTTGTCACAGATTTGTCACAGAATGATGGTACTAAACTAAAAAGTAGACCAGGAATCCAAAGTCTAGGATCCACAAACCAGCCCTGATTTGGCAAAAACTATTCAACATTTTTAGCTTTTTCCTTACCAAGGCAACAACAACAATAACAGCTTAATGTTACCCTTCGATACCTGTATTTCTACTCTGTCAAGGAAATATGGCAGATTCAAATTCTGTGGTTACAAAGGATGCAGAGAGATGGATGGGATTTAAATTCAAAGAGCTCAGTGCAATAGATGTAAATAAATCTATTAATGTTCATAATAAATCAAATAAGTTGAATACCCAAAAGATTTTTAAATAGAAATGTTAATCTGTTAAACAGATTAACATATTACTCTTTATCCAAACTATATATTGTGGTTATACACTATAAACAAGAAACTGTATTACTAATACAGATTTTCTCAACAGTAATCAAATATCAAAAAGACCAATAAAAGTCTTTGTTTTTGATTGCCTTAGGCAATCGTTCTCAAGGTTCTAACTCCAGAGATGCTTCACTAAATTTATGTTCACAAAATCATGTTTACTCAATTAGACCAATGATCTCTGTGTTTACAACAAACACTAATTTCCTCTAATCACATGAGTTGGATCTGTAGAAAACACCAAATTACATGTGATTGTCAGTTTCTGTTCAATATATCATGCAGACGTAACCTAGGTATGCCCCTAACAAGTAGGATTGCTTGAGAATACTATGAATAATTAACAATTTAGATCCAACACCTGCTATTTCAGATTCTGTTGAACTGTCTTTTAACTACTATATGTGCCATACTTTTATTTGTGCAGAATGTCAACATCTGAAAATGATTGTAACATTTCACTGCCTTCACTGATAATTGTTTTGGTTAAAGCAGTGCTTAAAAAAATCTCCAGCAATTCTTAGGATACAAATCAGAAACTAAAGTTGACTCCAAAACCCCTCCTGCCACATTGCCAATAAGCTGGCTGGTGGTTTGTTTGTTTGTTTTCAAGATTTTATATTACATATACCTCTCAGAGGTTTAGAAACCTCTGAGAGATATAGAAAAATGAAAGTCCATATACAGTAGTTAAGTGTCATAATCCAGTACAGAGTAAAACACTCCCTTTCCCAATAGAAAGAAACATATCAAAGTAGCAACCCAATCTCCCTATATCCCCTCTCTATGCTGTTTAACATTTTCATAAAGTTTCTGGAAGAGGTTTTCTTCCAATTTGGATGTTGATGGTACCCAATGACACTCAGCTTCTCCAGAATGCACTGGGGATGCCACCAAAGCCCTTCCTCTGGCTATTGTGAATCAAATATACACAAATGAAATCTTCAAAGATGAAATTCTTGTTTCTGGATATGTTTTCCTAAACTTCAGCAACTGCTCCTGCCCACAACTGGCAAATAATTCCATGAAAAAAAACCCATGCATGCTCTGAATCACATTTGCCCTTCAATGATTTGACAGATCATTGCACAGTTCTGTCCTCTGTTGTAGAAGCTCTGATTAACATTCAACACGGCAGTTTAAGACCAGATTGTAATTTTACAACTGTTGTTTGTAGATAGGCATATGTGAGGGCTGACAATTTTTATATAGCTAAGCTACCTAGCCCTGATGGATATGAATAAGCACTATATTATTTCATGGAATCTCAGGACGATTTTATCAGATAATTGAATATATCTTTTCTAGACTTGTGGTATTTTTTTAAAAAAAATGAATACTGTTGTGTGTTTGGTAGGTGTTAAAAATAAACAGTTATACAAATTAGGTAACTGTGGTTAAAGATAAAAAATAATGTTGGAAACTATTTAAAAATCTTCATGTTCCCATTTATTTAAATGCAATCAATTTAAATCCTTAATTTAAAAGCATTCTGGAAAGTCCCAATAGTTATTCCCTGGGAAGGTGGAATAAGTAATGCACAGTCATGTATACAAAATTGTTATAAAATTATACCCTTAATTTATCTGAAGTCTATTGCTGTTCCTATAATATTGTACTTGAAATTTTTCCAAGGAAATTAATGTGCAGTTGACTGTGAGTTATTTGATTAGTTTATGTCGGCCAAACAAATTACGAAGCTCAAATTAAACAAACACCATTGTACAAGTTAGCCAGCGTTTGGGAAACAAAGCATTAAGCAGAGATATTGGCTTGGTCATATACCAAAAACAGGATGAATTATTGTGCTTCAAACCTTAAAAAAAAATAAGACTATTTTTAAAATATATATATAATGAAGTAGGCAGATACATAACCTCCCCCCCGCCCCAATATAATACTTTTTGTGGGAATGTTGTCTTTAATCAGGCCTGGGGTTAATACATTAATATCTATTATGTGGATTTCCAGAAAAAAACGGCAGACTAAAAATGGCATTGCTGCAAAAAGCAGAGCTGACCACCATGGTGGAATGAAGAGCTAGTGACTAGACTGGTTCTTCAATAATTCCTCTGCAGACAAGGAGAGGACTTGAGATCACCCACAAGACTCCAGACATCTGCTTCTCACAAGGAGATTGAAAGAAAGCAACCTCCTTGTGAGGCAGGCAGGTTTAGAGCTCTGAGAAATAAGGGAATACCCATCTTGTTCAAACTTTGATTAGAAAGGATACTAAACGGATACTACCCCTTTTTCTAATCACTTCTGGAAATTGCTTTTTAACTGCCTTTCAGTTATTAGGAACTATTGGATTGATATGTTTTACATCACTGAGTTTCCTTCAATTTGTAATGAAAGAAGGTTTAACTATGAACCTTATAAGGTCTTTAAGTTTTAAGAACTTAAAAAAAATTTTTTTTTTGGAATAAACAGTAAAAAGTAATTAAAACTTAGATTTTAAAAACTTACAAATACTAAGGGTGCAGATATATTTAAGATTTTGGTATTAATTATTAAAAAACCTTCCCATGAGAAGAAAATTATTTTCTATTTCTTATTTTACTTTTCTCTATTTTTCCTTTCTGCACCTTTTCTTTTTATGTTTTTTGTTTGTGTTATTTTTATTGTTGTAATTGAAATATTTAATAAAGCTATTATTAAAAAGGGAAAAAATATGCTATGTGTGATGACATAACTATAGTAACAGAGTAGTAGCTCAAACTTTGGAAAAAAACAGATACTTCATCAACCCAAAAGCACTGTTGTTTTTGTAAGTATTGCTAATGTAAAAGGGAAACAAAAATTGTCAGACAGAAATGAAACCTGGAAAAATTCTTCATGATATTAGTATCTAAAAAAAAATATTCTGTAAATAAAAGGATGAAGAAAATGAAGAAAAATTCTTCCTGGTATTAATATATATATCTATATATATAAAAAGATTCTGTAAATAAATGGATGAAGAAAATGAATGCATGGTAGAAGATTTTCAAGCTGTGTATATATTTTTCTCAAGTAAAAGGAATCTGCCAATTAATGTATAACCATGAAGAAGAACAAGGTCATGCCAAATTCAGTGCAGCTTATAAAGATTCCATTTCACAAAAGATTTTGCAATTATTTCTTGATAAATGAGACCATCTATATTTTAACACAGCATTTATTCTACAACAGATTTCCAGATCTTGCAGATTTGAATTCCCAGAATTCCCAGCCAACATGTCAGCTAGGTGAAGATTACAGGAGTATCAAAAGTATATGGTGGGTACCAATTAGGACAAGTGTTGGTGGGTAGCTTTTGGGAGACTGAGCCACATGTATAATTTTTTGGCAGGTTAAGGACTACAGATTAAAATGGATAAAGAGAAGAGAAGGAAGAACTGTCATGCATGTGGATTTTGTAAGATTTTTTTCCTGAGGCATTTGATTTTTTTCTTTTTTAGGAATTGTGTTGAACTTATTTTATGATAAACATTCATTAGGTGGCGAAGTGGTTAGAGTGCAGTACTGCAGTCTACTTCTGCTGACTGCCGTCTGCCTGCAATTTGGCAGTTCAAATGTCACCAGGCTCAGGGTTGCCTCAACCTTCCATCCAAAAGAGGACCCAGATTGTTGGGGGCAATATGCTGACTCTGTAAACCGCTTAGAGAGGGCTGTAAAGCACTGTAAAGCGATATATAAGTCTAAGTGCTATTGCTATTATGAATCTCCCATCAAATCATCAAAATATGACAAGAATCAGTCTACCAATTTTTGACCATTATGATCACAGAGACTTTAGAAGTAAAAACAAAGCAACAACAGATTCAGAAACTGCTTGCAACATTGGAGTTTCAGGTTCTTCATTGGAGGTTAAGAAAAGGATTTCATAAAACATATCAAATCCTGGGAAATTAGTTTATAATAAGAGCCATACAAATGTACTATATTAAACTGTCTCAATTTCATCAGCAAGAAACATTAAGCATAAAATTATTTCAAATCACATATCTTCATCAACCTGAAATATTCATATACAAAACCTTAATTTATCGTACGCAGATCCTTCTCATGTTCTATGTATGCCCCTTTTTGTAATGAGACTTACTTTCACTCTAAGTGAATAGAGAGATCCATTGTGTGGAAGGCGGCAGAATTTTAATGAACTGCAAAATATAGCTAATTATGAGGGGGAAAAGCATCTTCTGCACTTTCTCATGCAAATTAGACACATTAATTGGTGTTCAGAGACTCCTTTAAAAAAAAAAAGAGAGAGAAAACCTTAAAGGGAAAAAGAGGAGGGAGGGAATGACAATTTGCTCTCTTGTCCATATAAAGTAAATGAAGATAAATTGAAAAAGAAAATGTTAATAGGCTAGACAATCACCGCTAGAACTCTAGAAATTTATTAGGTTTTTAAAAACCATTTATTTCCCAACATTCTCATGTTGAGCTTTTACCAAATAAGTCCTATAATCAAAGCACCTCATTCACAGCATTATGATTTTTTCCCAGTTTATAAGGTTAATATTGGAAGTTTCAACTTCATCTAGATAGTTCACCATGGCATAATAGACATGTTCTAGTAGACTGTAATATCCTTTGGCTCTATTTTATAGATTTTAAAATATAAATACATTTAGAAACTTTTTTCTTCTAGTTCCAGATATCATCTAAAATTGGCCCTTAGTGAAGTGGATATAGAAATATTTTAGACTCCCCTGTAGGTTGGGAAGATGGAATATATGTAGATGTCCAGTATAACATTTGTTCCATTTTTGCAGCAAAAAACTAGGGTGGCTTATAGGCCTCTTTTTATTCTGCAGAATAACTCAATTTCAGGAATGTTAGAAGCAAATCCAGGCAATAGCTAAATTGGGTAATATAAATGCAACATTGTTCTTTTGTGATTGATTAGCTTAACCTAATAGCCATTTTGTGAACAGTCAAGTCCCCTGAAAACAGCCATCTTGTGAGAATTCTCACAATAAAGTCTTAAGTTTCTAAATTTATCTATCTTAAGTTTTACAGAATTTTATGTTTCTCTTGCTTCTGAGGAATGCTTCTGAGGAATGCTATAATCAATACAATGTGGGTAGCCATGGCTTAGTAATCCCTTAGAGGAACATTCCTTATGCCATATGTTTTAGAAAAGGGTTTATAAAATACTATGAAAACCAAGTGCGAGATCAGTATAAAATCTTGGGCATCCCAGATGCTCTTCTGATTAACTAATTCATTAATTAATCCTCGCAGCATCCCCCGTAAGGCATATACTGGAAGCAAAGTTCATATTTTAGAGAACAGGGACAGGGAACTGTTTCAGTGCAATAAATCCCAGTTTTTAGGGGAAATGAAACCTCAACATGAAGAATGAACATAAAAGATTTAAAAAAATGATACGTGCTACATTTTTTATCAAGATAGCACAGTTCAAAGGAAATCCAACTATTGCTGATATTAACTGTATGGATGAGGGAGCAGCCTACAGATATTACACCTGGCTTTAATGAAATGCTTGGTTTAAAATGCACATTTAAAAAAAAATTCAAAAAAATCAACACAAACAGGTGGATTTTTAATGACAGATGGAAGACTAGTATAATAACAATAATAAAATAAAGAAAACTCAAAAGAAATTGGTAGGAAATAACAGAAATCTTCCTAAAATGATGCAGATGTTAAAACATAGTGAGTGCTTTTATATCAAAGAGCTTAAACAGTTTCACTGATTTTTGTAAAGCAAATTATTTACAACTGAAGTAATAATACATACAACAGAAATATATGTGCAAAGTCTTCCTTTTTATAAGATAATTTCATTTTATAGAAAAAAGACAGGATACAACAATCTTGAGTTTCATTAAAGAAAGGCATAGCTGATTATGTTAGCTTGTATACATTTGTCAACAATAGCTGTGCAAATAAAAATAATCATTTCAAGTATATTCTAAACTAAAAATGTCAAACCCTAATGATAGCTTGTTGCTTCCAAATATCTACAAATTCCACTGTAATGCTTATCAAACGTGGTACTAGAGCAGAAGAATTTCTATTTTCTTCAATAAATAGACAAATGATGCTGTTGGACTGCAAATGAGGACAAGTGAAAAATTTAAGGAGCAAACCCCTATTTCCTTTTGTAAGAAGGGAAATGAAGAAATGGTGCGTTATTATAATGCCTATCAGTTTTGTTAGGATTATGGGTTTATGCACTATTGGCAACCCATATGTAATAGCATTTAATAAAATACTGTAACCATTTTCAATGTGTACTAGTTTAATCTTCATATCTACATTTTCCACTATTTAAACTGGGATTTGGTACTTATTTATCTAATTTATATAGCTGCCCATCTCACAAGCAAGTGATTGGGCCTCAAGCATCCCAGTCCTGCAATGGACTGCAATCTTAAATTCAAGGCAAAGTTTTCTCAGCAATAATCAATCATAATGCTCAGCATGTAGAATCAGGGACAGTGGAAACAGAATCAGTCCACCAGGCTGAATCAGGCAAATTAAACTTCCCTATAAATAACTGTTACTAGGCTTAAGATGATTAGAGGAAGCACTGTGGAACAGTTTAAAATTATACAACCTCTGAAGGACATACGAATGTCAACAAGATTATCCTACAAGACAATTCATGACAAATGTAATTTTCTCAGAGTGTGCCTTCAATGAAGATAAATTATTTCAAGCTTTTTATTACAGAATCTTTTTTTGAATTTGATGAGTTCTAGAATTGGCCTAAAGTCATTGTGGCTACACATTTGAGAAAGCTAATTGATATTGATGGCTGATCGTTACTTCTCTGAAAAGCATACTACCTGCTCTAGTAGTGAAAGTTGGGTTGATAGCCAAGAACACATCTGTCTCAGGCTGCTGTGTTGGATTATAAAATCTTATCATTGCAAAGTAGTTTGGACATGTAAAGAACTCTTTAAAAGAGCAAGTCATAATCTTTTGAGATAGGAAAAAGCACAGCAGAGAATTTAAAGCCTAGTCAAATAATGCAACCGCTAATTCATGTTCTCAGATGTAGTTATTAAACACTGCATTCTTTAGGCAACTCGCACCCACATCACAGCATTTACACTCAGAGACCAACATAGCCTAAAACCTAATTCCTTTAAGGCATAGAAATATTCCACCTGGAATACTCCTTGAATCCAGACTGAACAGCTGTTGAAGCTCTGCAAGAATCTGGTGGTACAAGATGTATTAATTCTTCATGCTTTTATGAATCCTCTTATTTCTAGTTACTGAAATGGTGTTGCAAAATAACAGATCTATTTCACTAATTTGCTTTGAATAGGGTTCAGCATTTAAATTCTTAGCTCTGAAATATCAGGATGATGTCACAACACTAACTATGGGAGTTTATTTATTTAGGAGATTTATATTGCTGCCTATTCACACATGGCGACTCAAGGTGGCTTATAAGAATATAAAAGCATCATATAAAAACAATAAAGCTAATAAAAGAGAGAATCATATATAATAAAATAAAATAACCCCCATCCCCCACCCTGGCAACAACACATCATACGAGCCATTTAATGGGCTCCATTCTGCTCTGCGTTCCCCAGGCCCGCTAGCAGAACCGGGTCTTCAGCGACTTCCGTAAGAGTGTTAGAGTTGGGAGAGGCATTCTAAGTTACTTACTAAGCTATGCACGGCAGTTTGGGTCTCCATTGACTTGAAGCTTCATGCAGCAAAATGACAATTGTTCTTGCCGAAGCAAAAAGGTGACACAATTTGCCTTAACAAGGCACTTCGTGCCAACTTGCTGTCCCAAGCCAGCTCTTCTGATAAGTAGGATGGGTATCTCTTTGTACAGAACTATTTTCTGGTACCCTCAGTAGTTAACTAGAAGCACTGGAATAGGTTTTTGAGGAAGCATAGCATATAAGCAGCTCTTTGGAGTTGCAGAATGAGGCTATGAAGCAATGGGACCATTTTACTTATTGAAATAAGAGAAAGCAGCTGCTTCGTGTATTTGTTATGATGTAGAGATTTAAATGAATCACTATCAGTGACTACATGAAACTATAGTCTTATTGACTAGGGGAACAAAGGTTAGAAATTATGGTAAGAGGTACAGAAGTAGATCTAAATTATCTTACTCTATCCCATCTCTTCACAATTTCAGCGTTGCCTGTTGAAGAAGGCTTTTTCACATTTTTTCTTCATGGAACTTATTGTATTCAGGATCCTTTCTAGAAATAATGATTGCACAATTCTGAATTCTCTTAATGCTTTCTTTACTATACATTCTTCATGAACTACTATTGTTAAAATGATGGCTTCTTATATTCAAAGAAAAATAAAAAAAACAAAATACAAGTTACAGGTTTTATAAACACATACAATAATTACTCCTATCTAAAAACAAATATATTTTTAAACACTTCATAATTTCCTTAATGCTTCATTTTCAGATGTTGTGTATATCTGCCACAACTAATTACCTTGCCAATGGCAGCAATAAAAGCAACAATAAATGTACCAACTTCCAAAGTGATACTTGCTCTCACACAATTATCATTTCTATGTTGGAGATTTAAAATGTAAGAGAAAAAAACAATAAGATAATCTTTCTCAAACCTTGCCTACTAAAATAAACAATTTGTTCATTACAGATCTTTTTCTCACTAATAAACCGACATGCATGCATGCATGCATGCACATCAGGTATATTTAAGAAATATACCTGAGATTACCTGAGGAACTCTTTCCCTAACTATATTTATATATCCCACCCAGTCAGACAGGGTATGTTGTGGATCCTGTTAGTTAAAGAATTTCAACTGGTGGGATCTAGGAGCAGAGCAGTGGTGGGTTCCTCCCGGTTCGGTCCGGATCAGCCGAGCCAGTAGCGGTGACGATATGACGTCACCGAACCGGTTCTCCCCCCCGCCCTCCCACCCCCCACCCCCCCACGTTATTCTTACCTTTTATTTGGTCCCACCCCCAATCTATTGCTGCCTCCTGAGTCCTAGCTGATGACCAGAAAGAAAAAAAACTGTTTAAACTCTTGCCGGGGGGCTTCAAAGGGCCGTCCTACAGCTGATCAGTGTTAAAAGCAAACAAATGAGTCGGGTCGTAAGTGCAAGGACTGGTCGTAAGTGCGAGGACCTTCCAGAAATGACTCTGACAGCTAGCCATGCCCACCTAGTCACATGACCTCCAAGCCACACCTACAAAATAAGCCACGCCCACAGAACCGGTAGTAAAAAAATTTAGAACCCACCCCCTTGTCTGCTGTTGTCCCTGCCTTTGGAAAATCTTACCTTCAGGCCTCCCAGAAGAGTGTCAAGACCTGGCTCAGCCAATTGGCATGAAGATCTAAGAATTATACGCAACTCTGGCAATGGTTGAGACTGATCTCTCCCACCTCTTTAACTTTTAATGCCTTAATTTTTAACTTTGTACTTAATTATGCTTTTAATTTTTTTTTAACTGTGTTTTTTATATCACGGTATATTTTTCAAGTGAGATGGGGCAGTGTAGAAATTTGATAAATAAGAGACAGACAGATAGACAGACAGAAATGAAGAGATAGAGATAGAGATTAGGATTAGATTGTTTGGGGGTGAGTAGAGAGAGAAATCACCTCTCTCATCATCCTATAGAGGTTTAGAGGTTTCATTAAAATTTTATCAAAAGCAAATTCAAAGGGAAAATATTAGTGAAAATTCTTTGAAATAGGTGCGTAACAAGAGTTTCATTTCTTCAAGTGTTTAAATTACTTCCTAATTGTAAGAGACAGTGTCTCAGTCAGGAAGCAGGGGATCATCCTGGAATCATTATGTACACACAACTGGGTAAAGTATGAGCTCCCTTGAAAGCTGTTGAACTTTATCTACTGTTTCCCAAGGACAAATTGCCACTCTGAGAAGATTGCTGTGAAATAGGCATTAATCAATAAAGTAGCTGGCTTACACTCCACATGTGTGGGCCTAGTTGTTGTCCCTGACATTAATTTACTCATGGTTAAGTAGAAAAAAATGACTATGTAAGGTTAGTAGTAGACACCAAATAATTTACAGGAAAAATCAAACCAAAGATGAGGAAGTAGAAAGCCATTCCTAGACAAATGATATCCTTTTCAGTCCATATACACAAACCATGATGAATGATTGACAAGCCATTAATTTCCAAAAGAAAAAGAAAGCATTGCTTTTCAAGGAAAAACTAAATTCTTGAACTGAATGGAAAAAAGAGCCACATTTGTTACTTAAGTTTCCTCCAAAAAAGGAGGAAGAATACATGGGTTTCTGTCATTTTGTTATTGTTATAATTATTGTTGTAATTGAGACAGTACCATCATCTTACACAAAACCTTTTTAAGACGAAAAGACATAAGAGAGAATATCTAAAACTGATAATGGGGCAAGTGAATGAGAAACAAAGGCTATGAGGAATGAATAGATCATTGAGAATAAAATTTCTAAATTACAAAATGTGAGAAAAGGGTAGGCTCTAAAGAAGGATTTGAAAGAATGGAAAGCAGCTCAGTAGATGTCTATATATGATTTTCCAAATGGGATTTTTTTTTTTTTTGTAGCAAGATCCATACTTAGAACGTTATGTTATATAAGTATTCTTATAAGCTGCCCAGAACAATTAGAATAGGTGGTACATATATTTATAAATTAAACATTTAATGATATCTAAATCATTTAGCCTAACCTTAGTGGGCATAGGAAAGGGTAGGAAAGGCAAATATTCTTTGAAAATCCTTTGCAGAGAATAAGCATTTTCTGAAGAGTCATAGGGAATATAGCAAAAAGAGAGAATCATCTTATATTAGGTAAAGGGAGCTCTCTGCAATGAAGAATCTGCTGATGATAATTACCTTATTTCATTTCTAATGATATCCACTTCACCCTTCTACTGGCTACAGCTTAACTCCCTTCTCAGTTCACAAGCTTCCAAACTTTAAAAACAATTTGGAAGAACATCTGAAGATGAGAAAAGGGAAAGGAAAGACTGGTCAAACTAGCTTCCTTCTGTTCATGCAACTAATGGACGGAAGACATCACATGTTCCAATCCATATTTGTAATCCTGTATTTCATGGAAACCAGTAACTGACATGCTACTACTCAAACAAAATTGAGCCTTATTCAAGTCTGACTAACGAAAAGCATTTTGATGCAAACTTTTTAAACTTCCTATGCTAGTGAAGTAAATTTCAGTAACCATAATTCTCTTGGATATTATTTTAAATGTTAGCTATTCTGTTTCTAGCCTATAACTTCAAAATCAAATTATTTGAAATTACTGCATGTATTCAACATCAACAATACATCACTATAGACTTCTATGTCTTCTTGTTAAATCTTAATATGTAATGCAATGAAGATATGATAAACATATATTTTATTGATTAAGATCATGTTATTTTATCTGTGCTATCAGATCACCTTTAGACTATATTAATTTTGATCCTTCAGTACTCTATTTTGAAATATATTGTTAAATTGTTCTTGCAACTTTAATACAAAGTTATTTAAGGACAAGTCAATTGGAAATAGAAGAGTTAATTCTGACTAATTGCATCCATATATATTATATGTAAGACAGTTGTCATCTCTGTGATTCAGTTCTCAGTTAAACAATTACAGTTTACAATTTAATGTTCAGCAATAAAATGAATATTGCAAGATTAATTTAATGTTGACTATGGCATCAACTATAAATGTCACTCTTGAGTTCATAATTTATATTCCCCAGAAACCCTGTGGACAGTGAATGAAACAAACCATATATAAAAACTATAGTAACTTAGTTAAAGCTTGCAATAAATTGATATATTACAGTTCTGATCTTGGCCTTCCAAATTAAGACTGTGCTATAAAATTAATGAGAATCTACAGAACTAAATAAGAGCCTATCATTTCTAAAGCAAATGTCATTTAAAAATAAACGATTGTACTAGTTTTATTTATTTTTATTTATTTTATTAGATTTATGAGCCACTTTTCTTCTCCAGAAGTGACTATAGTTATAATTAAATACAAAATTTGCAATTATATTTGCAATTATATTATATTCAATTATATCCATTTTAATATTATATCAGATTTCCATGTTTTAAAGATTTCTTAATCTTGAAAGAAGATGATGCCACCAATGAGGTTTATATATTTGTTTCTACTTGAATATTACAAATACAGATTCCTAATATAAAGAGTCCAAGTGCTTTATAGCCAAGATCTAGAAAAGATCTGGAAAAATGTTAGGCCAGTTAACTTAATGTCAGTTCTGAACAAATTGATGGAAGTAGTAATCAAATTTTTTAAAAAACCATGGACACCTTGTTGAAGGAATAGCAAAACGAGTTAGCAAAAATAAACCCTGCTTCATCAAGAGATTTTTTTTACTATAAAGAAAGTGGAAGAAGAAACTTCCTCTCCCAAAACACAATGATCAGGCACGATCATTGAATTAAAGTGTTTGGAAGATAGCTAGACACACAGACAGATGATATAGACAGACAGACAGACAGACAGACGGACAGACAGATGGACGGACAGACGGACGGATAGATGGAAATGGATAGATGGAAATGGATGGATGGATGGATGGATGGATAGATAGATAGATAGATAGATAGATAGATAGATAGATAGATAGAGACAGACAGACAGACAGACAGACAGACAGACAGACAGACAGACAGACGATAGATGGCGATGCCGTGCAGTATATTTCTGAGCAGCTTATTATCGAATAAGAGTATTTGCCTTTGTTCAACCTATTCTGCTTTGTAACTAAATTGGAGTATTACTGCAATATAGTATTTGATCTGCTCAAGCACAGTTCTTGTCTTCCTATAACAACCAGTTTCAAAGAAGGAATTATTACTGCAGTGCCTTGCAGGCAACATTTATGGCAATTGATATCTGAAAAGTGGCTTATTACTACAGGTAGCTCTACTGATGGTTTTATATTAATAAAGAGATTCAATCCCTTGCTATAAACAAGCGATTTTTATCACATTTTCAAAGAGAAATTCCAACCCTAAAGGTTACCAGACTTCACGTTTAGCACTTCATTCAGGAGGAATTCCAGCAGTGATAAGACCAAAGTTGGTACCATTTATCATTTCTTTTTATTTCTTTTTATTAGGTTATCTTGCACAAATGCTGTATCCAATACTGTATTGCAATGAAGTGCAAATCGTGTTTCTTTATATAATTCAATTATTATTTAGCCTGTCTGCCAGATCATTCTCATAAATATGTCTTTTTCAATGTTACAGTATACAAGAGGAAACAAATTAAGCAACAAGGTATTAGGCTAAAATTGAATGTTATTTTATAGTAGCATGATCCACATTCATGAAATTTAATTGTTGTTAAATTCTTTTTTGTTTAAAAGCAGAGTTGTTTTCTAACTATAGAAGATGTATCTGTAGTCCTTTCGTTCACCTTTGCTCAACAGTTTATTTCTATGGTGTCATTATCTAAAATGAGCACAATTGCTTAATTGGTTATTACATTACTAGATCATGCAACCCACATACATTTCTGAAAGTTATGCTAACTTAAGTAAAAATAACATAATATAAAGATCAAACAAATATTACAATAAATTTATTTATAGGAAAATAAATAACCCCCCATCCAACAAACATTCTCTGGAAAATCTCAGTTTTCACCAATTTATAGAAAATTTATCAGATTAAATATTAACCTGATATCAATGTGGAATCTTTTCCATAAAACAGAAGCTGTCCATGAAACCTACCATCTGATATTTTGAAATTGAGAGACAATGAACACATCTTAAAATGTCAGAGGTTGAAAAACACTGGGCTATGGAATGGAATGGAACAGAACAGAACAAAACAGAACAGAACTTCTGCTGGAAAATGAAGAGAGGATTGATAAAATTCGCCTGACATTCTGGTGATACTTAGGAACTAAATCATAGATTTAAGGTTTAAACCATCATTTTGAATCACATCTGGAAACCTATTAGCAGCCAATTCAGGAGTCACAACAGTGATGTCACATGGCTGCAGCATTTTTCATTACCAATAAGTAAACAATAGCAATAGCAATTAGACTTATATACAGCTTCAAAGTGCTTTACAGCCCTCAATCTGGAGTCACATTTTACCAGTCTTGGAAGGATGGAAGGCTGAGTCAACCTTAAATTGGTGAGACTTGAACTGCAAACTGCAGGCAACCAGCAGTCCGTAGAAGTAGCCTGCAATACTGCTACTTCTAACCACTGTGCCACCACAGCTCAAGAAAGGTTCTGCATTTTACAACTGCAGTTTCCAACTGAAATTCTAAAACAGCTCAATGAAAACTGAATGGTTATAGTCCAATCACAAGGCAATAAGAGTGGGTTTCACTTTCAGCAAGTAGGCTTTGAACTGATAGACCAACCAAAACTGGGTGAACATCCCATGGCCACAGCTTCCATCTATCTAGCAGTAGATCTAGAATTCAGCATGACTGTCCCAAGTCATGGATCTGCATCCTTCAGGATAATTCTTAATCTACTATTTCTATTACAAATGGACCTGACTGAGACCTTTCTGGATAAGCAGTAGCTCTATATTACTTAAGTTTGATGTCAGCCTTTGTTCTCCATTCAAGATTTAAAAACCTAATAAAAATTGAGTACAGCTTCTCAATAGTTTATAATATCATCTAGACATTAAGGAGCAGTGAACGAAATAGTGAAGATCACCTGGATGACTTCACCCCTCCCACCAGAAAAAGCTGAACCACAGTAGGGAAGTGCCACTTATTCCCAACACTTTTATACCACCAAGAGGTCCAATGTAACCATGTCACACAGGCTTTTGTAGGTTTACAGGATCTTGAGTTGTTTTTCCTTTGTATTAATGCAGTAGTGCAGGAAAACAACTTATTTTTTAATTAGTTCAACATTCTCTTAAAAGAGTTCCTTATAATTAAATAAGCCTGAAGTCTTATCTCCGCCTGCCTTTTCCCACTTGATTGATAACAGCGATAAACTTACACTGAAGTTAGAAGTGACTGGCCAAGCACTTTTAAAATGGATTGTTCTCTTTCAGAGATACAAACAGCATAAACAATGGCTAAGCATTTCTAAGGCATTTTTCTACTATTAATGTAAAGCTTCCAGTAGCAACCAAAGTTTGCTTTGTTATGTGTGCATAGCATAATATACCAGTTCAATTAAGTGCTGCTACATCTATATCTAAATTCCCTTTCTCCTTTCAACTTTGAGAAAAGAAAGAAAATATACTGGCTACATTCTCTTTTTCTGGTTGGTTTTAGCCTTCTAGCTGGTAGAACTTCCTTTCTTTAATTCTTCAGCCTCTTCCACTGCAGTGGAATGGCAGAAGATTGGCAAGGAGCAAGGCTCTTTTGCTTTCCACTCATGTAAGGTAGCTGCTCTAATAAACTGTTGCAAAGTTTAGCCAAATTGTGTTGTAAATGAGTGCTTAGAGTTACCTAGCAGGCTTTGCAGACTGCATCACTGTATTTTAAATCACTATCACTTTGGAACTTTTTATCTATACTATACTTGTAACAATTAAGATAAAGAGGACAACATGAGTTCTGTGATTTAATACTGTATCTGCTTGGAAGAATAGATGAACAAAATAATGTTCACTATAAAAACATTCTTAGCAAAGGGTCAACTGTCAGAATTTTTGATAAGATAGCCACCTCTCCAGGTGTTGCTTGCTAGAGGTAATGCCTTATTTAAAATATCTCTGCACAGGAAAAGTCCATTGTCATTCTCTATTCCAACTTCAGGAGTCAAGGCTCCCCAAGCCACTGAAGCCTAAGGGCTGATATAATTGAAAGGTAGACATCACCACCAGATGTTGATAGTACACACTGATTTTACTTGTCCAACCACACCAGATCATGGGTCAACATGGTCTTTTTAAAAATAAACTTGCTATTTAGTGACAGCAGTTCGAATCCATGTCACTAGCAGTCCAGCCTCCTAGACAAAGGATTGAGGCATTTGGATACCGAGTGTCAAATTGTTTGTCTTGCTTTTCCTTGCCCGATCCTCTGGCTAGAAGTAAATATCTGCACTTTTTAATGTATTTAATAATGTGTTATACAAATCTACCTATTAATGGGAATGTCTTGAGGTTTGGGGGCATTGCTAACACACAGTTGTCTAGTAAGCCCCCCCCCCATCATTATAATTTCCTACAACACAATCAAGCAACTCTGGGAAACATAATACTTGCTCCCACATGAGCCATCATTTAATGAGACGAGCATTAAATATAGATGGCAGTACCAAACCATTTTAAAGAGTACCTTGGCTAGGTGATTTACATGATAGATGGATGTAAATTTACCCATTGGCTTTCACATCTAGTTTAATTTCACATGTCTCACACAGTGAAGCACATGCAGATACCCACTCAGTCAGTGTTAACTCCTGGTGTCCAATATGGACAAGTCCTTGCAGTTTTCATGGCAAGATTTCAGAAGTGGTTTGGCTGAGAGAGTTGACTAGCCCAAATATATTTGGTCATCCAGATGGATTTCTGTCTAAGGCAGCTTTAGAATTCAGAGTTTCGCAGTTTATAGTCTGGTGCTCTAACCATTACACAAAACTGGCTCATATTTACACATTCTATTATATCAAGAAGATATGGAGCTCTTCATAAGTAAAATTTACATCTATGTCTTGTCTGATAAGATGCTAGTATTGTCTCTTATCTATCTTTTTACTCATCTATCTTATCTTATAATTATTTTCACTACAAGGATATCCATCTTTTCAATTATTATCTTTGTATCAGTCACAGAAAGTAAATTTTTGGTTTGGATTCTTTTAGTAGAGTGATAGGTCGGCGTTTAGTTTTTTATTTATTTTATTTATTTATTTTATTGAATTTCTATACCGCCCTACTCCCGAAGGACTCAGGGCGGTGCACAGCCATGAAATAAAACACATAAATATACAAAATTTAAGATCAAATAAAAATGAATTAAATAAATTTGGCTGAATTAATACTAATTAAAAACCCATAATTTTAAAATACATTTAAAAATTTAAAATTTACAGTTTAAAGGGAGAAGAATTAGGCGAGGCCGGCTTGATGAAATAAAAGCGTCTTCAACTCACAGCGGAAGGTGCGCAGATCCGGAATCCTCCGTATCTCTGGGGGGAGCTCATTCCAGAGCGTCGGGGCCCCCACAGAGAAGGCTCTCCCCCTGGGGGCCGACAGCCGACATTGTTTGGCCGACGGCACCTGGAGGAGCCCCTCTCTGTGGGAGCGTACTGGTCGGTGGGAGGCTGTTGATGGTAGTAGGCGGTCCCGTAAGTAACCAGGTCCTAAGCCATGGAGCGCTTTAAAGGTGGTAACCAGCACCTTGAAGCGCACCCGGAAGACCACCGGGAGCCAGTGCAGCTCGCGCAGGAGAGGTGTTACATGGGAGCTCCATGTTGCTCCCATAACCACCCGCGTGGCCGCACTCTGCGCCAGTTGGAGCCTCCGGGTGCACCTCAAGGGGAGCCCCATGTAGAGAGCGTTACAATAGTCCAGACGAGAGGTGACGAGGGCATGAGTGACTGTGTGTAACGAGTCCCGATCTAGAAAGGGACGCAACTGGCGAATCAGGCGAACCTGATGAAAAATCCTCCCGGTCACGGCCGTCAGGTGTTCTTCTAAAGACAGCCGTGAATCCAGGAGGACGCCCAAGTTGCGAACCCTTTCCGTGGGGGCCAGTGATTCGCCCCCAATAGCCAACGATGGCGTCAGCTGACTATATCGGGACGTCGGAAACCACAGCCACTCGGTCTTGGATGGGTTGAGTCTGAGCCCGTTTCTCCCCATCCAGATCCGTACGGCCTCCAGGCACTGGGACATCACTTCAAGGGCATCGTTGGGGTGGTCCGGGGTGGAGATGTACAGCTGGGTGTCGTCAGCGTACAGATGGTACTTCACCCCGAAACCACGGATGATCTCGCCCAGCGGCTTTACATAAATGTTGAACAGAAGGGGCGAGAGAACCGATCCCTGTGGCACCCCGCATATAAGGGGCCTCGGGGTCGATCTCTGCCCCCCTGTCAACACAGACTGCGACCGGTCAGAGAGAAAGGAGGAGAACCACCGTAAAACGGTGCCTCCCACCCCCAACCCCTCCAACCGGTGCAGCATGATACCATGGTCAATGGTATCAAAAGCCGCTGAGAGGTCTAACAGGACCAGGACAGAGAAACAACCCCTGTCCCGAGCCCTCCAGAGATCATCAACCAACGCGACCAATGCCGTTTCCGTGCTGTACCCAGGCCTGAAGCCCGACTGGAACGGATCTAGGTACGCCGCTTCATCCAGGTACTGGGGTAGCTGTCGCGCAACCACACTCTCAACAACCTTCGCAACAAAGCAAAGGTTGGAGACTGGACGATAATTAGCCAATATTGCCGGGTCCAGGGATGGCTTCTTGAGGAGAGGCCTTACCACCGCCTCTTTCAGGGCGGCGGGAAAGACACCCTCACCCAACGAAGCATTTATAATCCCCTGGAGCCAGCCTCGCGTCACCTCCCGGGAAGCCAGCACTAACCAGGAGGGACACGGGTCCAACAAACATGTGGTCGCGTTCAATCTACCCAGAATCCTGTCCACGTCATCTGGGGTCACAGGATCAAACTCATCCCAGATAACAGTCTCAAGACCTGTCTCCGTCACCCTCGCTGGATCTATCCCGTCAGAGTCCAGACTTGCCCGAATCTGAGTGATTTTGTCATACAGATACTGAACAAAATCCTCGGCTTTTCCCTCCAAGGGGTCCTCCCGCGCTTCCTGATGGAGCAGGGAGCGGGTCACCCTAAACAGGGTGGCCGGGCGATTATCTGATGACGCAATAAGAGCAGCAAAATGAGTACATTTTGCTGCTTTTATCGCCACTAGGTAACTCCTAATATGGGATCTTACCAGTGTTCGGTCAGATTCAGAAAGACTAGACTTCCAACAGCTCTCTAGGCGTCTTTTCCGGCGCTTCATCTCCCTCAGCTCCTCGGTGAACCAAGGAGCCAGGCGAGATCGGCGCCGGGTCAGAGGCCGCAAAGGCACGACTCGATCCAGGGCTCCAGCAGCCGCCCTATCCCAGGCGGCCACTAGGTCCCCAGATGAGGCGTGAGCCAGAACCTCCGGGATTGGCCCAAGCTCCCTCTGGAACCTATCAGGTTCCATCAGGCGCCTGGGGCGGTACCATCTTACCGGTTCCGCCTCCCTGCAGCGGGGTGCCGCGGTTCGAAGGTCAAGGCGAAGGAGCGAGTGATCTGACCATGACAAGGGCTCGATGACTAAATCCCCTATCTCAAGATCACTCAACCACTGTCCAGAGACAAAAACCAAGTCCAGTGTGTTTCCCCCAATGTGCGTAGGGCCATGAATTAGTTGGGTCAGGTCCATGGCCGTCATGGAAGCCATGAACTCTCGAGCCACCTCAGACGCCTCACCCACGGATGGCAGGTTGAAATCCCCCATGACCATAAGTCTGGGGGTATCAACCGCCACCGCGGCAATAACGTTGAGTAGCTCGGGCAGGGCTGCCGCCACGTGGCAGGGAGCCAGGTACGTGATCAGCAAACCCCTCTGAACCCCATGGCCCCACTTCACAAAGAGGGACTCACAGCCAGCTGTCTGAGGTACAGTGGTCTCCCTCGGCCTAAGGCCTTCTCTAATAATAACCGCTACTCCCCCGCCCCTCCCCTGTGGCCTTGGCTGATGGAATGCGTGGAAACCTGGTGGGCACATTTCTACCAGAGGGACCCCTCCCTCTGGGCCCAACCAGGTCTCCGTAATACCCGCCAGGTCCGCTCCCCCTTCGTAAACAAGATCACAGATGAGGGGGGCTTTATTTACTACAGACCTGGCGTTGCACAACATCAGGCGAAGGCCCGGGCCCTGAAGGTCTGTACTACCTGGAGCACGGGTGGAGCTTTGGGGGCCGGAGCACTCTACCGCTTGAAGACAGCGGGCGCGTGCTCCCTTAACATGATATGGCCCCCTGCTCCCGCCATATCTACCTCTCCCACACACAGTACCAATGGTAGAAACACAATCTGGACCAGCTCGACCCCCTCCGGATTCCCCACCACCCCCGCCGGACGTCCTGGCCAAGCCCAACTCTCCCCCTAGTGGGTTATCCCCCAAACCCACAACCCTAATTTCAATCCCACCCCCCTCCCCTCTCCCCGAACCCCTTAAAAGTTTTTGCTTGTAGAATCATTTAACAATGGGGTTTTTGTTCCATTACATATATTTTATGGTCCTATTCTGGAAGCAGCAGTTTAAAGCTAGATTCAGATATAGGCCAAAATATCATTTGGTATTTTGTAGTTCAATGCATTGTAGGTACCCACATTTTCTTAGCATGCTAGCAGTGATAAAATTTCCAATCACAACTTTTAACTGCTTGATCTATTAAGACAGGCCCTCCCTAAATACCTTTCTATGATCGTTAAGCTACTGGGGGCTTCTACCTCTCTCGTTTCCTAGGCAGCATTCCTTCCTTAATTCCTCAAAGTCATCTACAGATTCCATTACACAGAATTAGAGATAAAAAAACGGTGACCACCTGTTTCTATCTCAACAACAAACTCACCAATGCCACTCTGAAGGCCTACCTGAATAACAACCTATCCCAAATACCTTGGAGTAACTTTGGATCAGACTCTCTCTTATAACTATTTTCCCGCTCTTATCGCATCAGCAGATAATCGCCCGGCTGCCATGTTTAGGGTGATCCACTCCCTCCTCCATCTGGGAGCGCGGGAGGATCCCTTGCAGGATCGTGCTGAGGATTTTGTTCAGTATCTGCATGGTAAAATCACTCAGATTCGGGAAGGCTTAGTCTCTGACTGGGTAGGTACAGACGGGATGATGGGTGCCGGTCTTGAGACTGTCATTTGGGAGGCATTTGAACCTGTTGCTCCTGAGGACGTGGACAGGATACTCATGCAGCTGAATGCAACCACATGTTTACTGGACCTGTGTCCCTCCTGGTTGGTGCTGGCCTCCCGGGAGGTTACGTGAGGCTGGCTCCAGGGGATTATCAACGCTTCCTTGGGTGAGGGTGTCTTGCCATCCGCCTTGAAAGAGGCGGTGGTGAGGCCCCTCCTCAAGAAGCCTGCTCTGGATCCGGCTGTTTTGGCTAACTATCGTCCGGCCTCCAAACTTCCCTTCTTGGCGAAGGTTGTTGAGAGTGTGGTGGTGCGACAGTTTCCCCAGTACCTAGATGAAGCTGTCTATCTGGATCCGCTCCAGTCCAGCTAAAGGCCTGGGCACAGCACGGAAACGGCATTGGTCATGTTGGTGGATGGTCTCTGGAGGGCTCGGGATAGGGGTTGCTCCTCTATCCTGATCCTGTTAGATCTCTCAGCGGCTTTTGATACCATCGACCATGGTATCCTGCTGCGCCGGTTGGAGAGGTTGGGAGTGGGGGGCACCGTCCTGCGGTGGTTCTCCTCCTATCTCTCCGACCGGTCGCAGTCGGTGTTGGCAGGGGGGCAGAGGTTGACCCCGAGGTGCCTTGTTTGTGGGGTGTCTCAGGGGTCGGTCCTTTCGCCCCTTCTGTTCAACATTTATGTGAAGCCACTGGGTGAGATCATCCGTGGCTTTGGGGTGGAGTTCCATCAGTACGCTGATGACACTCAGCTGTACATCTCCACCCCAGGCCATCCCAACGATGCCCTTGAAGTGATGTCCCAGTGCCTGGAGGCCGTGCGGATCTGGATGGGGAGTAACAGGCTTCGACTCAACCCTTCCAAGACCGAGTGGCTGTGGCTTCCGGCGTCCCAATATAGCCAGCTGGTGCCATCGCTGGCTATCGGGGGCGAGTTATTGGCCCCCACGGATAGGGCTCGCAACTTGGGCGTCCTCCTGGATGCACCGCTGTCTTTAGAAGAGCATATGACGGCCGTGGCCAGGGCGGCTTTTTATCAGGTCCGCCTGATTTGCCAGTTGCGTCCCTTTCTGGATCGGGACTCCTTACGCACAGTCACTCAGGCACTCGTCACTTCCCGCCTGGACTACTGCAATGCTCTCCCCTTGAGGAGCACCCGGAGGCTCCAACTAGTGCAGAATGCGGCTGCGCGGGAGATTATGGGAGCGAGGGGGCACTCCCATGTGACACCTCTCCTGCGTGAGCTGTATTGGCTTCCAGTTGTCTTCCGGGTGCACTTCAAGGTGTTGGTTACCACCTTTAAAGCGCTCCATGGCATAGGACCTGGGTATTTGCAGGACCGCCTTCTGCCGCCGATAGCCTCCCACTGACCAGTACGCGCCCACAGAGAGGGATTCCTCAGGGTGCGGTCAGCCAGGCAATGTCAGCTGGCGACCCCCAGGGAAAGGGCCTTCTCTGTGGCAGCTCCTGCCCTCTGGAACGATTTGCCCCCGGAGATACGAAGGATATCAGATCTCCAGGTCTTTTGCTGTGCTCTGAAAACTTTTCTTTTCCATCAAGCAGGGCTGGCGTGAACCCCCTTCCCCTTTTTTAGTCTTTTTTAGTTTTTAGTTTTTAAATTGTCATTGGGTTTTAATTGAATTGTTTGAAATTAGGCCAGTTATGTAATTCTTTTAATAATTTTAAATTTTGTATTGGCATGTGTTTTAGTTCTGGCTGTTCACTGCCCTGAGTCCACTAGGAGAAGGGCGGTATACAAATTGAAATAAATAAATAAAATAAATAATAAACACTTAGAGTACATGTCCGCTAAAATCAATACCAGGGACAATTTACTCCAGAAACTAAGAGGATCAAGATGGGGAGCCTTAGCCTCTACTCTCAGAAAATCAGCACTAGGTTGGTCTACTCCACAGCTGAATATTGTGCCCCTGTTTGGCTTAATAGCTGCCACACTGGCAAGATCAATGCTAGACTAAATGATACAATGAGGATCATAAGCGGTTACATAAAATCTACTCCTACTTGCTGGTTCCCTGTCTTAAGCCACATTGCACCATCAGCTCTACAAAGGCAAGAAGCCTTAGTAAAGGAGTAGAATAAAATTATGAGAAACCCGCTTCTTCCTGCGCACGCTGATTTTCCTCATCTATCAATTGGTAGGCTTAAATCCAGGAAGCCCTCTCTAGCATTTTTGCTTTTGTAATGTCATGTTTACATTTTTATTTAAATCTTCGTCATTATTTTCCCTTTCTGTTTATGGACTTCTATTTATTTTGAACATGTGTGGGGCAATGGGATTCTTGACCCTTGGTTCATTTTCAATGCAACATACATCAGAGGATGGGATTCTCTGCAAGGACAAAATGTTGTCCTTTACAACATTTTATGGAATTATCAAATGAACACACAACACTTCTGCTATTAAAGGTGATATGGCACACTATTAACGATAGAGCCAATATTTAAAAAGAAAACAGTGCACGAGGTTTATCAAAACTTCTACAGTTGATCTCTCCTACATTTCTAGACAGCTGTCTTACACCATATGCTGATGGTATGCTATGAGCAATTAAACAGCTAACTATATAAAAAGTAATTATGCAGGAAATATAACATTTTAAATACCTTATCTTGAATCATGCCTATAATTAAACTAAAATGGAGAATATTTGCAACAACCCCACCATTAGGAATTTGAGGTATGTGTGATAACAATGAAATACGAAAAAAAATGTGCTAATTACAATGAAAAGAAATGTTCACATTCTCCACTGCTTGCTCTCTTCATGGTAGATGTTCATTTAGCCAAATTTGATTGGTATGCAGAATTATGTCAGACAAAGATTTTATCATGCAGGAATGTTATTGAATTTTCATTCTAACAACAAATATGGCAAAATAATGAAGGCTGTTATATTGGATCGGTGGAGAATGTTTGGTAAATATTTGGCATGGGAGAGGAAATGACAGCAAGCAAGCAACACAAACAGTAGACTTTAATTTGTTGGTGTCGAGCAGATATATTGAGACTACAAAAGAATGAAAGGATTCACACTCCCAGGGAATCTGAATGCACCAGTTTGCAAAAGGTTAGGTTTCTGAGGATAAAATTTTGATATAAATCAGGGGTGAAATTTAAAATTTGTTACTACCGGTTCTGTGGGCGTGGCTTGGTGGTGGTGGGGGTAATGTGACTGAATGGGCGTGGCCAACTTTTTTTTTTTACTTTTAAAAGCATTTTTTCTACAACCTTAAGAGGTTGTAGAAAAACCTATACAAGGCTTTTAGAAGCCTCTGACGATCAGGCAATTCAGCTGGGATCACCAGAGGCTTTTAAAGGCATTTTTTTTCCTACAACCTCTTCGGCCGAAGAAGTTGTAGAAAAAATGCTTTTAAAAGCCTCTGATGATCCCAGCTGAGCCGCGCAATCATCAGAGGCTTTTCTTTTACTTTTAAAAGCATTTTTTTGGCCAAAGAGGTTGTAGAAAAAATGCTTTTAAAAGAAAAAAAATGATGGTGCGACTCAGCTGGGCATGGGGGGAGGCAGGGATTTTTGCTACTGGTTCTCCGAACCACCTGCCACCATCACTACCGGATCAGACGATCCGGTCTGAATTGGGAGCATTTCACCCTTGATATAAATCCAAGTGTCAAATGGGCAAATAATCACCTCAACCTTAATCTTGCCACTCATAATATTGTCATCCCTGTTTGATCAGCATAGGACCATAGGACTCCATATAATGGAGATGGGCACCTCTGATTTCAAAAGTATACAAAGCTATATGCAAAGCAAATGGTTCTGACTACTAAAAATAATATTTATAGTCCTTTGGTAGAAGAAGTTAATTCCTGTGATGCTCTTAGCTGTCTGATTTCTTCTTTAGAAATTATGCGCTACATAAGAAGTTTGTCTGTTATTTCTTTGCATAGAAATAACTGCATAGAAATAATTCTGCACTTACCCAATAGATATTCCTATTTTATCCTACTTCCCTGTTCATGATTAATTTTATGCATAAATAAAATACCACATTGTTTTACAGCTTTCAGTCTCTTTGTATAGTTCAATTGTAATTTAGAATAATTCCTCAAGGATGCTGAGTGAGTAAAACATTTTGGTCAATTTTATGCCAAACAGTCACAATAGAGATAGGGCTGAATACAAATATAGCTAGATTAAGATTTCATCTCCTTAGGTAGCACTTGCAAATTATCTGAATAATACATGCTGACTCTCGGGTTATAGGTCTAATAATACACATCCTTTTAGAATCTGCCTGGAGTGATTTCTGAGGATCTGAGTATTCTGTGGATAAATCACAAAGCAAATAATCATTTCGTATTAGAAGTTTCACCATAGGATATATTGGGTTCATTTTCTCTTGCTTCAGTATCTGGAATAGTTGATATCATACTTTTTTCCTAAGTATGATAAACAGAAGACAACATTTTTTGGACATCAGTAAAAGATTTAGAATGCCTTTAGTATTAACAAATTAACAAAAATCATTAATAGTCCAAGCAAATAAAAAATAATTCTGAGAAAAGCAATCAGCAAGTCTTGATTCTATTTTCTAAATTCTAAAGCCTTATATCCATACTCAAGTTTTAACATTTAAATCTAATCTAATCCATCTGAAAAATGCAGTTTTATCCATGCCACCTATGGAGAAAGAACTAAGATGGGTGCCTCATTCTCAACATGAGGCAACTGTCTATACATATGTGTCCATTTTGTATTTTGCTTGGGTCTTTATACTATAAGCTGTTAACTACCAAATATCCTTGGAATGTCTATACACATAGATTACCTTGAATATCTTCAGGAGATCTAGTGACCATACTTTGTAGGGCTGCCCAAAGCTTTTTCTAATAGAAATAAAGAGTTTTACAAAGCATGTTCTACAAAGCCCTAGCTCAAACTATTAATATGATAGTGAAATGGGTGGCTTATTTATTTAATAAATAATTAAAATAATTACCTCTCTATCTTTAGAAAAGGTCCTGTATGAAATCAAGACTCTACCCCTAAGTGTTAGGTACCATAAAATTCCACAAGTACTGATAGCAATGCACAAATACATGCTTATTCTAGCTAATTATCTGCTGATAAAGGTGCCTCCATGGATTTAACCCCACTAGGGTTAATGACCGATTTTAGGGGGTGGTGCTCATTTTTGTTTCTTAAGCCAAAGAGCCAGTGTTGTCCAAAGACATTTCCATAGTCATATGGTTGTCATGACATTATTCTAAGCAAAGAGTGTATGGCAAAAAAATGGAACACTGTTAACTTCCCACATGCTTATATGGGGTACCTGTTCATCTCCCGATAGTCATAGCAATATTAAAATAGATATATGGACTGCTGAGGATATAGCACTTGACTCTCCTCCAAATGTTCTTTGAACACTGATTTAGAGCTGCCTGCAACTGTACATAGGCATCACCGCATACCTACACTACAAAGGGATTGATGAGTAAGCGTAGTTTGCACACAGGCCAATGTGCCTCCTTCCCAATTGCCAACTGTGCATGTGTGATTGGTTGATCCGACTTTTGTTCTGTGCTCTGTTGTTTGAGTGCCCCCTAGCCAGAATGTTACACTTGCAGGAATATAAATGGAACGCTTTTGCAACCGTCATTAAACTAGGGAGACATACATTTCCTGACATGCAGTGCTGGAGAAGTCTGTTCAATCCTTGAGGCGTCACTCTTATGCCCCTCCAATCTCAGTCTTTTGCTTTAGACAAAGCTTCTAATTTCTGAATTTAACTTGCCAGAACTTTGAGACTGTATTACCTCCTAACTGTTTCAGTTGTCTAGATTAATTTTGTAATTAAAAATATAAGAAAACCTATAATGGAGAATATTTGTAACTCAGGGTTGAAATTAGGGGTCCTTGGTGCTCTCTGAGCTTGCTTGTTTTCTTGCAGATGTTTAATTACTCAAACAGTGCTAGTCCTGAGTATTACTGGTACTAGTCTAGCACTGATAATGTTACCTAGTTGGGGTAATGAAACATCTGCAAGAAAGCAAGCCCAAAGAGCACCAAGGATGTCTCATAAGAAAACCTGTCATGGAGTTCTACAGGTACAGAGTTGGATGATAAGGTAAAATGGATATTTCCACATACATAGGTAGAAATATACCGTAGATTCTGCTTATATTACTGCTCACAATTGAAATATTGACACAAGAAAACATTTTCTTTCTGTGAAAATGAATGAAAAAGAACAGATATTTGCCTAAACAATATATGCAGAGTGTCTAATGCTGGGAGCATTTGCAAAAAGTTATATGCAACTACAAACCCAAATTTTCCAGCAGACAATAAAAAATAAATGGAATAAAATGGAATATATAAAACTCTGAGAGTTCCCTTAAACTGGTTTATATATTTCATATAAAATATGCCTTTTACATGAAAAAATGAAATATTTTTTTCATTTTAATTATTCCTATATCATGCATTCAGTATATATGCTTCTATTTGATTCTGTCACCATAATTCAGTGTAGCGCTCTGACTTATGATTAATTTTTCCTAATGAACACAGAAAAGCCCACACAAAATGTACTTAATAGGTTATCTGGGCAAATAATTCTTGAAACAGTTTGCAAGAGGAATGATACCTGTATACCCAGAGAAACAGCACATGAATAATAAGTAATTTCTTAGGATTATATATTTGCTAGCACATAACAATAAGATAGGGAGAATTTATATAAATATCCTTTTTTTCTGTTAAAATATATTTGTGCTTAAATGAGACATTTTACAGAATCTGTAGCTCGGGTACAATCTTCTGTTTTTAACTCTGAAGCTTGTTAGTAATCTTTAGTTTAATTATAGCTAAAGTTGCTGTTTTTTACAAAACAAACAGAATATTTGTAGTTTGAATTACATCAGAAATCCACTGGCAGCACTAGAAGGCAGTAAATACTTTTCATACCAGATGTTAGATTAAAAAATTGCAAAGATTCCAGAAATACTACTTATGCAGAAAAACAATATCTCCACCTTGATTTTCTTATTTGACTTAAGGCAAATTTGGGGGCTTTGAATATGTCTATTCATCTAAAATCTCCCAAACAACTGAAATCATTGTTTCTGGAATAAATGATATTTCAATCTATCTACCAACAAGTTAAACAATCTATCTACCAACAAGTTTCAATCTAACTACCAACAAGGTGCTATATCTAGTTAAATCTCAATAAATAAAAGCTTTGGAGTACAAATTACAATTATTTGTATTCTACCATCTTCTCTAGTCCATGATATCCCTGTAGTTAAAATTCCAAGAAACCAGTTATCAGAAAGGTCAAAGCAGGGTTCTATGGAAAAATATGATTTTATCATTTTTCAACTATGGCAGTTTCTGTATCATCCCATAAATAGGGATGAGAAGAAGATGCTCGGTTACATTTTAATGCAACCTATCCAATTTGCAGCTTAATATCAAGGACCAATACAATGAAAGATAAAATTACTGTTTCTATAGTGCTAAAATGACGGGGTGGGGAGGGGGAGGAATAACCACTTTTCTGAATCAGATGCAACCGCAAACTTCTGCTCCAGTCTATGAAATCTCACATCTAAGATCACTCCATGTCTAACATTCATTCACAATACTTTGAAATGCTGGTGGCTTTTCAAGTTACTTTTGGACCTGAGGTTGATTTGAAGATCTAAGCAGCATAAACACATTTTCCTAGCTAACCCAATTTTACTAATTTTTAGACCTAGGAATAGGATGCTGAAATCTCACATTGGACAGAATCAAATGGTGTTTGTGGATTTTTCTCCCCCTAGGCTAAATTCAGCAGGGATGTTCTAATGATGTTGAATTGAACTATATTTTAAAGCAGGACAAAGACTTAAGACCACACATTTATCGGGTATAAGTAAGAGAACTCAGGATTATGTTTAGTATTTTTGATAGTAAAAAATACAGTTGAATTGTATATTTATCATTAAACAATTCTTTAACTGAGCACAACATGGGTCAACACAAAATTCATAAAAAAAAAAAATTCCCTGGGATGTGGAGCTGGGAAGTACATGTATTTTAGTTTTCATGTTAAAGACAGCATAATTTTAAATAATTTAAACTTATTGTCAACATGGAGATAATTAAAATTATTTCAGCCACTATAAATAATAACATGTATTAACTACATATCTGACCAGAACTGGTCAGAACCTGCTGAATACCACCTCTGGAAAACTCCCAACCTTACCCCAGCTCCTGCCAATCTAGCAGTTTAGAAGCATGCAAATATGATTACATAAATAGGTACCACTTTGATGGGAAGGTAACAGTGCTCCATGACATCATGCTGGCCATACGATCATGGAAATGTCTTTGGACAGTGCTGGCTCAATGGCCTTGAAACAGACATGAGCACTGCCCCCTATAGTTGGCAATGCCTAGCAGAATAAAATCTGCAGGGACTCCTTTACTTTTTAACTTATTAAAAGGTAGAACACCCTTTGATTTCAACTCTACTCCTAGTGATTTACTGGATATGTCTATGGAGTTTTCTTGGCAGTTTCCATTCATCAAGCTGTGAGGGAAGCACCCTCTCCAATTCTCCCTTGCAACACTCATGTCCTTCCTGTATTGTCATTTTCCTGTAGAAAATGAGTATGACTTCAGAAGATCTAGTAAGTAGATGACAGGATTTTTCCTCTAAAGTAGAAAGTGTTTAGTTTGTAAATTGCTGCCATACTCAAGATTTAAAAAAGAATAAAAGGAAGGATATTCAAGATAGTTTTTCATAAACTATTAAATATAAAGGGGATATATGTACAAGAGGTATTCATGATAATACTGGGGTATTATCCATTATAGGATAATACTGAAATATTATGATTTATACTAAAATTCCTGAACGTATCTATTGGGCTATTAATGAGCCCAATTAAATTTAACAAACATGCATATAGAATTGCAACCTTACTTATCTTTTGAGTGTCAGCTTTTATTCATTAATTAATCAACTCTAATATAAATATCTACATAAACTATTACATATTTTAAAAAGTAGAATCTTCTTTGATTATTTTATCTGTGATAAAGCTCACTAAAATCATGGCAGTAATTAGTACTGCTTAACAATAAAGCTTCTTAAGGCAATAATCAGTATTTTCTTTAATTCATGCAATCAAGCACATTTTACAGAGCTGTATTTGTTTTCTCTTAAAGGTCAATAGAAAGTCACAGAATAAACCTTTATTTGATGGAGAAGTAATTGAAGACAGAATGTAATGTTATACCATTCATGGAATTACTACTTTTCAAGTACAGGTTATGTTCTAGTGCTGAAGGCCAGGATCTGAAAAGCTACAGATGGCACCCAGCAGGCTGAGCCTAATGGAATACTTAATGTTTTCTTCCTGCAAGGCTAGTCCAAGACATTTTGTTGTCTGAGTTGTAAAATAAGAGAATATCCTCTTCCGTTCCATGTACGAAATTGAATAAGAAATCTTATTTCACAATGATTGTGGCATATAATCATAGTTCCATGGTTGTAGAAAGTAACATTCTAATTTATGAAGTGCAGGAAGAGTTTGTGGTTCCTGGTTTCTTCAAAATCTCATTTCTCATCGTCTATCACGAGAGAGAGAGAGAGAGAGAGAGAGAGAGAGAGAGAGAGAGAGAGAGAGAGAGAGAGAGAGAGAGAGAGAGAGAATCATCCCTGCTGATGGTGAGGGTGACTTTTTCCCTTTGTATGGCAGGGCTTCTTGCCATATCACACATTTCTTTTGATTAAAAAATATAAACAATATTTGCAAGGTGGCATCAGATTGGAGATTTGGTTTTGTCAGCATAAAAGACTCCTAACCTCAAGTCCCAGAATAAAAAGCAAAAGCAATGAGCTGTGGGAGACACACTGTTTCTCTCTCTCTCTTTTTACATGAATCAGCACAATCAACATTACCACTAGTAGCAACTGTCAAAAATTGCCTACTTTCTAAGGGAGAACAACTGGGGAGAGATGCTACTCTGTCATTACCAACCCATAACAACACTTTCTCAAGTTGGACAAGAAAATATGCTTACATTAATGAAAAGCAATTTTGGTTAAATAAGGTAGGTTGTTCTAGCTAATTTGGACTGACAGTGTCTACACATTAGTGCAATGTCATAATAATACAAACTTTAATATATTCAGTATCAAGGGACAGATCAAAGTTCTCAGCAGATGGCTGCACACAGCTCTCAGAGCTCAAGTGAATAACTTGACAGCACAAGTTCATGATGATTCTGACATGCCTACTGGCAGATCATCTTTTGTTCAGAAAAAAATACTTTCAGGAAAACTTTAAAAGCTATTTTAATTGTACCCCATATGGTTAGTGAAGGATATTTTGAAATCTTACTGCACTGTGCCTTCGTAAACAGAGTCTAACTCTATAGAATTCTCTATATTATGAATACAGAACTATTGGAATTTGAGATACCTGGACCATCATGGGAGTTTACTGCGACTTCGTGTCATCTTGCCAGGTCAGTAGACATACTCTGAATTAAATGTACCTCTTTTAAAAATTGCTGAAAGGTCAATGTGGATAACCTTCATTATCTCACAATGTGTGTTTTAGATCAGTTCAGTTCAATTCAATTCAGTTCAGGTCAAAATTTTCTATTGGATGGAATACAAAATATAACTATATTCTGGCTATTCTCCACTAAAAGAGGTCACTTCAAGTGATATGGAGGACAAAATCTTTGGTATTACTTTATCAATACTGATGTAGGCATTCTTCAAAATTGTGTGAAGGGTTATGTGACCAGCCTTCACAAGTATAATAAATGGTCCTCAATGAAGATGTTTGTTTGTTTTTCATGTTTCTACAATACTCATCTCCCTGTAAAGTATGGAGTGAGATGTTTTCCCCCACTGTGCACATGTGTGAAAGAATGAAGAGGAGGGCAAGAAGGGTCAGTAGAGAAGGCACATGAGAAACGTTTTTACAAAAGCCTTTTCAGTTCTCCAAACATAAATACTTACCTGATTAAAATGTTTCAACTTGTCAATTAAATGACCTATCTGTGGATCCAACCCTCTGACTATCATCTCTGGATTATTCATTTGGGCTTTCAATCCATTTGTAACCACTCTGCTTGTATAACTGTAACAGAAAAAGAAAGGAAAGACTGATATTAATGAAATATCTTTAACTACAGGAATTCTCAGACCCCTATGAATGATGTCTTTTGATGGATTTTTGTTCCAGTGAAATAGGAGCTTCTTTAACAATCTAAGGGGGAAAGATTAAATGTCCTTCTGCCATTGAATAAATTATGTTTAATCCTTGCATCTAACTTTCACCAGTACCTGAATCTGTAGGATGGTAATATCTTTCTTAGATCTATACACTCATAAACCAGTTGTTTTGTTATTAAAAGTTAAAGAATTTTAAATAAATCAAAATAATATAATTTTATCCAGTTGGTTGAACCCAATTTGTTTAAACTAAAACAATACCTGAGGTTGATTTGGAATTGTTTGTATATAGTCCTTGGTTATTTATAAGTTTTATCTTCCAGAGAAAATCATAGAAAAGAAATAAACGTTCTAAATTGCTGCATTGTTCTTATAAAATAATTTGTCAGATATTTGAAATTACGTTATGGTAAACTTCCATTCATCTATGATTTATTTACTGATATGTATATTAATGATTTAATAACACAACTAACTGTTTAGATGTTAAGACCACGGAGGAAAATTCCATGAAGAAGGCACAATGTTTGCACACATTATTTCTACCTGCATTGTCTTAGGAAGCCTTGTCTAGCCCTCTCTAATTTCTATTTTCTTTCAGTAGTTGGGCACATCTGTAATGGACTTTACTTGAAGGCATCTTCCAAGCCTCATTGGATGGCACCATTTAAGGGAAAGGATCTGGATTGTACACACCCTATCTAACCTGACAGAGCAGCAGATTATAGGAAAACAACCTGCTCAGCCTGAATCAGTCCATTTTTCCATCTACAGCATAGTCGGCAATTACTGGCAATAGCTCTCTAGAGTTTTGCACAATATATTTTCTCAGCCTTACCTGGAAACTTTGCTTATAATCCGTCTGCTTTATTACTAAGATATACCATCTCCCCACTCTAAAGTTAAACTAGAAGAAGTGATATATTGTAGACATTTCAAAAATTTAACATATGGAAGTAAAATATTCCAAAGCATTATGAACAAAGCTCTTATGGAGAGAAACTTGCCTAAATTTGGATTTTAAAAGCTTGCCTGTAAGAGAATCATACAGTACAGTTTGCAGTTTAATTTAAGATGAAACAGGAAGTGATAAGACATTGATGAAAAAAATGATATGACATACTATGTTTACTACAACAGTAAAAACGAAAAGCTTGAAAATAATTTCAAACAATAAAGAAATGGAAACTAAAAGTTACAGTGTTTTTTTTTAAAGTTGAAACTTCACTGAAAAATAGTCTTAGTCCAGTCAAGTTTAGTCACATTGGACTCAGGGCTACACTACCTCAAAATATTTCTACAGCGATATTAATTTTAACATTATTGAAACCATTGGTTAACTTCATCCCAGTTTCATACTATAAATCAATTTTGCTGTCTACAATTTACCTTCATTTGATAAGATTGGTCAAATTGTTCTTCTAATCCTTGTCATTTCATATGCAAGTATTGCTATCTTTTTCTAATGTTGATCCAAGACAAGTCTTACGTGCCTTTAGTTTTGTATAACACACAATAAAAGTTAAGAAGACAAAATTTGAAAGTAACGAATTGGCTAGGATGAAATTGTGAATTTTGATATAGAATCTGCAGGTCTCTTGTATTTCCTACCCAGAGATTGGAGACAAGATAGAAATCTCCAAAGGGCTTATACCAGAGGTGGGTTTCAGCAGGTTCTGACCAGTTCAGGAGAATCGGTAGCGGAAATTTTGAGCAGTTCGGAGAACCGGTAGTAAAAATTCTGACTGGCCCCACCCCCATGTATTCTCTGCCTCCCAAGTCCCAACTGATTGGGAGAAAATGGATATTTTACAGTATCCTTCCCCTGCCACGCCCACCAAGGCACACCCACAGAACCAGTAGTAAAAAATTTTGAACCCCACCACTGGCTTATACCATAGATTGCGGCACGAAGGACCATGTAGGCTTACACTTGAGCATGTGCAAGTGTCACAGAGTAGAAATAAATTGCCTACCCTTAACTATATACTCAATATATACTATACATAAATTCTGCTTGAAAAAATTTCAGATTCAGTTATTTTCTAAAAGTAATATGAGGCCGAAATATCCTTTTTCAACTTGTCCATTTTTGTTCTCACCATGTAGAATAATGATCAGAGCCTTAAAGCAAGACTCAATGAGAGACCTTTTTTTAAAAAAATGTAAACAAATAAAAAATAATGTCCTTAATAGTTAGTGAATCATTTAAGAGGATTCACTAATTTTCCAAATCAATGAACCCATGAGAGATTTTTAATATTTGGTAATACAAATCCTAATTATGCATCTTTTACTAGATCTGCATTAATGTTTGCATATTATTTAGGCAATACCATATTGAATGTGTCCATATAATTATTTTTGCCTGGCTGAACTAATTTCAAGGAGACCAGAATATTATATATACTTTGTTTAACAAGATCATTTCTAACATTTTTCCTGTCTGGTATAAAACAAAGTTTAGGCAGATTTCCCATTCAGAACTTCAAGAGATGTAATCAAATTTTAATTTTTAATGTAACAGAAAGACAAAATTGTAAAAGTCATGACCTATAGCAATTATATTAATCAAAATTTTAACTAAATTTAAATTAGTTAGGGTAAATGCAGACAGATCAGATTTGGTTTCTTTCTCAGTCCCATTTCCAGCTTTTTGGAATACTGTCCCACTCAAAGACCAAGTACAGCTTGGAAAAAGTTATATAAAATAATTTGCAAATGAAATTGCTGTAGAAAAAAACTAAAACAAAACTAAAAATTAGGAGTCAAAAGAAAGCAATATTAGAAAATCATCAGGAAAATATATCTACAGACATTTATAATTTGAAGCGACTATACTGCCATTGTTAAGTAGAGGAGCTGCTCGCTAAACATAATTTTTTAGAAGTCATTGACTCTGTTTAGTAATCTAGTTATTCATAAAAACTAGTTGAGAAGATGTTGGATAACCATTTGTCTGAAGTGGTGTAGGGTTTCCTGCCTGGGCAGGGGGTTGTACTAGAAGACCTCCAAGGTCCTTTCCAACTTTTTACTCTATTCTATCCTATTCTAGTTATCAAATTATAATATTTTACTAACATATAATCACACGTATCAATGATTATAATAATTTATTACTAATAAATTGTCAACTATCTTTAATGCTGTATATTATTAAAAATATTATTTGTTATAAATTTAGTAGCCTCTTATTAATCATCATGCGGTGGCTCAGTGGCTAAGACACTGAGCTTGTCAATCGAAAGGTCGAATCCCTAGTGTCACGTAACGGGGTGAGTGTTGGTTACTTGTCTCAGCTTCTGCCAACCTAGCAGTTCGAAAGCACATAAAAAATGCAAGTAGAAAAGTAGGGACCACATTTGGTGGGAAGGTAACAGCGTTCAGTGCGCCTTTGCTGTTTAGTCATGATGGCCACATGACCACGGAGACATCTTCGGACAGCGCTGGCTCTTTGGTTTTGAAACGGAGATGAGCACCGCCCCCTAGAGTCAGGAAAAACTAGCACATATGTGCGAGGGGAACCTTTGCCTAATCATCATGTAAGAATAGCCTACTCTTAGCATCAACAAATAAGCATCAAGACTGGAGGCACAATTAGTTTTCTTAGTTTTTCTAAGTTCTACTATTATTATTTTTTCAAAAATCAGTCCCTAATACATTGATTACAGGGAAAGCATAGATATGTTGGAATTTTTATTTCTTACCAAGTTTGTTTGTTAGCTGGGATAAAAAAAACAAATAAAGCCCCAAGCAATTGCATGAATTAAGTTCTTTATTTTTCAACCAAAATCAATAAAACAAGCTGCTAGGTGTGTGACTGCAAAAACCCCTTCCATTCATCTTATATATACTATACAATTAGTTCCTCCTATAGATTACCACTCTTTGTCCAATTACCCATTTCCCATTTCAACAATATTTCACATAAGGAAATTCCTTTCTTTCTTACAAAGGCCTCTACCTTTTCTGAGAATTGATTTATCTAAAGAGAAGCTATGTACACCTTACAATAAGGTGTACATAGCTTCTCTTTATCTATCTCACTTCCCTGGGTAAGCTATTTCTATAAACAGTGCAAAGTAAAAAGGCAAACAAAAATCTTAAAATAAAACAAGTTTCAAAGTCTTAATAAACATATGAATGCACCAATAAAATATTCTAATACTACAAAAGGTTCTAGCAGTTATTTTATAAAACTCTAAAAGGTGTAACTGCTATTTCCTCGGGAAGCAGAAGAATGTTGTTTGAGACAAGTTCAGCAGAGCAGCATTATTTCTTTCATGCTGGGTGCTCTTTCAAACCTTATGAAAAAGGCTGTCTGTCTTTTTCTCAACTTATGCAGACTCCCATATTTAAATCCCTTCAAGCTTTTTTTCATAGAGGTTCAGCTATTGTCTGCAGAGACTGCTCTGGAATCAGTAATCTGAAGACTGTTACCCTGAGATATGTATAATTAAGGTCTTTAAGATAATAGCTTTAAAGTACTCATGGGAAAATAGTAAATGTAAGCAAAGCAAGGAAGATATATATGCATATACATATACATATACATATCATACATACATATAAAAGAAACTGTGTCTTAGTCTGGCTATTTTTCCAACAAACAGCTAACTATCAAGCAAGGTTTAAACAAAAATATTTTTGAGAAAATAAGAGAAAAGTCTTATTTATTGCAGAATATATAGTACATACATATACTGAGAGAATGGGAGAGAGTGAGAAAGAGAGAGAGCAAGTGAGTGCAAGAGAGTGTGTATTTTTTGTGTGTATGCATGTGTGCATTGTGTGTGTGTGTGTATAATTTATGATTATAAATAATCATTTAGATTATTGCTTTCCTGGAACAAATAAAATGGGAAACCATATTCTAAATACTTCTAATTATCTTTTATGAAGAGTTCAAATGATGTGTTACAAAGTCCATATATTAGGTTGAGAACTTGTTAAAGTCTGCCAATTGTAATTATATTATTTTGGCCTCCAGTAGTTGTAGGGTACACATCTAGTCCCATAGTAAAGAAACAGGAGCAAGGCCATTTTTTTTTCAGTTTCCCTCCCCCCTTTATGGAGGCTTTGTTTTTTTAAAGGTTGAAATACAACTAGTAACAACTTCTTTTATATAACTGAAGACGTGTTGATCTATGAAAACATATGCCAAAATGTTTTTAGTCTTTAAGATGCTTCTGCTACAACAGACTAATATTTCTATTTCTTTAGAAGAAAACAAATAAGGAGCCTGAAAGATTCATTTTGAAATTCTTACACAGACACTAGTGGTATAAATTTCATAGCTGTTGAAAAGAATAAAACTGAAGGAAAATCCCATTACAGCAGACTGATGGGTTTTCTTGGCAGAGAAACAGGAACCTTTCCAAATATTTTTATATAGATGATCCGGTTTCGTAAAATTTATCTAAAAATGTAGGCTATCTATAAAAGTGAAGGAAATATGAAGTAATTGGGTCATTTATAGAAAACGAATGCACTGAATTGCAAAAAAAAAAAAAAAGTATATAGATCAAAAGGAAAGGAAACACCAAGAAAATAGTGGTTGGATATAGGTGATGAGATCAATTCCATTATATTTATCTCCATTCCATCCCCTTTTTTCCATGTAAACATTATAGAATATAATACTCTGTAAAGCTATTGTATAGAGGAATGAAAATAACTTCTGTATCTAGTTCTCAAATTATCAGTAACTGAAGTATGGTAAAAATAAGATTAAACTAGTGAATACCTGCCAAGTAAATGTAGGGATTAAAGGCGGAAAATAGCACTTTGAATTGGACCTGGAAGCAAACTGGAAACTAGTGCAACTCATGAAGCAGAAAAGTAATGTGTGTGTTCTCAGGGGCATACATAACTGCTGTGCTGTTGCATTTTGCACTAGTTGAAGCTTCCACACACTCTTCAAAGGCAGCCCCATGCAAAGTGCATTACAATAGTCTATACAGGAGATATTAGGACATGAGTAACTGGATAAGTTCAGCCTCACAATTCAGAGTGACATAGCATTGTGCTGGTTCTCTTCCTTCCTCAGTCAGCACCAGTTTGTGTTGATCAGGACTGAGAGATCCCTTCCTTAGGCATTACTATGTGGATTGCTCAAGGGTTTGATGCACTGTCCTTTGGGGGAAGTCATCCATTGCCACAAGGCATGGTATCATCAATATGCTGATGACGCTGAAGCAAATTAAGCAATACTCCTGGTGCTTGGAAGCTGTAGGGACTGGATGGGAAACAACAAGCTTCAACTGACCCATGGGAAGACTGAGTGGCATTGGATTTTAGAGTTCCCAGACTCATGAAGTTTTGCAAAGGCCCTTTTGGTCTCTTCCTTCAGCAGGAGTCATGAATCTGGAAGGACACCAGATTGTGAGCCAGGTCTGTCTAGGGCAGTGCCACCTAATCTGTACTAAAGATAGTACAGTCCAAGATCTGGAAAGCCTAAAACCTAATGCTATGCCACTCACTCCCAATCCCCAGAACTGATCCAGAAGAATATCATGGTTGATGGTATTGAAAGCTGCCAAGAAATTAAGCATAATGGATGCATTACCCCACCTTGCTCCCATCAGAGATCACTCATAAGTACAACCAATACTGTTTCTGTCCCTTGTCTAAGTCTGAATCTGACTGAAAAGGGCTCAGATAATCTGTTTCATCCATGTCCACTGAGGCACTGCACAGCCACCTTCTACACATAAACTTCCCCAAAGAGGAAGGTGGGACACTGGATGAAAACTGTCCAGTATGGTAGGATCCAGAATAACTTAAGAAGGAGGTGAATCAATGCCTCAATTAGAGACAAAGAAACCATCCCCTTTCCCAAGGATGAATTAATCACCAGGAGCACCCAGCCACATGTCCTCTTCTGAGCAGTCTTAGCCAGCCAGGTGGGGCATGGATTTATGGAGAAGGAGGACCAACTTATAATCATAAGGACTCTGTGTAGTCCCTCATATACAATAGTTTCAAACTTGTCTCAGTTAACAGGTCAAGCCTATGGAACTCCACTGGACCTGTGTCAAAGCTGGCATCTAACTGGGGATGAATTTGGGTGATTTTTGTCTGACAGATGCTCCAAAAATTCTTCTACTTGGCCTTGCAAATAAATCTCTGACTTCCCTTTATCCAAAAAGGCTCAGATCATCCAAAACATTTTCTCGAAAACAAGGAAGATATGCAAGACTGTTAAATCACCTCAATTTTCATTCAATAGTATTTCAAGCTGTTTTGGGAGACAAGATTCACTACACATGTTTTTTTTCTCTTGCAGTTGTGCAACTTTCTTTGGATGACATGATTTTAAATTCTTACTTCCTGCTACATAATGTTTTTGGATAGCACATTTCTATAACAGCTGTTCTAAAGTACAAAATTATTGTTAGTTGAACAGATAAAAATCATACTCAAAATTGAGTAAACTAATAAAATTGATAATTTGAGTCTTGGGATTAATAGCAAGCTATGATGCCCTAGGAATGAACAGAAAACATCAAGATTAAAATGACCCCCCTCTGTCCCTGAACCTCAGGAATATGAACTACTAAGATAATAGAGTAAGTCAGCAATGACTTCAGCACTTCCACAATAATATGAACTTGGCCATCTAAAATCAGAAATCAAGCCAGCTGCGATACTATATATTTTACCAGTGCAATCCTCATGAGATGGACCACAGCTCCATAAAACTCAGCTAGCATCCCTAGGAATTTTGAAAATGATACCTATCAGTACAATTGTAAGGTTCAGATTGAGAGGAATGATGTCTTATACAATTTCAGCTTTAACCTTCTTAACATATGTTTTCTATAATTTTGTCTTTTTTAAAAAAGCATCTAGATTTAATAAATTCTGGAATACAAACAAACAGAAATTATCCAAGGTCATCTCTTCTCCTAGCATATGGTAAATGTAAGATATCAGTAGCATCTTTTCATCTCTAGTATTTACAACTTTAGAAAACATTTAAAAACCAGATTCTATAGAATGCATTATTTTCCAAAGCTTTGTAACTGGCTTATTTTTACCACCATACTTCCTTTTTAAAGGAAGGTCAAATAAATGAATGCATCTCCTATGAAAAAATCTGAAAAAGGAATGATTTAGGAAATCAATTTATCAAGCCAATATTTTCCAATCTTTTTGCTGATATTGGTGAAGATTTATGGCTGATTATCATTGCCCTCCTTCATAGTTTAGGTTCTCCTTCTGCAGAAGACTCATATTCCCAGGGTTATGGTTTTAGAGTTTGCTGTCATAGATGTAACTTATGCCACAAATTTAGCATTATGTATTCATTGCAAACCTAGACTGAACAGATACCATTTTTTTTAAAAAAAAACTGAAAGCACTATATTGAAAACATTTTGTAATACTGAAAAAAGTCCTTTTGAAAATACATAAATGCTCATACCTAATTACCAGTACATTTTTATGATATTGGTTCTCTTTACCAAGTACATCCCTTACATTAAAGCACTACTTTTGGAGTAAGAAAATAAATAATACAGAGGTAGAGCATCTACTCTGCATTTTTAAAAAAAGATCCGTTATCCCATTTCCAGTATTTTTGAAAGAACTGTCAGTTATTGGACACAATTTTGGACTGGATGGATAGCTTTAATTCAGTATAAGGCAGTTTTTAAGCTGTACTTAATAATATAGTTAGAATTTTAGTACAGTTTTTTTTAATATTACTAAACAGAAATGAATTGAAAATTATTTCCTGAATTCTACGGAAAAAAATATACAACATAAATACTTTTAGATATAAGTTCAGGATGTTGAAACATTCTGAACATATTATGTTAAACAATATAAAATAGAATGCATAATTTCCGGATTATGCATTAAAAACATACTCCTTTCTATGGAAAAAAAAAGATAGAATTCAAGCCAAAAAGTTAACCATGATAAATGAAAAATCAACATCTTCATAAACACTTGATATTCTTTTGTGTTTGTCAAAAATGATGACTATGTTGTTTTTTGTCTTATGCAATCATTATTTTGTGAAGGGTGAGAGACATCTTCATTATATCAGCTTTGAAATTAGATTAGATTTTATTTACTCAATATTTTAATTTTTTTCTCTCAACCATCTGTTATCGTCCCAAAGTCATGTCACCCAGAATCTAGTTTATTCCAATTGTTAATTTTGTGGTTCTTCAGCAGCAATGAAAAATATGCCACCCACTGCCTAATCTGCACAGTTCTTAGATGGAACAAGCTGAGAACTTTGGCAACAGTGATTTGCCCTTATGCTCTCAGACAAAAGGGTAAAGACGGATGTAATACAGGATGGAAGGGATTTCTCAGTGTTTTCACTTTTGGCTTGTCCACCAGGATCTTGGGCATACTTGCTGTTAGCCCTGCAACAAGTTGCGGCTTGAAGAAACAAGGCTTCCAACTGAAAAAATAAAATTCTCCTAATGTATGTTATCAATAGTTCATTGTATGCTTCAGCAAATGCAGTGCATGAAATAGTCAATTGTGCTACATATGCACCCTTGTCCAAATGCATGTACTTATATATGCATGCTATGAAAATGAAATATAGCTCTATGTCCTATTCAGATATTGATTTCTAAAGTGGAATTAAACCCTAAAGAGTGACAGATCTAGTATTGCAGCCTAAGAAAGCTAAGACACTTCCAGACAGCAGCAAAAGCAAAACAAGATAAGGATTTCATTTGCAAATAACGTACAAAAAAATGTAATGTCTGAATAGGGACAATGGGGAAGTATAAGATCTGAGAGGATTTATGAATGAGAATCTGCTTCCTCATCCATAAAAGCCCAAACTCGGGAAGTTGTGCTTCAGAAGTTGTGTTTACAATACAGTGATGACCATCTGACCTATTCACTGACTGGCATTAGTATATCTCCTGAATAGAAGAAGTGTGGTAAGGTGAATTTGTCACGACTGAGAAAGCAAGCATCTGATTTATGCTGCATATGTGACCTGCCTACTAGATAAAGCAGAATCCAGAGTCCCATCCAAATGGGATTGATGGATGCAAGGCCGCTAATGCAAACAGCTCTTCACACAAAGATTAGTTAACTGAGACAATTCATAACTACATGATGGCTTCTACTGCAAAAGCCTTTTAAGAAGTTTGCAAATAGTTTGGTTAAGAATTGGGGATATAAATGAAATTTATAAACGCAGAAGCAAATTACCTCTCAGAACTAAATACTGGAGACAAACAGGATGATTGTAAATTCTAAAAGATTAGACCCTTTTGTACATCTAGCCCCAAATTATCTGTGATATCCCACCATCTGGTCCTTAGTTTTTTTTACTAAAAAAGTCAAATATTGAACATAAGGTATATTCATTGAAGAGACATTCTACCACTGAAATTCATACTTTGGTGCTTATGTGGGCTTCCTATGATATATCTTTACCTACTATAAGGCAGGTATAGTTTGATGGACCTTTGTCTGACCAACAAGGCAATAGTTCTATTAGCTGCATTCCTTCAGGTAATAGAACTAATAAAATTGCAGTCAGCAGAAAAGACAGATTTCATTGGAGATTTGAAAACAATAAGTAGTCAGCTTTTAAACTGACATCCTGGGAATGCAGAGTATGCAGAATTGCATCATTATTCTTTAGATCATTTCTCATTAAGGAGAACAAATTTCATTCTACCTATCCAAGTTCTCCATATGTTACAGGCTTCTTTGTTGGCTCTTGCCCTGCCCATCACTGTAATTATTATCAAAATTTAATAGACTCCAGGTAGACACTGATATTCAGCAATATAATGACCTGTAATCTATTTTTCCAAAGAATACTAGATAAAACCTCAGTGAAAGCTTTCCTTTGAGTTTATGATATAAATTTAAGAAGTTGCTTGGGGAAATAGGAAAAAAAATAGATTGATGTTTTTATTAGTTATATTTTGAATAGACAGTATGCTGCCAACATCAACAGAGAAAATAAAAACCTATGAGAAATTTGCTGATGTTTACATGAACCCAGCACAGAAGCTAAACATAGTAGATAATCAAATTATCAACCTAAAAAATGTATAAATAGAACAAATACGATATTTTTGAAAGACACACATATTACATTTTTGTGAATGTTATGCAAAAACATCATTTCAGATACAAATCTACAAATCAGCAAGTTAATTTGTTCCTGTTGATGAGAAATGCATTTCTGTTATTGTAGCCAGAAGGCCAAATCTCTGATATGCTTCAATTAGAGGATTCCAGGTTTGCCATTTGATTCCTGTAACACCTGCGTGGAGACTCACTGCCCTTAGGAAGCTTGATAAAAGTCCAAGTACCTGGGCTAATGGAGCTGAATCTAGAATGTTAAATATATGCCAGCTTCTGTGATCAATGCATTAAGATTAAATACTATACCAAGATAAGTCTGAAATTTCTCCCTCCCTAGACCTGTTTTCTGCAATATCAAGGGATATATAAATGTGGAAAAAGATATTTTAAAAAGCAACATTTCAAATGAAGAACTGTGTTAATATTTTATTTGGGCAATGTCTGGAGGAATAGCATATCAAGCCTCTTCACTGAGCATAATAATTAGCAAGCTCAAATGTATTTTTGCAGTAAGAAGACTTACTTATACATAGTTGAATAAAAAGGGCAGAACGTTACTATTCTATGCTCCCTGAAATACAAGCAATATTGTAAGCTTGTCAAATGCTGCAGCAAACAAAACTCATCATGCTTAGCAGACAAACACACATACTTCCATCAGCCAAAGTTGTGGCTGACATCAGCATTAGCTACCATGTTCAGTGGGTTTTCCACTGAACTACCGTTTATTTCTTTTTAAATAAAGTCTGAATTCTATCTAGTATATTTTTAGCCAAAAGTTTCAAAGTACTGTGAGTTTTCTCATACTGTATATGGGGAAAGATTTACCTGGCAGTAAGAATGGAGTGCAAACCTGAAATGCTTTGGGCCAATAGCCCAGATAACCAGAGGAAACAATGATAATTTAGGAGATTAAAATCCTTTATGATACAGGTAATCCTTGATATTTCCATTGCTAAGCAATGAAGTCATAAATAGACAATAGACGGGTTTATCATATACACATATTACAATATACATATTACAATTTTATATATTACATATTACAATTTAAAATATCACTTTAAAATGTGTATCTCTTTAAAATAAAGTAGCTCATGATAAAGGCATTTTGAACGACTCCCTTTTGCTAGAATGAATTTCCTCCCAATGAGAATTAAAGACCCACATCTACACAATTGTTTTCACTAAAGGCTCAAAGTGCCCTATCTGTAATAAGCAGCAGTAATTAATCTCCCAGCTGTAGCATAAAAGGAGTGGAAATGAAAAGTCTTTTATTGGCACTCTCATTATTTAATGATAATTAAACTCCAGAGTCCCATAACTGCCCCTAATTTTTATTTTACAAATATCAGTTGGAGACATTGCTCTTCCTACATCTGTCTTACAAATCTGTTGCCAAACCCAAATTGAAATGGGGCACAAAAACACACATAATCTGGACACATCTGAAAACATTAGCATTTATCTTCCCAATTTGCTGCCCTTCAGAACTATCTTGAATACTGATCATTTGTAGTCCAATCTATTTGGAAAACAGCAGATGGAGAAGAGTAGGTTAAAAAGTTTTAAGTTACTTAATTATTTCACTTATGATGAACCATGCATAATTCTACAAGGGCTTAGTTATGAACCTGCAGTCACTATTGAATATTTCAATTACAAAAGCAGTAAAGTAATTTGTACTGCATTTAAAGTTGCAATTCTTTAAAAAAATATGATTTCCAGCGATGAAAGTTAATCTTAATTTATATTTAATATATATTTATATATAACTATCTCACCTGATAGTTGAAAAGAATCAGGTGAGGCCTAGAAGAGATAAAATGTAAAGGTGAATTGCATCTCATAGGCTAGATTTTGAAACAAAAGCAGTTGACTTTAAGGATTCATAAATAGTTCATAATAATTATTTGTCCATTTCCACTCTCTGGAATGGACTTTATAGTTATATAAACTATATAATTTTCTTTATAGTTATATAAACCAATCACCAGTGTAGGTAGACTTATGAATTACAACTGTCTCCAAGCTGGTTCATCCATTTCTAGAGAAAAATTAAGACAACTTGTTTTATTTGGCCAGTATCACAACTTCCTGTCATGGAATACCATATGGTATGAAATTTTTAGCTATATCTGTAGAACTGTTATTGGCAGAATGTAATAAAATGTTATTATAAGATTAAGGGACTTGCAGCTGAAGAATTATTTGTGCTGCTACATGATCTATTATAGAACCACTACTACAGTTACACTATAAATAAGGAAATAAAAAGAACTTTAAAAATGAGGATTTGTATCCTTGTTTATTTACATGCACCAATGAGGAATTTCCAATGCCCTTGGCATGTTCTTCAGCTTTAATTCCAAATGGAAGAATTCACAGCATGGTGAATGTTTTCTGGAGTCCACACCATACATTTCAATATGTGGACTCAGGACTCCTTATTTCTGCCACAAGGGTTTAAATAAGTGCAAATATTTAGTAAATTAATTATTAAAAATAGTTCTGTGTTTAAGAAGAATTAGCTTAGTCTTGAATTTCATACTTATCAATTCAAAAACAGGCCATTCTTTGTTTCAAATACATTTTTAAAAACTAAAAAAAAAATCACTCTTCTTCTAGTTTCCCAGTTGTCTCTGTCTTTCTCTGTGTCTCAGTCTATATTTCCTCTCTCTCTCCATTTTAATAAAGGCCTTCAATCAGGCATTCAATCATGGACAGACAGGAGGTGGAAGACATTCTTGGACTAGAACTGAAAATATGTCTTGTGGTAATGCCTTTTTACTTACAGTCTTCCCAGATTGAATAGGGGAAGTGTGAACACCAGCTCTATATCCAGGGGTGGGGAACTATGGACCTTTTTGGACTTGTGGGCTTTGCCGGCTCAGGAATACTAGGAGTTGAAGTCCCCAAGTCATAAAAGGACCATAGTTCCTGTCCTCTGCTCAATAGGATCAGGAGCTTTGTACAATCAGACTCAAGAGATACAAAGCAATTTTTCAAAGTTTTCCAATACTAGATAGCGGGATACCAACTAAAACTGTGTAGAAAGGTTCATACATTGCACTGAGCTACAGTGTAATGATTTTTGTGAATCAGCAAAAATGGGTGAGGTTCATAACTTACTAAGCTATAACCGTGTGGCTCAGCTCACACAGTTTCTCAAACCAAAAAGCAGCAAGTAATTTTTTATCTTAAAATAATATGGCACTCTCTAATTATAGTAACTACTTAACACCATTGCACACTAAATGAGTGTAAGGCAGTGGTGAAATATTCCCCGGTTTGCCACTGCGCATGCGCGGTACGCGCCAAACATACCCTTCACGTGGAAAAAGGAGACTTGGGAAGATAAGTAGAACAGCAAGGGGGGGACATCTGTGCCGCACGATTTAGATTCACTAGAAAGCAGGATTTCCTGCTTTCTAGTGATTTTAAATCGTGCGGCACAGCTGATCATCAGAAATACTGGTTCGGAGGAATTGGTAGCTTTTTTGTTTGTTTGTTTTAGCACGAGCCAGTAGCATTTCACTGCTGGTGTAAGGGAACAGGGTTAGTGAAGCAGAAACCTGTGGTTATATCATGGGCTGACTTTAAAATCACTCAGCACCATGTCAACTGTATAGGATGAAGAACTATAACTTATATTCTTCACAATATATGATTGTTCTTGACTTCTTTGCACTGTACTGGCTAATCAGCTGTTGTTTGTATGGCTTCATTCTTGTGTACTCATGAGGTTTCTGTCAAGTCCAGTGGAAAAGCTGAATTAAAGGGAAGCATCAGGAGATGAGTGATTAACGGATGGGCCCAAGTGTTAAGCCTGGCAGTGAGTCAGGCATTTCAATTTAAAAAAACAAAATGAAATTGCACAAAGACTTTGACAGGCTTCCCACAGAAATATTGCAGAAGAATAGAGACATGGCACAGTTTGTTAATTTCATGAGATCCGGTGAAATAATTTTAACTTTAGAGAACTGTGGGTATGAGTTTTATGAGTGCCTCAGTGCTGAATTCATATCAAATATAATAATGCAAAAGCCCTCTTCTTAAAGGATAAAAACTTCATAATAGAATTGGGCCGAAGGAAACATAGCTTCATATCAAGTATTCTCAAAAAATGGCAACCAAAGCAGATTTATGTTGACTTTTTCCATTTACTTACCTAGATGTTCATAGCATGCCAATCCCACTGCATTAGCCGCCTTCATTCTTTATATTGCTATCAATGCTGGAGTAAGTCTCTCCAAATTTCTGGCAATTAATTGGTAGGTCACTCAAGGTGATGATAATGTTTGCACTAAATGTCATTTTTAATGAAAGAAAGGAATTCATTTTTTAAAAAGAATATTGCATAATTATTTCTATAACTTTTAAGGTGTTCTTGGCATTACCGAATGGGACTAGTCCCTTTTAATAATAGTTAAATGGGAGCAGTACCTTTTGTAATAGTTTATAGGACCAAAACTATTGTTAACAATTAGTACTTTACAAAGTGATGTTGCATAATACTGAAATTAGGAAGAAAAAATATCTGATGCCCATCTGATGTTATTCTTGAGTTTTTGCAAACTGAGTAACCAGGCTGGGGATGATGGGAATTGTAGTGCAACACTTCTGGAAAGTATCAGGCAGTCTCCTCCTGGTATTTTTGTGATCTCAGTTTCAGATGATATTGTAAATATGCCCCATTAATGGTGACTGATTTCTTTTTTAAAAAATCTGGAATTATTTCTAGAAATAATAGTTCAAGACATGCAGCCTATATATACATACACTTGATTTTAGGGGAACTATTTTCTCATATACACTAGAATCTAATGCAACATTTACAGCATATACAAGCAACCATTGCTGTTTTCTAAAATCCTTATTGTTTGAAACAAGCTGGAACTGGAGCTCCCTCTAGTGCTAAGAGGTTTAATTACAATATGATTGCAACATTTGTTTTTGTAGAAAAGAACTTCAGGTCAACAATCTCTTTTTACCAAAAGGCGCCTTTTTCACAGGAAGAAAAAATGTAGAAAGTCCAGGCAATTTAACTAATCAGCAAGGTGTAGATAATTTTTTTAAAATCCCACAATTGACATTAGTCATGCAATCAGTAGAAGTGTTAAAAGATGACAAAAGAAAAGAAACCACATTCCTGGTGTATATGAATAACATATTCAGAATTTGTTTCCACAAGTATCATCACACCTATCCAATTTTCTTCCCAGTTATAGTCCAATTAGGCACTGAAGGCAAGTGCCAGATAAGTCAACCTGCTCAGCAGGGAGAAATTCAAGGAGCAATTAATCTCAATCTTATTTTATTTGTGCAATCCACTCTCTTGTTAGATGCTTCAGAATTTTGTTTTATCTGCATTTTAAGTGAGCTGATCTGGTTGGATTGGAGCATAATTTTCCAGAGCCTTTTTCAGGGGGAAAAAAGAGATTATAACTTAACTCTTATTGGAAACCTCCTGTTCATGTCCTTGAATCTCTATTTCAACATAATATATGGTGAATTTACCACACCTATGCTATTGGCCTCAAAGGAGGAATATAGTTAATTAAAGAATGTACCTGCTTTAATAGAAAGCCTCTGTTTCTGACCTTTATGCCTTCATGATAAGGGGAAAGGAAAAGAAGAAGAAAGAAGGAGAGAGGCTAAAAAGAAGGAAGCTAGAGGACGCAACCTAAAACGGAGAATCTAAAAATATCAGACTTTCACTGGAGGCAGGAAGGGGGAGGAATGAAAATAGGGAAACTTGCTTCCTTCCACTGCTCATAATTGCCCTAGTGATCAATAGAATAAAAGAGGCAGAGAATTGATGCTTCTGGGCATGGACATCCACAGCTAATTATCAGGTAGCTGCATGTCTGACACTGTTTCTCATGCACTCCAGGATCTCCACCAGGATCAAGGAAGACAATTCCCCAAGCCTTATTTGGCACAGGTGAGCCAGGTAAAATATAATTAGTACCCAAGATGCTCAGATGGGTTGATACTTTGATGAAGCTAATCAGTTACAGGATTATCCTGAGATATGTTAGTATATTAGATTTCCTAACACATGACATGTTCCTATTTACTGGACCATTAACTTTTGCAAGGAGGGAAGGAAGAATAAATTGATGTAACATATAAAAGGGAGCGGGGAAAAGCAGCTCAAAGAGTTCTTTGCTCTGTGGCATCTTAGAATCTTAAAAATGGTTTGATAGTGTCAAGATTTCATAGTTCTCTATGTTTTGATACATATTGTATAATTCAAGATTCATACGTGAAGCAGTTACTTTGTCACAGATGCTCTTGTTCTTATGAAATTATAGATAATTCTCAACTTACAACTATTCATTTAATGATCAAAGTTTCAACAGCAATGCAAAATGTGACTTACAACTAGTCCTTGCACTTATAACCGATGCAGCATTCCCATGGTCAAAATTAGTTTGCTTGGCATCCTGCATGTAGTTACAATGTTTACAACATCTTGGAGTCATGTAATCACTATTTACAACTTCCTAAGATGGCTTCTAGCAATCCAAGTCAACAAGGAAATCTGTATTCACTTAAGGAATGCTTAATACACTTAACAGCTGCAGTGGTTTGCTTAACAACTATGGCAAAAAGTTATAAAATTGGGTGCAACTTATTTAACAACTATCTTGCTTAACAATGCACCTGTACAGTCTTCCTATCTAAGCCCTGATAAGTAAAACACCAAAATCCCTTCCCTTTATATTACTTTCTATTTCATTCTGAATAATAGGTCAGAAATGGGAATAAAATAATCTAAATTTGGTTTTAATAATATACATGTAGGAGTGCAGCAAGATAGTTTGTTAGATAAACGTATTTACTCTTACTAAATAACACAAAAGACGTCCATTTAGATTAGCAGTGTCCAAGAGGAAGCAAGATGGAGAGATTAACAAAAGAAATCTTGTGTGCAGCATCACAGTTTAAGCTCTGCTTCTTTTCTATATGTGTCATACATTCTAACCATGTTATAAAGTGCTAAAACCTGTACTGTTTTCATCATTTGGACAAAAGCCGCAAGAGCCTGCAGTGCAATCGATTTACTTACAATCCTACCTTCCAACCCTCCAGGTAAAAGAAGGAAAATTCAAGCTTATAAAGCAGAGAGGGAGTACAGCTGCAGCAAGTGAACATAAACTAAGTTATCTTCAGTTACAAGTTGCAGACTGCAGTTCAGTTGTTTCCCTTTAGACAGAAAGAAAGCAACAGAATTTGACTTGGACTGTGTGGCTTCTGAATTGTTCATAGACTTATCCAACAGAAAACCTATGTGTTTAATGGAGGAATCACAGATCTTCAGGAGTCATTTAGAATATAAAGGTTACTCCACTGCTCAATGCCAAAATCTTTATTAAAATATCCCCAAACAGTAACTGTCCAGGCTGTAACACATACAGTATAAGTGAACTCACTATCTGAATTGGTTCTACCATCAAATAGATTAACAATCAAATATTGTTAACTAGAAGTTTCTATATATTTCTAAATTTTCTAATTTTCCATAACTTATTTTGTATCCTCAATTTTAGAAAAGACAAATTTCAACTAGCATAATCCCAATGATTTTCAGCATCATCAACCAACACAAATGGAGGCCTTAAAAAAAGCAGTGGCATCAATTGTTGCTCTTCTTGTTCAACCAGCTAACAGTAGCTACAATTAGGCATAAAATACTACATTTCACCCTTAACAAATAATTCTTTTATTTCCTGAAGGCATAAAGATTTTTAGGCAATAATAGTCTGAGTGACCTAGAGAAAAATATTAAGACTCATTAACTAGATTCATTATGAGTCACAAAATAACTGTCTTTCTTCTTCAAAATATTAACCTGGCAGCTATTTCTGTTCTTTGGCATTAACCTTTATTACTGTAGTATCCAGTATTGATTGATCAACTTGAAAAAACTGTGCGAGGTTATACCCAGGGCATTGCAATAAATCTCTCTTGAAGAACTCCAAGTACAATAACCCTCCTGGGAAGTGAACACATTTCATCTTGAATAGAGAAAGGACTATATTGGAGGTACAGGTAGTGCCGGCAGCTCTGAAGATCGGTGTCTACAAAGTCTAAGAATTTAGCTACGTACTGTATGTATTTGTGTCCCAAGGTTTAAATCCTGAGTTTAATCTTTCAGTGTAACAGCTTTTTTTTTTGTTAGGTTGTTAATGTTACAGGTTCTGTCTTGTATCTAGATTCTTTCCTTCATTTGCAGAAAAAGTTGAATATATTGCTTGGCTTTATTTTTTATTTTTTATTTTTATTTATATGCCGCCCTTCTCCGGGGACTCAGGGCGGCTTACAATGTGTTAAGCAATAGCCTTCATACTTTTGTATATTTATACAAAGTCAGCTTATTGCCCCCACAAACTGGGTCCTCATTTCACCTACCTTAGAAAGGATGGAAGGCTGAGTCAACTTTGAGCCTTGGAGAAATTCGAACCAGCAGTAAATTGCAGGCAGCTGTGTTAATAACAGGGTGCGTAGACCACTGTACTATCAAGGCTCTATAATACGAATGTACCAATATTTACCTTTTTTAAATAAGTGGTACAGAAAGAATGGGAGATATTTTGTTTAAATGTAAGAAGTTGTGTGGTTAAACTCATCAGAGACTGAATTTGAATCCTTGAGTATTAATCCATATATTTTGAGTATTAATCCATGTATTCCTCTTACACATTTATCTTCAACAGTTCCATGCCATATAAGATAAAATCTGATGAAGGGATCTTTTTAAACACAATTTTTACTAAGTATTTTAATAATAAAAACTAATGAAGACTAAACTTCCATTAGAGAATGGAAAGAAAGAATAGAAATATAGGAAGAGAGAGAGAAAGAGAGAAAGAAAGAAAAGGAGAAAAGAAAGAGAAAAGAAATATATAAAGTTACTTCCATACTTCATCACAACCAATACAAACAATTTAATAACTCTTCATGCAGATATCTCTTCACCTTATATCCCACAGCTTATCCATAAGCAAATCTATAAAATTCCAAGTTTTCAGTCCTGGTATCAGCAAAAATGGTTCCCACAACATTGCATAAAAAGGTTTTATTTTAACCTCGATAAAATAAAAATTATATCCTTTCCTTTTACTTCTAAAAATCTATGGGCACCTTCTGACTAGATTGTCCATTTGTTTCAATTCTGATAAATTTTTCATTTCTTCTACTTTCACTGCTGTCCGATATTTAATAATGGGTGTCACATTAAGTCAAAATAATTTTATAAGCACATGGCATAAAAATGATCATAGCTAATTTACATGGATAACCTGTCAATAATGCATGTTTGAAGTGCAAGGTGTATTTTGGGTCTAGACCACAGTAGCATGCATAGATTAAGGATTTTAATTTAGATCATCTATGTCAGTCGTTCACATGCTGTTTATTTCTTAACTAAGTTGGCAATTTTTTTTTCCCATGTAAATATGACATTTCATAAATATAAATGTGATTCAGAGGCTATACAAATGTTGGTCCAAATCCAGTGGCATTGATTCTTAATAACCACAAGTACTCAGTAGAGTATTTATGGAAAGTTAAGGCTTCACTTTCTCCTTTCTTCGGCTATCAGTTTGCCTCTTTTTTGAGTAAGAGATAACTACTAATCTGAGTTCATTCTTGTATGCCTTTCTTCTCAGGTTCACATAAAAAGAATCTTTGACTTTTTTCCTGATAGGATGTAGTTAACTACATGCTAGGCTTTGCCCGTCCCTATAAGGCATTCTCTGTAAATAAATTTCCTTTATATTATAAAATATGCTTAATCATGCCACAGGGCAGATTCCTACTCTCGGGAATGCTCCCTCTCTCTCATATTTAACTTCTAACAAAATGATTTTAAAGACAGCCAAGAAAATCCATAACAAATGTAAGATGTGTGCTAAAATATTGAAGTGCAAACATAAGTACTTCCTTTTGATGGAAGAATCAAGACAGACAACATTTTAAAACTATTGATAAGTCTATATACATCTTAGAAAGCCACACTACAGACAAAGCTAGTTCCAGTTTGGCAAAAGAGTGACATAAGTCTATACGCTATATACCAGTGATGATGAACCTATGGCACGTGTGACACAGGTGGCACGTGTACCCAAATCAGTAGGCATGTCAACTCAGCTCTAGTGTGCATGTGCCTGCCAGCCAGCTGATTTTTGGGCCTTCTGGGTTCACAAGAAGTAGGGAAACAGGCTGTTTCCTGCCTCTGGAGGGCCTGGGGGGTGGGCAAGACCCATTTTTCTTTCTCACCTAGCTCCAGAACCTCTCTATGGATCTGGGGAGGGCAAAAACAGCCTTCCCCACCCCCTCGGAGGTCCTCTGGAGGCCTGAAATGGCCCATTTCCCAACTCCCAGTTGGACAGGAAGTGACATTTTTTGCTGTTCCCAGCCTCCACTGACTCCTAGAGGGCCTCCGTGGGAGTGGGAAGGCTGTTTTCTCCCTCCCCAGATGCATAGAGAGGATCTGGAGCCAGGTGAGAAAGAAAAACGGGCCTACAGGGGCCATTGCGTGCCGGAGCAGGGGGGAGGTGGGATTACACGTGCATGCGCAGGGTGGGGCGCATAGAATTATGGGTGTGGGCACATGCGCACATGAACCTCCCCCGTCCCCCTTCCTGGCATGCGATGGCAAAAAGGTTAGCCATCACTGCTATATACTCTTCCTTCATTTATATATATGCTAAATATATACTGTATTAAGGGAATATGGATTGGAAGATGAGTGTAAAGGCAGAAACATCAATAGCCTGTGCTAAAGGCACTACTCTCAAAACTGAAAATACAAAGGATCTGCAAGCTCTAGTAATGAAATTGTCCATGTGGTTTCTAAGGCACAATCTCAACCTACAAGATATTTCATGGGAAACCCATGAAATGGAAGTACCTAATCCATTCATCTCTAAGGATGCCTATATATAAGGCATTTTTGCTGTTTTGGAAGGGTTCAAATGTTAATTTTCATTAGACTAGTTAAATAATGCACAAATCCCATTAGGAAAAAAGATTCCCAGTCTTACTATTCTAAAAAATTCATGCAAGAAATACTTTTCTGGCCAACAGGGACAAATAATTTCAGGAAAAATTATTTTATTCAAAATTCTCAACAAACAACCATATGAATAAAGAAATTAAGGGAATAGTCATCTTCAGAGCTGTTTACACAGATTTATAATAGAAATGTTGAATGTGAGAAGGAGCATTCAACAAAATACTCCAGACACATAATAAACATAATAAATTAACCACTTTCATATTCGGAGTATATAATGCCTGACACATCTACTGCCCTTCAGTGGGCAGCTGGCATAACAAAACTGTATCTAGATCCCAACCATGGGAAAACATGGTTTGAAATATTTTCTTTAATTGGAGATTTTCTTACACCTCAAAGAGAACTCCAAAGTCAGCATATTTTATTGGGCATTACTCCACAAATAAAATAAAATAAAATAAAATAACATTTTTTAAATGCTGTTCAGCATAGCATGAAGCTAATAGACAAATAAATAAATACATAAAAAGAGGCAAGGCAGGAAGAAATACAACAGTCTGATTACAAGTTATCTTCACAAATGGATCTACCACTGATGATTATGTACTCAGCAATAACTCTTTTCCATTACAGGAAACAACCCTCACTTCTCATATCCTAGCTAAAATCTTACTTTTCATAGTATTAGGAGATTAGATCATTGTCATGTTCCTTTTTTTTTTTTAATGCAATACATGAAAATAATATTTTCTCTTAAAGGAACAGGAAAAACAATAACAAAATGTACCATGGAGACTCCACTTAAGTCTGTCATAAGACTAGTTAAATAGTTGCATGCGTTTATTACACACTAAGACCTTTTCTTCTCACCAAAGTTCTCAGTACTGCACTGGTAAGACATCTCAAGTGAAATCTTTAAGGCTCAAATAAAGAAGATAATGTTATAAAATGAAAAACATACCTCTGTATCTGACTACTTTAGTTTTGAAGATAGGGGCTTCCTAAGTTTGAAAAGATCCTGATACTTATCTATGCTAATATACTTCTCAGAAATGTAGCTATAAATGTAGTAGAATATTTTTAAAGTTAAATGTTCTTTTTAATTTCTTAAAGCAAAATATTGTAATTGTATATACAAAAAGATAAAGAATAAAACATTATCTGAAGCATAATTATAATATAGACAAAAATATACTGTGGATTATATCCCCAAATTTATTGCCTTTTTTGTATAAACTTGGCACCATTTGATTCTGAGAGCAGATGCCTTCTATGGACACAACAAACTTACATTGCAGATACTAAGAGTATGAAAATGTGTGCAACATATTCGTTCCAGGCCTATTAACTTGAACTTGTAAATTTATGGATTGTATCCTCTACAGGTTTTGGTGCGAAAATGATAATAATGCCTCATTGGTGTGATATAAGCCCCAGTTTTCACATTATTCTTTAATATTGCTGGATAATAAAATGTTTCAAAAAATTTCCTTTGATCTATTTTCACAATATTGCATCATTAACTGCAACTCTACAAATGTAGCCAAGCTTATTTAATAGGAATTTATTCACTGGTAACCCTATATGTGATTGCACCTCCAGTATTATCTCGGTGTTACTTAAGTGCATCCCAATGGTATCTCAGCTATTTGGACATGAACCACAAACACAGAATTAATGATCCTTTGCTAACACAGTTATATCAGTATCTTTTTCGAAAATCATAATAGGATTAGTATATAGCAACTAAATATGCTTCTGTTCCAAGATGCAAAAACGGAAACCCATAGATGCATATAAAAGCGATACTTAAAATAATCAAATCAGTATGTGAAGTGGTTATTGTGACTTATGAAACACCTTATATAAGAAAAAACATTTTTAAATACCATAGTAAAATTTAAATATAATCAATCCAACCTGAGAAGAGTTGTTGAATATATTTTTAACTTATTACTGCAATTCATATATCTATCTCATGGCTTTTATTACCATACTGCTACAGATACATGGGACATGATATCCCTACTGTAAACTTAATCAAGGCACAGAACGTATATATTCTTCTTTGACAATTTTTTTAGGTGTATGCATTGTGGAATGGTCAAATCCATTTCTTTCTTTTCTATCTTCATCATCTTACAATTAAGAACTTATGTTTTTCTTCCACATTGTAAACTAGTCACTTAGGATAACTAAGTTCCCTTATAAGGACAATGGAAAATGGAGCTCCTTATAATGAAAGCTTGAGTGTTTTCTTCTTCCCTGGGGTGATAAAGTTTAATACTGGTATGAACTGAGTGTTCCAGATTACCACTCTAGTTCAGTGGTTGGTTCTTCCCGGTTCCTCCCAGTTCCCGTTCAATTTTCTAAATAATATAAAACAGAAGGAATTTATCCTACTTTAGCCTCCTTTGTCCTTTTCCCACCTTTTTGACAAAAAAGGGCAGTTTATTTAATCCAAAATAAGTGTTTTCAATGTCAGATACAGAATATCCCAATGCTATCAACTCTACTTGTCCATTCCAGCTGTTCTTTCAATCCTGAATGTATTTCCAGGAATCATGTAGCACTCAAACCTAAGCTATTCAAAGAAAACAATACACCCCTTGTATCTGCATGCCAAATATTTATCTTACTTCAAAAATCATTGCTTTGTTAAACGTTTGATAATAAATCTTTATTTCTTAGATTAAAAAGTGGAATGCTATGTGAAAGTGCAAACACAGGTATTGGCTACAGAGCTGTCAGATGGAACTTCTGTTGGAAAGACATATTTCTTTCTTTGTGTTAAAATGTCTGCTTCCCATTTTAATGAAGCTGCTGCTCAAATGAAGCCTATCTAGGGATTTTGGACAGGACACTTTTCTGATGGAATACACAATGAGCTTAGCCTACTAAGAGTTATCATCCCTCACAGAAGAGATTTTAGATTACATATTTCCTTTTGCAGGAAATGGCAGTCAAGAAATGACTTTATATATGAAAGGTCAGTGACAATTCCGAGAGATAGCTGCAGGCTATACAATTTGACTCTTGCGTATAGGAGATGAAAAATTAATTATATTTAATCAACAATCATGCCAAATGTACAAATGGGTTCAAACAATAAGGAACTCAGTAATTGAAGGAGACCAAAACCATTTATTGTGGCAACAGGAAATTAAAAACCAAAGTGACACAGAAATTTAAAATGTTAAAATCCATCTTTGTATAGGTTGGTTAATGTTTCTCCACAGCACGGTATTTATCAAACAATCAGACCAGTATTTTACAAGAAAAAAATGGAAGAAATTTTTTCTGATCAAGAAAATGAACATAAGCAAAACACCTCTGAATAAAATTAATGGATAAATCTTTTTTCATTTTTTTTTATTGACGTTAGTGTATCAAGAACCCAACAGATGTTTTTCTTGATAACAGTTCACATCTCTTCCCAATATGTCTGTGACATCCAATTGATGAATGATATGATGTCACTATATTCAAATGACTCTCCATTCCTTTTGTCTCAAGTGGGGAATAGCTGTGTATGATTTCATTATATCACACATCTGCTTTAAATAAACATTTAAAATCTGGGAAAAATAAACTGTAATGTGTGTACCATATTCATTGTAATTATAACTGTACTTTATTTTGTTGGATATTATTTAAATAAAATTAAGTTATATGGCATACCATATCATATGTTACAAATGTATAAAGTGCTCAGTCTATAATGTTTCTGGTTGACTTACAATATCAATATAAAAATGTCCTAGGAGCAGAAGCCCCCTTCAAGCTCTAGATAAAAGTAGAACATAACACATCCACCCACACCCCACTGTACAAAGAAGGGCACTTGCTTCAAATTTCAGTTTGTTTGCCTACATTTCTACAGAAAGTGTATAATTTCCTGTCAGTATTAAGAGAATTCACAATATGCCTCACTAAAGATCTAACATCTAGGGTGATCTTGCAGGGTTTTGTAATAACTTAAGCCGAAACTGTTCAACTCTTTATATCAAAATCAGAATCTTAAAATAATCTTTAAAAAATCAACTAGGACCTATTCTACTTGTTTAAACACAGAAATAATGTCTAAAATTAGCATGTTTTGGTCAGCCCCATTTTCTAGACTGTCTTCACAACCACCTCACAAAGAGTTCATTGTAATAATCCAACTTTGAGATTACTAATGCCAGTTTTTTATCTTCAAAATTGGTGCAACAGTTTTAATCAAAGCTAATAAAACCATTATAAGAACTTTCAGACCTTCTTGTTAAAGAGGAATTCCACAAAACAGACTTATCATTTAAATCCTGATATATAATCTCTGAAGGGGCTTGGTGGTTCAGTGGTTAAAGATGCTGAGCTTGTCAGCTGGAAAGGTGATGGCCCAGTTCAAGATCCGAGTGCCACGGAATGGGGTAAGCTCCTATTCCTTGCCCCAGCTTCTGCCCACTTAGCAGTTCAAAAGAATGCAAATGTGAGTAGATAAATATGTACCACTTTGGTGGGAAGAATACAGCGTTCTGTGCACCTCAGTGTATAATCATGGTGGCCACTGGACCATGGAAATGTCTTTGGACAATGCTGGCTCCCTCAGGTAAGAAGTGGAAATGAGTACTGCCTCCTAGAGTCCAAAATGACTTGATAGGGAAAGCTTTTACCCTTATAAAGTCCCTGTAATTAGCAACAATTCCATATTGCCCAAATTCTTCTTCATTTCCACCAAGTTGCTGCTATGGAGCCTTCAAGTTACAAAACAAATCTGCAGAAAGCAATCGGTCTTTGTTATGGTCCATCTTGGCTCTTATCCCTGAGAAGGAAACTTGCTATGATACCCCAATCTTGACTAAATATTAATATAGTCAGTTTGGGGTTTCAATACATGAGAAATTCTAACAAGGACATCAATCCAATTTATTTTATTTGTCAAGAACATATTTGGTAATAAATATAAGCATGGATTGGATATATAAAATAGATACAAATAGAGGAAACATTAGGACAGGGACGGTAGGCATGCTGCTGCTCTTATACACGCCCCTTACAGACCTCTTAGGAATGGGGTGAGGTCAACAGTAGACAGTCTTAGGTTAAAATTTGGGGGGTTTTGGATGAAACCACAGAGTCAGGTAATGCATTCCAGGCATTGACTACTCTATTGCTGAAGTCATATTTTCTGCAATTGAGTTTGGTGCGGTTTACCTTGAGTTTGTATCTATTGTGTGCTCTTGTATTGTTTTGGTTGAAGCTAAAGTAGTCATTGACAGGTAGGACATTGTAGCAGATAATTTTATGAGCTACTCTTAGGTCATACCGAAGGCGGCGTAGTTCTAAATTCTCTAAGCTCAGAATTTCAAGTCTGGTGGCGTAAGGTATTTTGTTGTGGGCAGAGGAGTCGAGAACTCTTCTTGTGAAATATTTCTGGACACGTTCAATTGTATTAATGTCCAATATGCAGTGCGGGTTCCAGACAGATGAGCTGTATTCGAGAATTGGTCTAGCAAATGTTTTGTATGCTCTGGTTAGTAGTGTGATATTACCGGAGAAAAAGCTTCGTAAGATTAGGTTTACAACTCTTAATGCCTTTCTGGCAATGTTGTTACAGTGGGCTTTGGCACTTAGATCATTAGATATGAGTATTCCAAGATCTTTGACAGATGGAGTACTCACATCTGTCATATGGAATCCAATAGAGGACATAACCTGTCCCAGAGATTCGTCCCAAAAGAACATATATAAAACTCATGAAAGCCATTTAAGTATCCCAAGAACAAAAGCTGTGTAGCTTCTAGTGCTATATTCAAAAGCATCTATATTACTTCAGTCAAGGATAAAGACTAATCTGAATTTACACACATCTGGTTCTTTCTCTTGCAAGGTATTTCCATCCTCCCCATTTAGATAGTGACACTACTGCTGCTGGATGAGCCTGAAATATGCCATGTTCACATGTTACTTGAATCTCCTTTCCTGCACCAAAACCATCTCAATGTTACCAAAAGTAACAAGCCTTTAAAATATACTAAAAAGAGGAAAGAAAACGGGAAGAGTGGAGAGAGAAAGAGAAAGACAGATGACTAACTAAATGGGAGAATACCAAACTAGAACAATCACTGCCACTCAGTCCAGCACAGACTGTTGAGGGTAAACTGCCCTCTGCAGAGTAGAGCAACGGACCAGACAGCTTTGCAACACAGATACTCTCAGACTCTGAACGTTGTTAGAAAAATAAATAGTCTTTACTTGTTGTAAAACAAACAAACTTGGCTTCTTATAAACAAAGATAACACTTTCAATACAAAACAAAGTTTGCTTACAGTTCTAGTTCCGTAACACCGACACAGTATCTCTAGCAGTAATATAACGAGCAGGAGTGAGAAGGAGTGAATGAACTTCCTGCCTTCCTTTTATTTCTGTTTTAACCACTTAATCAATTAGTCATCTTGTAGTAATTAAAGTTACAGTACATATTATCTACCGAACCGTAGGATAAGGATCCAACACAGACCATAATGTTATTGTAAAAAGAAAAAGACAGAGGAAGTGTTATATCTGTTTGCTTGAGCATCTGGAAGGAAAGTGGGATATACTATAACCCAATGATCCTGCTTTCTTGCCTCTGTTCTAGCTTTTTTGTCCTTATTATCCCCTTTCCTTCTGCTGCTGTTACAGATCACTCTACAAGCCCTGTAACAAAACCTGCTTCCCTTGCCAGTCCACTTGTATAGACCAGTTACAATCCTCCTCTGCTGGCCACATAAAATAATGACTTTCCTATAATTCTAAGTGACTTGAACATAATGACAGGCTACATGAATCAACAAAATAATTTAGATCATCTTAAAAGACAGGCTTATATACGTGCAATAGATATGTCAGTAGAATATTTAGAATTATAGGCTTAATATTACAATCTATCAACCGCTGAAGATTCAATATGAACGGTGGATCTGATTCCATATCCATTTGATTTAAATCTTTGGATTCATTGTATTCAACTTAATCAAATATGCATATGTATATTTACAAAAATCATTAAAAATTGAGTCAGATCAAAGACACCAGAATCAATACAGTGATTCAATCTAAAGAGGTATTTCAATACAAGTGCCTTTAAATCAAAACTTCTATCTATTAAATATTATGACAGTTAATGGTTTTAAACACAGCCTTGAAAATAGATGTCTTTAATTAATGTATACGAAGAGTTTGAATCCAAAAATATAAATATGTAATGGTGTTTTGTAGTACAAGCTGTGGTAGCGATGTCTTCAAGGAAGTGAGTATCTTGTGGCATCATCAGCAACAATTTACCCTTAGGGAAGAATATTGTTGTGTTACATACAAAAATAATTATATAAAATCATTTTTAATAATCTACTCCATCTTTCATCCAAATGTTAATTTAACAGTTTATTATGGAATATTCTTAATATTTGTTGAATTAATGAAAGAAATTATATGCCTTTCTTTAGTCTTAAATTATTCCATAAATCAACCGTGATCTCACTGCTTTTTTGTTCATGAAAAGCTTTACCCACATATAAATAATTCTTTCTCCATTGTGAAAACTCAAGTGACAGGAATTGAGCTCTACTAATCTCAAAAAGATTATCAGAGACCCATGTTGTTTCTGCAGCAAAAGCCAAATAGATCTGGATATAGAATTGCAAAAGATTTGAGTAGCTGAATTGTAATGTGTTCCACAGGGAAACTACTACTTGAGCAAAAATGATTTATACCTTTGTTGGAAAAGCTATCACTGAGAAGCTATCAATGACAGAACATCTGCTTCGAATATGAGGGTCCCAAGTTCTATATACATTATATTAAAAGGATCTGGTAGCTAATGGTGAGAAAATACCTCTGTTGGATACCCCAGAGAACCATTGCCATACAGAATGGCCACATTGGCTAGATACATGAGTATATAAATTATCAGATTTGTCATTTAACAAGTGATGTTAAAGAATACAATTACAGTATGGGTACCACACTACCATTTAATAGAAGATGCAGTATCAACAGTATACAGTGAATTAAATGGCTGCACATTTTCTAGGAACCTTCATAAAAAAAATCTCCTTTTCTTTTTTTCAGACCTTTCTTCCCTTTCTGAGTGATAAAGCAATCTTATAGAGATAAATACAACTTTTTAAAAGAAAAACAAAAAAAGACTAATAATTCATTTTAACTTTCCAGATTCTTGTGTATGCTTCCCTTTAATTCTTCTTCCCAGAAGAATGGTGCTACACAGCTTCTGCCTCTATTAAAAGGATCAAAAATCTTTCTTTCTTTTGTTGACTGGAATGGACTGGGAAAATATGATTCTTTAAGTCATCCCTTCATGAAAAGTGAGTGTACATTTGATATCTGCCATATGGGCCTGATAATCTAGAGTATTTTGAGTGTAAACCAGCTTTATACCCAATCAGTATAATACTTGAAATTAATACTTCTTATATAAATAGTTTTAGATCAGTCCTTGTGATAGGCTAATATCATTATTTTCCTACTGCCAATTCACCAAGCAATCAGAGTTCTTTCTTTCCTACCCTGTTTCCCCGAAAATAAGACATCCCTTGATAATAAGCCCAATCGGGCTTTTGAGAGCATGCATTAAAATATGTCCCCCCTAAAAATAAGTTCTCCCCAAAAATATTTAAACGCATGCACAGCCAGCCCCTGCCATTTCCTCTGGTTTCCTCCACGTGCCCTAAAATAATAAGACCTCCCCGAAAATAAGGACAAGTGCTTATTTTGGGGTTCAAAAAATTATAAGACAGGGTCTTATTTTCGTGGAAACGCGGTATTACCTCATCTTAAGCACCACTGGAGATCTATTTCCCAATGTAAATGTTTCTGCATTTTCTCAAATCATTTTTTTTTAAAAATTAGATTTATATGCTGCCCTTCTCCGGAGACTCAGGGCGGCTTACAATGCGTTAAGCAATAGCCTTCATACTTTTGTATATTTTATACAAAGTCAGCTTATTGCCCCCACAACTGGGTCCTCAATTTACCTACCTTAGAAAGGATGGAAGGCTGAGTCAACCTTGAGCCTGGGGAGATTGGAACATGCAATAATTGCAGACAGCTGAATGTTAATAACAGGCTTTTAGTCTGTTGAGCTATCCAGGCTCCTATTTCATCTATTTCATTTGTTTCTTTTGCTTAGAAGAGGACATACATTTAATACTGGGCAAAGATGCATGCAGTTAACTGGAACACAATCTTTTCTTTGCTTGTTTAGCTGGTCTCTGTACCTACATTTCTGATAATTATGTTGGAAATTTCAGTTTCCTCTTTCTACAGACTCTTTCATGAAGCTCTCATTAGCAGCCTGAAATTTTCTACTCTTTCTCCGTGTCGTAGGTCACTTACTTTCTTGGAATTTTAGAAATTACCTTGGGGAATAGGGGAAGAGTTGACACATTTATTAGTAATATGCATATATTTATATAAAATTGGATTTGCCAAAAGCATCATTTTATTACAAAGGTTAGGCCCTAATACTCAGAAGCTCAATATAATTCTACTCTATAATTATCCACAGACCTATATTTGGGTTTTAATATCTACATGAATATTTATATTCAAGATTTCAGCAGGTATTCAAATGCCTTTAATTTACTGCAATGGCAAATAGTTTCCATTGACTAAAGCGTAAAGCACTGCTAATTTGTAGGGAAAGAAAGGACTTTTGTGTTAATAAAACAATAAAAATGAAATGAAATAAAACATTACTTTGGTAAATGTGCCATTATCCAATCAAATATTTCACAGTTCAGTTCTTTTTATACATGGTCTAATGCCAAAAACTCATGAACACTGGGCAGGTATTCCTCCAAAATATATTTAATATCAAAGTTCATATGATTACTACTTTACCAATTGCCATAATCCACTGTCCATATCACTCTCATGATGTAAGATAAATAGCATTAAAAAAAACATTCTACATAAGGCAAGAAAGAAAGAATAAGTGACAAAGAATCACACTGGATGTTATACTAATTGCACGAAAGCAGTTAACACACATGTTACAAATACGAAGACCTACCATGGAGAATAAGAGAACAAAATAAAAACTGAATTTCCATTTGGAATCTCTGCAAGCATTTAGTTTAACTAAAATAAACAAGGGGAAAGACAAAAGACGTTGTTGTATCAGACCTATGACTGTCCAAGAGAAAATGGGCAGATTTGCCACAGCATTAGAAAGCTTTCTTCTTATGAGAAACTATCAAAGTAGCAGTCATCCCCTCCTCGTATGCCTTCACAAAGTTTGGTCTTGAGGCAGAAGAGAATATTTTATTTGGCCAAGTGTGATTAGGCATACAAGGAATTTGTTTCCAGCACAGAATCACTCAATGTACTTGCAAAATAACAGAAAAAAAATATTAAAAAAAGAAAACCAGTAGAATGAGGAAATAAGAGGCAATAAAAGGATAAATAATACTACTGTCATACTCTGTGGGTTAATATACATACACCTCTCCTGCGCGAGCTGCACTGGCTCCCGGTGGTCTTCCGAGTGCGCTTCAAGGTTTTGGTTACCACCTTTAAAGCGCTCCATAGCTTAGGACCTGGTTATCTACGGGACCGCCTGCTACCACCAATAGCCTCCCACCGGCCAGTATGCTCCCATAGAGACGGGCTCCTCCGGGTACCGTTGGCCAAACAATGTCAACTGGTGGCCCCTAGGGGGAGAGCCTTCTCTGTGGGGGCACCTACGATCTGGAACGAGCTCGCCCCGGAGATACGGAGGATCCCGGATCTGCGCACCTTCCGTCGCGTGCTTAAAACGTTTTTATTTCATCAAAATTTTAATTTGTTTAATTATGGGGTATTTTAAAATTCAGCCAAATTATTTAATTCATTTTAATCTATTTTAAATTTTGTATCTCTGTGTTTTATCTTCTGGCTGTTCACTGCCCTGAGTCCTTCGGGAGAAGGGCGGTATAGAAATTTAATAAAAAAAAATAAAAAAAAAATAAAATACACATTAGACAACCATTATTATATTTATATTAATAATCTGATCAGAAACTTTTAAAAAGACTATTAGAGATGTCTATTTCTCTAGCTCTCCTGGATGGTGTCTGCCTCATCGATTGTTCTTCAGGCCTTTCTCTTAAACTTTTGCTGCTACCTATTCATTTGTTTTCAGAGTTATATGTTTTGCCAACACTAACCAGCCTGAGATTGCATTTATATAATCTTTAGCTAGAAGTGGACACTACCATTAACTGTCAATTCAAAAAACTATATTTATGAGCCATTTAAGTACAGTGAATGGAAGGTCCATGAACTGGTTTGTATAAACATCATGCAGTATTTTAAAAAAATCTTCTGTGCAATATATAAATACTTGGTCCAACTACAAATTTGTAGATATTTTGATGGGTGACAATAGTTTTACTAGATTTACGCACACAAACACACCTATTTATAAGAATAATGGACTGTGAAAAGTCTATCTGTGTTATAGGTATTCATAACAGCTTTTACATTATGTTGCATTACCCATTAGAGTAAATTCTCTGCTTTCTAAGAACTATCATTTACTTTACAGTATCTTGTTCTTTTCACAATAGCATTTATAGCATCAGGTAATCTAGGGGGAAAAAAACCCCTACAGATAATGTTTTGGTAAAGCTGCAGATAATGTGTTCATAATGTAACTGACCTTGCTTTCAGAAAAACATAACTAATTAATCAAAACTAATTTGGATTTTGGTATAAAGCAGTCTGATTTGGGATTGTGCTTCCACACAAACACATGGATACCATTGCCTCCTAAGCTTCCCTAAGTAGTTTTTGGTGACTCTTTCTCCTCCTGGTGCTGTAGCCTGTATACTGAAGACATAGGTGAGTATGGTCTTCAATTCATAAAATTCTAAATCTAACTTAATTTGTGGAAAATGTGCTGTTTTGTTACATGTAAAGGGACTTTTTTTTGTACACAAAAAAAAGTGGTTTAACAATTGTTTTTTCATTTTATGTACTTTCCTTAATACTATTTATTTCATGTTATGTGTAGACTGTAATTGTCAAAATAGATAGAATTGAGGAGGAGAAAAACAACATTGTTGAAACACATTTGTCATTAAAATCCTGGGCTCAACCTTGTAATGGACAAGGTTGAGCCCAGGATTTTAATGGACAAAAAAAATTCCTCCTATTCCTTTTATTGACAAAAAATTGTCAGAATTTTTCATTCAGTGTGGAATTAAGTTGCAATTGATCCCTATATCTATATTTAATAAATGAAAAAGAGTTGATCTTTATTTTTTACTGCAATATTTCTCTATGAATTGATGCATCCTTTTGCTTTATTGATAGTTTACTTACTGATGAAGAGAAAGGAATGTAAGTGAAGAGAATATACCTTTTTTTTTCTTGCCAAAAACAAAAAGTCCGGCCAAAGACTTTGCACATGGTGGTGAAGTGGTTAGAATGCAGTACTGCAGGCTACTTCTGCTGACTGCCGGCTGCCTGCAATTTGGCAGTTCAAATCTCACTGGCTCAAAGTTGATTCAGCCTTCCATCCTTTTGAGGTCGGTAAAATGAGGATCCAGACTGTTGTGGGAAATATGCTGATTCTATAAACCACTTAGAGAGGGCTGTAAAGCACAGTGGTATATACGTCTAAGCATTATTGCTATTGCTATATTACTTTTTGTCTAAATAAATGGGCAGGGAAAACCAATTTGTCATTTGATACAAAGATAACAATTAATAATGCAGTTCACTGGGGGTAACTACTTATTCCTTTTGTGCAATGATGAAAAAAGAAAGAATATATCTTGAAAGACAGGAAGTATAAATAAAAATTGACTCATTGCCATCTTTTCATTAACAGTGAAATGAGAGTAGCCTTCATTGGCATGGTTTCTACCATCACTTTTCAATAATTGTCTAAAAGGTAATTACTATTGCCATAGTTAATACAAAATAGATGTTATGGACTAGTAGTAATTAGGCAATAGGACATGGGCTAAGATTGATGGTAACAAAGAGACAATTATAGTAGTTATAAACCAAAAATGTGGAACTTTATACATTTTCTGCCAAAAGTTTTGAATTATTTCATGGAATTTGTATTTATTTAACACACAATTCCATTCTAAATCATAGTTGTCACTAATGTCATGATTAAATAAAAATGATAGATAAATGTTTGTAAATAATCTATTAAAAATTGAGAGAAAAGAAACGGATCAAAATCTGTTTTGTTCTAATGCTGGATGTATAGCTGCATATATATAATGGTTTTGTTCAATCTTTACCCTTGTCATTAACATTTGCAGAGAGGGATGAGACCAACAAGATTACCCTCCAAAAAATTCTTGAGTGACACCCCAGATAGGATTTCTTAGAGCTATATCCTTTTAAAACTGGATTCCATAATCCAGCAATAATAGAACAATGGTCTTTTTTCTTACCTTTTTTCTTACAAAATCCTTTCAGATATGGCAAAGAATTGTATAATAGCATATAATTTTCTGTTCAGAATAGTCAACCAAACTGATACATTGAGGATTTTCATAAATGACTAGCTTGTCCTTTGAAATCCAAGTATTCTAAAACTAAAAATGACATATGCTTTGTCATATGATATATGATAAAAATGACATATCCTAGTATTCAAATGTTTACATTAATCCTACTATATTTTCATTGTGATTTTCAGTTACCAGACATTAAACTAGATATCTTATTGGCTACAATGCAGGCACAAAATGTAGCCAAATGCTCACAAGACTGTAAATACATGGATATTAGCTGCCTTTTATCTCATTCCCAAGAATTCAAAAGGACAGCATAAAAATCAGAGAGTTCACACTTTATGGAAATAATAGTATGCATACTTCATATGCAACATGCACCTGTTGAGTGGAATAGATAAATAGATTTATGTTCAGTTTACACTATTTTATGAGGGAATTAGTGTGCAAATACTTGCCTGCTATGAAACCTGATCTATTTCAGTTCAAATTCTACTAATAAATTATTTTTAATCAACTTCATTGCCTATTTTTTACTTTCTCATTTTGATATATGTTTCTTAGTAAAGTTGATTGAAGGATTAACTAAAAATGTTGTGTATATAATTTTTCTTTCCAGTATTCTGGAAAACTAATTGAATTGAAACATGGAATATCATCTACGCAAAATTTCATTTTAGCAACAAAATGATTGTGTATTCTTTAATACAATCAAGGATAAGTTCATTAAAACTTCTGAAACATTTCAAAATATACTTTTAAAAAATATCAGTTGGTTTGATAAATGAAGAATCTGGGATTTTGCAAGTTGTTCAGAATTAGCTGTTTCTATTTGAAAGCATTTTAACATAATTTTTCTTTGTGTCCAAATAATCCATTTAGCCTATTCAAATTCTTTCTGCGTAATTAATCTCATAATAATTATTGTTAATAGATTCAGCAATTTTGAAAACTATATAGAATTCTTCACCAATTTAAAAGAGGAATATAATCTCTATATGCCAATTCTCTGTGAATGGAGTGGGTTCACAATCCCAAATACATTTCCTAAATAATGTATCAATCTGACAGAATTATTATTTGCTTTTAATGCAGGAGCACCAATAAAGACCATAAATCAAATGACAGAACAATATTTATTTTAATAACATTAATTTTATCCCACAAACTTAAAGGAATTTAACTAATCTATTAACCTTTTTTTAAAATGTCAATATATCTAAGTACATTTCTGCGTATATAAAGTCCCGATGTTTAAATAATCAGTAAATATCACAAAACCCAACTCTTTATATAGCTGTATTAATCTGTTAGAGCCCAAGGGAAGTAAACATTATTATTTATGGCAATTTATCTTATTGTGCTATAATGAGCCATGGTGACGCAGTGGTTAGAGTGCAGTATTGCTGCCTCTTCTGCTGCCTGCCGGCTGCCTGCAATTTGGCAGTTCAAATGTCACCAAGCTCAAGGTTGACTCAACCTTCCATCCTTCTGAGGTGGGGACCCAATGAGGGCCCAAATTGTTGGGGGCAATATGCTGACTCTGTAGGGAGGTCTGTAAAGCACTGTGAAGCGGTATATAAGTCTAAATGCTATTGCTATTGTTGTGATCTTATTATATTTTCTAAAATACCATACAATTAAGAAAAGAGGTAGAGTACTGGTCCAGAATTTTAGAATATCATCACCATACAAAAATAATGTCTTCTCATTGCCTTAAAATCTAAAGACTGTCTCACCATGATGGGCAAAGTTTCAAGGAGCAAATTAAATAGCATAGGTAAAAGTGGGCAAAGAGGTTTCTTTCATGAATTTCTGACAGTTCCTAGATCTGCAGAGATCCATAAGCAAAACATCTCTCTCACCATCACTGGCATTTTAGAAAAGGATTCTGAATCACATACTTGAACAAAAAAAAAAACCTAATAAAAAGGAACAAATCCTTCTCAGTAGGAAAGGAAATAACTAGGGATAATAAACTTCAGTATCAATATCAATACCCTTAGAGTGCTGTGAGTGGGAAAAAATGTGAGCAATTATTTACAAAGAGTATATGCTGCCTTATTCTCATTCTCATGACTAACTCAGTCAGTTATATATATGATATGATTATATTTATAATATGAATATGGAAATGAACAAAATATTATTAACATGCCTTTTCCTCCCACCTATTCTATAGCAATGACTCAATGACTCAATGATTTGGTGACCTGGCACATTACATCTTCTCTTGTTTAAGCTCCTCCACAAGAGTTTATGGACTTGAAATAATTCAATGATTTGGCACTTGCTGTTATTTGATATTTCCATTACCCCACAACTGAAATACTTTGCTCTATCAACTTAATAGAGTTCTTTTAAGAATTTAACATGAGGCTTAACAGGTCCATTCTATGGGAATGGGTAGGAATCAGGAGGAAACCACAAACCCCTTAGGATGAGAACAGACATGTTCGTATAAAATGATTTAAATCACTTGGGGACTTATTTGTCAATAGAACCCCATGTACATTTATGGAGTCATCTGTTATAAATTATTCAGGAATCCTTATAATCGTACCAAAGAATAGAGCTTGCTCTATAAGCTTTCCATGATATTGCAACATCTAATTTATCCCAAGAGAGCTACATATTTTTTCCAATGTCACACCGTACACACAAGTGGATGGTTTATAATTCACCACTGGGGCAGAATATCAACCAAATTAAGACTTCTTTTTAGATTTTGTGCAATTCTATTAGGCAAAATATTTTTAAAGAATATTCTAACATTCAATAAAATTCAATAAAATAAATAATCTTATACAAACATGATTTGAATATCTGATCTAATAGCAACCTAGGGTGCACATCAATTGATTCTGATTCCTCAAACTGAACTAAACAAGGCCTACTTATATTAAATATTTCTCTTAAAAAACTGCAATGATTCACTTAACAATTGTGGCTAGAAAGATTGTAAAATGGGGCAAAACTCACTTAACAAACGTCTCAACAACATAAATTTGGAGTACAATTGTTGTAAATCATATAATTATATATATTATAAATTATATATATTATAAATTATATTAAATTATATAAATTATAATTATATTATAATTAGTAAAAGGCGAAAGATTTATACGATATAATATAATTAATTAAATTATATATATATATACATATATACATACATATATATATATATATATATATATATATATATATATATATATATATATATATATATATATTCTGAATATTCTGAGTTCTACAGAGAAATTATTGAGTCTGTCATCTGCACCTTTAAAAACTGTCTGTTTTGGTTCTGCAACCCAACAAGACAGCAAGACAGACAACAAGACAGACAAGACAACAAGACAGACACAGAATGATTAGTGAATAATTAGAACTGCAGAAAAAACAATTACTATCAACCTGCCTTCCATTGAGGACCTGTATACTGCATGAATCAAAAAAAAGGGTTGTAAATATTTACAGACCCCTCACATCCTGGGCATAAATTGTTTCAACTCCTACGTTCAAAACAACATAAAGCACTGCACACCAAGACAACTAGACACGAAAACAGTTTTTTCCCCAAAGGCCATCACTCTGCTAAACAAATAATTCCCTCAACACTTTCAAACTATTCACTAAGACTGCATTACTATTACTATTAGTCTTCTCACCATTCCTATCACCCATCTCTTCCCACTTATGACTGCATGACCATAATTTTGTTGCTTGTATCCTTACAATTTATATTGATATTGTTTCCTAATATGATTTGATTGCTTATTTGTACTCCATGACTATCATCAAGTGTTGTACCTTATGGTTCTTGACGAATGCATCTTGTCTTTTTATGTACACTGAGAACATATGCACCAAAGACAAATTTCTTGTGTGTCCAATCACACTTGGCCAATAAAGAATTCTATTCTATTCTATTCTATATCAGAAAACTTTTTATAACTTAAGTAGTGGAACCAGTGAATGATAATCATTTCATTAGGATTATGAAAAACATTCAGTTAGAAGCCTATTTTATTACAACGTTGGTTTTTGTTCTTTGTTCAGACCTTTTAAATGTAAGTAAAATAAGTACCTCTGAGTTGTAATTGGAGAACCCACATTCTATACATATCTCAGGAATTTGACCCTGACCTTCAGACTATTCTGTTCCTATTTAATGACATTTTTCTTCCTGCTGAATTTGTTTTTAAATGCTAGCACTGAAATTCCTTTGAAATTCAAATTCCTTTGTCAGTTTACATTTGCATTTGAATTTATACAATACTTCTTTCAAAGCAGGTAGTGGTGGGGGGAAGCAAATCTCAGGACAAATAGGGATTTATCCCCACAAAGTGAATAGCATCAACTACAATGAAGCCATGGCAACTGTCAATTTAAACAGTTTAAAAGAAAACGAATTAGTGCAACCAACTCTTGAACTTCTGTGTTTTATCACCATTGAAAATGCATAAGGATTTCTATATCATGAATTTCATTATAGTGAAGTTAACCTAAAATAATTGACTATTATTTTAATCTGATCTAGAGTCAGCAGTTTCCTCCAGATCTAAATCTGTATCATAAGGGAGAAAAGTAAAGGGCTTTTATTTCAAAAAAACCTTTATTTATTTTCTGTTGTCAGAAAATACTCCTTTAAAATAACAGAGTGGAATGAATTAAAGTAGATTTGCCCTGCAAAATATTACAATGTCCATCCTCTCTTATTTTTCAGAAATATTAACAGCAACTGAAGACTAAACAAACATATCCATTTATTGAACGATAGTTAAATTACATCCCTAAATCCCCCTAAACATACATACAGTAGCCAAACTTAGAGCACAAATGTAGAAATTTCCAGTTAGCAGAATAAATTATCATTAGAAATTCTAGGACAAAAGGACAGGAGAATAAGGGCAACAAAATAGGTAGATCCTTTTTATTATGCTTCGATATGTCTAATTTTTAATATTCTAGTAGTATTTCATCTGTTTCTGAACTCAGAATGTGGGAATCTATGCTTCCAGCTTTTAGCAGTCAAGATTTTAGGACACCTCATAACTATGAAAATGGGCCCTTGGCCCATTTTCCAATTTTTTTTACTACGTTCTGTGGACGTGGCTTGGTGGATGTGGTGAGGCTTGGTGGGCATGGCAGGGGAAGGATATTGCAAAATCTCCATTCTCACCCCACTCTGGGGCCAGCCAGGGGTGGTATTCTCCGAACTACTCAAAATTTCCGCTACCGGTTCTCCAGAACCTGTTAGAACTTGCTGGATTTCACCCCTGGTCCTTGGATTATAGACTGTTTACTCCTATTCTAGGATATTTAAATTAGGACAACCTATTTTTATGAGGGGGTTGGGGTAATCACATTCTGCATTTCAATTCTTGTGACATTATTCAGATAATAGTAAATTCTAATACAGAATAAAGCAGTTGTAGTAATGAATAAGTCTTTACCAGGTAAAGACTTAACCTTCTTCTTCATATTTTATAAACCATTTTCCTAGACATAACATTTTTACAAGTACTTATAAATGAATAATTAGATTATTAGTTTTATGGATGTGAAGAGGGATAAATTTGCCCTATTTTAATCATTCATTTTTTAAAAAGTCAATTACTATGTTGTGACTAATAGCATAATAATAAAATGGTTAGCAATTTAGCATTAAATACACTTTTGAAGGGATTTTTTTGACAATTTGAATCCCAACAGTTAATTTTTTTTAAGATCGATAGTTCCCAGACTTTGCCTGATGATTGCCAATAGCTTGATAAATTCCTTAATGGTGATAAAAAATATGTTGCTCAAGTTTAACAACATGTTTTAATTAACACTGGCATAATTTGATGTTTCTAAATAAGACATGTTTATTGTGGTTTTGGATATCTAGCCAAAAATCTGATAAATACTTTCCCAAAAAAATGCATACATTTTTCTGAAATACTTTGTGCAGATTAGCACCCCTGAAATATGTCAAGTTTTTCAAAATAATCCTGTTCTTTGCTAAAGCAATCCTATGCTTCTTCCAAATACTCTAATGTAGTGCTTCACAACCTCAGCTAGGGAATTCTGGATGATGAAGTCCACACATTTTAAAGTTGGCAAGGTTGAAAAACACTACTTCAATATCAAATGTTCTAAGTAACTGAACACCATACAATGTTAGGCTGATAAGAAACAACTGAGATTGAAATATTTAATGTTGCCTATCCTGGAATACAGAAGAACATGCATGCTGGTTTGGAATTCATTGAAACCATGCAGCTCTGAATCTCTGTATCCTCCACTATGTTTCTTTCTCCACCTCCTGGCGCTGGGCTTCCCAATGGAGGAGGTGGGAGGATTGCATCCAATATGAAACTTCCCTGACAAGAACGAAGTTCACTCGTTCCCTTCAGTCTCAGAGGTAGAATTCTGAAAAATTCATCTTTGTGTCACTGTTCTATGAATCTCTGGACTGCAGACTAAATTAATTTTATATTTACTTTATTTGCATGTGTACTTTTTAATGTGTACACATTTGCATGTGTACTTTTTAACTATAATGTGTACTTTTTCAGATAGCTAAGTCCTAATTTGAAAAACTAAAGCAAAATGTAAAATACAAAGTTTTTTGGCAGTGACCTCTAGTAATCTAATTTTGTTCCAAATAATTAAGGAAAAATAGGAGCTAAGGTCATAGACTTCCTTGTACAACTCACTGTATATAGATACTATCTGTGTGCAATAGCAACACTGAAAATGTTACGTAGATTTTTGAACTCAATACACTAATTTTTATATTCTTAGAGAAGTAGTTTTAATATAATGACTATAACATCAAAATTCAAGCTGAGCACACAAATATTAAAGCATATGATTAAATCTAAAAGTCAACATAAATTTAACCTGTTTAATTTTGGGTGGTTTTAGTAGTGCCGTAATAATAAAGTCCAAATTTTAATTTTCTTCTTAGAAAAGAATGGCCCTCTCAGGGATGTGACAATTTAAGCAAAAGTACAACATTGATCCCAATTAGTGCCACATGTTATATGGAACCTGTCCTTTGAGATGATGGAGCAAAATTATAAATACAGTATAGCCTGCTACCAAAAGCATTTGATGATATGTTTCCTGCTGTTAATTTATCAGAATGTGTTTCTACTGTTCATACTTCCAAGTGATGATTCTTCTCTTTTTTTCCAATTGATTAATCTTTCCTAGAGCTTGTTTTTCATCTACTGTCTCCTGCCCTTAGGTTCATTTTGCAACTGAAGGTTAAGAAAGTTATTTCTTCTTGATAGGTTATCACTGCTGAATAATAGAATGCATTATAATTATTTAAAGCTAAATCTGGTAATGTCAATTTCATTAAGGTTGGCTCTCTGTACAATTATAAAGCAAAAGTGGTTGCAACTATGCCAGGGTTGTCAATCTCACTATGTCACGGCACCTTAACATGACATATTGGGACTTTTTTCCCCCTTCGCTAAACCGGATGTGGGCATGGCCAGCATGTAACACATTTGGCCTGCGGGCCAAGAGTTTGACAACCCTGAACTATGCCTTAGCAGTGTGTTAAACCACATGTCAGAGACCTTAGTCTTACCCTGCAGCAGGCAGCCAGAAAATATTTTACTTTGTTTGGCCCAAATGGAAAAGCTATCATACATACGGAGGGAAGAGACCTAAAGTATCCAAGCATTTTCAACTCAGCCTTTTAGAAGAATCATGGTATCTTTCCAATGGAAAAGCTACCTTCTAATATGATTGTAAGCAAAATTCTTTTTAAATCTTTCATTCTCTGCTTGACATTTTTGTGGTGGGAAGAGAGGAATAGCCAAATATTTAACAACTCAGGAGTTAGATTCTGTAGGAATTGTTTAAAAGGAATGTCTTTAATTTCTAAAAAATATAAATTCTAACTAAACATGTTATTGAGAATAAATTGTAGGTATACAGGTCCAGGAAATAATTTGTTACAGCCAAAGTGGAAATGATGGAGAAATGGTCTTTATTAGATAGACATCTCTTTGTACATTTGGAAAGTCTGTTTATAATCAGCTGCCTCTGTGGGTGATAAGGAAGCTTTGGGTGTTTTGCCAAATCTCAATGTGTGGCCACCATATGAAACTAGCTAATTCAGCCCACTTGGAAATTAAGAGGATGCTTGGTTTAAAGGCAATGGAGAGAGAAGTGGGAATGCTGTAGCACATACTTGCTTGAAACTGAAGAAAATTAAATCTAAGAGTTTGTAGCTGTTTCCACTGAAGTTCTCTGAAGCATAAACACATCTTGCATAAGTGTTAATTCTGTTTCTACTTAGAAAAGGAAAAGTTAATAACATTTCACAGCCACCCAAGCTCTAGAAATCACTAGTAACTGAATAGAATTATCTTCTGTTTTAACTGTTGCTTAATAATAAGTGGTAGATGCACAACTGATAGAGGCACCTAGGGATTTCAAGTCTTGCATCACACTCCAATCTTTGGATTCATAGTACTGTAGGTTCTAAAGCAATGGTATTTTTAAGTTATATTAGACTCTGGAATAGCCTAAAGGTGAACTTTTTAAATAGTAATATATAGTATTTCTATAATGTCAAAATGTGATTGATCAGCCATACTGAAATTGGGCCTTCTCTTTTCATACAGCTGAGTGACACCCAGAGAATTCTGTGAGTGAAGTATAGATATGGTTTGTTTGATGTATGAAGAAGAGTTTCTTCATGAATATAAACATCCTGAAGATAATATGGCAAGACACATATACCAATGACCCCTTGATGCCTTAGCTATACTTTCTTTGGCATTCTCCATTGTGTTTCAGTATGGCAGGTTATAAATATTCCAGTAGACTTTTTCTTACTCTAACAATCTTATTTTAAGAATCACCAAGGACCCCACACAACTATATGTATATTTCATACTATATTGTACAATCATCAATTGTCATTAAGTGGGCTGTTACAAACTCATCAGAATCATCCATATTCATCTTAGTTTAAACAAACATGGTCATAGATATATAAAACATAAGTGGTCCAGTAGTTTATGTATAAAATGTGCAGTAAAATGTTTGTCTTATATAAATAAACAAAACAACAACAACAACAACAAATCCATGCATGGCTGGAAAGTTCAGTTCTACATAAAGACTCTTTATTCAGAAATTGAGTCACTCAACAGAAGGCTCAAAGATATAATTTTCCTGCAGGAACATAGTATATCAGTTACCTGCAAAAGGAGAGTTTATACTCTTTTCCTTAGCTTTCAAAATAGGGATGGAAGATCAGATCAGAAACCTATCTGGGGTAGACACAAAAATCCTCAGTTTTTAAGAGATGAGAAAAAATTCCATCCATTTCTACCTATGGAATGACTAAATTGGACTTCTGTGGATAGATTCTATTTATTTTCCATGGCTCCTATATTTTTAAAACATAACTTTAAAAATATGACATACAATCTCTGAACCATCCTGCCTTTAGATCCAAAACTATTTGTTAATTTTTAAAAGGTTCTAGATCCACTATGAAGTTCATAGTTAAAGCAATTTTAAAACAAGGTTTTCTCCTATCCCCTATTTATCTTGGTTAAAGGAACATGTTTAAAACATACACCATTACAACATTCTCTTTTATGGAGAGAATGTATCTACATTATATAAAACATAGAAAGGGAATAAAGAATGGTAGGGAAAAAAATTAAGGACAAAGCTTTAAAAATGGCAGTGAAAAATAATTAAACCTAGTTTATACTAGAAAATTAGATTAGTATAATGATTAAGGAATCAGGCTATAAACCAGGAGAGTGTTGTAGTTCCAACTCAGGCACAAAGCCAGCTAGGTCACCTTGAATCAGATGTTTTCATCAGCCCTAGAAAGCAAGCAATGGCAAATCACTTTCAAAAAGCTTGCCAAGAAATCTGCAGGGGCTTGTTCAGACAGTCTTTAAGAATCAGACATGACTGAGCAGAAGAAAGGAAAAAATTATACTAATACCTTTATCTCTCCATACTTTTTTATCATGTAAGATAATCTTATATTCAGCATATTCATAGCCCACTTCATGCAATGCCTTTTGCATTTTTTAAATTAGGGGTTTATTAAAAAATTAAATCCAGACTGATTTACTGTTTCTGATTATTCAGAAGCAAGTTGCAATAACTCAATTGGGTTAACAAGGTATTGGATGGTAGCCTTAATTGTTCTTAGTTCCCCTAAGGCAATGGTAAAATTTAGTTCCACTAAATTCAGTAAAAAATCAGGATGCAATCATGAATATAACATCTGGCATTTTTTAAAACTAGAACTTCCTGTCACTATCATTTTGCAAAACAAAATTATTACTACTGCAATTTTTGGACATGGACAGCATGGGAGTCAATGGCATCTATTTTACCATAAGAAATTAATGGAATCTAAATTCAGACTATTTGCAATTCTCAGTAACAGAAGAGTAAACAAATAGGCCTTCAGTATTACACTCCCTTCTGTGCTTTGATGAAAGTTATTCCTGTATATGTATCACACATATGGCACGCTGGGTGAAGCACAGCAGCCATCACTGGTACTTCATCTATTAGCAAAGAGTCACAGTTGTGTTTCCCAGAAGCATTTTGAAAAGGTGTTTCATTTGCAGCTTCACATAAGTAAACGCCAAAAATTCATATAGCCTGAATACCCAATAGCTCAAAAACATATGCTTAAAATATGGCAGGCTTCATATGAAAAATGTCCTTGCTTGTTTGATCATATTGCAACAGCTGTATAACTACTGTTTGCTCTTTAAGATGGAATTCTAAGATACATCAATTTGAGTTTCAATGTAATCTTTTGGCTAGCTACTGAACTGTTAAGCCCATAATCAGATTGCCTCGGTGAAATATATGCCACCTCAATGTCAAGTAACAAAGACCCTCTATTTAAAACAATCCTTTGTCTGATTAAGTTACTTTGGTAAGTTAAATGTACATAACTAAATCTACAGCAAGCAGGTTCAAAAATTGATCTAGAAAGCAAGCACACAGCAAAATGGCACACAGAAAGACGCATGTAAGGATTGTTACAGGTAAGATTTTCATACTCTGATGCCACCAGGGACAGAAAGGATCTTTATTAAAATGGAGAAGTTAAACTGTGTTTGTTATATGTACCGTATATGTTATATGTATTATACCAAGTTCAATACCAGTTCAGCATGAATTTCATAATGCATCATTCATCTGTGTCCCTTTGCCCTAACTCATTAATGGTACATATTTGTTTCAATTTGCAAATTATAAAAAAAAAGATTATGATGATTTTGGCAAAATAAAATCTTCACTAGACTGAATTTGTTGTGCTGCAAAGAGCATGAGGAGTATGACTGTGGCAGCTGTTTCCACCACTGAGAAAGCTTAAAGCCTACCAGACTTTAGAAATGAAGAAAGGGAGCTGCTAAAGAGGAAAAGAATTCATAACTTTCTCCAAGACTTCCTCAAACTATAAACAATCCAGTTTCCTTTCCAAAATATTCTCCCTCTCAGTGCCTGAATATCCCCATTTCCCACTACTGATCTTAATCATGGTTAAGAATTATACTTGATGTGGATAAAATTCCACTTTGCTCTTTAAAAATGTATATGTTAAGCCCACATTCATTGTAGTCAAACAAAGTCACAGTAATAGCATAAGTAATCTTTAAGGTCATTTTAGGGAAACAGAAGATTTTTCAGTTGATTTCAAAGAAAATAATAAAAGAAAAGCCATACAAATATTGTGATCGTTTAAACAGGAAATGGAAATTTTTGTTGGGATCAAACTTTCATAGCTAACATTTAGAGCATAGGATTGTGTTTGTTTTTCTGAAATGTACTGTTGCTGACAAACAGAATTATTTCTACTCTGTAATTGTATTCATAGTACATTCTTTGCCAAGTGCTATCTACTAAGATTCTTATTTCCCACCAAAGAGGCAAAGAGATATTGATAGATTTTTCATTTATTTCTTCACTTTTTATTTGCAACTCATTGAAAATAACTATTTTGTAATTTTATGGCGATACAGCAAGATTTGCATTGTAATATTGCATCTTGATTATCTTAGCTAGCCAGAAGTGCAACTTTGTAGATGCTGGATGCTTCCAAAATCATTCAAATTTGAAATCATTTGAATGATTTCAATTATTCAAATCATATCATCTGTTTAAACAGTTCCAAGATAGAACCATTCCTATTTATTACAACATATTTTATTTTTTAAATGTTAGTGAATTAAAAACTATTAACCTGTCAAGAGATTGTGTTGTGTCATAGAGATGTGGTGGTGCAATGGTTACAATCCAGTATTGCAGGCTAATTCTGCTGATTGCCAGTAGTTTGATCCTGACCAGTTCAAGGTTTATTCAGCTTTCCATCCATCCAAGATCAGTAAAATGAGGACCCAGGTTGTTGGGGCAATATGCTGACTCTGTAAACTGCTTAGGGAGTGTGGTAAAGCACTGTGAAGCGGTATATAAGTCTAAGTGCTATCAGCCTTTTAAGACAAGCCTTCCAGACAAAAAGCATATCCATAAGTACTATCTGTAATTTTATTGTAAGATTACATTAACAGAATCTTGAATCTTGCCTTTCCAGTGCAAGAAACTAGGGAGGGCCATTTCCTAGACATTTGTCATATGCCCATTCCTTCTGTGAACTTATCTGTCACTTGGCTGACAATTTGTCTAAACATATCTCTTCTTCCTGTCTACTAACGTCATCTCCACGTAGCATTACAAAATTATCATTTCAAACTAGAACTAACTAAACTGTTCATTGATCCTGGTCCATATAAACCCATTTGTCACATACACTGGCTTTAATCCATTTCTGGATCCAATTCAAAATGCTGTATTTGACCTTTAGAGCCCAATTTTTTGTGTGTTTTATTGTAAACTATCAAGAGAACATGCTTACTGGGCACTTTAAAACATTTAAATAAATATGATCATAATATCATTTTTCATTTTAAAAAATGTGATAAAAGAAATTATGAATATTCAAGGGTATCCAAAAATTATTGCAGTGGAACATCTCATCAAATGAAATATCACAATGTTTAATATGATTATTATTGGAAGGAAATGATTAATATAGGTTGCCACACCTTATCTCCTCTGTTCATCTTTTAGCCCTTATACTCCATTTCACTCTTCAACCAGGAAACAATAAAACGCTCACCAAAATTGCAAAACAAATTATTTCATTTTTTTCCTTATCAACTAGCTAAAATAACACTGTGTTTGTTTTCAGTGAACTTATTTTGAAGCTCTAGCTAATATGCCTTATCTCCAACAGGTAAAAAAAAAATCATTTTCATTATAACTTTGTTATTCAGAAGAACTAGCAAGGAATGCACAAAATCTAAAGTTACATATTTCATGAATAATTAGGACTTAAGTATTGTCTCTTTAAATGCAAATTGAGAAAAAACTGAGTCACAACTTCCTCAGCCAAGTTGCCTTGTCTTAGAGATACACTCAGAGCTTCACTAATGTTTCTACTCAAATATATTGTAATTGGAAGCCATTTATGATATGAAGAAGCAAGATCTTTCAAATTTCAGAGATGGACACATTTCTGCAGCATAAGTATAAGATATCTCTTTTTGGTTGAAAGCTTGAAAAGCACCATCAAGTGGTATTCCCAATACAGAAATACATCCAATTAAAATATCTTTTTGAATATCACACTATTCAAAATCAAGATCAGTGGAAACAGATGAATTTCAAGCTTAGTCTTTTCTGGAAATCTTTCACAATTACCTTTCTACCACATCTTGGCCATTCCAGCAAGTTGAGCTGTCTTTCATCACGAGATCACCATCACAAAGCCTTTCTGTCAAAGATGCATAAAACGTCCTGGATCGTTTCATATAACTGATAAATTCCCTAGAAATTAAATACAGAACATTTTTTTAAAAAAATCATTAACTATACATTAATTTCTTCTTTCCTCTTAATAAAGCAATAATTGAGATTCAAAGATTCCTCAAGTTTATTTGAAAAGTGGATGAAGAAATGGCTGTTTCATACTTCATTAAATTCTAATTCATCACCTGAACTAGAAAAATTAAATCATATTTAAGATGTCAATTGATCAAATTCATGAGCTAAAGGAATGTTGAAGTTGAATAATATATTATTTCTGCCTCCCTTTTTATGTAGATATCAGAGCATGATAGAGAACAAAGTAAAGACGATCCAATGGGTTGCAAAACCAAATTTGTAGCTAAAAATTCTTAAGTTAAGACAGTATTTACATGAAATGTCATCAACTATTCAAATGTCTTAGCACGTCATTTAAATTTTTCATTTTTTAAAAAAGATGGAATTGATCGACAGTATCTTTTATTTGACAGTGTAAACAGATGTCCATCTTGATGTATAGTACCTCTAAATAAATCTGTTTCCTATTTATATGTATGCCATATGTTGGTATGTTGATATTTTTAAAATTGCACAGAGGAAAGTTGGTCCCAAATAATTTCTAACGCACAAATCAAACTCTGAAATGTGTACCCACCTGTTGGATTTGTATTTAACAGTAGTTTCAAATTTAGATTTTAGGGGTCATAGTTTAATAACTTTTGGAGAGCCATACTTTGCCCACACCTGGTAAATGAATAGTAAAAGTATATTATGGTAATGTTAAATTAACCTTTCTCTTCTTAGAATGTATGAAGACCTTTCATTAAAATGAAGAGACAAAGGTATGTTGACTTCTTTGCATTCTTACCGAGACATTTTTTTCAAACTTCTGGATTTGTCATTCTTTGAAGATTTCAGAGGCAGAGAACTGGAGTAGGCCAAGGAGAATAGCCAAAGGGAAAAGAGGGAATTCAGGTAAATAAAGAAAGAAATGAGAAACAAAACGTAATAAATTATTTGAAAGAAAAGATAAACATGCACAGGATTAAATCAGAAAAGAATAACTCCTATTAAAATATTCTTCAACCTATACTTTAAAAATAGTATAGTCCATCCACCAGTTTAATTCTTTTTACACCGTGCCCCCTCTGTTGAGGATTTGGATTGTTTTCTAAATTGTATGGAAATACATTTATTTCTTAAAAAACAAAAATAGATATGACTATAAAATAAAGCATACAATAATGAAAATAAATCTTTTTATTTCTGACATGTCATGTCAAAAACATTATTGTTATATCTGAGAACTACATAAAACATGAATTATGGATGAAAACAAGTACTGTTGATGGGAAAGCAATGACTTTCAGGGACACCAAAAATTAGCTGGTTTATAAGGAAATATAAAACTGGGTATTATGAAATGGGTGCAGTTATACAGATGCACAAATAAATACAAGTGTGCTTGCTTGTTTTAAACAAGCATGAAGTATCACAATGTATTCCCAAGAATTTTATGTCAGTGGTGGAAAACATAGTTCATATGAAGATATTCTCAAATTTAGTCCCTGGAGTCTATAGGTAATCCTGGGACAGACTGTCTTGACAGTACATTTTGTTTTATGTGTTGTGTGTTTTTTACAATGATGTATATTGCTGTATTAAACTTTCAAACTTTGTTTACCATCCAAAGTCAATGTGGCAAGATATACTACCCTATAAATAAAATGAAATAAAGAGAGCAATCGGAATAATGAAAACCTTACAAATTTGAACTAGTAATGTCCAGAACAGTTCAGTTCCCAGAAGTCCCAAAGATAAAGAAGCCCTTCATGTAAACTCAACTTCTGATATCTACATGGACACAACAATTTGAGCAGGAGGTTGGCTGTGTTACAGAACTGCTCGCCAAATATCTTCAGGGGATTTTTTTTAGCTGCAATCTAGTTTATAGCTCTGATAGATGAATCATATACTATCCAAGTACTAATGGGGTCTGACACTGTGTCAATTTTTGAAATTGCCTTGTTTACAGGACTCCTTATGGAAAAAAAAAATAAGAGGATGCTTATATTGTGCAAAATATCACTTTTATAATTCACTATTTTTTAAAAAAATAATAAAATAAAAGCAAAATACTGAAACCAAAATTCCAATATTGTATTAACTGCTTCTTTCTGTAGTTAAAACTTGAGCATTTAAATAAAATGCACCTCTATACAATTGAATGTCAAGATATCTAAAAGAGGAGCTCAGATATCAGTCAAATAACTGGTGTGGTCAATTATCCTGAGCCAATGTATGAAACATTTTCCTACACAGTCACAGATTTAAGATGTAGCACCATGCATTATAGTGCCTTTGCCCTTAACTTGTGATTTCAAAATGCACTGCCCTTAATATTGAAACTATTAGGTATATTTAAAAAAAAGTATTAACATTGGTTATACATTTCTGCTTTGATGAAAGACAACAACAGCCACTCCTCGCTTCTCCTGAATAGGTATATCATCGCATGCATAGCTATGGTTAATTAGAACAGCATGCAACGGAACTTTCTAACATGCCAGCCATGTCCCCGAGAAAAAGTTTTCACAAAAACTAGATATGGGAAATGGAAAATAAGGGCAAACAGCAGTAAAATAAGGAATTACTATTTTGAGAAGACACATTAGCCATAAAGATAGAGGAAAGGAATCCAAGAAGTAAAATGCTTGTTTATCTGAAATTGATTATATCACCATCTTGGAAAATAGTGTAAAAGGCAATCATAAACTTTTTCTCTACCTGTATAATTTTTTAGCTGTCAGTTGGTGATTTACACTACAGCAGTGGAGAAGACAACTAGCCAATTCACTTACGAATCACTCATTTCAGCTGGTTCAGATATCTTAGCAAGTGACAGCAAAAAAAGTTAAGACAACTGAGTCTAAGTCAGTGGTTGAAGTAGGATCTACTATTTAAACAAAGTTAAGAACTTTCAGTAATTCAGAGCTGATGTTAATTTACATTGCTAGCTGCAAATTACTGAACAATCAAAGCTTTTAACCTCTAGGCCATGTTTCTACTATTGATTTTATCTCAGTTCCTTTCATCATCAGTGTATGTTTAGTTAGGATTCTGAAAACTGTAGGCACTCCACTAGTGTAAGCTACAGCCCTTGCTAATTTTCTACTCTATATCCTGATTTTACAACTGATTTTACACATCAAGGTATTTGTTGTCAGATTTTCTATTCCAGGTTTTATCTCCATCCATTACTGAAATCAATGGTTCCTTGACTGAATTGACCTATATTAATTACAAATTTATAATAATATATATCTAACTCAATACTGATTACAGATAGGCCTTCTCCATAGTTAAAATACATTTGTTTAACTTCATTTACTGTTATTAAAAAATAAAACATGATTGCCCTTTCCGGTCTGCTTTTCATCTGTTTGAAAATCAAGAGTCTTTAATACATGATGAAAATGTGGGAGAATCAGAATTACTCTCATCATCATCATTTGGGGAAGTTTTCACCCCAAAATTTATAAGGAAACATTTTTCTTTTCAAATTACCTCCTTTTATTGTTAATAGTTATTGAGTGGGCCATTGTTAGAGGTGGTCTCTCTATTTCCTTTGCTTGAATTATGCTGTCTGGCAAAGATTTCACTTCTTTTTCTTCAGGATGTCCACATACTTTATCTACCTGTAAGAAGACAGGAAGGGGAAAAAAGGGCACCAGATCAAAACTAGCAAACATAATACAAAAGTACAGCATAATAGTGTTGCTTAGAGTTTTGCATTTGAAGGAGAAAAGGTCCTTTGGATCACTCAAGGAGACTCATATAGCACCTGTCAGCAGCCCCTTCAAGAAGCTGCATCTTTTCCAAGTATCATACAGCTGCTTTTCCTAATTGCAGCATAATCCTGGGTTGAAAGAACTGCCAACAGGTGGTATATTCAAAGACAAAAATATGGATGGGTATGAATGAAAAATATGAATCCATATTTTTGTCTTTAAATCCAAAGGTCTGCACAACTGTACATAGTCAGTATTTTTTAGATCAAGGTTGCTCTTGGTTTTTAAGTGGCATAATAAGAACAATATTTTAATCAGTAAGAGAGGCCATGGAAAAAAAATGTTATTTAACTAAAAGGTACTTTTTAATTACATCCTTATAGCTTTGACTTTGCACTAGATCATATGTTCTATTACTGGGAAAGATAGTATGAGCCATAGTTTGGGTTTAATGAAACAATCCAAGACAGGAAATTGCTATAGAACTATGATATACTGAGAATATTACTGAAACTCAGCTGAGCTGAAAGTGAAAAACCTTTTCCTCCTCCCTTAATTACATGGAAAGGGAAATCCAATGCAAGATGCACCAATCCTCAGCCTGGTATAAATTAGGAATCCAATTCTAGAATAAATGTTCCAGGATTTTTGCTGCCTTTGACTAGGAAGAATACTTCCTGGTGTAATCATATATTCATGAAGCTTTACATGGCACAAGCAATAGCCCTGCGCAAAGTAGGCATAACCCATCTTATTGTTTAATTTGAGATGGTTCTCAAACTACAAGTGAAGCAACAGAGGTTGACATGCTTCATGTGAAATGTCAAAGCAGCACTGATCCATTCCAGCTGGCTACCTTGCAAATGGATTCTGTGTATGTACTGTGTATATACAGAAGACCAACGAAGAGCCAGAGAAGCTGCTGAGGCAGAGTTCAACTGCTCTGAACCATAAGTAAAAGCACCATGCTGCTTCACTTCATGGATCTATTTCAATGAAATTGAACTTCTCCAGTGAAACTTTGAATAAGCGATACAAAGGTCAAATGATTGCAGCTGGTGGAATTCTTTTTCATTGACACAGAATCTTTCCCCTCTGCTGAGTTAAAGTATTATCACCCAACCTTGTGTTGGCAGAAAACTATACAGGCATGAAATTTGCTACCCTGATTGCCAATTTCTTATACTTCCTCTATTCCAAGTCCCTACTGAATGACATTGTCCTGATTATGTATGTATAGTGTGAGATGAGAACAAAATATTAGTTTAATTCTCTATCTTTTATGGCCCTTCCCACAGTTACCCTGAGGCTATGGTAAAAATAAAAAAAGAATTATGGCTAAATATGTGTTTGGCAAGGTTAGTTGCAAATAAGACAAAGAATTGTGCACCATCTAAATTCCTTATAGTCTGTAAATCTGAGAATCTATATTGCAGTGTAAAAGGGCTAATGGAGAATGCTAGCTTCACTCAAAGAAGGAAATGATTTTGCAAAGAGACTGAAGTGGGATATGGGATATGGCATGTAGTGTTTCATATCAAGACTGTGTCTCCAAAATTTTCAGTAGCATAGTGGCAGTTTAGTGGTATGTTGAATAGCTGGTTGAGTTTCAGATAGTAGAAAGAAAAGTGGACACATTTATTTAATAAAATTAAGAATATAGCAAAGAGAGAAGAAAGCAAAGATGAAGAAGCTTTAAGCCAGTTTCCTATACAAGTTAAAAAGTTGGATCAGGTTAGACTCTGGCAAGCTGCCAATGATTTTCAACCCAACCAATTCCACAGAGTTATTGCTGTGGATATAAAAATAAAGAATGCCTTCATATGCATTCCCTTGGAGATAAATGTAATAAATAAATGTATAAGGTCTATGCTGGAGTAATGACTAAGTTGCAACAAAAGCTGTCAGTGACATTATTGCTAAACTTAAGCTGTCATTGCTCTGTAGTATATTGGGTGGGATGTGGAAATGTGATAATGACCCAGAGTCATAATGTTGAGTCATTTATACTATTAATAAAAATGCTACTGATAAAAACCAGAACAGTAGCTTCCTATCAAATAACTCTTATGTATGTTGCTATATATACATTGTTGGCTATTTGTGTCATGGCAATGTCGCACTGGCAAGTGTAACTGTAATCTAACATTTTTACTGATGCCTTTGTTCTAAGTCTATATATTTACCTACATTAATGGTTTGCAAATCAGGAGTGGCATAATTGTCCTAATGGAATGCCACAGATTGCTCTTCCTTGTCTAAACTATGCATTCCATATACAACCTAGTCCATGATCAAATCCACATTATAGTATAAGATCCATTTACAAGATAGCAAGATGGAAAAGGATGATGTTCCTTTTATGTAAATAATTGCTATTTTTACTTTCTGATTATTGGTGTATATATACACGGATATTTTGGTGATGTTACACCGTGATAGAAAAACTATTATACATTTGTTTTTGTTTTTGTTTTTTTTTGAACTATAATAAAAATTTTAAAAATTAAGAAGAAAAAAGAAAAGGATGATGTTCCTAGATTGCATTCCACCATTTCTTTTAGGAACCCAATCTATCTGCAGACCACTGAAAAAGTACTTAAGATTCTTGCAGGCAGCACCGAATTTGCAACTCATCAATGCAGCAAGTACTGAAGGGCATAAAACTGAGAATTGCAGCCATGTAGTGAGACTGAAGGCCTCATGACCAGACAATATTTAAAGGATAATGATAGTCTGAACAAGCCTATCTATAAGATCAAGTAGCAATCAGTCTTGACTGTCAGCCTCTGCCTTATTAGTTGTGATATTTGGTTTGGATATTGACAATCAGCAAAGGTTATGCTTAAGGGTATAATTACTGTGGTCCAGTAAATAAAGGAAAAATCTATGGGGAGCCAATCCAATAAATCTCCTTAAAAGCTTTCAAAGTATGAAGTAACTCTTTAGAAAGACAATATGAAGAAATCAATTCCAATGATGTTCATTTTAATTTAATTCTAGTTCTGTCATTTTGAAAATTAATTACATTGAGATAGATGTGTGTTAGCACCCATTCTCTATTTTATGTAGTTGAAATTAAAATTATGAAAATGTTACTGAATAATTTGTCATCTTTTTTTGATACACAAGGAAAGACGTTGATTCTTCAAAACTATGTCATTCAAACATAATCTGGAAAAGCTGTTTTATAAAAAAATGTTGGATAACAGTTCTTCCATATATTTTTTTAAAGTATTTTGACAAGACCTTAATACAGGCAGTCTTTGGATTAAGGACACCCAGTTTACGGCCAAGTTGTACTTATGAACGGGTCTGCCTATTACTAAAAATGAGGGTCAGTGGGTGGGCTCCTCAACCTGACAAATCACTGAAGTCTTGCAATGTTTTCTGGAACCAGAGAACCTGTGCAGTTTCAGCGTTTCATGAAAACTTTACATGGCTTCAGTGGTTTGTTGTTCAGGGAAGGAGAACCTTGTCAGCCATTTTTAGTAATAGGTTGCCTGTTCATAAGCACTTTGCAATTTACACACAAATTTGAGTTAAAGACATGGAAAGGAATGGAACTCATTCTTAATAAGGCACTGTTCATACACACATACAAACCAAAAAATACCAATAGGTAAATTCTAAAATAATGTTCAACATACTGTAGTTCTTAGAGACAGAGAAAGAGAGAAATAAGCCTAGCATTGCACAAATATATCACTCAATGCTGCTCACTTAGTTGCTTTATGGTTCTCCACTGTGGCCATCATCCTCTCCAAAAATAAGTTATGTGTACTTTTAATCACAAACATACCTCTACTGCAGAGGAAAAATGAGTTGAATGAATGAACCTAGCAGTTCATTCTGGCATAGGAAATTGGAAGGGAATATGGAGTATCTAAAATAGGTACTAATAGGGAGTATCTAAAACAGATTTTTTTATTATTATTTAAATGCATCTAACTAGATATTCCTTTAGCTGTACAAGTTTATTTTTATCTGTTTCTAGGTATTCTGGAATCAAATAATTAAACTGGAATCTATTTAACAATTTTTTGGGGAAGAGTATCTGTTGCATTAACTAGAACTCCTATATTATTCTCTAAAAATGCTGAGCTTTATTATTTATTTATTTATTTATTTATTTATTTATTTATTTATTTATTGAGTAAAGAAGCATTTTCAACACACAGATTGTTTCAGTTGACGGTGGGGATCGAATAATACACACACACATACTAGGAATGGAGTTAGGTGGCTCTTAAGGTTATGTACTAAATTCACCCATTTCAGAAACATTTCAATAAAGCTTATACAGTACATTAACAGAAACTGGACTGTCCTTTCTTGGTAATTGGTGATTCCGAAACAAGTATGTAAAGCAAATTCATAGAAACTTTCCTTCTGCCTTTATAACGCAAAACATTTTTTTGTCTGGCAATAGAAGACTGGCATAGCTTTCCATTACCAATTAGATCCATAAACTTCCAGACAAGGAATTAGGATTCATAACTTGTTCAAGAAGCAGGCAGCCAGGCTATAATATTTTGAACTATGGCAATCAATTTTTGTTTGTTATAAGATAATCAAAGTGATAGTTGTAAAAAAAAAAAAGCACAAAAACTACTTTAATCTTACCCTGAAATTGAATGTATTATAGAAGAAATGATACTTTGAGCTACAATTTTTTTTAATGCCAATATTAGTATCACAAACTTTTGTATGTAATTGGTCTTCTAATTGTGTGAGCTTTAAACTAAATGTAAATAAGCTATTTTAAAAATCTGTTATCAACATATAACCTATCACACAGTATGATGTTTTCTGGATAGAATAAAGATTATTAAGGAGACTATGAAAACAACTGAGTAATTATTGTTCATACAGTGTTTTAACTCATCCTTTTCTGGCAATATTAACTTTCATATTAACACTTAATAAGAATGTTTTCAAAGACTATTTTCCATTAGAAGAAGTACTAATTTAAAGACCAAAATCAAATAATGTGTTTGGAATAAGAGGCAATCAGTTTATTAAGTTCCAACTTTAATATGATCTTAGAAATCTGTACTTTCTTAATCTGTACATTAATTGTAAATCAACTGTATCAGTCTTGTTCAAATTTTAGTAATGGCAGTAAAAATGTCATTTTTTATAGTCAAAGGCCAACAGCTTAATAATTGCCTACAAGATAAAAAAAGGTATTACCTATTAAAACAGAAAATAAAAATTTAAAAACCAATCCTCAATGTGACAGTGTTTGCTACAAATATCAAGAGACCTGGATTAAGTTATCAATATATGAAGATGGCATCAGACAAAGCATTATCTACATACAGCTACTAGAGGGTTGTTGTAGTGATATGAATTATTTTTAGAAGGATTATTTTAGAAGAAGTAGAGATGTTATGATGCTAGCTAGAAAAGAATAGTGAAAGGAGAAGGTGGTATTTATTGTGTATGGTTGTTGTGAAGAAAGCTAAGGAAAAGAGACAAAGAACTGGATGGCGGAATCTGAAGATTCAAAAAAGAATGAAGGCTGAAAGACTCTCATCTTCAGATCATGTGGCTCTACAATGATGGTAGCAGCAGTGACACAGCTGTGACAGCAATGATGGAAGCTTCCATATTGTGGTAAGCCAGAAAAACAATGCACTGGTTATGATTGCTCCAGTTACAGCCATAGGAAACTGAGGCCCAGACAGTCAGATGGAGTTATGGCTCAGCACACAGTTCATTGAAATCTGGTGGAGTTGTAAAAAACAAATACTGTATGTAAGCTCTTCCAAATAAGCTATGACTAGGTAAAGGTAAAGATAAAGGTTCCCCTCGCACATATGTGCTAGTTGTTCCCGACTCTAGGGGGGGCGGTCAGTGGTGGGATTCAAGTAATTTAACAACTAAGTTCTCTGCCCTAATGACTTCTTCCAACAACCAGTTTGCCAAACTGCTCACAAAGTTAACAACCGGTTCTCCCGAAGTAGTGCAAACTGGCTGAATCCCACACTGGGGGAGGTGCTCATCTCCGTTTCAAAGCCAAAGAGCCAGCACTGTCCGAAGACGTTTCCGTGGTCATGTGACCGGCATGAATAAACACCAAAGGTGCACAGAACGCTGTTACCTTACCAACAAAGGTGGTCCCTATTTTTCTACTTGCATTTTTTACATGCTTTCGAACTGCTAGGTTGGCAGAAGCTGGGACAAGTAATGGGACCTCACCCGTTAAGCGGCACTAGAGATTCAAACCACTGAACTGCCTTCTCCCCTAAAGTCATCCACACATTCCTATGAGAGTTTGTTTGATGAGGGAACCTGTACAGGTTTTTTTTTAAAAAATGGGAATGTTATGAGAAAGGGGCAATGTTGTTAAGAACAAAACAACAGGTAAGTTGGAATGGTGGTATCAGATAGGCAGAAAAGTGGCTAACACAGCCGCAAATACACTTCTGCAAGCAGAAGATGGTGAGGGTTGAGAGGGACAGTTAATGAAAAGTATATTCTTGATAATTAGAAAATTATTATTTCTGACAAAGCCATGCTGTGGCTAGCATGAGTTTATCAAAATGTATTTTGACAAATTAACCTGATCTCTTTTTTTTGATACAGTGACCAATTTAATCAATTCAAAGAATGTGGTGGACATTATATGCGTTGACATCAGGAAAGCATTTTGCAAAGTCTTTCATGATTCTAGTAGGGAAAAATGGCAAAATGTGGTGTTGATTATGCTGCTGTTAAATTAATAAACAACTGTTTGAACAATTGAATCCAATAAATGTTCATTAATAATGCTGGATTAAGCTGGAAGGAAATCTTAATTAATGTATTCCGGACCCAATGGTGTTCCATTTATTTATAAATTATTTTATAATTTAGAAAATGTGATTATAAAACATGGGAAACAGTTTAGAAAGCAGAATCCAGTTTCAAGAAGTTGTTAACAAGCTGGAACAAGTAGTAGAAAGCAACATGATTATTTTTAATAGAAGGGGATATATGTAGCTCAGAGTTGTGGACTACTTGGTTTTCTCTGAGCTTGGGTTGCAGTGTGTTGATGATCATTATCAGTTAGATAATGTAATGTCTCCAAGCAAATGACCAAACTCAGAGAGCGCCAAGAACGCAAAAGATTTCAATAAGACCAAATTCAAAATCCTACAGTAGAGTAGGATAATTCAAAGGCATAAGTATAGGATGGAGAGGGACATATTGGGCAGCAGAATATGCAGAATCTGAGGTTTTATTGTATCAGATCAGAAAATGAATCAACATTATGGTATAGCTAAAAAAGAAGCAGATACAATCTAAGTGGAATCAACAGACGCATAGTGTTAAGATTGAGAGAAGTCATTGTTTCTCTCTATTCTATGTTGGTTAAACTGCACCCGGAATTCTGTATATAGTTTTGGGCACTACTATTAGGATAGACATTGATGAATTGGAAAACATTCTGAAAAAAAGCAGCCAATATAGTAAAAGAAAAAACTATGAAAAACATTTAGAGGGTAGGCTAGAGGAGATAAGATAATGAAAATAAATGCTAGCTTCTAAATATTTTCTTCTAGCTGTCATATTCTATGTTTGTATGATAATAAGTGCAATGCTGAATTATTCTACTTATTCAATTCATTCCCACCCACCCCATCTCAGTTCAAAGTGACTCTGGACTCTTACAGCATTAAAAGCATAACATAAAAATATTTCTAAAATAATAACATTGGGAATTACAATGAAAAATAGAATGATAGTTAAAAGATGGGAAGAGAAGGAACAGCATCAACCATCTCCAGTATGATGCTGCCTCTTTGGGGCATCAATTTATCTGGTTTTACTTCATTGACACCCTCTGTTATGTGCGATAATATTACAACATCATTTGCACAGAATAGTAAACATTTGCTGAAAGGTAAAAGTCCAGATCTTGCAAGACTCTTCTCAGGAATTAGAGTTGATAAGTAGATATGTTATTTCACAGCCTAACTTAATCTCTTTTTATATCTTTTTTTGTGCTTCAAGATTTTTGCCTTTCAGAGTTTGAGGGAGATTATGTATGGAACATTCAGGGAATTGGTTTTGATATGGCTGTCTGAAACAATCTGTTATCCAAAAGAATGTAATTCAATTTTCCTAATGGAATCAATTATTAAAATCAGATCAGATCTGATTCGCATAGATTTAATTTGCTTTCTTTCCTTTATCTATTCCGGCCCCACCCTAGCTGGCAATTGGCCAAAACAGATTTAAAGTTCAGTATAACAAATATGAAAAATTTGGCATTGCTTCTTTGGGAGTGAGTGCTATATATCACCTATCAGAAATTCTTTTAATAGATTTATTAATCTGAAAGAATCATGCTTGTTAAAAATGCTACTTGAATGCAGAATACATTTATTTATACATAGCACTAAAAATTCAGTCTGATTTGTCTTGAAGAGCATTAGGATAGTTTTCCATAAAAAAGTAAAACTAAACTATAACTTAGATACTGTAGGTATCAGACTTGTGAGGTAAATCAGACAGGAAATACTAGATGAAAGCCAGTTGTGCTAATTCTACTTTATTGTAAGGTTACAGTAATTTTGCAAGTTTAAAAGTACATCTTTTTCACCCATCCCTTTATAGCTCAAGAAACTGAGTGGAGGATCTCTTCTTGTTGCACTCACATTTCTTCTGTGGGTTAAATTGTCTTTATCTGACTGTCCCGTAGACTGCATCTTTTTTCAGAGTCTCCCAAGGTCATTTCCACACAAGAGATAAGCAGAAGGGATAAGCAGAACCATGTTGTATGGCCTCACATTCCCCACACATACGTATTTGCCTACATCCAAGAAACCATTTCCTAAACCTCTCCATCTAAAATATCCTTTCCATTTTCCAGAAGATTTTTTTTAGCTTCTCAATTTTCTGTAGAAGTCCTGTAATTAATTTAGCCAGGCGGGATGCTGAGAAGCAAGACAGAGTGCGGAAAGAAATAGATAACAGCAAATTAGGGAGAGAACTGCCTGCACACTCAGTGCTCATTAGAGTTACTAAGTCTATTTTGTTCCAAGTTCTATTTGCCCTGGTCTTTGTTAAATCAAAGACAACAAGTCTATTCTGTATCACTGTAAATAGCTAAAGGATCTTGTCATTATTCATCTGTCCATAAATCATTCCTTCATTGGTTGTGTACTGCGAAATCTTGGAGGTTAATTCATGCAGTGCTTGGCTAGATTCCAATCCATTACATTAAGGAAAAAGTATTTTTCCTTTGGAATGAAAATTATGCTTGTGCTTATATTTCACATATAGATGTAACCTGCCTCATATATTCTGAAGGCTAAGAAATGAACACATGCGGCCAGAGCACATTAAATCTATCAGTAATCATTGAACGAACTGAAAGACTTGCAGCCTGTACTTTAAGAAAAAGCAATGTTCCAATTGCTCAACTAGGAAACAGGACAACTTTGCAAAAGGAGATTAGCCAATAAATCTACCAAAACAAAGACATAAGGGGTGTGTGTGTGTGTGGGTGTGGGTGTGGGTGTGTGTGTGTGTAGATCTAACCTTTTTAATCTGAAATCAACAGGATTGTTATAATTTCAGGATAATCTTGTTTATTTATTTCATCTTAATATTGTGAGAGAAATTGCACATGCCAAAGAACACCCACATTTTGATCCACAGTCTGGGAGGTATAAATAAGACATATTGGAAGCTGCAAAGATCAAATTCTTTTGATTATTTCTAGTTGATCTCAGATAATATGGCAGTTGATTGGTTTCATCTGTAAAATGAATATGTGACAAGTTGCAGCACTACTTGATAGGGGTTTGGTCTTAAATCTGTACAATCAGCAAGCTGCACAATCCCTACATGAAGTGATGGATGAATTTACATGGAAGTGGAGCTGAGTAAGTGAATACATTCAAAGAAAGTTGTCCTGGTATATTATTAAAAAAAATATCTGAAAATACGTTTTCCTATAAGTTCATACCTATATATTTCAGAATGGCAGATATATTTTGCATTTTCATAGAAACAGTGAGAACTGCTAAGAACAATGCTAATTTCCAGGTGAGGAATGGCAAACTAGCAAGTCTTCTAATGAGCAGACATGATGTAACCGGTAGGACTGAAGGATCAGTGAGTAGACTGGTCCCATAGAATCTTTCCAGATAAGGGACAGGAAATCACGTACTTGGCTCCAGTTGGCTGTTCCTCACAAGATAGCAATTGTCATGGGTTTGTGTGCCAGGAAATGAAGGGAAGCATCACGTACTCAATGGTAACAATGGTAATCCTTCTAAAGGACACTGTGTTTGCTATCCTCGCTTTCTAATCATTTTTGGAAATTACCTATTAAACTATTTTAAGGATAATAGATGAGAACAATAAGGAAAAACTATAAGAAAATGGGTCAAAACAATAATTTAGATACAAATATAATGAATGAATTTTTTTTTAAAAAAAAAATAATAAACATGGTGCATCAGAGATATACACTCTTGTATGGAATTCACTGGAGAAAGCAATTATGTTTGGAAGAGTTGGCAGAATTAAAATGAAACCAGACCACTGAAGAACATGGTAGTTGTATACCATTAAAGTTGACACCACCCAGAGCGTAGAACTACCCAGAGAAGTAGTGCAAGATTGGAAGGTGTGGTGAGACCTGGTCCATAGAATTGCCAAGAGTTAGATACAACTGAATGGACATCATCATCATCATTGGAAAAACAGTTCTTTCTTTCTTTTAACTAAAACATGTTAATTGAAGTTTTAAGAAGAACTAAAGATTTCAGATTATTTATTTATGTATTCATTTATTTAAAACATTTAAATAGCCACTCATCTTATAATCAACTCTATTTATGCATATAGTTACCAATCAATAAGACCACATTTTTAATATTAGAATAGAACAGAATAGAATTTTTTTTATTGGCCAAGTGTGATTGGACACACAAGTAATTTGTCTTGCTGCATACGCTCTCGGGGTATATAAAAGAAAAGATACACTTGTCAAGAATCATAAGGTACAACACTTAATGATAGTCATAGAGTACAAATAAGCAATCAGGAAACAATTTTTAATACTAATTATTCCATTTAGAAACTGGTGCAATCTCAAAAATGTTAACAGAAATATTGTGGAATATATTATTTGAAAATAGTGTTTTCTTCTACTACCCCATATTTTCTACATGTGTGTGTCAGTGGTGGGTTTCTACCGGTTTGCTCCAGTTCAGTTGAACCAGTAGTTGCGGCGTGGGAGATTCCGCCCAACCATCCGGACGTCATCATGGACGCTCTGCACATGTGCAGAAAGTTCTGTACACGTGCAAAGCGCTGCACACAAGCAAAGCAAGCACATGCACACATGTGCTCACAGTTCATAGTTTTCATCTTTACATTTACTTTTAAATTCAGGTCTAGATATTGTAAGCCAGAGATTCACAATATGGTAGTGGCAGCAGATAAAATTTTAAATAAAGAAATAAAATACAGAAAATGAAGGCCTGCCAATCTACATAGAATTGGAGTTGGCAAAAATAAATATAGAAAAGTTGGTAAGATATAATATTCTCAGCATGTATGCATGATCCTGGTACTAATACTGAAAAAAAAAAAGGAGGGAGAAAGGAGGGAGGGAGAGAAAGAAAAATATATACAATGTTAATATAGGATACCTGGATAATTTTTAAAACAGGAGTAAATGAAAAACATGCAAAGCCTTATTCATTCATTCATTCATTCATTCATTCATTCATTCATTCATTCATTTATAGATTGCCTTTTGGCAGTCTACAAAATTCCAGAAATGTAAAATATGAAAGTAATAAAACATAAAATTGCTCAGAACATGATAATGATCTTTTTGAGAGGGAAATTGGAAAATTTCTGGTGACCTTTGATGAAGCTAACTAAGCTCTGCATTTAGCTGAATGTATTTGAAATTAAAATTAAAACAAAAACAGCTGTTGGAAGCACATGCATGGCAAACATTTTCATTGGGAGAAATGCTGCTTTAGGGTATTTTGTTTTGGCTGAGTCTAACTAGACTGGCATTCAGTGAATATCATTTCGATACCAAGATATTTGCAGTAGCTGTTAGTGGCATCTGGCAGATCCATTTGGACTGCCAAGCTGGACAAAATGACATTGTCTGAGTCAATTACACCAATGCTTCTTTTATGTAGCCAAGTAAGTGTGCTGTCCCTTGATTTTTTTTTTTAAAAAATTGGAAATGGCTTACTACAATTGAAAATTGGAATTATATAAATAGCTCTAAATAGATGTGGACAGACAATTCTCTTTTCTCCATAATTTCTACAATACAACCAACAAGGGGAACTTTGAGTCACAAAGTTCTGCTCCTAGTTTCCTCATTGGGCTTATTACATACCATCACATCTTCCTTCAATTTCAATTCAGTGTAAACTGCTTAGGGGTGGAACCAGGGGTGGGTTCTCCTTACTTTTACTACCAGTTCACAATGAGAACGCACACATGCACTCGCTTTGCTCTGATCTGTCCCCGTACCCACACACAGACAAACACAGCCAGTCAAGGGTTAAGGAAACACTTTGGAACGCACCCAGGTCTTATCTTCCACTTGGCAGCGATAGACACAGCATCTGCCAAGTGACTTTATTTTCAAAGTAAAACAGAAAGATAAATACTCAAGAGTCCAAATGTCCGACACTTTAAATCTTTTTCTCAGCAGTTCCGGACGAGGCTTTAGTGACTATCTAAGGTTTGCTTTGTTCATCACAAAAATCCTTGACCACCACCCTCTATTATATAGTCTCTGGGGTGTGGTCCAGTGACTCAGTTCTAACCCCTAGCACGCCTCCTAAACTGCTGCAAACGTTTATCACGCCTTCGGAGGCGTGCGTCCAGGAATGATGTTTCTTTATCACTCTGATCCGAATCAGCTGTCTCCTCTCCCTCGGCCGGCACTTGAGACAATGCCAGAGGGGAGGGGCCTGGAGAGGGAGGCCTGGCTGACTCCTCTTCCTCATGCTCGGAGCTTTCTTCCTCCGATGGGACAGGCTCAGAGGGCGGGGCCACAACATGCTCGTGCAGGCGCTTTGCTTCTGCACATGCGCAGAAGCTTCTGCACATGCACAGATTGCTTCTGATGACGTCAGGGACAGTGGGCAGAGCGTCCCGCCAGTTTTACCACTTCTATAGAACCGGTCCAAACCGGGACAACCCACCACTGGGTGGAACCAATATAAGAACCTGTTTCTGTCTGTTCTTGCTGCCATAAAATGGAAGCGAGAACTTTTTTCTTATCTTTAAAAAAAAGTCTTTGCCCAAATGCTATGGGCACTTTATGGGAAGTGATCTATACCAATGTTTGCAAATCCAAACTATTCCTGAATATATCTGGATGGAGGTAAAGCAATGGGAGGGGATGATTTTATGAACAGCATTATTAAGTATTAAGTATGATATTATTAAGTATATATATTTGCTCGACCAATTCTCGAATACAGCTCATCTGCTTGGAACCCGCACTGTATATCGGACATTAATACAATATATTAATACATTACATTACATATACATTAATACATTAATACTCCACTCCTCTGCTCACAACAGAATACCTTATGCTATCAGGCTTGAAATTTTGGGATTAGACAATTTAGAACTATGCTGTCCTCGGTCCGACCTAAGCGTAGTACACAAAATTATCTGCTACAATGTCCTACCTATAAATGACTACTTCAGCTTCAACCGCAATAATACATGAGCACACAATAGGTACAAACTCAAGGTAAACCACTCCAAACTCGATTGCAGAAAATACAACTTCAGCAACAGAGTGGTCAATGCCTAGAATGCACTACCTGACTCTGTTGTTGCATCCCCAAACCCCCATAACTTTAACCTTAGACTGTCTACTGTTGATCTCACCCCATTCCTAAGAGGTCTGGAAGGGGTGTGCATAAGCGCACCAATGTGCCTACCGTCCCTGTCCTACTGTCCCCATTTATTCGTATCCTTATCCTGTATTCATAATTATATTTATACTTATATCTGTTATCTTACATGTGTTTGACAAATAAATAAATAAAATGTTCCAAGATAACTTCCGCAGAAAAAATAATACAAACTTTGAAGAAGAAACTAGAATGAGAATGATTATATTATAAATAACAATATATATATATTACAAGTTTATCTTATAATATCAGAATAATATACCCAAAGACAGGAATTTGTTCTGGTCTACTATGATACTGCATTGGTAAAGATTTTAAGAAGATAAAAGCTGAACTAATATATCTTTTTAAAAACAAAATGTCGTTTCTGTAATCTGTTAATTTTTAACAATAAAAACCCATCAATCTAAGAGGTATTTTACAGTTTGGAGGACAGTTCCAAATTTAAGCACTTTGCTCAGAATTGCAAAACATTCCTTTGTACAAAATCTTCTTTCATCCCATATATCATAAAACCCTTTCAGAAATTTATGACACACTAAAATAGACTGTAGAGATTACACACACAACAACCTGAAATCATTCCTTATGAAAACAATGAAAGCAAATCACTTTTTTGCTATGGCCAAGTATTAAACCACGTACTAGAATTGCTTTAATTTAAACACACTGAAGAACTGAGACAGTTTTATTCCATGCAATTTTAAAATTCATTTTTGAATCTTTTTGTTGTTATTGTTGTTTGTTACCTTCAATATTTGGCTGGATTTGGATATGTGCTGCCAAATACTTTCTCAAATTCCTGATCCCATGCTGTATCCAATGCAACTCTACAAAAGTGTACTAGTTGCCAGGTCACCTAATGATGTTTTGTATATTCTACACAAACATTCTTGACTCATCACACTTCAAGAGCAATTCATAGTTTCTTGACAAGTTACCTTATCCATGTGATTGCAAAGTCTGGCTCACTTCATTTATATTTTTTAGACATACTCTGAATATGCTTTAAGTGTCTACCAAAGATTTTATGTCCAAAACAGACACCAAGAAGCAAGCATATTTCAGGATCATTTTATTCCCAACATCAATTTGGGAATAATTGGGTTTGGAAGATATCATCAGAATGTCAAGCCTCATATTCCTTGCTTTTTATATCATGCTTCACATTAGTTTACAACACTTCTTTCTTGGTCTGATTCAATTCTTGCCTATATTTAGTAATGCCACCATGTGAGATCATTTTTCTACTCTCTAGTCTAGGCTAATCTCTGTCACCTAAGGAACAGAAGTTTAAAATGGAATACTAATCTGGACTAGGGATTTATCGTGAATATTTAAAGTAGGCATATACTTATTCCTAATAGTACAATGTAAGTATAAATGCTATGTAAAGTAAATACAAGCAGGTATGGTTTTCTTTTTTATTAATTTTTATGTGATTCAGACAAATTCGCAAAATCCTAAAAAATCCACATTTGCATCATACATAAAGGTAAAGGTTCCCCTCGCACATATGTGCTAGTTGTTCCCGACTCTAGGGGGCGGTGCTCATCTCTGTTTCAAAGCTGAAGAGCCAGCGCTGTCTGAAGACGTCTCCGTCATCATGTAGCTGGCATGACTAAATACCAAAAGTGCATGGAACACTGTTACCTTCCCACCAAAGGTGGTCCCTATTTTTCTATTGGCATTTTTTACGTGCTTTTGAACTGCTAGGTTAGCAAAAGCTGGGACAAGTAACGGAAGATCCCTGTTATGTGGCACTAGGGATTTGAACCACTGAACTGTTGACCTTTTGATTGACAAGCTCAGCATCTTAGCCCCTGAGCCACCGCATCCCTATATCATACATAACTTTCTTAATAAAGCTTTTAAAACACAGCCTTTAATATATGATGCTTAAAAGTAAACTACATTCAGTAGACATATATTCAGAAGATATTTTGTTTGTCATCATCTCTGTTAAATATATAATATATTCTATATTTTATTCTTTCAATAGTATCCATACTTAGGACTATATACCTTGAAACTTCCCCCATTTCATTCAAAATTTTAGTTGCAAATAAGGTTACAGAATGTGTCTATTGCTGCAAATTCCAAGTGATGTCTTTTTAGAGAGGAAGGCATTTCATTTTCAAAGAGATCTATGGACCATTTATTTTGTTTTCCTGGATGGACATCCCTGCTTTGGTTATTCATCATGAAATTAATAACACCTGATTGGCTTACACTGCTGACTTCAAAGGAGAAAGGATTAGTTTCCTGGGATTCCTAAATATTGTGGCAGTACCCCATGGAAATTCTAAGATAGTGAGAGATTTATTTAAATTCAGTGCCTGTCATTATCCAGGCTAATCCATCTATCTTGATTTTTCTTCTCTTCACAATTCAGGTAGCTGACCTCTTTGCTGCTATCTTTGTATGCAACTATTTCTGACCCAGTTGGGCAAGCGATCAGCACATCCAATTCCCACACACAACACTCTAGTGCTTGACCTGTGCTGGGGTCAGATATGTAGGCCTGATGTGTTGAGCATATCCAATGAGAGATTGACCTGTTTGGTTCTCAAATTCTATGACTTCTTTGTTTCTTAGCATACATATTTTTCTAAGGCCTCATTCTAAAACTTTAGGAATCAGTTTATATTCTTCCAGGTGGCTCCCAAATGACATTGCCTTAGAAATGCACAGTAGCTGCAACAGGGTTGTTTACAAAAGCAGAAAAAACTTTATTAAACTATGCTATTTTATTATCATACCTACTGGAGCATGCATTTTCTATTTATTTCACTCAGTTTTTGCAAACCTTTTCCCACAAAGTTGAAGAACATGTTCTTCACTTTTTTGCTTTTCAATTTAGCTGAGCCTCTGCATGCCTTGGCTGTTGCCACAGCTGAGGGTGGCGGAAAGAAAGACAGAGACTTGTCATTAACAGCACAGCAGGAAATCTACATCAAGTACAACAAAATATATGTGTACTCTGACTCCAGTAACCTTGCTCCCCACCCCAACCAAAATGCTAAAGCAATGTCAAACATTTAATCTGTTCCCTAGCATAGAAAGAAATGAAAAAAATGAGAAAATTCTTACTCCTGTTACAGTTGAAACAATTCATATTTCAGACTAGAACAGGCATTTTCCTTTGTCTTCACAGGCTAATCAAATCCAAATGGGACAGTGGGATATATGGCATCACTATCTAAAGAAAGAAAGAAAGTATTATGCATCCCATATTTAGGTTTCCATTCCAGGTCGAGGAAACTGCTTTCTTGTGTTTACAAATCCCAGGTGACGACTTTTGGTGAGTTGTGTTTTATGCCAACAAGCCAAAGAACTGAGCTTGTCCCTTATGTCCCACTGTATGTCCCACTGTAATTTCTATGATGGACTGACTACGCTATCCAGACCAACCAAGCATAACATTTTCTTAAAGGACATATAACACTATATACAGACAAAAAGACATGGTTCTACTTTATGGATCATTTTTTATTTTAAAGTATTTAATTCTTCATTTAACTTGCATACATTTTCATAAAATGCACACCTCGTACTGTGTAGTTTGTCATACACCTTCTAAAAGTGTTATTTTTAGCTCAAACTTTAATTTATATAAATTTCAATCAAGATAAAGAATGTTATAAATTCACTGAAAAATATGAAGCTATTGTTCTCTATCTCCTTCTGCTGCTGGCTAGTTTATTCCTGCCGCCCGATTTCCACCTTTAGGCCTTGGCTCGTGGGAGGAGAGATTGCAGGCTGGAGGGAGAAGCTGAGAGTCTAGGTCAAGGACTGCTGCTCCATCTGCAGGGAGAGAGTGACTATTGTTGGCCTTTTACATCCAGCCGCGGTGAGAGAACGGCTGTGGCCATCCGCCTGCACTGCAACCATCTGATCTGGTCGCCCCATCACTGTGAGAGAGTGAAGGGGCCCCAGCTTCATCCTGGCCAGCCTCTTTTGCCATCTCTCACCTCAATGACTATCTTTAAATTTCGCTGACATCCAAGGTTCCCCTTTTCCATCTCATCATACTTGTATGGCTTATACCTCGGCAGATTTGCTTGCGCTGTGAGATGCCCCCCTCTCGCGGCGATGGCCTTCCACTCTATCGAAGGCCTACCTTAAGGACGGGCTTTTGAGCCCCGAGAGGTGGCATGTTTTAAAGCAGGGATTGAGGGGTTTTTTAATTAGGGTTTTTAATAATCTTTTAAGGGGAACTGGGAGGGTGACCAAAGGGGATGGGGGGGGTAATCCACCTAGGTCAGGGCCCCGCCTGGCACAGGGTAATGGTCTGGAGGGCGCAGGACGAGGGATTGGGGATGTCATCAGCACGGTGGATGGGAGGGGCAGATATGGCGGGAGCAGAGGACCTTATCTTGTGCCGGGGGTGCGCACTCGCTACTTGAGAGCGATTGCATGCCCCGGTCCTCAAGGCTCCCCTCGGATACTAGGTGGCTCAGATACTCAGGACCTGGGCCTCCGGCTGATGCTGTGCAATGCCAGGTCCGTGGTAAATAAGGCCCCCCTCATTTACGATCTTATTCAAGAGGGGGGAGCGGACCTGGCGGGTATTACGGAGACCTGGTTGGGCCCGGAGGGAGGGGTCCCTCTGGTTGAGATGTGTCCACCAGGCTTCAGAGCATTCCATCAGCCGAGGGCCCAGGGGAGGGGCGGGGGGGTGGCGGTTATTATTAACGAAGGTCTGGGTCCGAGGGAGACCACTGTGCCTCGGACTGCTGGATGTGAGTCGCTTTTTGTGAGATGGGGTCATGGGGTTCAGATGGGCTTGCTGCTTACGTACCTGGCTCCCTGCCGCGTGGCAACGGCCCTGCCTGAGCTACTCGACGTGATAGCCACGGTGGCAGTTGATACACCCAGGCTTATGGTCATGGGTGATTTCAATCTGCTGTCCGTTGGTGAAACGTCAGAGATGGCTCGGGAGTTCATGGCTTCCATGATGGCCATGGACCTGACCCAGTTAGTTCATGGCCCCACTCACAGAGGGGGACACACACTGGACCTGATTTTTGTCTCTGGCCAGTGGTTGAGTGGTCTTATTATAGGGGATATAGATATGAAACCCTTGTCATGGTCAGATCACTCACTCCTTCGTCTGGACCTTCGAACCGCTACACCCCGCCGCAGGGAGGCGGACCCAATTAGATGGATCCGCCCCAGGCGCCTGATGGATCCTGATAGGTTCCAGACAGAGCTTGGGCCAATTCCTGAAGATCTGGCACACGACTCGGCCAAGGACCTGGTAGCTGCCTGGGATCGGGCGGCTGGTGGGGCCTTGGATCGAGTCGTGCCTTTGCGGCCTCTGACCCGGTGTTGATCCCTCGCGGCTCCTTGGTTCACCGAGGAGCTGAGGGAGATGAAACGCCGGAAAAGACGCCTAGAGAGCGGTTGGAGGGCCAGTCTCGCTGAATCTGACCGAACACTGGTAAGGTCGCATATTAAGACCTACCTAGTGGCGATAAAGACGGCAAAGTTTAACTACTTTTCCGCCTCTATTGCGTCATCAGGGAATCGTCCGGCCGCCCTGTTCAGGGTAACCCGCTCCCTGCTCCATCCGGGAGCACGGGAGGATCCCTTGGAAGGCAGGGCGGAGGATTTCGGACAATACCTGTATGACAAAATCGCTCAGATCCGGGGGGATTTGGACTCTGACTGGGTAGATCAGGGCAGGGTGACGAGGAATAGTCTTGAGAATGTTACCTGGGAGGAGTTTGATGCTGTGACTCCGGATGATGTGGACATGATTTTGGGGAGACTTAGTGCGGCCACATGTTTACTGGACCCGTGTCCCTCCTGGTTGGTACTGGCCTCCCGGGAGATTACACGAGGCTGGCTCCAGGGTGTTATCAATGCTTCGTTGAGTGAGGGTCACTTCCCCGCCGCCTTGAAAGAAGCGGTGGTGAGGCCTCTCCTCAAGAAGCCGTCCCTGGATCCGGCAATATTGGCCAACTATCGTCCTGTCTCCAACCTTCGCTTCCTGGCGAAGGTTGTTGAGAGTGTGGTCACGCGACAGTTTCCACAACTCTTGGAGGAAACATCCTATCTGGATCCGTTCCAGTCGGGTTTCAGGCCTGGACACAGCACGGAAACGGCATTGGTCGCGTTGGTTGATGATCTCTGGAGGCTCGGGACAGGGGTTGTTCCTCTGTTCTGGTCCTGTTAGACCTCTCAGCGGCTTTTGATACCATCGACCATGGTATCATGCTGCACCGGTTGGAAGAGTTGGGGATGGGGGGCACCGTATTACGGTGGTTCTCCTCCTTTCTCTCCGACCGGTCGCAGTTCGTGTTGGCAGGGGGGCAGAGGTCGACCTCAAGGCCTCTTATATGTGGAGTGCCTCAGGGGTCGGTCCTCTCGCCCCTCCTGTTCAACATTTATGTGAAGCCGCTGGGCGAGATCATCCGTGGCTTTGGGGTGAGATACCACCAGTACGCTGATGACACCCAGCTGTACATCTCCACCCCAGGCCACCCCAACGATGCCCTTGAAGTGATGTCCCAGTGCCTGGAGGCTGTGCGGATCTGGATGGGGAGGAACAGGCTCAGGCTCAACCCTTCCAAGACTGAGTGGCTGTGGCTCCCGGCATCCCGATATAGTCAGTTGACTCCATCACTGACTATTGGGGGCGAGTCGTTGGCCCCCACAGAGAGGGCTCGCAATCTGGGAGTCCTCCTGGATAGGCAGCTGTCCTTGGAGGAACATCTGACGGCTGTAACCAGGGGGACCTTTTGTCAGGTACGCCTGATCTGCCAGTTGCGGTCCTTTCTTGATCGGGATGCCCTGTGCACAGTCACTCATGCCCTCGTCACCTCTCGCCTTGACTACTGCAACGCTCTCTACATGGGGCTCCCCTTGAGGAGCACCCGGAGGCTCCAACTGGTCCAGAATGCAGCAGCGCGGGTAGTGACGGGAGCAGCCTGGCGCTCCCATGTAACACCGCTCCTGCGCGAGCTGCACTGGCTCCCAGTGGTCTTCTGGGTGCGCTTCAAGGTGTTGGTTATCACCTTTAAAGCGCTCCATGGCATAGGGCCTAGCTATCTTCGAGACCGCCTGCTGCCACCAACGACTTCCCATCGACCCGTGCGCTCCCACAGAGAGGGCCTCCTCGGGGTGCCATCAGCCAAACAGTGCAGGCTGGTGACCCCCAGGGGGAGGGCCTTCTCTGTGGGGGCACCTACCCTCTGGAATCAATTGCCTCCAGAGATAAGGAGAATCCAAGACCTCGGTGCCTTCCGCCGTGCCCTTAAAACCTTCCTTTTCCAGCAAGCCGGGCTGGCCTAATTTTTTTAAGTGTTTTTAAGTGTTTTGTTTATTGTTTTTAATCAATGGGCCAAATTTATATATGTATATTTTAACTGTATTTTAATATTTGTATTTGATGTTTTTACTTGGCTGTTCACCGCCCTGAGTCCTCAGGGAGAAGGGCGGTATACAAATTCAAAATAAAATAAAATAAAAAATAAATAAATGAAGCTGAGCAAAAGTCTTCAATTATTTTTACTCCTGAGAAATAATTATGCAAATAATGAATTATTTTGAATTATTCTAGGCTACCCAAAACCTTTTTTCCCACTTAATACCGAATAGTTAACCTCATAAAAAATTCACAAAATAATTCAAATAAAGATTTTTACTGTGTATTCTAAGCAAAACACAAAATAACATTAATAGACATGGATGTTATTTTATGTAACATGGAAAAAAATAGTAATGATTGAAGTGATAAAAATAATACTACCCAGGAAGGAACTGATTTTGGATTATGAACTGGATTTAAAAGACCTACTTGCACAACAAATTGATTGGTACAGCAACCTATAGAATAATAAAGCTACAGAAACTAATGCCTTCATTACTGTCCTGCTGGACTATTGCAATAGGGCTTACATGGAGCTGCAACTGCAACTGGCTACTGACACAGGGAGCACACAACACTCATTTTGCAGGTCCAGTACTGGTTGCCAACTTATGCTCCTAGTTTTGATATATAAAACGCTATACAGCTTGGTGCTGAATTATTTTGGGACCAAATGCTCCAATCTGAATTTACTCAATGGACTAGATCTTTAGGGTCACTAGTTACTTGTAGTTCACACCTCTGGGAGGAGAGTCTAGAGGCTGCTGCTTTTTGGTTCTCAGGAATAGCCTTCCTACAAAGACCAAACTCCCTTTTGATTTTCAGAAAATTGTAAAGACAATAATTTTAGAACTGATTCCAAAGCACCATGCCTCCTTTTACTATTTAGTTTTAATTTTCATTTCACTTTAAACTTCTATTTTCGTTGAGGGTTTTATTTGTTCAACTGTGCCATGAATGTTTTAACTATTGTTATATTGCATTTTCGGAAAGCCATCAAGAGTCAGATTGAGAGTCAGACTATAAGCTAAATATATATATAAATAAAAGTATTATAAAAACTGGTAACCTTTTAAATATTACAATTGTTCTGCATAATGGACAGTCTTATTACATTTGAGTGTTTTTTAAATGGTCAGTTTAAGAGATAATAGCAAAGGATTGACATGCAAATGAACCAGGAAACAAATTCCTATATCCTCAAAATTAGTTTTATTAAAGAAGGTTCTTTCTCAAGGGATAACTTGTGAGTTGGAATTTCCTCCTATAACTGTTCCTCTTTAGGATGCTAGGTGGGTGGTAATCTTGCTTCAAGATATTTTGCCAATTTTTAATCATTCCAAAAACAGTTTCAAGGCAATATGCTTCTGTATCTCTGGAACATAATGTCCAAATCAAAGAGTACCAAGCATTAAAATGAATGGAGCCACAGTGAAGCCACTAAAGCTACATCACAATAGTTGTTGATTGAATCCTTTCCGTAGTTCTATTTAGATAATTCACTTCAGTTGTTTTAATAGCAGAATTAATAATAGTCATAGTGAAATAGTCACACCAAAATTCACCCATTATGAGATGTTTGATCTCTTCATCACAGATATTGGTTAAAAGGAAGGATGTTATATATAATGGTTCTCAATAAAGTATCTCTATCATTAAAAAAAGCTTATGTTAATCAGAATTGCATGTTCAAAGGTTTGAAGAAGAAATGAATGTATATGTTGCTAATTTACAGAACTTCAGTGCTAATGATCAGGAATACAGTCAAGCACAATATCAAAGAAACTAGCATATGAAGTGAATTGCAACAGAAAAATGTGCAAATGAAGTTCAGGGATAACTAAAACAATGAAAATTGCCTCTGTGAGCCTTTCAAACTGCATGAGAACAATCAAATGAATGTACACTGTTTCTGTGAAACCTTTGTCATTAGATCTTATCCATGACATTTAACTCAGTTAACAGCATTTCAAAGAATGCTAAATGAATCTGTGCAAAAATTAAATAATTATGTAATCAACACATAAAAATGTAAATATAGAACCAGGGTTTTAATTAATTAATTAATTTAATTTTAATTAATTTTAATTTTAAAACAATTTAAGAGAAACAAAGGTGACCCTGAAAATTCTATGTAGGCAGTACAATTCCCAATTCTGGAAATGAAGCAAAAGTTCCAGAAGATTTAATCTTAAAAGGCACCAAATTTCATGTTCGCTACAGTAAATAGATTAGAAGAAATCTGCAAAACAATATTTGTCTTACTGTACCAAGACAAGAATGTTTGCAATTCTGAATAGTTTTCATGAGCTGGCCAGCAATAACTTCACCAAAGCAAAGTGGGAATGCAAAACCTTCTGTCTTATTTTCAGGAAGAAAACATCCATTACTGTAGAGAGAATTGTAAAGCTGCCTCTCATCTCAACATAAGGCAATATATGTTATGTTGATGATTTCTTAGCTGTAGGAAGGGAAGGAGGCCATTGAGTCAGGAAGTGGAATGAGATTCAAGCTCATGTTATAGGAAGAGGCCTCGTTCCCAAGTTTTGCAAATCTCTAGATTTACCATTTATGTTGTAGTTGAACTAGAAATAAATTGTTTCCCAATAAGAACAATAGCAAAGGAACACAAAAGGACTGACATGGAGGAAAGAACAAAACTGCAAGAAAGTCTTCAGAAATATCTTTTGTTTACCATATATATGAATAGAACCTTGTATAACAGACTATTATGTTGTCAACGTCTGCAATATTTCCAAAGTAAGCCACCAGAATGAAGAGCTGCATTAAATGTCTGGTTTTGGATATAGTAAAAAACAGAAGGTGATCACAGACCTGATCGAAAGGCTATGAGTTACAGAAAAAGAATGAAGAGATGGCTCAAAAGGATCAGAAGAAGCAAGAAAGAGATTAAAACACAAGATAAAGATACTAGCAAGAATGTAAGTTTAGATGTAGGAATCTTAATAAGAACATAATAAGAATTATTTACAGATTTACAGAGTTGGAAGGGACCTTGTAAATCATCTAGTCCAATCTCCCTGCCCAAGCAGGAGACCCTACACCATTTCTGACAAATGGCAACCCAGTCTCTTTTTGAAAGCCTCCAGTGATGAAGCTCCCGCAACTTCCGAAGGCAAGCTGTTCCATTGGTTGTTTGTTCTCACATTTTTGTTTTCACTCACACAATTATGGTAAGAACACCTATAGATATTCTTGCTGCTAGTGTTTTGGCAGCATCAAGCAGGGATATAGCTTTCCTAGAAGATGCTAGTTGCACTTGGAATGGTTAATGATGAACAAGATAAAGCAGAAATTCAGAGGATTCACTTGAAAACCTTTTTTTTTTAACAAAATACATTTTTAATAATAAAAAAAGAGAAATTCAGATTCTGTTATCAAAGTACAAAGTCTGAAATAATATAGTATTATATGCCAATAAAAAATAGGAGTCAGAGCTACATATTTAGTATTCTGTGAATGAGAAACCACTGAAGCTTTTAGAGGTCTTCATAGTAATTACTTGCATTGAAATCAATTTGATGACTTCAACAACTGGCAGTCCTGTACCCTGAATTACAACAAATAAAGTAAATTCAACAAATAAAGACCATTATTCTATTTTATTTCATTGCTTCATAACACAAACACTCACTCCTATAAAAGGATTTAACTAGATTAATTTAAAAATAGTTTCCATTTCTAGAATTCTATGAAATAAAAAAAAACATAATTACTGGTTTTATCTGATATATGTATGTATATATGTGTGGGAGGGGTATCAGAAGAAATATTATTGCATGCACATGGTCATCCAAATCTTAAGTTAAAAAATTAGAAACTGAAACAGAAATGGAATCAAATGAAATTGGAAATTGGAAACATAAGCTGAATAACTGCAGCTGGAAAAATTTGTCTAACCCTAGTCATCTGAGAAATAAATAGTTGGAAATTATTCTTTGTGGTTTTCAGACCACAGGCTCCTAAATTACCAGGATTTAAGACTGACCTTCTCTCAGCTTCATATTATTAGTTTGTATAAGCATATCACCTAGCAAAATATGGAGCTCAGTTTAATATTTGCTATATTAAATATTATATAGCATATCCTAGCACTGGCAACTAAACAGTTAAGGAGCCTTAAAGGAAGCAAGAGAATTAGCTGTTGCTGAAACAATTTTATGGTCCTTTCCACTTCACTGGAGGTAGTTTGTATGGATGACTGGTTTCTATTCAATGCTGTCAAACATCTAACACTCCCATAGCTAGGCACCTTACAATGAATAACAAGCAGTCTAGCTGCCAATATGCTAGGACTGCATTATTCATTAGGGACTGGACCTTAACCTAGCAACACTCCAAAATCAGTGCTTGATGCCTTGTTAATTTATGAGACCAACAATTTATCACAACAAACTGAGGTGCCAACAGTACCAAAGTAAATTTTCAAACTCAAATTATCGACCTAAATTAAACCATAAAAATAATGGTTTAACTGTAATAGCAATAAAATAACACATCTAGTTAAGCTTTTTCAACTTGTAGCATTTCATTTAACCTGACATTTAAGCCAAAATCCACATACTTTTATCTTTTGCTTTTGCACTCTAATACTTATCCTTCTTTGTTTGCATTTTAATCATATTGGAAAAATTGAAGAACGAATGGCAACTAGTAGAATTTTTTTTAAAATAAGGGTGTGGTTTAACATAGTTAGATACATAATTGTTTGGAAATATTTAGCATTAGTACAGCTATCCAGAATAACAGAGTTGAAAGTGACCTTGGAGGTCTTCTAATCCAACCCCCTGCTCAGGAAACCCTATAACTTTTCAGAAAAATGGTTGTCCAATCTCTTTTTTAAAACCTCCAGTGTTGGAGAATGTTATAAAACAAGCTCTGAAAAAAATTGCAAAACAACTTTGGTGGTAAATAACAAAGAAATAGGAAATGTGAACATTAGGAAAGAATGTTTTTCAAGGGAATTCTATGTCTCCATTGTTGTTTACTATCTTAATTATATCCCTCACTCATATCAAAACTTGGATATAATCGGTTGAAATGAAGTAGAAAAATATCCAGCTTATAAAATATTCATGATCTGAAGCTACATGGAAAATCAAAAATTAAAACCGAATCCTTAACTAATGATCTTAAGTTATATAGTAATCATATCACAGTAGAAATTAGATTTGATGTATATGTGATCCTCAGCAAAATTAAAGGAAAAATTGATAAAAATGAAGAAATACAAGTTAAACATTGAAATATTGTGAAATCTTTACCCTAATAAGAATGCTATAAATATCTAAGCATATTCAAATACAAAGTAGATAATACTTTGTATGGTAAATATATGGTTTAAGATACTTGAACTGTCTGAAAAATTCAAAATTCAAAGTTAAATTAGATAAATTAGTTAATCATAAATATATGGGTGGTACTGGTGATCAGACAGAGTATAGATATAGATAACTGGACACAATATTAATTGGAAAATTTAGATTAAATTGGAAAACCTAAAATCTGATGACAATGCATCATGCGTTAGATCCATAAATTGATACTAATCAACTATATTTAACACACACAAAAAGTGGAGGCCGTGGTTTATTGAAGAAAAACAAAGAATAAATGAATAAATAATTACAGGAAGGCCATAAAATAGAAAATGCTCAGAAAAACATCCCGAGCATGCAGAAAAGTTTGCAAGGAAAATATCTCTGAAATATCTTGGAAGTAGAAGCAAAAATAAGGATAATAAAATGATAACAGTCAATTACTGGAAAACCATTTGGAACCATTATTACAAGGCCAATACATAAAACATCTTGAAAGTAAGTGTGCAAGAGTAGAAACTTGCAACGTTTATGAGCTGATACTACCCAGAAGGAAAAAAAGAAGCATTCATTTTTCCTGTCCAAAAACAAGCATAACAAAAAAGTGTGAGTAAATCAACATGGATCAAACAGCAGCAAATCTTGCAATAAACAAGATTTTAAATGCAGACACAACAGACAATAAACAGTGTCATAACAGAAAATTATAATTTTCATTCCTGAAAATGGTATAATTTACATTTACAAAATTTAAAATGTTGTTGTAAAAGAAGCTAAAATGTCATTGGATTTTCATATAGAAGGTAAACCCAACATACAATAAAGGAAAAGAGTAAAAGATTGTAGGTATGACAATACATAGGGAACGTCATTCCTATAGATAGGAGTGCATTAGTTGGAATAACAAATAGATTAAACACATTTTACAAGACCCAAACCTAATAATGTCCAGGTTGGAATTCAAAATGCCAAAAGAATAACAGCAAAGATGTAATTGTTTTTGCTTATTCTTTGTATTGTAATAGACTTTGATGAATAAAAACATAATAATACTGTATCCAGATGAATTAAACATTACTGCTGCTGTCTGTCCTAGCCTAAATGAAATTGCAACGCTATTACATAGTGACTCTATCTGCCAAGATATGCCTGATATGTATTTCCCCCTTAAAGAGGCTTTGGTTCATCTCCTCCTCAAGAAGCCATTATTAGTTCCCACCATATTGGTAAACTTTGATCCAGTATCCAATCTTCATTTCTAGGGAAGGTTGTAGAAAAGGTGATAATGAAGCAATTAGAGGAAATGGATTATCCTTTCAGTCAGGATTCAGGCCAGATATGGATTGGAAACAGCATTGGTTGCATTTTGGATAATCTCTGGTAGGAAAGGGTTGGGGCAACTCATCCATACTTGTTGTACTTGACCTCTCGGAGGATTTTGATACCATCAACTATAGGATCCTTCTGGATTAGCTCTGGATATTGGGAATACGTGACACAATACTATGTTGGCCCAATACTATGTGCCACAATAGGTGGCACAATACTATGTTGGATCTCTTCATTTCTCTGAGGTGGCTTCCAGTTAATGTTCATTGTGAGTACAAATCCCACTGTTGGCCCCTGCTATGTGGGATGCTGTAGGGTTCGATGGTTTCTCCATTCCTATTTAACCTCTACATGAAGCTTCCTGGTGAGATCATCTGTGTCACCCTCTGGGGTAAACCAGACAGGAAATACAACCAGATGAGTTCATTCTACTTTATAGTAAAGCTATCTTAACAGAATCTTGCAAGTCTCCTGCAGTAAGCTTCTTTCATTGACCATTAAGCAATTTAGACTCCTCCCTCTCTTGTATGATCATTCCCTAGGTAGCATCTCTTCCCTGCATCCCTCAAGATTATTTCCACATATCATTTCATCACCCTCCCCTTCAGACTTATTCTCTGTCCTAGGTTCCTCAGGGAAACAGGTTGTGGGCTGTGATGATAGCTGGATGATTGCCCCCACCTCGTAATTTCCAAGATTATCTGTTCCAGTGAGGCGACAGGCATCCCTCCTTCAGAAATGCATTGGTCTTTTCTCCTCATCTCCTCACTGAGGAAAATAATTTGAGTATGTAGTCCTTTATGTAAAAAATACAGTTAGAGATGAACTGCTTGATAAAGCAGGATAAACAGCATCTTGAAGCACTCTTGGTGATTTGGCAAAACTCCAAAGAAAAAAGGCTGAGATACTTCTTCCTTTAACTTCAGACAATCACCATGTGCCGTCAACAAGTTATAAGTAGCCAATCACTCTTCAAATGCTACAGATGAAATACCACAATCTATCATGCATTGGCAGCTAGAGAAAATAATAGTCTTAATGAATTATATATTAGTAATGGAAATCTGGCATACATTATTCTTAGAATATTTCTTTGGCCATGTATTGTTTATATGGCCAATATGTTTTATTGCCCAGCCTGGTCCAAATTCAGGAAGTTATCATCTTCAATGTTAGATAGGTTAGCACTGCGCCCAAAAGACTCTGTGCAATTTGGGGGTCCTCCTGGACTCACAACTTCTGCTTTATGACCAGATTGCAGTCATGGCTAGAAAGCCTTTGGTCAATTTCAGGTTATATGCCAGTTGTATCCATTCCTTAATTGGGAAATTCTACTCTCAGTCATTCATGCCACAATCACTTTGCAAATAGATTGTTGCAATATGTTCTACATGTGCTAATCTTGAACATCTGGAAACTGCAACTTTCTAGCACACACAGTTATATGCATTGTTTGATCAGTCCACATTACACCTCTACTCCAAGAACTGAATTGGCTGCCAGTTTGCTTGGTTCAATTTAAAGCAGTGGTTCCCAATATGGGGCCCACATCCCACAGGCGGACAATTTGATTTTTAATGGGGGCAATTTGAACCTTGTTTAAACCAAGTTAATGGCCTTTTAGGCTTCCTCTGCATGAGTAGAGTTCACTTTTTGAGTAAAGTAAGAATTATATGTCGGGGGGGGAGGGGAGGAGACATCAGGATTTTAGAGATGCTTAGGTGGGGCATGGCCAAAAAATGGTTGGGAACCACTGATTTAAAGTGTAGTAGTGACATATAAAGCCCTACACAGTATGGGGCTGGGTTATTTTATTTGAGTGACCATCTCTCACCAGTTATAACTACCCATCCTATCTGGTCTGGCAGAAGGGCATGCTCCAAATCCCTTCTACTATAAGATGTTGTCTGACGGGACACAGAAGGACAGCCTTTTCTGCTGTGCCATCCAGCTTTTGGAACATTATCTTTGAATATAGAGTGGTTTGACCCTGTTGGGCTTTCAGAAGCTCTGAAGACATGGTTTTTCCATTATGGTTGGTTATATGCTTAGGTATAGAGCCTGCAAGTCAAGTACAATTTGTAATGTAATGTACGAATTACACTTTCCTGTGGATTATGTTTTATGATTTTAATTGTTTTAATGGTTACATTTGTTTTTATTGTTTTAATTTTTTTTTCTTTAATTGTGAGCTGTTCAGAGCCACCTATGTGACATGGGCATAACATAATATAAATTGAACAAACAAATAAACCTGGCTTTATTGATTTGTCTATTTAACTTACTATGTGAGTAATGCAGTCTCGTGAATACCTAATTCTTTTAGTTAAGTATCTCTGTTAATTAAGCCAAAAGAAATGCAACTATAGTTTAGTTTAGTTTAGTTTAGTTTATTAGATTTGTATACCGCCCTACTCCCGAAGGACTCAGGGCGGTGAACAGCCATGAAATAAAACATATCAATACAAAATTTAAAATAGAAATAAAACAAGTTAGATAAATTTGGCTGAACCATATTTAAAACCCCAATAATTTAAAACCAAATTTAAAATTCCCATTTAAAAGAGGAGAAGTTTAGGTCAGGCCGGCTTGCTGGAATAGGAACGTCTTCAGCGTGCGACGGAAGGTACGCAGATCCGGAATCCTCCGTATCTCGGGGGGGAGCTCGTTCCAGATAGTAGGTGCCCCCACAGAGAAGGCTCTCCCCCTGGGGGCCGCCAGTCGACATTGTTTGGCCGACGGCACCCGGAGGAGCCCCTCTCTATGGGAGCGTACTGGTCGGTGGGAGGCTATTGGTGGTAGCAGGCGGTCCCGTAGATAACCAGGTCCTGAGCCATGGAGCGCTCTAAAGGTGATGACCAAAACCTTGAAGCGCACTCGGAAGACCACCGGGAGCCAGTGCAGCTCGCGCAGGAGAGGCGTTACATGGGAGCGCCACGTCGCTCCCATCACCACCCGCGCGGCCGCACTCTGCGCCAGTTGGAGCCTCCGAGTGCTCCTCAAGGGGAGCCCCATGTAGAGAGCGTTACAATAGTCCAGACGGGAGGTGACGAGGGCATGAGTGACCGTGCGTAACGAGTCCCGATCCAGAAAGGGACGCAACTGGCGAATCAGGCGAACCTGATGAAAAATCCTCCCGGTCACAGCCGTCAAGTGCTCTTCTAAAGACAGCCGTGAATCCAGGAGGACACCCAAGTTGCGAGCCCTCTCCGTGGGGGCCAATACTTCGCCCCCAATAGTCAGCGATGGCACCAGCTGACTATATCGGGATGTCGGAAACCACAGCCACTCGGTCTTGGATGGGTTGAGTCTGAGCCTGTTTCTCCCCATCCAGATCCGTACTATAGCATAGAGCCTGGATATAAATAATAGATTTGGTAATGTGTTTTGGGTGGAAACTAGAGGAATATAGTATGCATAGTGATCTGTAGGTTTATTTTGTAATGTGGTGTTGATGTCGCCATTGTGCATTTTTAACATGACCAACAAAATTGACTTGTTTTTATAGATAGGTTGTGGCTATCTATAGGTTCAAAGTTAATGGTGGGAAGCTTGATGGAATTTGATGGTGTATTCTTTTCTGTAGGTCATGATGAAAATGTCATTGAAGAATATCAAGTAAAAGATTAGGGATTAAAAATTGAGGAAGTATTCCTTTAGGCCAGCCATAAAGATGTTGGCATGTGCCTAGAGCTGTGTGCCACTGATTTGCAAACATATTGTGCACTATTGTAAAATTAAATTGCACTGAATGGATACAAAGTTGTTCTAGTGGCAAAGCTGTTCTGCATTGACATCAGTGATGATGTTCCCGAAGTTTATGAGGGATATTAATGTATAGTATCTCAACACCCAAACTCTGTTGCTAGGAGATCTAGCGCCATAAGGGCTAAATACAAAGTCCATAAAATCTGATATTCTAGTTGTGCTATCCATTTATTTAGGAAAGTATGTATAAGATGCCTGGTTGGGGCTCTTAGGGTTTTCATGTAGATGTGACCTTATATGTCCATAGGAAATTCTTCCTTCAATTGTGTAATTCTTTCTTTACATTACTATAGAATCTGAAGATAGTCATTGGTAGAATGTATTGTTGGAGAGTTGTTTCTTCGTCTCCTTGACATAATCTTATTCATAATGACATCTTCTCCCCCTTTATCAGCTTGTTTGGTTATGATATTATAGCTGTTCTTAAGGCCTTGCATTGCATTTTGTTCTACCCTACTAATATTGTTGCATAAGGAGAGATTTGTTATTGATAACTGTGGATTGAGCTTGTGCAAAGGATGTTTATTAAATGGCTTAAGAACTTTTTGGACACATATATAAGATAATTTTTTGGCTGAGGTCTGTTCAGTAGGTACACTGCAGTAGTGCAAAGGGTTCTTCATCTGCAGTGCTTGAATGATGTCATGTGGTTTTTAATTTGTTTAGTTCACTACATCAGATGCATGGAGTGGCTAGTGATATAGGATTTAAATTCTACTTCAGCTCAGCCTCTTCATGCATCTGATGAAATGAGCTGTAGTTCGTGGACTCATGGTTTTTAATAAAAAGTGTTAATGTGAAAAAGTGCTAATAGAATCCTTCTGATTTATGGTTACCACAAAGTAACATTTACAATGTTTATTAATTTTAACGAAGTCCATTCACTGAGAATGCTCATGTTTGCATTATTTTATGTATTTATTTTATCTTGGAAAATATAAGCACAGACTCTCTCTCTTTGTCTTTATCTCTCTAACATTTTATGCTATAAAGATTTAAACTTTACATTTAAAAAAAATAAAATGTAAAATCTAAATTTCACATTTTGCTGACTATCAGTAAGTATAGTAGAAGGTATATTAAGTATAGTAAGTATAGTATAGTTGATTCTTGCTACACTACACTATTTATTGCAACTACTTTCATGCTCGTAAGTCCAAATCACATGGACATAAGTCCAAATCCATTCTCCTAAATGGATGTTTTTGCCGAGAGCCAACAAAAATGCAGGAAACCAGTCAATATTGGATGCTCCAACCAGTTGTAAATGTGAGCCGGTTGTCCTGCACTCAAAATGTGGTCATGTGACTGGGGGAGGGGTAACAGCTGGAAGTCCTTTATTGATCATAAAGCATCCTTTCCATTGTAGCTGTGAATAGTAGCAAAGTTCTGTTGTAAGTTGAGTATTACCTGTACTTGATTAGAACCCTCCTCGCTCGTAGCTGCTGCCTTTAACTGACAAGATCTTAATCAGGTGTACTTTTCTACTAACAGCTTTCTTTTTCTTCCTAAGCAGCTTACTTGGCAAGCAGTCAACAGTAGCATATTGTTGCAAAAAAAATTGATTTCTATTCTCACTGTATACCTGCGTACTATATTATATTTCTCCTATACAACGAATTTAGATACAAATTTGTTTGCAACAGAAAAGAAAAAATATTCTGAATTAGTAACTATGAGGGAATATTCCCTGTATTCCATTCCTCTTTTGGAATGATACCACATCAATGATACTATGACCAGATAATTTCTCAATACTTCTAAACATAATCTGCCATGATGTCTGGAATAAGGAGAAAGGAGGTATTGTTTAGACAGATATCAGAAATAAGTGAAGTGGTGGGGAGAGGCATGATTGCTAGAGACCAATGGTACAAGGCAAGGGACACCAATAAAGGAGAATATTTATAGCTCAGGTTGAAATGAGGAATCCTTAGTGTTCTCTGAGCTTAGTTGTGGCACTGACTAGCACTGATGATGTTACCAACTATAGTTTGGGTAATGAAACATCTGCAAAAAACAACCAAGCTCAGAGGATCAACCTCAAAGACAAGGGGAATGTTGATGGAAATATCTCATAATTCTTAACCTTACTTCCATAAGAAAAAAAAAAACTGTTGACATTCTGAAAAGCAGATCTCAATATAGGATTAATTTATTCACTTTGTACACCTTGTCCTTTCATCCAGGCATTTCTACTTTTACTGGTAGTACAGCTTGAGAATAAGTTGGTTAAACAGAGTCAAAACTCACACAACCCTAAATGAGTTGGAATGAGTTAATCAATGGATGAGGACTAGAGCGAACTCCCAGATCTGTAAACTAGATTGGCAAGCTGAAATAACCACCTCCCCGTTGAAGGGGTTTTTGTTTTGTTTTGTTTTTGGTTTTTTTTTTAAATACCTTCATGGAGATGTCCACGTAGTCATCAGGAATCCAGCTCAACTCAAGGGCGTCTTTACCTTTACCTGACTTGATTAAAGGCAGACTACAGGCCGGGCAGGCTCAATAATATCACAATTATTTTATTTATTTAGTTATGACCTTATTATTTTTAGAAATAACTCAAGGCAGCAAACATCAAACACAACTTCCTCCTACTATTTTCCCCTCAACAATCATGTGAGCTCTGTTGGCTGAGAATGGATGACTAACCCAAGCCACTTAGCCATGGCTTTCATGGCTAAGGTGCGACTAGAATTCATATTCTCATGGTTTCTAGCTTTTACTTTAACCACTAGACCAAACTGGAATAGCTGGAACTAGAGTTATTACAAAATAATTGGAATACATACATACATACATACATACATACATACATGTATACATACATACATACAGTACATATGTATGTACGTACATACATAAAAACATTAAAAAATAAAAAATATCAGAGACCATTGTTATTGTTGATAATAATAATAATTCAATATCTAATATTTCATAAGTTTGGAACCATATATTATTGTAATGTATTTCATTTTCTATTGATCTTATTTAATTCTAACACAATCTAAGCAATATATTCCTTTATTCCTTCAGCTTCTTAAAATTAAGATAGCATTATGACTGGAAATTTAATATAATATATGACTTCTTCCTTTAGCAATTGGTTGCAATATATTATTAAAATTTTAAATTGGTAGCCTGTCAGATGCCAAGCTATATCAGATGTCTCCTGTGCAATTAATTTTACTTTGTACTTTTGTCTAAGTCAGTTTTGGGGCTTGGCTTTCATTTTCACAAAGTTATTGTAAATATTTTTGAAAATTCTGTTCATGTTATTTAGCACAGCCAGGATGTAGTGATGTTTAATAACATCTTGAATGTTATAAAAACGCATTGAAATCTCAAAGGAAACAAAGGGCTACGCTGAGTGACGGTGTTGACAATTGTTATTAAAAAATACCTAGCTAAAGAAATCTAGTCCATTAAGGGAAACATAAAGAGAAGAAATGATAAATGTGCATGTACCTAATCTCACAGTCCAAAGATCTGCGCATAGCCTAATATTACAAAACAATACAATCAACACAATCTAAAGCAGGAGAGAAACAAGGGGCCAAAGATAAAATCTTAGTTTATATGGCTTAGTTATATGTTTTGTATTGTGTTAGGATCACAGGACCATGATCCATATTCAGAGACAGGACTTCACAGAATGAAGTAAGGGTTCATGGAACAATGACAGCTTTATTTATTTATATTTATTTATCACAATTATTTATACCCTTAGAACGTTCTTCTAAGAATTCTGCAAAAATCACTGTTTGGATTAGCACAATACGTTTTACATAGGGTTTCTATTGAAGATCACTCACAAGCTACATCTGGTCCAGAAATGCCTTAGAAACTTTCTTTTCTGGAAAACAAAGTCTAAATAAGACACTCCATTTTAATTAACAAAACTGAAAATCTTGTGATGGTACAGATGAATCTCGATTCTGTGGGCGATGGAAAAGCCTAATATAGCTCCTTTGAGCAGAGAAGCAGAGATATTTTTCCTGAAATTTTTATCAGCCTTTCTCTGGGTCAGTGCACAGATAGAGACAAGACTGAAAAAGGATATGAACAAGATGTTTGTAGAGATTCTCAGTCATCCAGGTCATAGTTGTTTCAAAGATGCTTTTTCAAAAGACAACTGGACTATTTTTTTCTTGAGGAAGATATTCAAGACATACTTCTCATTCAAAAAGCTTCATCACTTCTGGCAGGATGTGGGGGTTGGAGGAATCATATTTCCTTCCAATACGATCCTTCCAACCCCTCCCCTCTCATCTGAAGTAATCCTTCCATCATCCCCACCATCCTGCCAGAACAGATTAAGCTTCTTGGATGGGAAACAAAACATTTTCCTCAAGGAAAACATAGTCTAGTTACCTTTTTAAAAAACACTTTTGAGATAGGAACAAGACAAACTGTTGCACTGCAATGATAGGAAAGGAAGGAAACTGGGAGGGTTTTGAGCAAGAGGGACTTAGCTAGTTTAGAGGAACAGTGAGTTGTGAATGATTTTTGGCACACAGAAAGAAAATGGATAGAGGACAAAGGCAAGAAGGCAAGCAAAAGAAGAGAGGCAGGAAAGGCAAAAGATTTGTAGATAGAGAAGTGAATGAATGATACCCAGATGCCTCGCTGTTCATATAATGATATTGATGTATATCCCTCCCCCAAAAAAGTATGGGTGTGGGAACAGCATTTTTGGAAATGAATTTGTTTCCACACAATTCAAAGGTTGGAGAAATGCACATCAATAGGTATGTGAAAAAGAGTCCAATCATTGTGACATTATCAAACATGTTAATCTTCCCAATAAAGCCAGCCATCTTGCTATGCACCTTTCTCTTTTTGGTTTTCTCATTGCAATGGATTATTGCATTATTGTTTGCCCCTTTTCTGCCTTCAGAGCAGAGGTGGATTTTAGCAGGTTCTGACCAGTTCTGGAGAACCGGTAGCGGAAATTTTGAGTAGTTTGGAGAACCGGTAGTAAAAATTCTGACTGGCCCCGCCCCCATCTATTCTCTGCCTCCCGAGTCCCAGTTGATCAGGAGAAAATGGGGATTTTGTAGTAACCTTCCCCTGGATTGGGGAGGGAATGGAGATTTTACAGTATCCTTCCCCTCCCACGCCCACCAAGCCATGCCCACCAAGCCATGCCACGCCCACCAAGCCACACCCACAGAACTGGTAGTAAAATTTTTTGAAACCCACCACTGCTTCAGAGGTAAGGTAAAAGCTTGAGAAGCTTTTTTAAAACCACACGTTTTCAGCATAGTTATGCCTTTTGTACTGATCCAACAAAAAAGGCAAGAGTAGAAGTTTCTCCTACTTGCCTTCTTGAAGCTTCAAAAACTAACTCCAGTAAGTTAGCAAGACTTACAACATGTAAAGGCAGCCCAAGGTAATCAAGCAACGTAACCAGTGGTGGGCTGCAACCAGTTTAACAACCGGTTCTGTGCAGTTTGTACGCAGTGTTCAAAATACAGCAATTTGAAGCTCAGCTGCTTACCTTCTAAGGCAGCTCTGGTAAGTAGAACAGTGGAGGCATGGAAATCAGCTGTGCTGTGCAAATCAGCTGAGCCAGAAAGAAGGAAATATAGGACAGGATAGGGCAGAGGCGGGTGGGTCGGTGGGTGGGTGGAGCCAGCTGATTGTCAGAACTACCGGTTCGCCCAAACTGGTCCGAACTGGCAGCAGCCCACCACTGAACATAACAGACTTACAGGCATATTTCATCAATCAGTAATAACCACATCTAATACACCACACAGACAACAGAAATCTTTTCCCCTTTTTTCTTTTATAATGTAAATTTTAATCTGTTTTAAATTACTGGGTGTTTTAAATCTGTCTTGGGCCAAATTGTTTAATTTGGTTTTATTCTGCTTTTAAATTTTTGTATTTATGTGTTTTATTTTGTGGCTGTTCACCTCCCTGAGTCCTTCGGGAGTAGGGCGGTATATAAATCCAATAAACAAACAAACAAACAAACAAATCACTTTTTAAAAATATAGACATGGATGGACTGTAATGAACCATAAGTCCATCATCCATACTGGCCTCCAACCATTTTGTCAAGCTCAAGTCAAAGTATCTATTTTGATTCAAAAGACAGGAAACTTAAAGGATTGACATACAGAGAAATAGCCTGTTTATCTGTACTCAATTACAATGCATTAGATCAACCAAGGAGACATCATAATGATAATTTTCAGAGTTACTAACCAAGATTTCTGGATTCCAAAGTCAAATTTTTAATTTTATTGTGATCTGATTACATTTTATTTTTTGAAAACCTGACTGCATTTTCAAACTAAATAACATAGGAATCTCCGATTTGTCAGCAAGAAAAGGAATGTGCGGGAGTCAAGCTGACTTCCCACTTAAAATTTTTAAATTGCTTTTACACTTATTGTAAACAGATTTAGGCTAAACTTGCATAAAACAAACAATACTTTAGAGTGGTAAGGAAAACTTGCATGGTACATTGATTCTGAAACATGCAACCCTAAAAATGAGCTGCTACTTATACTCCAGAACTTTATACATTTACTTTAGCTTTTCACATTCAAAAGCTTCAACTCTTTCCAAAATTGAAGAATTTTTATATATCCACTGGGAACACAGCAAGTAGATTGCGGAAGTTGATGACATAATTATGTCAGGCACAAAGAATTCTGGGAATACAGCTGTAACAAAATGCAACTGAAAACCTTTCTGAGAACAAGAACATTCATGTGAGTGGGTGGAAGAACTAATGACTCCATTAAAACAAAGATAATGTCCTCTATATATAAACTTGCTTATGCAGGAAGATTTAAGTAAGGAAGCAACCTATGTTGTTACATAGAGTGCCTGTTTTGTGACCGTCAGCAAAATGGAAGAACTTGTCTTTGGGATTGTTGACAAAAAATGTTTACAGTTCTAAATTTACTCAGAAACAAAGTAAAAGAAATACAGACAATGACCCAAAAACTCATTTCTAATCAGATACATACTGATATATAAAAATATTTATCATTCAAAATTTCATTATGGATCCTACCAATACCAAAACCTATTTATTCTTCATTTTTAGTAATTTTGATATGTTAATAAACTTTCAGTTCTGATTATCTACACTATAGCTCTGTAACAACATCACTAGAATATATGAAAGTATAGAAGTAGGACTCTGTTTTTATATCTACAAGTAAACATATTTCATGAAGAATTACATTCCTCTTGTTTTTACAAGGATTGCGTATGAGAAAATAATATAAAAGTTTGCATTCTGCTTTTTGTTAAAATTGTTACTGACATATTTCAAAACTTTTGAAAAGGAGTGAACAATAACAATAATAATATTAATAAATATTAATTAAATACTACCAGAACATAACTCCAAAGGAAAAGTCTAAAAAATAATGATAGTCAAGGGTCAACAAGTTAAGTCAACCTATCTGGCATTATGGTGCCATGGGGTTTCTTTCAGTAGGACACACAATTACATTCCAGCAGATGAAAGAGAAAATAATAGCAGTGTTTGCTGATTCTACAAACTGGAAAATCCATATTAGATATTAGATACAAACCGGGTAGAAGCCAGCATCATTGAGCAAATAGTATGGCATTTTATAAAGAAAAGCATCAAGCCCAGGAGTCGTTAATATCTTAAGAGCAACTTTTCACACACATCTGCCATGTCATTCAAGTTGCTACTTTTCATCAATGGAAATTATTACTATTACTATAAACTACTTCTGTTGTTCAACATAAAGCAAAATCTTCTTTAGTTTTTGCATCCTGTTAAATACAATAAATGTTTTGGTTAACATTCTCCTCCAACAAAATAAAAACAACCAACTTCCCATTTTTTTATTCCCAAGTATATAACTAGCTTAAAATAAATTCTATTAATCCATTGCTTAGCTTGTATGTATTTTTAAAATGTCAGATGTTCTATATAAGTGGGCACTGGCTGTTAAAGAAATAGATAAAAACTACTAGTAGGGGAGTCTTTTATTTTTTCACATAATCACCATATTTATGATTACTAATATCAGGTGCCCAGAAAATAGACATCCATACTTAAGGCAAAAAAGTAAAAAGAAAAAAAGAAAAAGAAAAATATTTATTTAATTAAACCAGAGTGAATTTAATCCTTGTAAATCAGCACCAATACAAGCTGATATGTAAATAATATTTGAAAACATATATTTTCTACAGTATTTTGATATTGTATTATACATCTCCTGCTACTTATGACTTTATGACTGTAACCTTGTTGCTGGTATCCTTACAATTTATATTGACTGTTTCCTAATATGATTTGATTGCTTATTTGTTCCCTATGACTATCATTAAATGTTGTACCTTATGATTCTTAACAAATGTATCTTTTCTTTTATGTACACTGATAGCGTATGCACCAAGACAAATTCCTTGTGTGTTCAATTACATTTGGCCAGTAAAGAATTCTATTCTATTCTCTATTCTTTTCTACATAATAGACTGTATTTGCATTTGAATAGTAATTTAAATAGTATATTTTATGCGCGAGCTATATAGAGCTATGGTACTTGAATTGAAAATCTCATGCAGTATGCATTATCACAAATGGTAATAATGAGAAAAAAAGGTTCACATACAAAAGAGTTAATTGCAGGAGGCAACCCATGTCATCTGAGCCATGGTGGCACAGTGGTTAGAGTGCAGTACTGTAGCCTACTTCTGCTGACTGCCAGTTTCCTGCAATTTGGCAGTTCAAATCTCTCCAGGTTCAAGGTTGACTCATCCTTCCATCCTTCTGGGCAGATAAAATGAGGACCAAAATTGTTGGGGGCAATATGCTGACTGTAGCTCTGTCTAACTGCTTAGAGAGGGCTGTACAGCACTGTAAAGTGGTATATAAGTCTAAGTGCTATTGCTATTTCTATTTATGATCTGATGAAGAGCAAAATAATCAGACGTTTGGTAGCACATTTTTCCAATTGATACATTTTTCTTTAAAAGCCTGAGGTTTTATAGCTCACAAGATTAATTACAATGAAACTGCAATTTACAATAGTGGGCAGATTTCCAGCAAAACTATGGAAATTCAAATTCAAAGAACCAATCAAAAGTCAGCTTTTCCGCCTTTCCTGACTTTTCAGAAAGGGAGGGGCCAGCTTCATTTTTACATCCCCCCCCCTTTTTTCCCCTTTGTCTTCCACGCTGGGAAGAAATATTCCTTCTTTTCAAACAGGATTCATGATGGTTTTCTTTTCTTTTTCTCTCTTTGTCTTCAATTCTCAATCTTCATCTACCTTATACTGTAACCAACATGTATCTTTTTCTGAAATCACTAGTCTCATTCTGACAGGAAATTCAGTCTAACTATCAAAAGGCAAGAAAGGAGACGAAAGAAAATTTCTATTTCTCTCCCAATTGATGGTGGCAGTAATAGATTTCCCTCTTCTGCCCCACACCCCCAGACTGTGAAAAGGTGTAACAATCATGAAGAAAAACTTAGAGTCCATTGGCCAACACACTACATCTCAAGTGTTCACTCCATTATGCACATGTCTACTCTTCATTTTATTATTTTTTGTAATGTTATATTACAGCAAGGAAGAAGGGCAAGCACTGAAATGAATAAACAAGTGAGAGATGAATCTCAGGTGCCAGTAGAAAAAGGAGCTAATTGATGACAATGCATTCTAGAAATGTATTCTTTCTTCAAGAGTACAGTAAAAACAGAAACAATAGAAAAGAAAGCACTACAATGATTTACAAGACACGTGTAACAATGTTTTAAAAATACACAAAATGTTATGTGTATTCTAATTAACTCAGCAAATGTTGAAAACTGGATAGCCTGAATGAATGTTCTGTTTATTTTGCTTAAATACCACAGAAAAGAATGTTGTTGTAGGAAGCCCAAAAATAATAATATAGCACAATGAAAATGATACTCCTAAAGCATGTTGTATATATTTGCCTCTAATGTAAATGAAAATAGAAGTGAACGTACAAAATAAATTGTTGTTTACCTTCTGAATACCTGTAAACCAGTCAGCTGGTGCGTTGGGTAAAACTGAATGTAATGAGAATGAGAGCAGCTGTGTTAATTTTTAATGCTAGAAAAATATTGAGTACAAGGACAACAAAATTCTTACACATGTTTGAAGTTAAAGGCCTTATTTGTATTTCTTAAAATATGTTTCACTAGAATGGCCCTAATCTTTGTTTTCTTATATTGCCTAATATATTCAGTTCTAATCTTAAAAGCTCTAGTAGTTTTGCCCACATAAACTTTAAGATAACGGCACTATATATCATATACCACCTGAGTGCCGATGCTCATAGTGAAACTGGAAAGATTCTTTGTCTAAAGAATTAATGAAAGAAGTTTCTATGGAGATTCTTCACCCAGGCCATGGTTGTCCCAAAGGTACTTTTTAAAGAGGCAACTGGACTTTTGTTTTTCTTTGAAGACGTTTCGCTTCTTATCCAAGAAGCTTGTTTCCCCCCATTCAGTAAGAGCTGAAGAAGCTTCTTGGATGAGAAACAAAACATCTTCAAAGAAAAACAAGAAAGTTTTTCTTGTTTTTGCTTCTTGAAAAATCACCTTTGGGACAACGAAAGAAGTTGTTTTATGACTGCACTGGCTGAATACCCATGCTCCGCTATGAAACTATGTGATCAGGCTTGATAAATCGACACAGCTTGAAAATTAATTAGTAGTTATGATTGGCCTCTCCAATCCCCTTCTCTCCCATAGCCTTGCCCCACAGAAGCCTATCTTATCCTATCCCCTTTCTCTCCCTCAGTCTTGCCCCACAGAAGCCTCCCCTATCCTATCCCCTTCTCTCCCTCAGCCTTGCCCCACAGAAGCCTCTCCTATCCTATCCCATTCTCTCCAGAGTTATTCTCAGGTTGGGAGGGAGAATAGAACGTCTAACTAATTAGCATCAGAGCGTGTTAATAATTATATAAGAAATACTAATGGTCTGATGGTAATTTTGAAAAATCATTTCTTAGCGAGCACCTAGAAGCCACAAGGAAAATACATGCCAAATTTCAAGTTTGTAGGCTTTACAGTTCGGGAGATTTCGTGATCGCGGCGTGAGTAGTTTTCACTTTTATATATATAGATTTGCAATAAATGCAGTGGCTGCAGGGAAAGAAGGGAACAATTGCATTATAAATATGTTCATTAACATCAATCCCTTATATTAAATCATTTCTAATCCATGTCTTTGATGATACTTGTCCTCTTATGGGCAAAGCAAGAGATTGACTGGGACTCTGAAAGCAACTCCAGGTTACTCTTGATGTAAGAATTTTATGATGTGATCAAAAGTCAAAATGCATGTCAACCAATTACTCTGTATTTTAGGAGCCATGTGAGCAGTGGTTAGAATGTAGTATTGCAGACTAACTCTGCCCACAGCCAGCAGTTTGATCATGACCAGCTCAAGGGTGATTCAGCCTTCCACCCTTCCAAAGTAGGTAAAATGAGGATCCAGATTATTGAGGACAATATGCTGTCTTTGTAACCCACTCAGAAAGTGCTAAAAAGCACCATGGAGTTATATATAAGTCTAAGTGCTATTGCTATTACTATTGCTATTTTAAAGTGGCAAAAAAGTGCCCCTCTAATTGTTTTGTCGCTTTTTAAAAATTAGTTGCCATTGCTGAGCAGATTCTTTCAAAGAATCATTCTTAGTGTTCAAATGTTGCTCCAAATGTTTTGGGGTTGCACCCAAGACATCTATTACTATTGGAACAATATTTGCTTTCTTTTGCCACCATCATCTACTTCTCTTGGCAGGTTTTGCATTTTATTATTTTCTCAAGGTTTTTCTCTTTTTCTATTATGCTATCTTCAGGTTCAGCAACTTCCAGTAGCCAGACTTTTTTGTCTTTCTTATCAACAATTTTTAGTCTGGGGTGTTGTGTGACAGATGCTTGTATGTTTGAATTCTAAAAATATAGAGCACTGTAGCTTCTTCATTTTCTATCACTTTGTCTATTTTGTAGCTCCTACCAGTTCTTGCTTGCAAGCAACTGGGATTTTTTGCAGATATTCAATGCATCATATTGTTGTTACTTTGTCAAGCCATTGTTTATAATCAGTCTTCTTGCAGCAGATAAGTAGGTGAGCTATTGTTTCTTCAGCTTCTTTGCAGAGATGACATTAGCTGTTGCTTCTTCTCAATTCTGATTTTGTATGCATTCTTAAGGTTTGGTCTTGTGCAGTCAGACTTATCCTCTGTATATCTTTCTTCAATTTGTGCTCTTAGTCATTGTCAGGCCTTCTTGTTTTCCGCTTGGTCTATTATTTTTTTTATTATTTTTTTATGTAGTGGCTACGTAATACCTTGCCTTGCCATGTCTTTTTTCTGTTCTTCATTTGGTATTTCATGTAGATCAGTTTCGTTTCTTTGGTACTCACTAAGCCTTCATGGTATACTAGCTTCAGTGCATCTTCTTCACTGCCCTTCAGTTATTCTTCTAATGCCTTTTTTCCTCTTCAATTATTGGTATACTTGCAACATTGCCTGCCCACCTATGTTCCTTGGTAAATAGAGTCTGTTAACATCACTGTATTGATAAAGGGTATGATAATATTGTTATTATTTTTCTGGTCTTCCTATCCAGGAGTTGTAGTTCAGCTTGAGTTCAGTCCAATATTCCAGCCGTATGTCTAATGGCTGTTTTTTTCCAGGTTATGATAAAAGGTTATAATAATTATTATAATATATGCATTATATAAAATATAATCTATTTAATTAATATATTAAAATAATAAATTATTATTTCTTAAACAAAAAAAATAGGTTTTTATGCAAAAAATCTTATGTATTCTGTTATAATTTAAAGTCTGCAATCTGCATGTTGAAAAGATGGATTAGAATAGCTTTATTAATTATGTAACTATGTTGCATACTTAGGAAACATAGCACATATTCTGAATATGCATTATTTCTTTCCTGAAATAACTCAATATAATTTTTGGAATTTTCCTAATTAGAAGAGACAAAAGCATATGAAGAACGGTTGTAGGAATTGGTATGGCTAGAGAAAAGAAGGAGTATGGGGGACATGATAGCAATAGTCTAATATCTGAGGGGCTGCCCCAAAGATGAGTGGGTCAATTTATTTTCAAAGCACCAGAATGCAAGACAGGAAGCAATGAATGGACACTAATCAAGGAGAAAAGCAACCTGAAATTAAGGAGAAACTTCCCTACAGTGAGGACAATTAACCAGTGGAACAGCTTGCCTTCAGTTGTAGGTGCATCACTGGAAGTTTTTAAGAAATGCCTGTGCAGCCATCTATTTGAAATAGTATAGGATCTCCTGCTTGAGTAGTGGGTTGGACTAGAAGACCTCCAAGGTCCTTCCTGCTCTATTCTGATTGATTGAGAATTAAAAATAAAGCTCTGACAATTGTATGCTATAATAATAATAATCAAAAAAATACATATTTGAGAGAAAAATAAGCCATTTCTCATTCTAAAACTTCTTATTCTTGGAACAGGAGTAATATAAGACTTAATTATATATCATAATTATATATTACAATAAAGAAAGAAAAGATGCCAAGTCATACATGCCAAGTTATACCTATAGATGCAAAATTAAAAGTGAAATTCCAACCCAAACATGTTTAATTGAATTAATCTTTGATTAATCTGCATTCCAGCATGTAAATGATATCAAATGTGTACTTCAATTAACTTTCACTCAGTTAATTATCTAGTTTGCAGCCTGAAAGGCAGAATGAAAGAGAGTTCTTAAAGAAGCAAAAACTTCATTCCTTAAGTTACCATGAATGGTTTTACAATGCAATAAAGTAATTAGACAGTTGTAGGTCTTTTGAAAGTAGAAAGTTTTGATGCTTTTTCATCCAAATGCCAGCTATTTGTTCAACAGAGGCACTCTATGTAAAGCTTCTATAAACCATTCAACTTTTAGATTACACTAGTTCAATCTTTCAATCCTTCTTCATCCAGTTAGCTCCCAAGTGTACCAAATCTATTAATAAACCAGACATCCACCCAGACATACCATCACACAAATGTCTGCCAGTGGTTCTCTCAGCACTGAAGACAAGAAAGACAAGCAAGAACCCTAAAGTAACAAATTGTCCAGGCTGTCTACTCATAAAGAAACAGAATCCCTTGGAAAGTTTGAATTTAAGGAAACATTTAGTGTTCAGTAATTCATAAACATGGATCTCCAATGAGGATATCAACAAAAATCTTAATTAAACTAGGCATTAAACATAAATAACTGATTAGGTTTTTTTTAAATCTTTGTATGGATTACCTGAAATAAACTGAAGAAATAGCATAATAATGTGATGACCAAATGGATATTTTTGGTACATTTTGCTTCTCATTCACCATTATGATTACACTCTAGATTAAAATAGCCATAAAAGATAAATAAGTGTGCTGGTAATTCATGCTCAATTGATTAATGCACTACTGTTCTTCATTTTACTTTTACTTTTTTCCATGGTCCAACATGGTTGCTAACATTCCGATTTAGGAATGCTTCTCTATCTTTTAAAATAGATGCATTTAATGAGCTTTCTATTAACTGACAGGCACATGAGAAAGGGGGAGAACCTGATTATTTATTTAAGTGACAGTAGACAGAAATTTAAAGCATATGCATTCCTCAAAGATTAAAAGCAGGAGCAGTGACAGAAATGTGCAGATAAATCAAGTACACATACTTACAGTTGCTGATAGCTGGGGTCCATTAAGTTGTGCCTGTAAAATGGCCTCATTGATTGAGTACCGAATACCCATCAGTGCCAGTTCTAGATCATGAGTTACAGCCATTTCACTGGTGAGGTATTCCAGGGTATAGATATATTCCCTCCAATGAACATCCAGCTCAGATACGCTGGCAAAACAACCTCTCATCACATTTAGACAATATCCTTCACAGGGCCTTATGAGGGTCAAACCTTGGCAGTGAGGACAATACTGCATTTTCACAAGGCCTCGGATACATTCTTTGGTCAAAACAGCATGTTCAGTGGCATTCAGCACTTCAACGCCCATTCCCAGGGCCTGGTTGAATGTTCTGCTTGCCCTCAGAGACTTTGCTAGCTCCATAACAGCTTCTTTGGAATAGCGCCCAAATGGATTGATGTCTTGTCGTGTTTGTCGCAGGCATTCCATATATTCTTCTGACAAGTCCATCATGCCAGGGTTTATCAAGCGGGTATAAACCAAAGGGAAGAGGCTGTCGAAGAACCGGAAAAATGCTTTTTCCACTCTGTTTTGAGCACCCAAGAGGTAGAGAGAGAGGTCTGTAAAAAGTTCTTTCACAGGCTCAGCTGCCTCCTTCGACATGGATCTGTAGACAGTCTCAAAGAGAGAAGCGGTGTGATTCTCAGCAAAACGAAGCAGGGACTCAAAGGCTGCTGCAGAAATACATTAAAAGTGAAGGGAAAGTCAGTGTTTCCTTAATACATCTCAATAACTTGGATCTAAATATTAGACCAATACTAATTATTATTCTGTTGCTTTACAAGATAGCTAGGCATTTTCTTTCTGCTTCAGAAATAGGTGCAGTTGAAAAGGGGAAGGGAAATCTCACTGCTTTTATTGGTTTTCAGTGTTGCTTTGTTTGATGCTGACATAGATTCTCTACCTGGAAAAGGCTGGCCCAATTGGGTACCTACAAGATTTCAATTCCCAGAATCTACCAGTCCTGGGTTTACTGAAGAGGTGAAGTTATACTGTACATATACAGAATCTTCAGTTGGAGAAACTGGACTGTATAGAGACTTCTCTAAAGCTAATTCCATGGTGAAGCAGAGACCATAGTTCACTGACCATTTTTGTTTTCTGTGCAAAATTCCCAGGTTCAGTAACTGGCATCTCCAATTAGGACCAGAAATCTGAAATCTTAAAGAAATGTGGTCAATGCAAGGTACAACTCTGAATGTTAAAGTGTTTCTTCTGTGAATCAGATCCTTTCTAGACATGAGGCTGACTTGTAGCAATTCTGTTTTACCCAAGCAAAAAAATTTCCAATTCAGGATTCAACAGATATTTTAATTAATTCAGCAAAATGTTCTTACAGCCTAGGACTTCACATTTTGCTTCATCTATTTTCGCAGTTAAGGAAAAAGCTTAATCAAGGAGCAGATAAATAACTAGAATAAAACTGCCCTTTTTACAACCCTATAATTCCTTAATTCAGGGTAGAGTCAGGGCGACCAGATGGAGCTGAGTGTTTACTGGCCGGATGCCCTTCCTAATGACATGGGGAAGTCACATGTAGTAGATATTTTTTCTTTGCATCCTAGGAGAAAAACATTTGCTGCTACCTAGGATTGAACTCTCAACTTTCTGAGTGGGAGATGAGTGTGTTCACCACTAGGCCACCATGCCACTCAAGCAAATAACTAGAATAAACCATAGCTGTATATTTTATTGCTATATAATACAGGTTCTGAAGATGTGTGTGTTACATGTTCAATTTTGAAGCTTACAATTCTATGTGATCAAGATATCATGATTGGAAGCAGACTTGATATGTTATAATATTTCAAAACAGTTCTATTAGCTCTTTGAGAAACAGGATAAGATTATAATAACTTACAAATTGAATGTTTTTATAATTCTATGACCCTTGAAAAGAAAGGAAAAATCCAATTTCACTCCTATATAGCTTGCCAAGTAATATATTGAGGCAGCTTTTACAACTCAGCTATAAAATTGTAAAAACTGCAATTTATAATGGAAAGACTGACAATGCAAAAGCTGCAGTATTATAAACAAAGCTACTATACTCTAAGTGAAACAATGTTTTCTAAAACACCTTTGTTTAATATTTGTTGGTGTAAGTGGGAGGAGTGAAAAATGTTGGGAACATAGGATCTTTATATATTTGAATGAATGTTATCTCCCCACAATTTATTTTGTTCCCAATTTCAGTGGTTTATGAAGGAAAGTAAAAATGGAATATCACTATGGCACAATTCAAACCGGGTCATTTTTAAATCTGTAATCCTAAAGTCAGTTTGTTTTTCAATAGTTATGAGGTCCATGAGATAAACAAATTGGTCAAATGATGTTCCCAGCTATCTCATTTGAAAAATCGTGCTGTGCACACAGATCAGTTCTTTTATAAAAGAACTTTATTTGTTTTGTGATCTGTTCTGTTCTGATTGTATAAAGTATGAAACTTCCCATCTTATTTGAAGCATTATTGAAAGTATAGTTTTAATATATGTTTCAGAATTCTAGATCAGTGATCTGTCAAGAGAAAGTCCAATCTTGCTGGAAGTAGAGGATGCTGATTTTGGTTGCTATAAGTGGAAAATTATAAATGAAAAGTTGTTAATTTTGAGATCTACTGTATATGAATGAGACGTCCTAAAGGTTTGTTCCCTGAATATTCATTTATGTACATTGTACTCAATGTACTCAAGTCTTTAACTGCTTAGTTCATGAGTTATTAAACAACACAGTTGGCTAAATTATATAGAAGTCATATTATCAAACTAAATTCATGCAGTAACTCAGCGTAACATATGACAAACTAATCCTACCAGAGCTGAAGAAGCTTCGCTTGAAGAAGCAAAACATCTTCAAAGAAAAACCAGAACGTCCAGTTGCCTCTTGAAAAAGCACTTGGATGACTGAGAATCTCCATAGTCATAATCCTACCAGAAAAGCCCTGACTCAGGAATTAAATTTACATTATTTTCCATTCCCAAAGGCTCTCTGGAAGAGCAAGGCCTGCATCACCTCTGAAACACAAGTACGGATAGAAATTTCCAGAAGGAAATAAGAAATGTCTATTTGTACACTGGCCAGAGCCACCCCGAGACGGGTGGTTTCTAAATATGGTATATAAGTAAAGAAATAAATAAAAAGATGTTCCACAGGAGTAGAAAGGATTGTCTACTAATCTCTGATGTCAACACCCACGATTAGGGGGTGAGGGAAACCTATTCCCTCATCATCATTATTACTGGATGGACAGATTCCATACAACACATGTTGTTAGCCATACTGGAGTTAAAAAGTGACAACCACCACTTGGAAACCTAGAAGCAACCAATGGCATCATGTGGGCAGAACAAATTTAGCCCATCACTACATTGGTTGCTGCTGATGATGATGAAGAAAAAATTAACCAAGGAAACAGCTTGACATAACAAACTGGCTTCAGATATGCTTAATGCTTAGCAAAATGCTTAAGAATATACAGTAAATTACAAACAGCTACTCTGGTCCTTGAATGCAAATTCAAGAACTAGTTACTGGAAAGAACTTGAAGTCAACCCCTGAATATTACTCAAGGCTTGCTGAGTAAACATAATAAATGCTAAAAATACTGAGTTGGTCTGAGAGTCGGTTCTGTTGCTGTCTTTTTCATCTAAATAAGATCATTATATAAGCATTTGCCTAGCCCTGTCTTAGTGGACAGAATCTTGCATTCCATTCCCTGCACAGTTCAATAAAATTGATTCAAGCTGATGATCTGGTCTACACTTGTCATTTAGGTCAGGATGTTTTCTCCCTTCACTCCAGGTTATATCAGCTGCTCTTTCTAAACAGTCTTTATTCAGAGTGAGCTGACCCAAAATAATTAAGGCCACAAGTGATTAAAACAAGTTTCATTCCTGGACCAGTGCTCAAAATGAAGTTGAGCCCAGGCCCACCACTTGCTCTACCAGAATGAGTTGTAGCATTTTCATATTTTTAATCTTTGGTTCTGGGTAGGATCTGTGGGGAGCAGATTCACAATCCAGGAGATTGACTGGATCTACAGCTCCATTCAGATCCTTATAGACTCATCCTGGTCTTAATAGATCTTAACAATAAGCGCATTTCACAGACCTCCACAGTGGATATAAACAGTTGGATATTTTCCACATAGTATTAATATCTCACAACTTGCTGGCTTCATGCAGATATTGACCATAAGGATTATTGTTGTTATAATATATTTTCTCAGTTCTGTAGAAATCGAAACAAGCTGTTATTTTGTGGATTGTAGTTGTTCCTTGTCATTATTATTATTGGCTAGATTATGAAAAAAGAAACTTTAAATAAAGATTTAATTCACTGTCTTCTGTTTTTAAAACAAGAGACTTCATCTCAAAAAGAGTAAGATTACAGTCAGGAAACTATTTTTTATATAAAACGCGCTGGTGTTTAGCAAAAACAATATTCTTGTCATTGTGTGTGTGTGTGTGTGTGTGTCTTATATAAATATATAACAGTATCTCAGTGAGCCATGCCATTTTGTGGATAGCTTCCACTCATTTTTACCATATTTACTTTATTTTTTTTTTAATATTAGTGCAAAGGAGAGTGCCGAAATATCACAAACAAATCAAACTACACCCGAATTTGTTTGAACATCATTTTCTCTTGTTTGTTTTCATTTGTCCAATTGAGACTACTTTAGAGCTAAGCGAGCAAATTGGCACAAGTGCGCAGCCTTTCCTTTTGAAGAGAATAAAAATATAAATCACTTTAAAATTTTTGTCAGACCTTTGAATGTTTTAAGTACACATGCACACTGTCTGCTGAATATTTCATGAAAGCAGGCCAAAGCCATCTTCCAAGGAGACCATTCCGTCCAAACATTTTATCATGTGCTCACAGCATGCTTGACTTCACAGCTGATGTTGCGTCTGCAACATCAGCTGCAGCTGATCAAACATAGCTCACCTCTGGAAACCGTGTTTTATTTGCCCTTCTTTAAAATTAGATCCTGGAGAAGAGCCAAGCTATTTACAAGATTTCACATTTTCTCCGACTTTGTATTGGAGGTTATAAGGAAACCTCCATGCTGGGCAGCTAATGAGTTTGCACGCTGGGGAATTCAGTCGATGCCTAACATTAACAGAATATAAAAATGAGACAATGCTTAATGCATGACACTGAAAAGATTACCCTCCAATTATAGACTGGTCTCCTACACAGCTGGCTCATTCAGTATGCTTTTGCAGAAAACAGCACATTCTCAAAGTATGGAATCACTGGGGAGAATAGGAAAAATATGGTTCAGAAGCCTTCCTTCACACAGGGCATAAGAATGTAAATGTTGGTTTATTTTCCTGAAAAGAACGCAAAATCAGAGATTTATTTGATTATGTATTTCTTAATCATCTAATCTTTCCATAATCCAATGGAGTTATTATACGTGTCCAAATTATAACCAAGTGCAGAACATTTCACACACTTCACTTTATTTGCAGAACCTGACAATGATAGCACAGTGGAATGTATGTGTCTTGGAAGCTGTAGAAAAAAGCTACACAAAAGAACCTTTAGTATAAAAAAATAGTAAACATGAACATTACTTCCAGGTGATGCATGCCTAAGAAATGAAAAAACAAATTTAAAAAGAGAATATAAATCGTAGCACAAATATCAAATTAAGACATTTTACTAACTCAGATATATTTAAGAACATATACCCAAGATTTCTTCAGCTTAGTATCTTCTGTTTTGGTTAACTGGTCTATTTATGGTTACCTGGTCTTTTTTAGACCTTAATATTCATTTGCTAATTTTATTTGAGAAACTGATAAAATGCCACCTGGTTTGCAACACTGTAAAATAAAACAAAAGAGTGTGTCCTTTTTAGTTGCACAAAAATCTAGACTATAGAGAATATGAACATGTGAAGATCCATGCCTACCTTATGACATAAGCCTCATTTCCTGAAATAAGAGAATTAATGTTAGTTTCCATTTCCATTTTCAAACCAACATTTATCGTATAATTTAAACAAGGGTATAGCATACTTGGCAGCATCTTCCATTTTTTCTCATTCTGCATTCAGTGGCACAATGGTTTTTGTGCTGTGATAATCTCTTCTTCCTTCAGCCTTTGATCCTCCATGTACTCCACTCTGCATTTTTGGATCTCCTCCAGAAACTTGAATTTAATGAAGAAAGTGTCTTCCTTATCAATTTGCTTTAACATAAGAGCTAAATAGTTACTTGACTTAATTTGAGTTCATCCTGGTCTCCAATAAGGATGGCTAGCTGTCCAGTTTGAAAAATGAGCATGATTACAACTATGACTGTGCAATATATAAATCTGAATGCTTGCCTTGAACTTGAAAGCCAGGACCAGCTCATTACATTAACTCTTTGTGGCATGGATGGCACATACAAGAGGCATAGCTGGGTATCCCAGATACCCCCAGTTCTGTGATAAAAACTATCCTCCTTTGAGACCAGACCAACTGTACCTTCCTTGAATAGCCAAGTGCAAACTAGGCCTCCAAGTGCTTCCTTTAGCACAGTTTCCATGAAACTGTGATATTTCTCCTTTTACCCTTTTAAAATCAGAGTGAGATAAAAAAAAAAACAGAAATAGACACAGACACACAAATGTTAGAAATTAGGTAGGTATGTGTTTATATACTTTTACAAATCACACTACAAAATTATTTTGAAAGAAAAAACATCCAAGACACTTATTAAGAGTAAGTTTAGTAAGAATCCTTTTCTGTCTTTAAGAAAAGAGAAACATGCATAGACAACTTTGTAAGCCTTTTCCTGCTCTAAATCCAGTGCTTATTTTTCTGCCACCCAAATAAATCAGAACATTATTTTTGTCATTTAGGAATTATTATTTTATGCTATTATTGCATTTTTCTTATGGAATCGCTGTTCTGCAACAAACAGACTTTTAAGAACTGGATTGTTATAACTATCAAAGTTGTGACAATAACATTCAATTCTGTGCTTCCTTCTAACCCTCTAAGCCACGATAGATACAAATTATTATAATACAAATAATTTTACAAACATTATTATTTATTTATTTATTTATTTATTTATTTATTTATTTATTTATTTATTTATTTATTGGTTGGTTGGTTGGTTGGTTGGTTGGTTGGTTGGTTGGTTGGTTGGTTGGTTGGTTGGTTCGATTTATATGCCGCCCTTTTTCGGAGACTCAGGGGGGCTTAAAATGTGTTAAGCAATAGCCTTCATACTTTTGTATATACCTGCTTAGTAGGGCTTTCGGCCCCCCCCAAGCGGTGTTCTTTTTTATACAAAGTCAGATTATTGCCCCCACAATCCGGGTCCTCATTTTACCTACCTCGAAAGGATGGAAGGCTGAGTCAACCTTGAGCCTGGTGAGATTTGAACTTGCAGTAATTGCAGGCAGCTGGTGTTACTTAACAGTACTTAACAGTACTTTAGTCTGCTGCGCCACCAGCACATTTTGAATATCAAAATGTGTATGCAGCATAAATACTGGAGTCAAATATATTATGGAATTATGATAGCTCTTTCTTTTCATTTCAACTCTTAAGGAAGACAAAAAGTATCTTCTGTCATTAGGGACAGGATGTTGACATTTATTCATGATTTGGTCCTATGTAGATTAAATCACTATAGTCCTTACAACAGCACTGTTTGACATGTTAACTAGAAATGTCATCTAGTACAAAAATATGAAATCAGGATTACAAATTTAGAGAAGTTGCACAAAAAATAATTTGCCAATCTGTAAAGAGTTCTCCTGGCTCCTGGTGTATATCCAGTCTTTATCCTATTGCTGCTTTGCTTGTTTCATCACTATAGTCCTATATTCTGTTGCTTACTATTTTCAGAAGCATCATTGCTATTTCCTAAGCTATTTTGTACTTGAATGAAAAGCAAGATATCAGCCTATTGATGTATATGAACAATATGTCAAGGAGAAGCAGATTGGATACAGGCATAGACTCTTCGTGAGGCCCACACTCCCCAGTATTTAGTTGCAAATAAATCCCATTAATTTCAGTTTGGACTGCTACCAAATTAGGTGCATAGGGCTGCAGTTTTAATCTAATGAAATAAATTGACTCACCAAATAGATGCATGTACAGTATGCTTGATATAGTTTTTATAATTATATTAGCCTTTGAAATCTGTAATTAGCTAACATAATCTATGGTCAGACAGGATGAAATTCAGTCTCTGTAGCAAGTTAGATCTCCTGTTCTTTGGATTATTTTGTACCTCGCTCTCCTAAACTAATTATAAAAATTATATTTCAGACCTGTATCAATCAGAGAAATCCAGCTGTTATAAAATATTTCCTGTTAGCTGATGCCAATTTTATTTCTAATTTAAGCATGATGCTCCATCAGTTTCAGTCAATGGCCCATAAAATGTCAGAATCCAAATGTATTTGGGAACAATGACATGACAAGATTTGCAGGTTGGATTTAAAAATGTGAATTTGTCTGAATTCCTGTCTGAAAATAGTGTAAAACACAAAAATACTAAGGAATGGAACTGGTGCAGTGATCGGCTGTCTAGTTATATTTGGTTTCAAGTACTGTGGCATTACTATATAATTTATAGATGGGAGAAATTGCTTCTATAGATATTTTACGATGAACTTTTCAAGTTGTATTTGACAACTCTAGAACTGAACTTGAACACAGATTAAATATTAGCATCTGCATTTTGTCAAATATAAGCTGTTTCAATTAATAAAATATAAACAGCAAAAATACAAATTAATGGCGATACAACTGAACAATTTGATATAAAGAAAGGAGTGAGACAAGGATGCCCATTATCTCCTATATTGTTTATATTAACATTGGAAATATTACTAGAAGAAATCAGGAAAGATACAGAAATAACTGGACTAAAAATAAAAAATCAAGAATATAAACTGCAAGCCTTTGCAGATGATATAGTATTCATTTTAGATAAACCCATACAATCTGGACCAAAATTAATGATAAAAGTACAACAATATGGAGAAGTAGCGGGATTGAAAATTAATAAACAAAAAACTAAAATTATAACAAAGAATCTTAACAAGTATCAAAAAGAAGAATTGGAAAATATATTAGGGATACAAATAGCAAAGAAAGTTAAATACTTAGGAATATGGATTACAAACAAAATATCAACTTTGAAGGAAGACAATTATATTAAATTAGCTAAACAAATAGAAAAGGATTTGGAAAAATGGGCAAAACTCCAATTGTCTCTTTTAGGCAAAATTGCTACCATTAAAATGAATATTCTGCCAAGAGTGTTATACTTATTTAGGGTAATACCAGTAAACCCAGGAAGAACATATTTTAAAGATTTAGACAGAATGATATTAAAATTTATTTGGCAGGGGAAAAAAGCAAGAATCAAATTAAAACATCTACAAGACAAAAGAGAGAGAGGGGGAATGGGACTCCCTGATTGGCAGAGTTATTACAAAGCCTCAGCGTTAATATGGATAAAAGATTGGATCGAACTCAAAAACATAAGAACATTAATATTGGAAGGTTTTGACTTAACAAGAGGTTGGCATGCATATCTTTGGGGAGAGAAAATTACAAAACAAGAACAATTTCGCAAACATATTGTAAGAGATAATTTGCTTAAAATATGGAATGAAATTAGAAAATATCACTATGATAGGATTCCTAGGTGGACTTCCATAATGGAAGCACATATTTATCCAAATACAATAGATACAAATAAATTAAAAACATATAAGGACATCTTAAATGAAGAAGGAAAACTAAAAACAAGAGAAGAATTGAGAATGCAAAATGTGGAAATAGAGTGGTGGTCATATTTGCAATTAAAATCCAGATATAAATCTGATATGGAAAAAACTGGAATTCAAATGGAACCAAATCAGTTGGATAAAATTTTATTAGGCCCCAATGAGAAATTAATAACCAAAATTTATAATTTTCTATTGGAATATAAACTAGCAGAGGAAGTAGTTAAAGAGAATATGATCACATGGGCGACGAATTTTGGGTATGCAATAGAATTAAATAAGTGGGAAAATTTGTGGAAAAATATTAATAAATTAACATTATCTGTACCATACAAAGAAAATGCTTATAAATTGTTCTATAGGTGGCATCTACCACCGGCGCGAATTTCTAAAATGTTTCCTGGCACATCTCCACTCTGTTGGAAATGTAAAGCGCATAAAGGGACATATTATCATATATGGTGGTCATGTTCCAAAGCTAAAAAATTCTGGAACAATATAAAAATGCAACTAGAACAAATAATAACTCAAAAGGTGCCATTAAAGCCAGAAACTTATTTATTAGGAATACCTACAAGCAAATATGAAAAAGAAATAATATATTTAATAACACACATTTTGACTGCAGCAAGAATTATATACGCACAAAATTGGAAACAAGAAGAGGTCCCGACTCAAGAGAAATTAATATCCAAAATTATGGAATGCGCTGAGATGGATAAACTTACCAAGGAGATCCAAGGAAAAGAAGAATCTGAATATTATCTAGTCTGGCAAAAATGGTATAAATGGTTAGAGGGAAGTGGAAAAAGAAGAGAAGAAGAAAGAAAGAAAAATTGAATAAAAGAAAAGATATCAATAGAGTAAAATAAAGTTTTAAATCAAATGAAATTTAAGAAAGAGACACGAGATATCAATAAAATAATATCATTATATAAGGTGAGAGAAATATTGTATATTGAAGAATATAGGATATTGATATTGTAACAATTCAGATATTATAGGTAGATGTTATAAAGATGATGTTTGTTGTAAATTGTTTTACTTGCATTTATAAATGTATTATGTGGTTTCTTAAATTAATAAAAATTAAATATATATATATATATATATACACAGACATTGCCAATCAACCACAGCAAACATAGCTGAGACAAAATCAGTACAATTCTACAAAGACTTAACAATATTTTGGAAATACTATGTGGAAGGCCTGAACAACATAACTACTTCAAATCAATGGTGAAATCTGAAATGGTTTACTACCGGTTCACTGGCTGCGCATGTGCACCATGTGCCAAACGCACACTGCGCACCATGTGCCAAACGTGTTTGTTGCGCATACATGCGTGCAACAAACACGAGCTGTGCACACACACATGCAGTGCACACCAAAAGGAGGCTTGGGAAGGTAAGTAAAACAGCGCAGGGGGGCGATCAGCTGTGGTGCGTGTGGGAACCTTTTAAAAAACTTTTTAAAAACATTTTTTACTACCGGCTTGGGCGAATAGATAGTAAAAAATGCTTTAAAAAAGTAAAAAAACGGTTCCGACAATCGCATGGCAAGCTGTGATCATCAGAGCCTCTTTTTTACTTTTTTAAAGCATTTTTTACTACCTATTCGCCTGAACCGGTAGTAAAAAATTGCCTAAAAAGTAAAAAAAAAAAAAAACTTCCAATGATCAGCCGAGCAACGCGTGATCCTCAGAAAGTTTTTTTTTTTTACTTTTTAAAACATTTTTAACTACCGGTACTGGAGAACCGGTAGTAAAAAAATGCTAAAAAGTTTTTTAAAAAGTCCTGGCAATCACGCGTCACTCAGCTGATTGTCGGAACTTTTTTTTTTACATTTTTTACTACCGGTTCAGGTGAACCGGTCCGAACCGGTAGCATTTCACCCCTGCTTCAAATGCTGTGCTTGGCTGCCTACAAGCATGTCTGTGCACGAGCAGCCACTTTGCTTTACTGGCAAGGAGAGTAGAAATGCAGTATGTAGTGAGTACACACACAGATATCCGAACACAATATTTCACAGCAAGTGCTTAAACTTTTTAGGGATCTACCTGCCGTAATGTTTCAAGGGGACGTGCTTTGTTTGCACAAAATTTCTTTGAAATACGCTTATTTGCATAGATCTAAAAATGTCATGGACCAGGAAATAAAAGCAGGAGAATGATTTTAGGATTAAAATTTCCTCATTCTTCTAATATTCAAAGTAGACCTTCCATCAGACATGTGATAAACTCACGATGGCACTCTCTATCATTTTAAGATTATGTTTTCATTCATTAACTTCATTTGCTACATATTCTCTGAGAATTTAAGGATTTTTTTTTTGAGAGGGAGAGGAATTCTGCTAATCTTATTCATATAATAAAGTCTCATGGGTACATGAAGAGTGTTGCCTGTTTAAAGTCACTCAGTGATTTCCATTATTGAGTAAAGTCCAATACTTTAACTATGCTGTTAAATTTCTGACCTTAGAAAGATTTCTTTACAGTATGGAAAATGTTCAGGCATCTTCATCTTCATAAACTTTATTTTTGAGTCCAACTATTTTAAGGCCTTCCAGATTTTATAGTATATAATGACAAACAAGTTTTGTACATACAATCTTTGGAAACAGAATTTATGTGAATTATGAATAGAGACTATTATCAAGGGATAATTATATCACTATTCTATCTGATAGAATTTAAAAACTGGAAATACTGTAAATCTCAAAGGAGTTTGTAAACACTTTAGGAAATCAAATCATAGACTGCAAGGAGGAGTTAGCAAGCAGGATCAAATGAAAGCAGAAGCTTCTAAGGTTCTCCCAAGACAGAATATTCAGATGCTACATTGTCTCTAGGTGCACCCTAGTATTTCACTTCTTTCCTCAATTTCAGGACTCTAGCTTAATGTATTTATTTATTTACAGAATGTACAGGTAGTCCTCAATTTAGGACTAACCCATTAATGACTTTTTGAATTTATGACAGATCTCACTACTGGTAGGACTACTTTCAATTGCTTTCAGAGTTATGACAACCACACATCCACATATACACCCCAAGCCACATGATCACTTTTTAGGCACCTGGCAGTTGACTCAATTTTACAGCCACTTAAATGTCCTCCATCACCATGAATTATTACATGGTTTTTTACTGTTTTCCAGCACTAATTCTTTTTTTTTTATTGAAAAATTTTTAAAATTTTTTTACAAATGTTTTCCCATCCCACCACCACCCTCCTGCCCCAACCCCCTCCCCCGACTTTCCAGACCAAAATACAGGGTATAGCATTTGACAATCATATACTAACATATGCTAACTATCTATAGACTCCTATATCCCTCTTGTACTTTTAACTCCCCTTTTACATGACTAAGTTTAAATACTTTTTAAAGTCTCTTTATTCATTCATAAAATATTTAAAACTTTTTAATCCCATATTTGTTTTGAATATAGTCAATCCATCTTCTCCATTCCAAAATATATCTTTCATTTGAATGGTCCTTCAAATACGCTGAAATTTTGGCCATCTCTGCTAAGTTCACTAATTTTAGTGTCCATTCTTCAATAGTTGGCAAATTTTCCTTCTTCAAATACTGCGCCACCAAGTCTTGCTGAGGTTATTAAATTTAAAATCAAATTAGTCGCTATAACCGTACAGTCTGTAATTATACCCAGCCAAAACAGCTGTTGAGTAAACTTTATCTTCTTTTTAAGAATATTTTGTGTAATCCACCATATTTTTATCCAAAATGCTTTGATTTTTTTACATGTCCATCATATATGATAATACGTGGCATCATCACACTCACACCTCCAACACTTGGATTGCAAGCTTGGATACATACAAGCTAACTTTTTAGGATCTAAATGCCATCTATAAAACATTTTGTAAAAATTTTCTCTCAAGTTTTGGGCTTGTGTAAATTTTGAATAAATTTTCATTTAACATCCAAGACCTCTTAAGATCCTTGCCATGTTCTAATGCCATCCAGACCGGACTATGATCAGTTAAAGTTCTTGGACATATCTTCGTCTTCTTCACCCTAGAGAAAAAATCATTAGTAATTAATATAAAGTCAATTCTAGAAAAAGATTAGTGCCTGTCAGAGAAAAATGTAAAATCTTGTTCTCCAACATTCCGTTCTCACCAAATATCTCTCAGTTCCATGTCATCCATCATATCAAAAAAAGATTTGGGCAATTTAGCATGGGTTTGGATATTTTGCAAGAGTCCTTTTTTATCTTTCTGGGTATCCAATACTCCATTCCAATCACCCAGTAAAATACACAATTTGTAATCCCATTGTATTAATTTAGTATGCAAAAGTTTATAAAATTTTTCTTGTTGTTGGTTAGGTATATATACTCCAATTAAAAGTATTTTCTTCTCTTCTATTAACAATTCAATTGCTATATATCTTCCTTGAACATCTGCTTCAATTAATTTAGCCATTAAGTCTTTCTTTAAGTATATAACTATACCATTTTTCTTGTCTGGAGCGGATGCAACAAAATGTGTTCCCAATCTTGCATTTATTAAATACTTTTGGTCTCTTGTTATGTCTCTAATATGTGTTTCTTGCAAACAAATTACATCATTTTTAAACTGTTTCAAATAATGAAATACTTTCTTCCTCTTTTGCGTTGAATTTAAACCATTAACATTCCAGGTTAAAAATCTAATTGCCATTTTTGGCACCTTGAAGCTTTTGGAGCCCCAACTGAAAATCCTCCTGAATTTTCTTCTTCAGCCTTGCTCCTCCCACTGCTTCTGTATTTGTAATTTCTTGGATTGTCGACTGAGTTTGCTGTATCTTTAATACCTCTTCTTTACGTTTGGTTGCCACTCGAGTCTGTCTTTGATCCTTTGGTTCTTCTATTATTTTTTCGAATAATTCCAGAGCTTGAACAGTACCCGAAAGTTGCGATGAATCTTGAGTAATTGAGGCCCCTCCTTTGCCCAGCTGCTCACCTTCCCCCCCCTTTTTCTGAAGGGAAAGTATCCAAACCACTAGACAGCTGATTTGCGCTGTCCTAGCGCTTCTAACGTAATACGGGGCTGGCGCTCCCAAAGGAACGTCTTCCAACGCCTGCGGTGCCACCGGAAGTCCTCCCAGCACTAATTCTTGTTTCCAGCAAAAAACATCCATTGAAGAAAATGCAGTAGCTTAACAACCATGGTGCTCACTTAATGACCATCATAAAAAAGTCATTACTTCGAATATGATGCCTTGATTTACAACTGCAATGGTTTATGACTGTAATGCTAGACTCAGTTATGGTCATAAGTTGAGGAATACGTGTATATGGCCGCCTATTCCATACAATAATTCTAGATGGCACAAAACTAATAACAACAACAGGAAAAAATAAAATTACTTTGTAACTTCCAGGCCAAACAGAAACTCCCTCCTAGATAACCTGCACCTTTATATCTCAACCCTGAAGCTGAGCCAGTGTCTGGAGGTTGTTCAGATCTGGATACAGCCAAAAAGACTTCAATTCAATTCTGACAAGACTGATGTTATCTTTGGAGTAGCTCTTCCCCATTCAAGACTTATATACACCTTGGGCATCCTTCTGGATTCACCACTACACCTTGAAGAACAGGTTGTAGCCTTTGCACAGTTTTATTCTATGCACCAATTCGCACTTTTCTCAACTGGGAGATCCCTAGAATAGTTCCTCATACCTTATTCACTTCACAATTAGAGGATTGCAAGGCTCTATACATGGGGTTGTTCTTAAAGTCCATCCATAAGTTACAGTTGGCACAAAATGCAGTGGTGTAACAGTATGAGCATTTCTCAGTATGTCCATATGTCACCACTGCTTCATTGGTTGGCAATGAAGATACTAGTTGTTACCTGTAAAGCCCATCATGGCATAGGATCTGGATATCTAGGGTACCACTTAACTTATTTATCAAAAATTATTTTTGCCCACCTAATATATTTACCAGAATGATTATGTTCCTGGTCCTGTCTATTAAATGTTGTCATCTGTAGGACCAAGGAAGTAGGTCTTCTCTTATTGTGTTGCCTACTCCCTGGAAAAGTATCTCCTCAGAGATATGGAAGGTGTCTTCTTCCTCTCTTTCCAAAAAGCCCATGAGATGTTTTACCTCAGGTCTGCACCTAATTATTTGCGGACCCTGGTGTGTTTTTTTATGATGATGGTGATAGTTTGATTCTTAGAGTTATTGTTGTTTCTCATTTGTTCATAATCCAATGAAATCCATGGCTCAGTAAAGAGGAATCTGTGGAAAAAGACACTGAAATAAATCTTGGGGATTATATTTTAGTGGATTGATTTTATTTTTGCAATGAAAAGTATCAGTCCATCAGATCATTTCAGATATTGATCTGATTTTGGATGGGGCTTCGTCTGTAAATTTATAATATATAATTTTTTAAAAAAATAATTCTTAAACAACCTGGTCTGATAATGCTGTTAATCAGTTTTGTAAAAGGAAACCCATGACAATGTTCACAGAGCACACTACTTTATATTGTACTTTCTTTGCATATTGTGGGAACCTAACTATCGTAGTCTATAAGATTAGTTAGAACTGAAGAAGCTTCTTGGATGAAAAGCAAAATGTCTTCAAGCAAAAACAGAGAAAGTCCAGTTGCCTTTTGAAAAAGCACCGTTGAGACGACCATGACCTGGGTGGCTGAGAATCTCCATAAATATTCATTGTGATTTATTCAATAAGACGTAAAGTAGCATATGCTTAACAATCTGTATCATCATGCTTCCTATCTCCTAGTTCTCGTACTTTCCCAAATGCTGGCTAATGCACTTCACTGGCATTTAAAGTTGCCAAACCTGTATTATTTTTAACACTTTTTGTGGATTTAAGATGAAAAAAAAAATAAGTATTACACCAGAGCATATGGTATCACTCTGCTTTCATGATTATTGAACCATTCATGGGATAAATGAGATTGTCCCTCATTATTTACATTTCCGGAATAATATACTCTAGGTAGAAACTAATAACTATATCAAAACAAAACAATTCAAATAACTTAACAATAAAATAGCAGAATGTACAAATTATATTTGTACATTATTATACATTATTATACAATAATTATATTATTATTATTATATTTGTACTTTATTATATTAAAAAGTTAATTTATAGCCTGAATAACAAAATAAATACATGGGGGGGGGGGAAACCCACAGCTGTTTCTGAAAGTACTAAATGTCATACGCATTATTAATTTATATATGTGTGCTATTTTCTTTCTTCAGTATATGATATTCAGAAATATTTTACAATACAAATCAAAACAACTATAATCCAATCAATTAAAATATAAACAAGGGGGTTGAAAATAAAACACAACACAATAAAATGAAATCATTAAAAACTAAGGACCAGATTTAATGATAGATTTTTGCTGATATCCCCAGATATTTTCTGTAATTCCTGGTAAGCCCCAGACAAAATGACAAATGCTTATAGTCTATGGAAACTGTATCTCATGAGTGCCAAAGGCTTTTGCTAATCTACCCTATCCCCTTTAAAAGAAAATAGATAAAATAGATTTCAGAAATATGCGGCTTCATATGAAAGGTTTTAATGAAGAGACAATAATGCAATGAAATGTTTTCATTTCATTTAGGATGTTTTATCATTCAATGAACAGTCGATTGTTTCAAGGTCCAGTTCTGTGATATGCCAGGGCAAATTTTGGATTTTTTATTTTAAAAAACTGATCTTAGCTCATATTTTTCCAAAAACATTGGACATGAAAATTCCAAAGGTTTGGGATATTACTCTGTAGGAAAAATGTGAGGAATTGTTCCCTCCATGCTATAACAACCTTTGTATGTAGTTGTGTTTGTGTAAAATGCATATATTTTCAGTTTTTGTACCGTAGCCTACTTTATTTTCATTGTTCATCATTATTTCATTATTATCTTGAACTGCATTCAGAACTGTTCTGGCATTCTATCCAGGGTACAAAATATACAATATATTGTGCTAATATTGTAAAGGAATTACATGAACTGTTCAAAGTTTTTGCATTCTCTGAATTCTCAGAAATGGCTCTGCTGGATTGGAAATCTGGATGAAGTTTAGAAAGCAACAAAAGCCATCTTTATCTTGTTGCTGCTCTCTAGTGGCTAACTCGATTTTTGCAATCCAGATTACAAAAACTGGTTCTGGAAAGCAGTTTTTGCAACACTTAATTTTTTTAAACAGAAAATAACAGTGCATCCATTCAAAATATGCTATGACCATCATATAACAACATTTAGAATGTTATAGTTGAATATCAGATAAAATTTAAGTAATGGAATTAGATAACTTTGAATTCTGGGCTTATTAATTTGATATACCATTTTAAATGACTATGTTGGATATCTCCAACTATGAAGGACATAAGTAGCATCCCACTCCTTCCATATTTTACTATCGCTTCTATCTAGAAAACCAAATAATGAGGCTAACCACATGCAAACTGTTTTTTTCAAATTCACTTATATCATGGTCTCTCATCATGTCTAGAAAAATAATCTGGAGTTTGCTGCCCTGGTGCTGGAATTAAGCATCATTTTGTTGCTGAAAAAATAAATTATAATGATAATAATAAGAAGGAAGATCTGCAATCATCTACATGCCTGCTTCTCAACATTCTGATTTTCTAATGTTATTTTTTTTAAATAAAAGGAAATAAAGGAGACTGTAGCAAATAATCACACTCTAACAAATCACAACAATATGAGTCCACAGGATGAGTCTGTTTCCCACTGGCTGATTTCTGGAGGGTCACAGAGGGGTAGGAATTCAACTGAGAGTAAGTACTCTTGCCCATAATTGCAACTGGAGTATCCAGCTGGAGAATCTTCAAACCATGAATAGGATTTTTCAGTGGAATTGTCTAGAACAAGTTATTCCTCCATCATTAGGCTTCCTAACCAGACATTCCTCTGCCATATCTCTGGATTTAATTTCAGTTTATTTGCTAACTCTACAGCTGTCCCAAAGTAAAACAGCAAAGAGATGGAGCTAAGTGTCATCCACATATGGATGCAAATTACCCTTCTAATGATTTTAAGTGGCCTTGGTTGGCTAATTCACAATGGGTTTTACTAAGATTGTATATATAGAACGAATGGCATCAAAATTTAAAACCTCATATTTCGAAACACTATATCTAATTCCAATAGTATGTGAGAACCAAGCTTTAAAATTGGATCCCGTCTTTTCTATATATACAATTTAAAAAGCATCTAAGTTAGAATACAAAGGAAATAGCAATTTTTAAGAATTTCTGCTGCATCTCCTAATCTTTGCTAGAAATCTATCTTTGTGTGTGTACATTGATTCATTCTTGTGTATGCCTTCTTCTACTGTAATTTTATGACAAACTAAAAAATAAAGCTTCAAAGGATCATTTCAAATATCCATGTGGTGCAGACTCCTATTAGGAGGGACTGTAGGACTGATTGCCGTGCATGTCAAAAACTTTGAATGATGAGGAATTTGAGTTTATTTACTAAATTGAACATGAGTGACAATTTTAAAAAAATCCTTGTTCCTGTTCTACTTTTATCTTTAAAATTTCTGATGATACAGATGCTAACTATAATGGATTATATAAACAAATAATGGGTCTTGTTTACTATTCTCTATATTACATTTCAACATAATTGTATATTATTTTATATACTGTAATTGGATAGTGATGTTTATGCTTGTAAAAGTGAGTAGCTTAGAGTAAAGCAAATTTGTACAAGCAAAGAAAAGGCTGCACTCCAGATGTGAAATAATCTGTGGAACAGTAACTTTCTTCTGTTGAAAGGAGAAATTGAAGAAATCTTAGTATATTACTACAGTTGGAAGCAACTGGTTTCTCTGGATAAAACACAAAGACAAAATTGAAAACCTAGGAATTGTAACTTCAATTTATGTAAAATCTAAGGAGTTTGTCCTATTGCCCACATAGAAAATAAGTTCCCAGGAATAAGTGTGGTTACATTTTTATTCTAGTCTATGGGTTGCATTTGTTCATTGAAAAGGTGCATATTGTACAAGAAAATTACTATATTATTAAATTTATTATGATTATTATTTCTATGTATATTAATTTCTTATCTTCTGGCAGATTAAATTAAAAATTACAATTCAGCATGAGACAAGAGGATGGGCACCAAAAGCTTTTAAGGACTGCAGTGGTCCTTGTTCGATAACAGATAACTTTATACAATAGAACGATTGCATAGAAAGAAAGATCAAGGTTAGAAATGAAACTTTCATAGAAAACTATTCTTGAGGCTGGTGCTACTATGAAAGAAAATAAATATAAGTTTTGTTTAAGAAAGGATGTGGTATATGTCTGTCTACAGCTAAGAGTTTGTAGTGGATGCTCCTATATTAAGGGGAAGGAGTAAGGTAAGAACTTATTCTAACTGCACAAGTTAGAATAAAAAAAGAACTGAATTGAGAATCCTGATTAGGGATTCTGGTTTGAACAGTCTGAAATTCTATCTTCTGACAACATTCTTAATGGTACACTGATTTGTAACTGAATGAAAAGGCATAAATCAAATGTTCTTTTCTTTAGATCTACATTCAGTATATGTTCTCTCTCTCTTATGTATTCACCAATTGATAAGAGAAATGCAATCTCCAATGATACTCTGCTCTAAATCACTAGAGTATACATCCAGTATTATTGAAAAATGTGTTTATCTTTTAGAAAAACAATATCACATAAATAATCACTTAGATATCAAACATAATTTCCTTAGGTATTTATTATTTTAGACTCAGATTTATTATCTTCTGTTTTATGTTGTATTGGACATATTTTTAATTTAACATGCTGCCCAAAATTATTTTCAGGTGTAAGACTATAAATATATACTATAAATGTACCATAATCAAGGTGTTGGTAATGACTTATAAAGTCCAACATACTATGGGATTGGGTTATTTGAAGGACCATCCTACTAAGTCGCATCTATCTATCCCATCAAACCTAACAATAAGTTAATGTTATTGGTCCCATTCACAAAGGAATGTCATCTAATGGTATGCCTTTTCTACCACAGCATTTACCATCTGGTACTTCATTCACCCTGAAATCAAATTAGTCCTGATCTTGATCTCCTTAAGACATGGTTTTTGCCTTCTGACCTGGAAATCCATTAACATGGGCATGGAATGTGCAATGGGATTGTGCTGTTAGGGATACTGAGCACACTCTCCTGAACACAAATTAGTATGAAGTTTCCCACAGGGCATGCTGTATATATGCTTGGTCCTCAAAATCTCCCCTCTTTTTCATAAAGGGGCTAAAAATATTTTTTTTCTTTATTTTCAGCTGGTTTTACCAGTTGTAATGTTATAATTGTGATTTGAGCTTATAAATCCAAATAACAAAGTGTACATAACTTTTTCACAGTTGCAACACTGTGTACTGAAGTTTGATACTTGATGTTCTCCTAAACACAATAATGTCTGACGCATTAATCAGCAGCTATTGTGAGGACAAATCTTTATATCATCTACCAGTTCTATCTATCTATCTATCTATCTATCTATCTATCTATCTATCTATCATCTATCTAACATTTATCCATCATCTTGGGATAATGGTAGGTTGAACATAACTTGATCCAGTACAATTTTTTTTAACATTGAAATTATTATAACATTTTTAACAACATTGGGAAAAGGCTGCCAAAAGGTTTAGCAAATGTACATTTGGCTAATTCAGAATGTTATGACTTGGAATATTATGAGAACTAAAATATTCATGCCCCTTTTGCTGTAGTATCATGATAAAAATAGTGTGATAAATATCTAAAAATTGATATAAATATGGCATATTCTCTGCAGTAAGCCATGAGCTTTATGTGCTATGACAATTAATATAAACATCAATATGACAAAATATTAATTTTACTAATATAACAATATTATTCATTCACAGTCTAGAAGCAGTTTCATTATCTACATGCAACATTTGAACATTTATTTATTTTTAATTGCTGTTGAGCATACAATACATGACTACAGTGAGGAAAACTGAACTGTTTTATTAGTTGACAAATATCAACTGGTACTTATCTCCAAATGTAGCATATTCTTTTTCCTAGTACAAGGAAAGAAATATAGATGATTTATTTCAATAAGGAAATTCATTACAAAGGAATTTTATTTATTCAATTGTGTTTTGTGACCTTGGGCCAGTCCTTAGCTCTTAGCCTAACCTTAGTCTAACCTTAACCTTATAGTGTTGTTGTGGGAAAAATAGGATGAAGAAGTGTTGGATATGTTCATTGCCTTATTTATAAAAATATTAAAGGTGGGACATAAATATATAAATACAAATAAAAAAATTACACATAACAATTTGAATGAAAACAAATCCAATATTTTCAGGTGAAATTTTTATTAACTTTAAAAAGGGTAGACGGGACAAGATTGTTGTGGTCCGCCAGCAGCCTGTGGAACTGGCAGCAGAGTTGGACAGTGAGGAGGCTGGGGAGGAACATGGGCCAGTCCTGGAGTCAGGGGAAGACCCGGACGAGGGCTCTGTGTCGGAGACAGAGATGGGGCCAGGGCCATCTGGGAATGATGTGCAGACTCAGGAGCCTCCAGAGTCAGACAGCAGAGAGGCAGAGGAACAGGAAGAGCCTGTTTCTAGTGCGCGCATGCGCAGAGCTGCCAGAAGGCACAAACAGTTAAAACAAAAGGGACAACTCGGGAGTAAGGTCTGGAGATGATTGGCCCCTGCCATAAGGCTTAAAAGAAGAGCAAAGGCATGTGGGCACTTTGCAGGAAAGCAATGTTGTTAATTCTGTTCCCAGTCAGCATCTCTGTTTGATTTTGGAATCCGTGTGGCTTTGCCAAGGTCTTTGGCAGAGTGTCAAGGAGATAAAGGTTGGTGATTATCCTGAAGGACTTCTCCCGAAGGACTCCCCCAAAGGACTTTTTGCAACTAATTGGAACTCAGCTGTGAATGAATATAATTCACAGCTGTTGCAATAAAAGAGGTTTTTGGGACTACTCGTGTGTTTTACTGACTCAGGAAGCCTAGGTCACAACAAAGATTGAGAAGAGGTTGAGAGATAATTCTTAGAATTTCAGGAAACTTAATGATGAGATTGCATTTTAGATCATCCTTTCCCAACTATTGTCCTCCAACTATATTATATTCAATCCAATAAGCCCTAAGGAAATACTGCTTTAGGCAGAAATCTAGGAATCTCCCTGACATGTGTACCTTTAAGAAAGCCTTTCAACCACAGATAAGAACCTAAGAAGACATTTTGGTGCAATTTCCCAAGTTCTGCTCCATTTCTCCCATGATAGATCCTGACATTATATGTAGTCCCAGTCTTTTCACTCTTGGGTATTGAACCTTTTAAAAACATTAAGGGTAAAAGTATGTAATAAAAGTTGCCCTTTCTAAGCAGCCTAAATCTGCCTCCCCCTACATTTTTCATCAGGGAATGCATAATCCATCTTTAATCAGTCAAGGAGATTGCTAATCCCACCAATTAACCAATCTAAAACAAGATATTGCGCCCAATCTGTTAGTATATTAAAAGTTTTCAAAACAAGATATTGGATATTACCCAGTACAATTCCATATACATTTCTTAGAAGTCATTTTCAACTCCAAGTTATGCGAGTATAAACCACAATCCAATGTTCACTAACTTGTGAATAAATATTACTGAATGCAACATACAGGTTCACATAGCATGCTAATACCAACAAACTGCATTATGGAATAATTTGTTTTAGCTTAACCAACTACTTTCAACAAAACATGGTTGAGCAAAAAATTGTTTAACATACTGTATAAACTAGGTCAATAAATATCACAGTTCTTGCAGAACTTGTGAAATAGCACAGTCCAATATTCCATGTGTATGTTACCATTTCTTTCAATAACTTCCTGTATTTCAAAGCATAGTTGCATTATATACACATATTGCAACTCAAGTTTCAAAAAACACATTTGTTTACATGACATGTAATTGCACACTTCAGAGATTCAGAGATACCCAGTCCTCATTTCTAATGAATACTCATCTCTCATCACAATGCTGTAGAACAGGAATAGATTTATAAGTACATTTCAATATTATACATGGCATCGTGTTTTTCATATGGAACGGAAATTAAAAAATTGTTCTGCTAATCTTCTTGCTTTCCATGCTTTCCAATTTTAAGAGTGAAATCCTGATAACTGCAAATTTGGAAAGAGGTAAATATATTTCATTTTCTATGTGAAATACAAAGCTCTGCTTCTATACATGGCTAATCATTTTAAATAGAACAAAGAAAAAGCCATTTATTTTCAAGTCAAGGACATTCATCACAAGTGGAGTCTGTAGTCAAAAATTCATATTGTGTTGTAATATGGTTCTCTAAGATTCAAGCAGGTATAACTGACAACATGTTGGCAGCCTTGGAAGCAACTTAGCACATTGGTTTTATTAAATCATTTCTGGTCGGTAAGACACAAATCTACTCAACAAATTAATTTCATCACATTGAGAAGGGAGGGAGGGAGGGAGGGAGGAAGGACCTGCAGACATTCAAATACATATAAACATGTGCCCAGCTACACTAGTTCTCAGATATTAACAGCAAGAAATACAGTCCATCATGTTGGTGGTATGCTGATGCAATTAGATAGCAGATCACACAAATGTGACTTTAGAGAAAAACCTCCGTATTTTTGCAAATGCAATGCAAAGTTTTTCTCCATGAGCCGTTTCACAGAATTCAATAACAATGGATGCTGACAGCTGTGCATTGTAATAGTTGCATGTGACTAAGACAAGTAATGAGGATAAATTATGCTTCTCAAATTCCCTGCCTTAGGATTGTTTAACTGATGCCAAGGAATCCTCCAATAAATTGTAAATTATGAGGATTCTAATAGAAGTTTGTTGTATTGTTGATCTAGGTTTTTGACATTAGTAAAAAGTTTTTTTTTAATAAATGAGTTTTATTAGAATTTTTCTTTTATCATACATATTTTATGAACAGAGTGTTGACCGGTCACATCTTATACATCTGATATATATTAATCTTTATAATCTATTCCAATCTTCCCATTTTTTCCATATTCATCTCTTTTATATAATTCTTTATCACAAATTAATCATTTTTCACGATATCTTGTTATTTCAGCTTCTGCCATATTATTCTTTTTTCCCCAAGTCCATTTTACATGTTTCCAATTTCAGCCATAATATTCTTTCCATAATTATCTTATCTTAATTTCTTCTTAATACATAAACAGTAACACTATCTGCCCCTAATTCCTAATCTCTTACATTAACATCAATTAATTATCTTATTTTCCATTATAAAATATATTTCTCAAAATTCCCATCCCACTTTTTAACATTTCAACTTTGTCTCTTAATTTAAATTGTCTTCAAAATTAAACCAAATTGCCATTTCACATTTCATCTGCTATTCTGTTATACCATAAGCAATATACATCATCATATTCAAATCTTACATTAAAACCTTTTAACTTAGTTGACTATCCGCAATCAATAATATTAATACAGTTCCCTTAAATCTACTAGTATGTACCTTATTTCCCTTCCTCCTTTCCACTAATCTTCCCTTCTTTAACCATTTTCTCTTGGTCTCTCCAAAATTCCACTTCTTGATAGTTTTCTCCTTTTTTCCCATTCTCTTAACTATTTCTTTTTCTTTTTTCTTTTTATATTTATTTGAATCCTTTTTTCTCACTTTTAGATATATTATTTGAGTAGTTCTCTCCAAGCTTTCTCCTAATCTCTTTCCCTCTTTCCCTTTGATTGATTCTTTTTAGGGGGATGTTCCCCCCATCCACTCTTTTTTTGCCACTGTAAACTCCAGTGAATTCATCTAACTGCTTTTTGCATTCAATTCATTTTCCTTCACTATTATTTTCTTGCTCCTCATTTATGTTCTCTTTTACCACCTTCTCCCTACGGTTCTGGTCTGAAGACCCCCCGACCACAGTTTGTCTGGCTGGATTTTCGCGGAGCTCATCAGAGCTTGCTATTTTTCCAGCCGATCTCGCCGCAACGCTTCCAGTTTCAGTCATAAAAATAATTATTTTATTCCACCATTTTTAGGCCAATCACAATCCAGCAAAGAGGAATGTGATCTTGCTGAAAGATAAGGCAGTTTAAAGATTTCTAAACACTTTCTTACTGAGTGCCAAGTAGATAAATGTCTCTACAGACACATGGTTGACTCTCAAATTACAGAGTTCAGCTGGCAATTTGTTCATGAACTTGTGAACCGTTTTTCGATTTCCATCTGAATTGGTTAGATGGTCCACCAGTGATCTATTCTCAAATAATTTTTCCTCTAAAAGAAAAAATAATAACTAAGCAAACTTTTGAATTTACTAAATCTATTCCCTTCTTCCCTCCTGCACCCTTTTGTTTAAAAAAAACCTATATATACCCAAATACTTTGGAAAGTCAAGTAAAATGGGGTGTGAATGGAAAAACACAAATAGGTCCGAGGACAAAGTTGTTCTGTTGTCTAATAAAACTCTCAACAGTTATTTAAAAAAAAAGAATGTATGCACATTTACAAGTGAAATATGAAGAAAATGATGTTTTATGCAAAACTTCAAAGTATTACATCCATCCAATAGTTGGGAGTTTCTAATCCAGAACTGCCAACTGGCCTAGAAACCAAATACCCTGCAGACCCTAGGCCAAGATTACAGCACTCAACTGTATTCAGGGAAAAGAATCAATCTTGAAGATATGAAATACAGTATTTTTTGGTTGGTGGCTTTAAATCAAGACTCCAGAAGACTACATAGACAGTCCATGTAGATTTCGTGGCAATATATTCTGGAAGTGGATTGTCTTCTTCCTAGGACTGAGAGAGACTGACTAGCCCAAAGTCAAGTAGTTGATGAATATTATGCAATCATATGGAAGTATACCAGTAATTTAGCAATAAATACAATCAAATAATTTCATTATGAATTTTTTGTATGCTCTCATTCACAATAAAAAACACTTTGATAAATGTTTTATTTTCATATATGTCAGATAATTTTTAAATGTGTTAAGTTTCTTAGTGGTAAAACAGACCATAAAAATATTAAGCTAAAGTTGATATATTGGATTAATATAAACTGGTCAAGTCTGAAACTTTTATATATAATTTTAATACCTCTCATTTGCCAACATATTGTAGAGCTTATGCTTACTTGTTTTTTTCTAAATGTTATGCAAAGTAGTGCTAAATATTTGATATCATCCAAATGATTATATATTGTTTTATTGAAGATAGGTTTTACTCTTCTTTTTTGAACACCTGTTTGCCCTTCTTTGGAAAGGAACCAATGTAAAAATAAAACATACAATAATAATACTAATAACAATAATAACACCATGTTATTATACATGATTAGCTGACAAAAAAAGCAGGTATTTAAAGGCGTGAAATACCATGTTTCCCTGAAAATAAGACCCTGTCTTATATATATTTTTGAACCCCGAAATAAGTGCTTGGCCTTATGTTCAGGGATGTCTTATTATTTTGGCGCGCGTGGAGCAAGACGGGGTTCCTCTTGCCATCTTACCTGATTTCCAGCTCTGTCTCCCTAGCTAGAGGAAATGGCAGGGACCGGCTGTGCTTGCAGTTAAATATTTTTGGGTAGGGCTTATTTGGGGGGAGGAGGCTTATTTCAGCATATACGCTCAAAAGCCCAATTGGGTTTATTATCAGGGAATGTCTTATTTTAGGGGAAACAGGGTACTTATACACCATACTTGTTTAAGAAGACTTATTATATGAAAAGTAGACATTACAGTTTTACACTTGCTCATGAGATATATTTATAACCTTTTGTTAGAATGATGTTTCTTTCTCCAAATAGCTGAAAGCAGTCTGTTTGAAACAAAATTAGCTCCGCAGTACAGCAGACTTCAATCTATATATGAATTACATAAAAAGGAGCTCCGCATAAAAGAAAGGTCAGGTTTGAGCATGGTTATAATTGGGTCTGGAAAAAAGAAATAAAAGCATCTCTTGATATTCTAAAACAAAAGACATATGACACTGCAATCTATCACACCCAAACCCCAACATTGGCATGGGTTTCAGCAAGCAAGTCTAAGTCCACAAATATAACATTTTAAAATCCAAATGCAACACATTCAAATGTTGCTAAAATAAAATTTTAAAAATGCTACATAAGGAAAGTTAAAAAGATCAAAGCCTTTTCCATAAATGAAATATGGAAATGTTCTTTCATCAATTAAAAACCAAATTTTATGAGGGGGAAAGGAATGCATGGGAAAAAAAATAAAAATGAAACTGAAAAAGTCAAAACTACAAGCACATGAATGGAATTACATGATGTAGCAAAACAATACCGTGTTTCCCCGAAAATAAGACCCTCTCTTATATTTTTTTGAATCCCGAAATAAGTGCTTGTCCTTATTTTCAGGAAGGTCTTATTATTTTGGGGTGCGTGGAGCAAGATGGGGCTCCTCTTGCCATTTTACCTGATTTCCAGCTCTGTGTTTAAATATTTTCAGGGAGGGTTTATTTTCGGGGGGAGGCTTATTTTAGCGCATGCGCTCCAAAGTCTGATTGGGCTTATTATCAGGGGATGTCTTATTTTCAGGGAAACAGGGTATACTTGATTTTAAAAGTATGCTCATTTTTAAAAAGTATTACATGGAACTCCTTGTTACTGCAAATATACTATTGTGCTGATAAATTTCCCAGATCAAGAGTAATGAGGCTTTAGTCATACAGTTTCTCCCAGATAAGTGGTTACAAGACCAAAGCTACATAGACACACATAGTAGATTATCTTGATAGAAGATTATGTGAGAAACAAAGCTAACTTCTCACCAATTGCATTAACAGAAGTCTGGTGAAAATTAGAGAATAATTTGTAAACAAAAATGATCATTCAGTGGGTAGATATTTTTGACAAAAAAAATTGAAATAAAAGATTGAAGATAAACATCTCCAACTATTTCAAGAGATGTTATGAGGAAGAAAATGTAACTTGTCAATCATCCTAAAACATAGACTACAGAGAAATAACTTTAAATTACAGAAAAGCAGATTTTATCCAAGGAAACATAAAGAAAAAAATGTTGAGTAACCAGTGGGGGGGGGACTATTAGGTAGGTAGGAACCTCTCCTCACTGTGAACTCATCCTGACATCTCTTTATCTATGGTATAAAAATTCTCTGATACCCATTTTCAAATGCTGTGTTTTCATGCCATTTCATGCCTATCCCATACTGGGGGCAATTTAAAATTGCTTTTAGGCGCTCTACTTTTATAGTAGTGGTTTTTCTTTTCTTACAAGACAATTTTTTGCTATGGCAGAATATAGAGAGCTTTTGTCATCAAAGTCGAGGATGCAGTCAAGAGCTTAAACCGGCCCTGCTCCCATTAGCAAGTTGGTTGTGGCGGGCATGTCCCATTCTCTCTGGTTCAATGGTGACTGCCCCCGTATGATCACTTTGGCTTGACCTGCAAGAGAAAAAGTCTTATTGTCAAGCCCACATTGCTGATAAGATTAAGGGAGCAAGAATGAAAGATTGTCAATAAGGTATCTTTAAAATTACTCTGGAATAAATTCAGAATGTACAAAATTTAAGAGGATCAGAGGATTATTATGAGTTAATTAAGACAGCATATCTTTGAAACACCTTTTTCCACCACCTCTCTCAGTAGCTCGATTAAGTTACCATTTCTGAGATTAAATTAAAATGCTTCGATCCAGTTTTTCCACACTGGACTATTGGATTACACAGACTACTTTATACATTATAAACAGTTTAATTTTTTAAAAAATAAATAAATAGAACATACCTGTTTTATAAAGCAAGTTTTAATGTTCTTCTGAAAAAGTGCTTGAGCTGTATTTAACAAATAGGAGAGCTAGACTGCTGGCAATACACTGCTATTTCTGTAATTCTGTAATTAATACATTACAGGTTTTCCGCGATTACTTTGGCAAGGAGGGCTGCCATTTTTCCTACTCCTGCACTTATTTGCATACTCCACAAGCCACTTTCAAGTGGTGATAGTCAAAGACACTTCCTTCCAGCACTACATTCCCTTGTAGCCCTATTCCTGTAGCTAGAAATGATTCTTGTAGGTCTGATTATTGATTGATACTTCTTCCAGGTTCAGCATATAGCCCTCCTCTGTACCTCTTAACTTGACTGACAGGGCAGATTCCAAAGAGACACAAAATTGGGCAGACAGCAGTCCCAGTGCTTCTTAAGAATTGTCCTCTATATCTAGAATAGGTCAGCCAGGCAATTTTTAGATATGGATTTAATGCAGCTTCATAACACATTCTTCTGGCTTGTATTTTTTAAAAAAAATTATAGGTGAATTAGGCAAAAGGATTGTTAGTTTGGGAATATCCAACCAAAGTGTTTGATTTGTTTCATGGCTCTTTTTTTCTTGATATAAACAAAGGAAGCCAAATCATATTCTTGGGAGGCTTTTCCAAGCTCAATTTTTTTCTTTACCAAGGTAGGCCAACTAGTCATGATAAGTGAACTGCCAGATCTGTCATCGTTTTACCAAAAGGCTACAATAGGGAATAGTAATAGGAAAGCACTAAAATGCATAAATGCTCATAATTGAGATCTTAGTTGGGAAGCTCAATCTTGGAATCACTTTCTTTATTCTTTCAACTCCCCATTATTGGCAGAAATTGTTGACAACAAGGTCATTAGGTGGGGCTAATTTTTGTGGCAGGATATTTTCCAAGTCTTTTAGACATGCTTGCCAACTTTCTCCTAGCTTATAAAGGGCCAACTTTCATTATAAAAGTTCTGCTTTTAAGTTTTTAGAGTAAAATATCACACAAAAGGTAAATTATATTTAGGGAGAGGGGAATAGGAATAGGCAAAGGGATAGCAAATCATAAATAGCTCACCTGAGATGCTACAGATGTAGAACAACTTGACATATGGTTAAATCTACCCATCCTTCCCTGGGCCTGCCTCATCACACATAAAGGAATGTAACTTCTACTCCTCAATGAGAGGAAAAAGAATAAAGCCAGGGACTACAGTAAATATTACTCACCAAGTATCATTCTTCAGGGAAAATAGATCTTAGCAATCAAGATAGTGGAATTAATGCCATCATATTTTTTTTCCAACTCCAGGACTGGAAGATAGACTGGACTATCTTCCAGTCATAGCTGAACCTTTGTGTACAATTTTTGAAGTATCGTTTCGAACTTGTTCTCTGCCTGATCTATGGTCATCAGCTATAGTTAAAAAGGGTGACCCTAGTTCAGTTGAAAATTATAGACCAATCTCTTTGTGCTGTGTTACATGCAAAGTTATGGAATCAATTATAAACCAATCCATCGTTCACCACTTAGAGACAAACAATTTGCTATCCAACAAACAGTTTGGCTTTGGGAAAAACTCATCCTGTAACTTACAACTTTTGCACTGTAAAAACATCTGGACTACATGTCTTGATCAAGGTAAAGCTGTAGATGCAATTTACATAGATTTTTGTAAGGCTTTTGATACAGTAGTACATGATAATGCTATTGAAATTAAACTCCTATGGCATTTCTGGACCTTTGCACAAAGATATTGCTCCTTTCCTGTCTAATAGACGCAGAAAGTCAAAATAGGGAACTCGCCAGTGGTGAAATGTAAAATTTGTTACTACCAGTTCTGTGGGCGTGGCTTGGTGGGGGTATTGTGACTGGGTGGGTGTGGCCAATTTTTTTTTACTTTTTTTAAAAAAAATAAATTTTATTAATTTTTCCAAGTTAAAATCAACATAAGACAAAAACATTGATTATACATAAAAACAAAAACCATATATTCCCCTCCCTCCCTCCCTCCCCCATTCATAACACTAAACATATAAACACGTCTATCCCGGCAGATAATATTCCTGCCCTCATTAATAAATATTTTTTTTTACTTTTTTCTACAAAAAAAGTCGGCTTTTTTTTGGCAGAGGCTTTTTCTTTTAAAAGCCTCTGATGATCCCAGCTGAGTTGCCTGATCGTCAGAGGCTTTTTTTTCTTTTAAAAACATTTTTTCTACAACCTCTTCGGCCTAAGAGGTTGTAAAAATAATGCTTTTAAAAGCCTCTGACGATCAGGCAACTCAGCTGGGATAGTCAGAGGCTTTTAAAAGCATTTTTTCTACAACCAGTTTGGCCAAAGAGGTTGTAGAAAAATTGCTTTTAAAAGCCTCTGACAATCCCAGCTGAGCCACATGATCATCAGAGGCTTTTTTTTTAACTTTTAAGAGCATTTTTTCAGCTGAAGAGGTTGTAGAAAAAATGCTTTTAAAAATAAAAAAAAGCCTCTGATGATTGCGTGGCTCAGCTGGGCATGCTGTGGGACAGGGATTTTTGCTACCAGTTCTCTGAACCACCTGCCGCCATCGCTACCAGATCAGGCGATCCGGTCCAAACTGGAAGCATTTCACCCCTGGAACTCGCTGTCTATCCTGCATCAGTTAACAGTGGTGTTCCGCAAGGCAGCGTTTTAGGTCAAACACTTTTCTTGCTCTATATCAAAGATTTATGTCATCAACTTAAAAGCAATTGCGTCCTTTTTGCTGATGATTATTCAATACTCCAGGTAATTTTACTACAATAAAATTATTCAATACTACAGATAATTCTGTTGTTTTGCAAAATGATCTCGACTATGTGTCTGAATGGTCAACTTCAAATTTTGATTAATAAATGCTCTGTCTTACATACCGGTAAACATAATCAGAATGTCAGGTATAAGCTAGGTGGCATTGATCTAGCAGATGACCCTCACTTTGTCAAGGACCTAGATATACTTATCTCTGGCGACCTATGCTCCAAAGTTCACTGTAACAGCATTGCTAAAAAAGCATTAAGAGTTGTACATTTAATTTTGCACAGTTTTTTTTTCTGGAAACATTGTATTGCTAATTAGAGTTTATAAAATGTATGCTGAACAATCTCAGAGTATTGTTCAACTGTTTGGAATCCCCACCATATATCTGACATCAGTTCTAATGTCTTTTTATTGAACAAGAAAAGTAAAAATAATGTCTGACATTCATTCCACAAAGTATCAGCATTACATGAACATGATTCAAAACAAGATTAAAGATGTCTCATTGCCCTTAACATTGATGGCTTCCTAGAAACAATCAACAGATAACTCCTAGCTCCATGGCAAAAGTTTCAAAATATCATTTTTTTCTTTTTTCAGAATCTTTATGAGCATGACTCCTCTACACCTTCTGAATTAATCTCAGCTCATGTTTCAGCCCATTCATTATGTTTGTCAAATGTTAGACACTTTTGCTATCCTGCTTTTCAGCTTTTTTTCCCTATAAATGTGAATGTGTCTGTGATTATTCAAGTCATCCAAGTTTGGAAGGATTTCCGGAATAGTCTATAAACTGCATCTCATAATTTCTAAGGACAAAGATTTTAATTAAAACTCAGTGCTTGAATGAATTTTTAGACAAATACATACACCCACGCATATCAAACATGCTTTCTCTTCTCTTAGAAAAGCAATATTATTCAAAACTCAGAAAAAGAGTTAAAAATAGGAATAAACTAAAAGCAGTGTATGCATGTACGTGTGTGTGTTTTTTTTCCATTCCCATTAAGGCATTTATATAACTGAAGATGAAACCTTTTTGAATTTTCTCTTTTTTGCAGCAGCTAAAAGTTCTTAATTTGCTATACAATTGCACTCTATTTTCTTTACAATAGGAACCAGATGAAATGAAAATGTTTGTGAGGGGATTTTTTTTTTGGTTTAATGAAGCCTATTTTTAAAAAAATAAATTCTTTACAAAGCAACAGAAGACAACTCTTTTTTATTACTGATATGTTTTGCAATTAACCCACTGCCATAAAAATGAGAAATGATGCAATGGAACAGAGCAGCAAGCAATAAAACATGACGTATGAAAGATTAATCTTATGTGTCAAGGAAAAACTTTAATTTCAATGTTCTGAACATTGGAAACATATTTCATTGTTATTGTTGAAGGAAAGATTTATTTATGTTAAGAGATATTAATACATAAATAATTCAAAATCAAACATTATGGTTTAAATATCAGCTAAAAGAAATAGAATCAATCCTGTCATAGATGTCTAAAAACTTAAATCAATTTCAATTTACTTAAGGTAAATGTATATAGTATACCAAAAATCAGTATGTAAATTTTTTTAATAAATACCTACCAATTTATTTAGCATTCTAGTCTCACATTTCACTCTGATTTG